>NC_050077.1:62653268-63310552 GCF_009764565.3 Dermochelys coriacea | reverse complement strand
AAACACTCAGTTCTGTGACATAGTAGGAAGTAGTAACGGTGTCAGCAATGAAAGCTTCACAGGTGAGTATTTATAGTCGAGATCTAAATAAAAACCTGTGTACAATACCAAGTATCCAGACATTTTGCTACTGCAGCATAAACTGTGTAATATGTTACACTTATATTCTTGATACAAAAAAAGCATTTTGTTTCCAAGTCAAAGGTAAGCTTGTATATAAAATGTTAAATTGTTAGATGAGCTGTGGAAAGGGTAGAAATTAATAAAAAGATAAAATATACTCACTTTTTGTAAAAGTGGAATGAATGAACATATATTTTATTTGTGATTCAGTCTGGGTTTTAATATTTTCTTTTGTAATCCAATTCCCATCTGTTTTTTCAAAAACCTGTTGTGAAAGTGACAAAGGACTTGTATATAAAAAAAAAAAAGTTACTGTGTGAAATTATGGCCAAAAGAGGACAGCATGGTGTGATGTTGCTTGGTTTTTGGCAGGACGGGCAGAGGATAAAAGTTTTCGGCAGATGACTAGTTGCCTAGATGTAATAACTAATACGTGTACCGTTTATTACACTTAATATGTTCAATGGTGTCAAGGTTTCTTCCCCACTCTGAACTCTAGGGTACAGATGAAAGACCCCCTAAGCTTTATTCTTACCAGCTTAGGTTAAAAACTTCCCCAAAGTACAAACTTTGCCTTGTCCTTGAACTGTATGCTGCCACCACCAAGCGTTTTTAAACAAAGAACAGGGAAGAGCCCATTTGGAGACGTCTTTCCCCCAAAATATCCCCCCAAGCCCTACGCCCCCTTTCCTGGGGAAGGCTTGATAAGAATTCTCACCAGTTTGTACAAGTGAACACAGACCCAAACTCTTGGATCTTAAGAACAATGAACAATCAATCAGGTTCTTAAAAGAAGAATTTTAATTAAAGAAAAAGTAAAAGAATCACCTCTGTAAAATCAGGATGGTAAATACCTTACAGGGTAATCGGATTCAAAACATAGAGAATCCCTCTAGGCAAAACCTTAAGTTACCAAAAGACACACACACAGGAATATACATTCCATCCAGCACAGCTTATTTTACCAGTCAGTAAACAAAAGGAAATCTAACGCATTTCTAGCTAGATTACTTACTAACTTAACAGGAGTTGTAAGGCTGAATTCCTGATCTGTTCCCGGCAAAAGCATCACACAGACAGACAAACCCTTTGCTCCCCCCTTCCCCCAACCCTCCAGATTTGAAAGCATCTTGTCCCCCCATTGGTCATTTTGGGTCAGGTGCCAGTGAGGTTATTTTAGCTTCTTAACCCTTTACACGTGAAAGGGTTTTGCCTCTAGCCAGGAGGGATTTTATAGCACTCTATACAGAAAGGTGGTTACCCTTCCCTTTATATTTATGACAGATGGGCTCTATTGATTCATGTTCCTTGTCTTATGTTTCAGATGCAGTAAAAGGTGAAAGGATGATACCATTTTCAGATGAACCACCAAATCCCACACAAGTAGAGGAGAGTTTGCAAAGGATTAAAGATAATGACTCTCGTCTTGGTGAAGTTAATCTGAACAATATAAAGGTAATTGTTAGGAGGCTACAATAATTGCATTGTTTTTCTCACCTAAAAACTTTTCAGTGCGTCTTTTATAGGTACATAGATTCCAAGGCCATTGTGATCATCTTGACTGACCTCCTGTGTAACACAAGCCATAGAGCTTCCCCAAAATTGTTTCTTTTGATCTAGAGCAGTGGTTACCAACCAGTCGATCCTAGAGCCTCTGCTAGTTGATCGTGATCTCCGGCCGCTAAAAGTCCAGCTGCGCAGCAGGGCTCAGGCTGTCTGCCTGCCCTGACCCCAAGCTGCTCCTGGAAGCAGCTGGCTGCTGGCACGTCTCTGTGGCCCCTGGGAGGGGGCATGTGTGTGAGGGGGCCCTGCATGCTGCCCCCAACCCCAGCACTATCCCAGCAGCTCCCATTGGCTGGGAATTGGCCAATGGGAGCTGCAGGGGTGGGGCGGGCAGTGCATGGAGACCCACTGCCCTCCACACGCCCCCAGGGACCGCAGAGATGTGTCAGCAGCCAGCTGCTTCCGGGAGCAGCATGGGACCAGGTCAGGCAGGCAGCCTGCCTGAGCCCTGCTGTGCCACCAACCAGGAGCCGTCTGTGGTAAGGGTCTCCTGGCTGGAGCCTGCACCTCACACCCACTCCTGCACCCCTGCCCCAGCACTCTCTCGGAGAGCTTGCACCCCTCACTCCTGCACTCCAACTCCCTGCTCCAGGCTCAGCCCAGAGCCCCGTCTCACACTCCGAACCCAGCCCAGAGCCTGCAGCCCAACCCCCTGCTCCAGCCCTGTAAAAGTGAGTGAGGGTGGGGCGGAGGGAGGGGGGAATGGAGTGAGCAGGGCAGGGTCTCGGGCAAGGATCAGGGTAGATCCTGGGTTGATCTTAAATTCAAAAATTGATCTTGTGCTTAAAAAGGTTGGAGAACACTGATCTAGAGCATATCTTTGAAAATAAATAATCCAATCTTTGTCCTAGTTTTAGAAGTACACAACTCATCTTTGATAGGCTAATTTGTAAATGCATCAATTTTTCCAATAAATGTGTGGGGTATGTGATCTCAAATCAGAAATTTTGAACTAAAATTTTTATTTAATTCTGTTCACGGAGGAGTGTTATCAATTATGGTTATTAGAAACGGAGTGATGTTTGTATATAGTATCTTACTGTGTTATATAAAAGATGCTGTTAGTTATGGTTATTTCTAGTAATAAATGTGGCGGTCAAACTTTTTAAAAAAAGATTAAAATAGAATTTTTTTTTTAATTTGTTCAGAACAGAATCGTAACATTTTTGGCAAGCAATAAATAACCCAAGTTTCTTATTGCTTCCACTAAGAGCAGAAAATTGGATGGGGAATTTTGTATAATATATCCAACATAACCCCTGGGCATTATACACACCTGTAAAATGTACAAATGTACACAAAATGAGTTGCAAATTTCTTAGCAGTGTCAGACCAAAATCATTCCATTCAGTTTTAGTACACCAAATCATATTTCTAACTCTAAATTAGCAGTTGTTTCTGAATTAGTGTAACAGAGAACAGAGATAACCACACTTCAGTAATTGGATCTACTTAGTGTTCAGAAGTAATTTCTATTTATTAATTCCATTTCCTCATTTCTCAGATTGTGGAATATGAAGAATTTAATGAGATACTGATTAATATGCAGACACACATTTAGAAGAATATTCAATTTGTACACTTTTTCTTGTTCTGGTAGCTTTTACAGATCAAGATATTTTAGTCTAATTCTAATGTGGTACTGGCTTGAGTACAGTAAAGGTAGCGTATAGGTGATTTGAAAAGGCAAAGAGTTGAGCATATGATTTTGCCCTTCATCCGCATCCAAACCTGTGCTGTGGGACTTGGTTATTGATACCAGTAGGGGAGAACTGGTATCCCAGTATATTTCTCTGTAGAAAGAGATAATGGGGAGGAGCTGAGTAGAAAAAAATCATTGTAATGGCTATAATGTAATGTACAAAATGTGTGTATTTCATTTTCAATTCAAGAACATCCCAATTCCAACACTGAAAGAATTTGCTAAGGCTTTGGAAACCAACACCCATGTGAAGAATTTCAGCCTTGCAGCCACTCGAAGCAATGACCCTGTTGCTGTTGTAAGTAGGTTCTTGTGGGTTGGGAAGTGGGGTTGATTTGAACTGAAAGCTGTTTAAACATCCTGGTAATGCAGAGGATGAAAACAATTTTTCCCCTTGCATCCTGAAGTTAAAGAAGCTTTGACAGCACCTACTAGAGACACAAGGTGGGTGAGATAATATTTTTTTATTGGACCAACTTCTCCAGTAAAAGATACTGTCTCACCCATCTTGTCTCTCTGAAATCCTGGGACTGACACAGCAACAGCAACACTGCTGTAAAACTCCTAGGTGAATGGGAAGTGGTTCTTCAACTCTTTCATTCTAGACCACTTTGTGAGAGAGCCTCATGTGGACCCCGTCCCTTCTCAACAACCAGTCCACCACTGCTCAGTTGTCAGTTTCATTCCATGAACCTGTGGTGTATGCAGGACTCAGTTTGAAGAACCATTGTGTTTAGGTGTCACAGTTCAGGGCAGCTACACCTGTATTCCTCCTCTTTGGTCCAGCAACAGACCCCACTCTAGGCTTCAGGCTCCCCGGCTGTCATCTCTCTTGAGGGGAGACACACGTCATATTTCTTTTTAACCGGAGTATTTCCAAGCTGCATATACATCTGACTATACTGGGATATCCAAGCAAGAGACTCTGGCTAAGCAGGCCTGCTTACTTTCTCTTCAGGGACTAATAACAGAGTAATTGCCCACAGTTATAAGGTACCACATAGCACTTCCAATGCAAGCCTATTTTATCCTTAAGGTAAAAGCACTACAGAGAAAATGTATTAAAAATAAATAAATCTAGACCCATGCTAATAAGCTTTCCAAGATCACCGCTTCCAACACGGACTATTGCAGAAGCAGTACCTCAGAACCTCATCTAGATGATTTCCTTGTAGTTTCAACGTTCATCACAGCTTCAACTCTGAACAAGCACACAGTCTTATGGGGCCTAAGTGGACCAGTCCTTCCAACTCTTCACTTAGGATTTGGGACCCCCATGCCCCAGTGGTCCTGTCCATTTGCTGGATTAGGAAGAAGGACTGTCCATGCTATTTGTCCAAAAAACCTTTTTATCTGTCCAGTCCCTGGAGAATCCAGTTTGAACTAGTATATGCCAACTTCTGGGGGGATGTGGCTTCCAAGGACTGATAACTGGAGGAATTACATTAGAATCCCCTCTTCCTAGAGGAGTTGCATACACAACTTTATTTTTAATACAATGGGCCCCGAAGGTCCTAATTCACTGAGGTTTAAGTTAATATAATATGTTTTGACCTTATTGAAATTCTGTTTCAATTTTTTCTACTTGAAATTTTGTCAAAATAGATGCATTCCCATGTAAAGTTTAATTTTGACAAAATGACATTTTCCAACCAGCTGTAATTACATGTACTTTATTGGCTACTGGTGACTAAAAGCAGGTCTCTTGTATTTTATATGATCAAATGGGCAGAGATTATTAGTGTTTTGGAAGTCAAATCTCCTGGCTGTATATCCTTCAAATCTAATTTCACTTGCTAGGCAAACAAGACGTTAGTTATTTTTTTAATCTTTTCTATTGAACAGCTTATATTTCATTGTGTGCTGTGGAGGGTTTTCTGCAAAGGCTTATAAAGTGGATTTGGGCCAATGTGCTAATTAGAGACAATTTATATTCTGTGAAGGTTTTTAGTTTGCAACAAGTGTAAGATGCAGGCTCTTTCCTCATTGTGTACTATACAAATGAAAACTTGTTTGCATTGGAAAAGGCTGATTAAAGATTCTCTCCCCAGTCTCAAATGAATGATAAAAGGCTGGGAAATTACATTAAGAACCTATAAAGTGTTGCCAATTTTGGGCAACGTCCACAAATGGTGTAAATTGGTATAGCTCCGTCTGGTCCTGTATATTAAGTTTACTGTAGTATAATTTGCTATTTAATTTTCATTACTTTTTCCTGCTTTTCAAGGCTTTTGCAGATATGCTGAGAGTGAACAAAAACTTGAAAAGTCTAAATATAGAATCAAATTTCATCACTGGGGTTGGCATTATGGCACTGATTGATGCACTAAAAGAGAATGAAACCCTGACAGAGGTCAAAATCGATAACCAGGTAAGTGAAGCTATAATAAGATTATAGCTGAATTATTTGTGCTCTCACTCTATCTACTCTGACTGACTGATCCACCTTTGAGAAAACAGCTGCTGATTCATGACCTTTTCAAAAATATTTCAATTAAAAACAAAACAGTTTTGTACCTAAATAAATGTAAACATTAGTCTTTTCCCATTCTTTCCTCTACTGGACACTTCCATCCATTGAAGAAGGCGGACTAAATGGCTCTTGGGAAATGATGGGCTGCTTTATTCATCACTTATTCATTAATATTTTATCATTCAAATAGTTTCCCAGCAAGCAATGGGAATATTTGAAAATGAAGAATTAGGATTTAAAATAGAGGAAGAGATGAACCCATGAAAAATAAATGTTCTATTTCTATGTAGTTTATATGGTGGTTAAGGATGGGGGAAGAGAAAAATGGTATGTGTACATAAATTTATGTACAATATTTTTAAAAACTTAGCTGTGTGGTGGAGCTCGGAGCAGGCTAGGTGGAAATCTCCTTTCCCCTCCCCCACACCCCCAACCACCCAAAATAAAAAGATCAAAGGGGAGGGGGTGGAAATCAGCAATACTTAAAGTAGCTGAGAGAAGCCTTTAAAACACAGGATGAAATGGAAGACGGCTGGGCTGGATAGGCATTATCCTGTCACACAACTTCCCTCTCTACTTTCCAGTGGAGGGGCGGGGGGGTCAGGATACTTTAGAGAGCCATCCCACTGGACAGGATGTAGAGATCACAGGTCAAAGCCTGTTTTTAACGTGTTAGCTGGGCAGGGTGAACGCTGGGGGGAGGGGAGAGGAAATCTATGGTTCGCTCTAAGACATGTTAAAATACAACATGCCATGTCTATCCTAGGCAGGCCCGGCTCTAGGCACCAGCAAAACAAGCAGGTGCTGGGGGCAGCACATTTCTAGGGGCGACATTCCGGCGCCAGCCATGCTGTCCCTAGAAATGTGGCCCAGCTCGCCTCCGCCTGCTCCCCTGAGCACGCCACTGCCTCTCCGCTTCTTCCCCCTCCCAGGCTTGCTGCCACGTGGCAAGCCTGGGAAGGAGAAGCCAAGTGGCGGCGCACTCAGGGGATCCGGAGGCGAGCTGGGGAGGGGAGCGGTTCCTCTCTTCCCCACCCCGTTCCTTCCTGCGCTCCCCCCCACCCTCGCTCACTTCCACTCCGCCTGCTCCCCTGAATGCGCTGCCTCTCCCTCGCCTGAAAGGGAGAGGGGAGAAGCAGAGCAGTGGTGTGTTCAGTGGAGCTGAGGTAAGCTAGGGCAGAGGGTTGTGGCGGGGGGGGAGCTGCAGGAAGCAATGGGGGTGGGGAAATGCGGCACACTTGGGAGAGGTGGTGGTGCTGGGGATTTGGGGAAGGGGTTGGGAAGGGGTGGAGTTGGGGCGGAGCCGGGGGGTGGGAGGGCACAAAAAAAAAAAGCGGGGGTGGCCAAAAATTTTTTTGCTTGGAGCAGCAGAAATCCTAGAGCTGGCCCTGGTCCTAGGGTTTTTAAATGTTTGCTAACGTGTTTTAAAACCAGACTTTTTTTTATCTAGAGAGAGCCTCAGATATCAGAGCAAGAGATGGGGCTTATTCCTGTTCTGAGGGAGAATTCCCTAGGGACTCTTAAACTTCTCCAAAAGAGGATACCTAAAAACTTCTCCAAAAGAGCATACCTAAGGAGGTTCTGGAATCCCTACCACTTTAGGTTTTTTAAGTACAGGTTAGACAAGCTCCTGTCAGGGATGGTCTAGGTATGGCAGGGCATTGGACTAGATGGCCTGTTGAAGTCCCTTCCAGCCCTTCATTTCTATGATTTCTATATAATTATAGTTCTATTCATTTAAGAATAGACTTCCCTTTTGGGTAACTTCTGGGCTTTGCATCCTCAAGTGAGGAGCATTGAAAATTGAGGTTAACTACCCTGTAGATTCCATTGCTTAGAATAAAAAGAACAAAATATTCTTAAATATTTAGTTTAAGATGCTGCTGGTGTACTTTAAAATGAGTAAACAAGCTCAAGTTTAACTAATAAGCAATATAAAAATTTAACTGCAGAGTGTATTCTGCAGTTTCTATGTGAAAAGAGTTTTAGCCTAGAACTGTCCATGTTCCTAGGCAGTTTTGTAATTGAAACATGGTATTACAGCAGAAAAACATAATTTGATATGTGCCACCTCTTTTTTGCATCTTAATGGAAGTAGTTCAGTCTTTTTTGCCTCTTAAAATTTTGTTGACATACTTTCTTGCCAGTGTTCTAACTAAACACTGAGGTATTCTGGTTATTACACAGAATTTGTTAAACAACTGATTGCTCTTATATTGTGGTGGCAGAGGGGGAAAACTTGCTTTTAATGGGTGAGCCTAAATAAACCTCCTTAACTGAACTCTCATGCTGGTTTGAATAAATTTTTTCTGATCCACTTTACCTTTACGGTGTTAGTCCAACAGGTCCAGAAATGTGTCTCTAGCTACTAGTATCTTGCTAGATGCTCCACACTTGGTAACATTGGGGCTTTCCTGTTTGCTGTGCTCCAGGATGCACAGTACCTTTTAGGAAACCCAAGAGCGTGGGGAAACTTGCAAGAGTGCCACCATTAGGGCCAGCATATGGGCCTCAGACAATAAAATATAGAGGGAGCCAACAATGGGAAGGAGAATAAAGGCGTATAACTAACTGAGGGGTATGAGGCTAGGGCACTTCGTAAGTTTGATTTTTAAAATTCAAATAGGTATCCACTTTATATTGGTGCCAAGTTAAGTTGGTGATTGGTGCTTAAAATAGAGACCAGTAATCTGAACTTGTCATGTCTTTCAAATCAGTAGGTATGAAGAGAACTACTTGTCACCTAAGTATACTAAAAATATTCTAGGTTTTTGTAGGAAATGAATATGAATACATTGACGTTGTAATGTTTGTTAACAGAGGCAGCAGTTGGGAACACCTGTAGAAATGGAAATTGCCAAAATGCTTGAGGAGAATACAAATATCCTTAAATTTGGATACCATTTCACACAACAGGGACCACGAACCAGAGCAGCTGCAGCTATTACAAAAAATAATGATTTGGGTAAGACCTCTCTGGTAGACTGTTGAATGAACTAATGGCACAGATAGTATTTTTGCTTTGTGTTTTAATTAGGCGCCCCAATACACAAATAATCCTACTCCAGTTTTCTCCTTTACTTTGAGTCCTACTCTCCTACTTTTTTCCTCTCTTAATTTCCCCCTTTTCTTCAGTTTTCGCACTCTCCAGGCTCCCAGGCTAGAGTCCAGAATTCTTCAGTATTCTCTAAAACTCAAAAAAAATAAGAATTCCAGACAGGACATAAGCAGAACATGCCTTACAGTTTCATATACATGTGGCTTTGCCCTGGATAAGATTCAGTATTTCTTTAAAGGATACATTGAAATTACTAATTTTTAAAAAATAAACTTTCCTTGTCTCTTCTGGAAGGTGTTAGCTCCTGGATTCCAAAAGGATGAAGAGCACTTTTGATGGTGGATTTGTTCTGACAGGCAAAATAGAAAAAATGAACAATAACCCTGTTACTTGATCATCCAAACCCATTGATTTGGGATAGTGCATAGTTGCCTAAACTCAAGTAAAGGGCATATCCCCTATCTTGCAGCAACTGTGAACTGGGAGGCCAGGCCACCCCCACCTATTGTTTATTACCCCAGTGGAGAGACTAAATTAATCCCTATTGCCAGGGTGCCAGGACATATCACCACAGATGTGGCTAACTAACTGAATCAGGAAGCTTGAAGCTTAGTTATGAACATAATGTGAGAACTCAGTAATGCATTTATATATACCTACACTAAAGCCTCTAGCTAAATAATAACTAAATTCCCCACATTAAATAGAATTGCCTTTTTTTATCCCGCCCCCCACTAAGTGGTTCCTCTTTCTGGTTACACATCCACACACCCCATGGTGCAGGTGGGGTAGCTCTTCAGGACAGGAAGTAGGGCAGGTGCTTGCCAGAATAGTTTCCAAGGGCCCAAAGAAGCTCAGCGGGGGACCTGTTGAGACAGGGACCTGAGGTTTGAGAGGCTGGTGATAGGTCCAGGGCCTCCCATTGAGGAAAGTTGTTTGTGGGGAAGTTAGGCAGCTGTGAAAGACTGAGGAGAGAGGAACAGGAGGAAAGAGATAATTTGAAGGGAGCAGGAAGGCACCGGACATATTACATAGCTACCTCTGAAATGGCCTACATTTGAGAACAATTGATTTGATCTTTTCTCTTGTATCATTATATTTCAAGTGCTTCTCTGCTAGTTGTGAACTTTCCTGTTTTTCACCAGTTCTGATTTTAGCATTTAATTGCTGAAAATCTATTTCTATGTTTTCTATTGATATCTTCCCTTTTTTTTTTCTTGCTTTCTTAGTCTGGAGTATACAAGTAAAATTTTCTGCAAAAGCCTTTTCATCTCTCCAACCCTGAAGCTACAGAGACAGGTTATTGTGAATACCCAGTTGGGTACTGAGCACTGAAATTGAAATGTTTAGTCTCACATCACTGTCTTTGTACGTTTCTTCTGACAAATTGTCTACATCTTTTCTCCCCATGTTTGTCTCATGCTGTCCTGCTCCCCTGTTCTTGTTTGCCCAAGACCCTGTGCCAATTTATTTTTAACTGCATGATTGGACTACAGTGAGATGGCCCAGTAGTATGAACCACTTCATCTGCTTTTGCGATCAAACTAAAAAAAATAGAGATGAGTGTGAGAGAGAGAGCCTAAGAATGCAACAGTTTAAATATCTGTAGGTTACTTTTTAAATGAGTAGTACATTTTAGGCTTTGATGGTAGGTCTCTGTAAGTACTAAAACTTGTAAACTCCATATTTGAGCATCAGTGGAGTATCTTTTCTAGCAGTGAAAAACGATTATCCCACTCTGATTTTACAATATAGCATTAAAACTTTTCAGTTCATTAATTTGAACCAAAGCTGAAGATAAACAATTTGGTTTATATAAAACTGTAACAGATGTATTAATAAAAATTATAAATTTATCATATGAATAAGTATTTAAACCACTGTTCTATTGTGTGGTTTTCTGCAAATGTATAGTACCTTCTAATTAAAAAAAAAAAAATGTGGAAACATCCTATCTAACTTGAGGCTTTTAAAACTCTTAATCCACTTTCAAATCCGCTATATCTGCTCAAAAAAGGAGAAGTTAATTTGATTGGGAAAGAGAAAATACAAGACAAACTGATTATTTCACTTATATGCTACGTAGAACATCAGTTTAACATAACTTTAAACATTAAGCGTACTCCAATCATTCAGTCAATACTGCATATTCTTTAACTGTAAATAGCATGTGAGTTTTAGTAACTTTATTCACCAATTTTTTGTTCATCCCTTGTGTAATTATTTTAAGATTTCTGAAAATTTATTCATTCTAATAATGGACCGAAGATTATCCGATTACTGAACATGAGTTAACATTGTAAAGTTTTTTTTACCAAGTCTTCGAGTGTTCTGAAGCTTTTGTATATTCCTAATTAGAACTATAATTAAGCACAGTGCTAGAGAATGGTACATATGAAGTCAAGAATAACTGTTAAATCTGCTCACCATATTTCAAGTGATATGACATTATTATATTCTAATTCTTACCATATAAATCTTAAATTGTTCATGAGTATCGAAATAAGGTACTCAGAGTTGCTAATAAGCAAATTTGAAATGATGAATAGTGCTAAATGTTAATTAACTGTTTGGAATGAAATTTTACATAGCTGAAAGAATTATGGTTTAAAAGGTTGACTACTAATTGTCCTGTTAGCTGTTGAGATATTGTGGAAATCCCTAAGAAAGTTATTACAGATTTTATAATTGTATTTTCTCTTTTCTTATGGGCACAGTTCGCAAGAGAAGGGTTGAAGGAGACTACCAGTAAACCTTGCTGCTGCTAGAATTGCATTGTGTGAAGATTTCAGAGGTCCTCAAGGCGCATCTGCTAATCATGGGTGTTGGCAATCTCAGACTTCATTTACTTGGGTAGAAGGGAAAAGACTGGAAACCCCATTCCTTTTTAGTAAAGTTATGTTTAGATCTGTCTGGTATGCATCACGTATTTCAATTTGTGACATAGTAACTGCACTAGACTTTGCAAGATCAGTTTTTTGAGAACTTTTTTTATATTCAAGACTTTAGCTATACTTTCCACTAAAATAATGTAAATTTTGAAATCAGTGGAGTAGTTGTCTGTATTCAAAGAATGATACATGAAGGGATCAATGAGCAAACAATGGAGTATGTTTCTGATAGGAAAGGTGGGGATGGTTATTTAAATGGAAGGATTTGTATATTTTTGAGAATGATTTAGAGAAAAGGGATTCTTCACACAACAGTTGGACTCTTATTTTGTAGCTATTACTTCAGCCTTCTTGTTCATATACACTGAACTTAAATCTTTCACAGCTGTCACAGTTGCAGTTCCTTTTTGTCTTGATTGGCTAATATGCTTTATTGATACTTTGATAAAGCTCAAAAGTCATCCCTTTTCTGATGAAAACGTGATTTGAATAAGGGCTGTTTCTGCTCTCCAATACATTTGGAGGAGAACTAATTAAAAGACAAGGGTGGGTGTCTTGAAAAATCAACATCTGTACTAAACCAAAAAAGCCTCCAAAGTAGCTTACATTTCTGAATATTCTAAAAGACTGTACTTTGTTCTGATGTGTTTAAACTGGACATCTTTAGATTGATTTTAGTATGTTCATCAGCATTGTTTTAGATTATATTCTTGTATAAAAATGTATATCTAAATACCTTAAATGACATAGGAGTTTTCTAGCAGTAGTGAACATGCATTGTTTAAGACATGCTGGTAGTATGTTTAGGAAAAGCAGTCTTGTGCAGCTCTGAAATTATATACGTATTCTCCTGTGGCAGGTTGCAACTGAGAATTCTGTTAAACTAAAAACAGCTGTCAACCATACTTCCTGTGAAATAGTGACCACTGTACTAGATGGATCTTTACCTTCCACTCTGACGAAGGGTCCTCTTGTTCCATCATCGCATGTTATCCAGAAACTTAACAAATGTAGTATCTAATTTGCATTGGATAGTAGATTCATGCTGTTATTCCAAGCCATTTATTTTAAAGAGAAATGTTTAGAGCTTTGTATCTAGGAAAAGAAATTAGCAGACAATAGTCACTGTACATAACAGCTGTGGACTCTTTTGTAATATTGCGAAACTTAGGTTTTATTTTGATTGTGCTATTTTTGAATTGCACTATACTTGATTGCACAGTGTTGACCATTGGACCATAACAGAAGTAAAAGCATGTTCTAAGGAATTAGACAGTCTATTTACAGTGACTTATATAATTCAACTGATTTAACTGTCCAATATCCATAAAATGAACATAAATACCGTACGTTTTTGTAAAAGCCATATATAGGTGGTGTGGAGAAAAATGAGATTTTTGTATCGTGCTGTATGTAGAGTTTTACAATATACAAATTTTTCTTTAGAATAATCCCCTATTATTGTGCCCACTTTTGCGCTACAATAAATCACGTTTTAGGTCTTTAAAAAATACAGACTTCAATCTGAAAGTGAATTAAAATTTTATGGCAAGTACATAGCGACTTTTAAACTATATAGTACCTTCACTGAAGATATAAGTAATTAGGTTTTACAAGGGTGGAAAGATGAACTATCATTTCAAAATTGGGAATGTTGTGGTTAATTCTGAATAAACATCAGTGTGTTATGGTCTAAAAGACATGGATGTAACCGTGTAAAAAATGAAAGGAAGCTGGAATGAATTCTATTGAAAAACCAAAGATTTCCTGCACTACACATTTTTGAATGAACAGAAATATGATGATGTTGGTCATAGACTCCTTTTGCCTTTGGTTTACAATATTTAAATTTTTTTACATAATTTAAGCAGACTTTATTGTGTGAATGCTATCCTAAAGTTTAAGTTCTTATACATTTTACATGCAAACATATATTAAAAGCTAAGTGTTTTTTCAAGAGATGGTGCTATTCAGGTGTGGCCAAAGCATGGTATACATGTATTAAGTTGTTTGAAACTATTTTACGGTGCCTAATGTTTAAAACACCAAGGAATAATTTTTGTATCAAATAAGCAGGCTGTAAAACCTTCTCTTCCTTCTGTTGTCAAAGGGTTGCATATTTATAAAATCTAATTTTTGTAATATCTGTTTGATCAGCCTCTAGACAAATTAGCCAGTTACTTTATATTTGTAATTGAAGATAGAGGAGGAAAATGAAAAGTGATGAGGTGGGGAGAGAATTGGTAATGAAAAGCATTTTTTCTTCTCTACGCTACTTGTTTGAGTAATATCTGGCTCACCAGTGGCATAAGTGGAAATCAGTGGTTGGTTGAAGATGTAGTGGTCAGTAGTCCTGTCACAGTTGAAAGTAATGGGCATCTTTGTGCCAGATCCTTAAAAGCATAGTCCCAGTGAAATAAATTCAGTAGCTCCGTTGTGAACGGCTGAGGCTAGAAACGCGGTGGCAATCATAGCAGAGAAATCAGACAGACTGGACATGGAGAATTAACCATAGAGGCTTATCCCTCCAAGTTAGGTTTGAGGTACATTTGGCAGGGCAATATGAAGACGCTTTAATTGCTGCCTGTAATTTACCTTGCGTGTGGATAAATGAAGGAATCCAGTCTCCAGAGCTGTCAAATACCGTAATCAAACTCAGCAAGCAAAGCTGACTCTTTGATTTACTGGTTTCAAATATATAGTAAGGTCTTGGGTATGATGAGCTCAGATTTTATGGGTGGTATTACATTTAGCAATAAATTACTATAAAAACCAGGCTGCTTTCAAAAAAGAGGTGGTGATTAATAAGGGGTGTTTTTTTTTAAAGTCTAATTGATTCATGGTTGGTTCACTTTTTTTTAAAAAAAAATATGCACTAAATCTGGAAAATCAAGTAACCACACATTTTGTTGATAGTTTGGATTTCATTCTTAATACACAGACTTGTAGACTGTTTCCCAAACATTCTGTAAATTATCTACTTTGTTATACTCTAGAGAAATGTCCTCATCATCTCCACAGCTTTTTGTATGAATAATGCTGTTTGTAAGCTATGAATTACAGAGTCTGTTAAGTTTAAGTTTCCGTTGAGGAAACATGAATTGAGTATTTTAGCAAATCAGCACTGTATGCTGTCAAGCTGTATTACATTAAAAATTCTGAAACCTCAAAAGATTTTTTTTCTTTTTAACAGAGCACTAATTTAGCAGAAAGGTGAAGCTGGCGTATACTTCAGGCTCCTGCTTGTACCTTTGCCGTTGGGAATGCTGGGGCCCAAATGGCTCTTCTGAGAGTCAACACCTGTCATTGGCTATAATTTGATTTTCACATGGGAAAAATGTTAGCTTAGCATATGGCAGAAAATAACAAATAATAGCAAAGTGTTGTCAACCCAGTTTCATGCACGCAGCTATTTAAGCCTACGGACTAGATTTGTTTTTAGCTTCTGCTGGGATAATGTAGACTGCAGGATCCTGGCAACACACAATCTGCAGCCCTGCTGGGGAACAAGCTGTTTGTACCCTCTCCCTCTGCCTTGGGGATCTTAGAACTGTGGGCTGTGCTAGCCAACAAATAGAGCTTGGTTTGGGATAATACAGGATCTAGGAACTCAAGCTATGCAGTATTTTCAGTACACCCCCTAGGAATCTCTACTGGCAGGCTTCTGTGTATCCCCAGCTGGGGCAAAACTCCCTCTCCAGGACAGCTGCCCTCTTGGACATGATGGAATCAGAATTTACAATCCTGCACCAACAGGGGTAACTCTAACCCAGGAGTATCTGCTAAAATATAATCTATGAAAGTCCAAATAATTAAAAAGCAAACTGTTCCATAAACCTGTAGTCTTGTATGGAACTCATGGGAATGCTTCGGCAGTCTTTGTTGGGGTCAGTTCATAAAAGCAAATTGGGTAATAAGTATGGTCTTGAGAGAAACTACTTATGTTCCAAAATTAACACTTGGAAACATCTGTTTTCCAACCAAATTTCCTTTGAATTCTTGTCATATTAATAGACATATTACATAATTTTGCCTAGTAAAAGGACGCACTGTCTTTGAATCTCTTCATATGTAATAGTGGGTAATACCTCTCATGAGTTACATTTCTAATACTTTCCTCTTTATCATGCACAGGCCTTGAGAAGTATACCAAACACCTAGCCAGGAACAGATTAGAAAAATTTGGGAGGAAGAGGTTGCTATCAACAAATACTCTGGTGACCCAATCTCTCTCCCCACCTCCATCCTTAAACAGCTACTGGAGTCCTATCACAGGCCTGTCCTAGGCTCTGCTTGTGAGGGGGAATTCTCTCATCAACTACTTAATACATTTAAAGCCACCATCCCAGCTGTTGAAAGTGAAAAGCACTCTCTGCTGCCTGTCCAGGAGTGCCCACTCTATTGTCTGGGTGATGGAATTAGGTAGGTGGTCTTTCACCTCCTCCCCCCAGCCTCAATTGTTTGGATCCTTCTGCCTCCTGAATAGCTCCTGCTTTATGCTGCTGCCACGCTCTGATTTCAAAGCAGCAATGGGTTGAAACAAATTGAAATGAATTGCTTCATGTCAGTTTCACTGGCACCCAGGGGGTACTGAATTATAGCAGTGAAGGGAACCTGAGCCCAGGTCTACGTTAATGTGGTAAATCAGTCTGTTATGCTACTTCAGTTACATGAATATGCTCTCCCGCTGACTTCCCTTACTCTTCTCAGAGAGGTGGAGTACAGAAATCAATTGGAGAGCACTCTCCCATCGATTTAGCACGTCTTCACCACACCCACTAAAGAAGCGCCAATTTAGCTCCGTAGTGAAGACATGGCCTGAATCTCGTCAATTTAACTCTTTTATGCTTGGAAAAAACTATAAGCTTATAGAGAGGCACTGGGCTGTCTGCAGATCTCATTTGGAAAATTATCTTCGTTACGAGGGTTAGAAATTTAACTTTTTTTTAACGAAAGCTCAAATTCTGCACCAAGGTACTTAGTTTCCTCTCCTTGCCCCTCACCCAATTTGCCAAGGAAACTGTGTGGCGGAAATGAACTGTTTCCAAGCTTTTACCATACAATGTTAAAAAGGCCATGTTGTGCATTACACCTGAGAGATTTCTTTTTAAAAAGCAAAGTCAGCAAAATGGGGCAGACTGCATAAGTGGATAATACCTAATTTTAAAAAGTTTAATTTCTAATAGCTCTTAAGACACTTTTTATCAGTAGATCTCAAAGCACTTTGCGAAGGAGGCATAGATCATAATCATTTAAATGCATGAACTTGAAGCCACATCTCCCCTAGTCTCTGATTTTCCTTGTACAAATGGTTGCGTGGTTTAGGGCACCAATCCTTGCTGGCAGCACCAGCACAAACCCCAAGGCAGCACATCTCACTGCCCTTGGTAACAGCTATTCAGGAGCAACAGCTGGGCACTGCAGGGAAAAATAACAAAAAAAACAACCTCCCCCCCCCATCTCTGCCCATACTTTGGAAGCTGTCATGGCTACAAAAAAATCTGCTGTGGCCACATATGAGAAACACTGATTTAAAGTATTTTGAAATGTAGTTAGCAGGCTAAATTCTTTCACTATTGATTCACTGTGGTGTAAATGAGAGCAAAACTTCCCCCATTGTCACCTAGCAAAGCTTTTATACATTGTGAAGCAAAATTTGGATTTTATTTAATATTTGCGCATTTTAAACTGCTCATTTACCTGGAGACAAAGGGGAAAACAAGTCACCCTTCTGGTAGAACTCTTAATGTAAGCTTCTGCTTGACATGGGTGTGTCATGATTAGACTTGCATTGTTTACCAGCTCTAATGGTGCCCATTTCTGCCACACTAGTGAATAGATGTAACCGGTTCTCCCCAAACCCAGCATCTGAGCTTGCCTCTGCCCTGGTTTCCCCTCTCTTGGTTAAGCTGGTATGTCAGTTTATAGGCCAG
The DNA here is from genome assembly GCF_009764565.3 of Dermochelys coriacea. NCBI lineage: Eukaryota > Metazoa > Chordata > Testudines > Dermochelyidae > Dermochelys > Dermochelys coriacea. The sequence continues at coordinate 63,292,809 of NC_050077.1, read as the reverse complement.
TGTATCAAAGTAGTTCCCACATGTATCGGTATTTCAGTCCCTTTTCTCAGGGCTGCATTGGGTGTTCAAACACACACAGTTCAATATCCATCAAAATAGAAAAACCAGGTCCTGCTGCCTGGTTCCTCCTAAGACCTCTACCTCAGAGGGCTTCTGCTGCTGCCTGTTCCTAGCCAGCTCTTTCACCTAGCTGCTGTGGCAAGCTCTTTTCCAGCTCCTTTTCCTAACCCAGAACCTCCTGCAGAAGCCTCTTTGTAGCTCTTATCTTAAGTGGGCTGCTTGTTTGCTTTTTATTGCACGAATTTGGGAGGCAGCCAGTCAGTTACAGGTGGGGACTAAGCCCAGTCTGTAAGTACTACATGGGGAACAAATATTTAATAATGGCTCTTCAATTTATCAGAGAGAGGTCCTGTAAGATCCAAGTGCTGGAAGTTGAAACTAGATAAATTCAGAGTGGAAATAAGGCACAAACTTTTAAAGGGAGGAGGAGGAAGAGTAATTAACCCCTAGAACAATTTACCAGTATATCTGACAATTTTTAAATCAAGATTGGATGTTTTTCTAACAGATCTGATCTAGAGATTATTGTGGGGAAGTTCTATGGCCTGTGTTTATACAGGAGGTCAGACTCGATCATCACAGTGATTCCTTCTGGGGTCGGAAGTCTGAATGTATGAAAAGGCCATCCCACCCCGTGGCAAGGGCTCATTGAAAATGTTCTATTTCAGCTTCCATTTTTTCCAGGTCCAAAGCATAACATACAAAAGCTCAATGCTCTGCAATGGATTTTATGCTAATATTTTTGGAAAGTTATTGGAAATACCAAAAAGCAATGATTAACAGCAAGTGTAAGAGCATGAATTGTTAAGGTGGATTGGTTAGGGTGGATACCAGGAAAAAAGTAATCCTTCAGTACATCTTTTTTTCTATCCCTTCCATTAATGCACATTTTGTGTGTGTCTCCAATAACAGGTTTTCAAATGGTACCTAAACTCATAACCTTGCTTGTGCTGTGATGCCAGAGAAGTTTTCTTACCCCAAAGGACTATGGAAGAAACTTGCAGCATAGTTGTTTGCAGTTACTATTGCTCCTGATTTGACTTGGTCAAGATTTGAAAATCATTTTATGAGGGGATTAAAACACAAAAAGCTGTTTTAGTATTCTGACCTGCTGTGATGAACTAGGTAATGCTGATATTATTTGTATGAAGATGGTACATGCCTCTCCGTGTTTATACTGCATTATTTGCTATGGAGTTAGATCAAAAGGGATTCTTAAACCAAACAGGAAAAGTAAAACAATGTCATGGTGAGGAGCATCCCCTCAACCACTAGTCATTTATACAGCTGTGATGGGAAGAAAGAGATCAAAGGCAGCAATAAACTATCTGAGGGCTTAGGGGGGAAAAAAGGGTTGAGAGAGGCTGCCTAGTAGTAATTGAGAGGCATAGAGCAAGGCTTGCTGTAAGCATGCCAGGGCAGAGATCTGATGAGCTAAGCAGGACAAGCTGACAAGTTAGAGCTGTGTTTAGGCTTTACTTTACCTCTTTAACCCAATGCATCTAAAGATGGTGGTATTCCTGTTGTCTAATAAATACCCTGTTTTGAAGAGGCTGTCTAGTGTCACTCCAATCATCTGCTGGTTACAGACCTCCAAAGATGGTATGTTTCCAACAGGAGCAGAAGCTCATTTGGGTTTGTGGAAGGAATCACCGTGAGAAACAGAGGTGTTGACACCAGGGCCCTAGTTACAGACTTCCTCTTGAGCGGAATGGAGGCCCAAGGCCTACCACAAAGAAGGGTGTGCTCGTAGGAAAAGACTGTATACAGGTCAGAGGCAGAGTGCGCCCTGCAGATCTGTTATCTGCCAAAAGCTATTTAGAATTAACTTTCTGCTTCATCCTTAACGCACCCAATAGTTAAATCACAAATATGTTGTTTCTGCTGTAAATAACAGGCCCTGCTTTATTCTGAAGTTGTAGACAGGGTTTTCATGTTTGCATGATAGGACAGCCTTATAATTCTATCAGTGTTGGACAACATGTAGGTAATTCTAAAATAGCAATGTTAGACATCTTAACAGAAATCTCACATTACCTTAGGGCATTCCTCTTTAGGTTCAGAAGTGCATATTTGATTCTAAGCATTTTTCAAACCCAATTATTTAATTCTTCAAGTGATCCTTGTATTGAAATTAATTATTGCAGGGAGTTTTCTTATTTTGAAACCCACAGTACTTTCCCTCTCTCATAGTAGCATAGTGCTGCAGGCTCTGGCTATATGGCACAATACCAGCAATGTTTGTATCTTGTTTCAGTTAGAGCACTTTTACCTCTGGCACAAGTTTGTGTTTAATTCTTATGCCAGAACTAAGGCTTAACAAAATGCTGATATAGCAGTGTCCTTTGGGAAGGGGGTGTTATGTTTCCTTTGCCTATTAAAACACAACTTAGCTCAGTGAGACAAGTCCTCCCAGGGGTCCAATCCTATGCACACTTACTACAATGGACAGTTCTTATGAATGTTTTTGTTGACATTATTTGAGCTACCTTATTGCTAAGCACAAAAGGATGGCCATATTTGCCTAATTACTCACTGCTCTAAGGGCTTAAAGAAAGACACTTGTAAATTTGTTGTGTACTACTTCTAACAGAAGATATTCAAAACCAAATTCTACTTTTAAAATAATGAAAATGTGGCAGAGAAGAGAACTAACCCATAACTATTCACTCCAAAAATTGAAGTTGCTATGTAATTTTAATATAGGCCAGGCAACATTACAGAACGATGTTATACTCTTCACTAGTGGTAGATGTGCTCACCAATCTACCTGGACAGATTGGCTAATAAAAATTAGAGAGAGAAGAGACCTATTCTGTCATCTAACTTATCCTGCTGTTGATGCAGAATTGTTCCTTGTATGTGAAGTTCTGTGTATTCCCATGATTCAGTGGCTTTAGAATTTGATTCAGCAGACTTAGAATTTGATCCCTTACCACATAACTATGACTGAGAATCTCACTTTCATTGTAAAAAATAAATTTGTTTCTTGCCCTCAGGTTGTGAGGAAAAGCTAGAAAACATGCATTGAATGTGATAGCTAGGCTATCTGCCTGAGCTTGCAGACTGCCTGAAACAGTTCTGAGAGTGGTCAACCAATTCCACTCATCTTAATGTATTGTTGGATCTGAGACTGAAAGCATCTGCAGTATATTGTACAATGAAAATGTGGGGTGCAGTGCAAAATTTAAGGAATTTAATATCAAAGTAAAAAACATCTGGATGCCTCCTATTCCCTATATTCACTACAATTATTTTTTTTACAATTAAAAAAGGTAAATGGAGTAAAATATCTGAAAAGCAGACTTTTTGTTTCAACCTTTTTCAAAAGGTTGAACGTTTCTGCGAAAAGCATCCTAAGATTCCAGAACAAAAAGTGTCTCAGCAGCTTTGTTCCAAGCGATTTATAAAAGGATTAGTAAGTGTCATGGGGGGAATTTCACCAGAAAATTACATTCTCAGTAACAAAGCAAGAGAAGAAAATGGCCAGAAAATCAGGGTAAATCTGAAAAGAGCAGCCCATTTTCTGCTGTCTGTTCAAATGTATCTAGTAGACTGGAAAATTCCCAGCTCTTTGAATGTTACAGTTCATAACTACAACTGGAGCCACGTAGCCACTTTGCAGCAGCACCTGGCCAATTTAAATCTAAATCTACTCTCTCTTTCTGTCCCCCAGCCTAGGGTGAGGTGGATCACGGGCCCGTTTCTCTGGGGCTGGGTCCCGTGGGGAGGGGTGGTGGTGGGGATTAATAGCCCCTCACGCACAGATTTCAGCGCTAGAAGGCACCATGGTGCTCATCGAGTCTGACCTCCTGTAGAACACAAACTTCCCCGAAATAATTCCTAGAGCATAAATTTTCGAAGACCAGCCTGTCCATTTAAAAATGGCCAGGGATGGAGAATCCGCCTTGACCCCGGGAAGCTGTTCCAAGGATTAATGACTCCCCCCCTGAAAATGTAAAGGCCTTGGTTCCAGCCAGACTTTGTCGAGCTTCACCTTCCAAGCAGGGGCTCGCGTTACACCTTTCGCTGCTAGACCGAAGGGCCCGTTATTAAATATTTGTTCCCCCCGTGGCTACTGCCAGGCTGTGCTCAGGTCACCCCTGGCTCCTCTCTCGGTCAGGCTCAAGCTACAGCGTTGAGCACGCAGAGGCCGAGGCACGTTTTCAAACCCGTTAATCGTTCTCGGGTTCATCTCAGCTCCCTTGCCAATGCACCAGCATCCTGCTGGGCCTGGGGGTACCAGACCCGGCCCCGGGCTCCCAGCAGCCATCGCACCCGGCCCAACTCAAGTACTCCACTTCCCAGAGCCCTAGGGCGGGCGTGTGTGGAATCACTGTGCCCATCCCCGGGGCGTCCTGCTGTTGGGGATCGTGGCCAGGCCCCGTGCAGGCCGAAAGGGCTAGAGAGACCTGTGGGCCCCACGCCGTGGGGGGAATTCCCTTAAGGGGACGCTGCCCCTTTAAGGCTCCCCCGCCCCCACGCCTGGGGCGCGTCAGCGCAGGCGGCCCCACGCCCCTGACCCCGTGCGGAACCAGTCGCTCCGCCCGCGCGTCACTGGCGGGCGCCGCGGCCCTTCCCAGTGGTGCGGCTGCGCCGGAAAGGAGGCGAGCGAGGCCTGCGCTTTGCGGCTGCGTCGCGCCCGCGCCCGCTGAGCCCGCGCCATGGCGGACATGGAGGACCTGTTCGGGAGCGACGTCGACTCCGAGCCCGAGCAGAAAGGTACCAACGCAGGGTCCGCAGAGGGGAGAGAGGCCGGGCCGAACGCCCCCCCCTCGCGCTTCCCGTGTTTAACCTTCTCTGCCCCTTCCCACCCCCGAACGACCGGCCCGTCCTCCTGCCCCTCCGGAGTCTCCCCCTCCCCGCCCAGAGCTGGGAGCTTCCCCTCCCCTTTATCCTCCCCGGCCGCTGGTTCCCTTCAGTCTCCCCAGCTCCTTTCCCGGGGCTGGGGGCTCCCCCAAGGCGTTGCCCCTTTTAGTCACAAGTGTTTGTGCTGGGTGGGCTATGCCCTGCGGTTTTGTACTTGGCCCACCGGGGCTGGCTTTCTGCCTCCCGCGGTGATTGCACCCCTGGGATGCCCCTGACAGGTGCTGCAGCCAGAGGAGGGGGGCGTGTGGCCATGGCCCCTGCTCTGGGCCCGAAGGGTTTCATTACTAGCAATACCCCACTATCGTAGCCTGTTTTATTCCAGCTGCTGTTAACGGTGACCAGGTTCTCTAGCCCCAGTATTCGACTGTGGAGCTGATAGGGAAATTGCTTAATCCGGGTGGTTCTGCTGATGCTGTTGATAGTAATCCCCCTACCTCCGCTTTCTTTCTGTTTAATAAGTACTGTATTGCAAAGGACTTCAGCTCTTCAGTGAAACAGAAGTGTCACAGCTTGGGCACAAGTTACACGAATTTAATGCAACTAGATTTTTGTTGTTCTGTTTTTAATTTTATAAACTGTATAAATAGGGGCAAACATTTGCTTCATATAAACTATTATTTATGAATTTCTGAGGGTTGAGAGATTATTATTCTGGATTTTTTTGGCAAAGCATTTTTCCCTGGGTGCAGAGCTAAATTAATATTTGATAAAGGAGAGGAGAGGTCACCTTTCATCACCTGTCTTTTGGAAATCTGCCTTTTTTCTGGTTTAGTCTAGAACTTTTTTTCTTATTATGTTAGTTAAACAAATTTTCAATTTCATTTCCTTTTCAGTACATCAGTTTCAGTTAAAATACATCTAAAATAGAAAGTACATATTTTAGGACTGAGAGTTTAGTGAATGTGCATGTCATGGTGTATTAGTTCCCCTTTAGCATGATCTTACATAACTGACTTCCATGAAATTGCTGCAAAATTGGTTTCTGATTATAAATTTGATAATTAGCCTTTTTACTCTTTGAGTATTTTTATGTTTAGATATGTTTGTATTCCATGAGTTTCCTGTTCGTTCCTTTTTATCTAGAAAAATAATCTGTTAATATAATTTCTATAACTTTTTCTTTTTACATCTATTTGTGATAATCACCATTCCTTAACGTAATTCATACGTCACAATTGTCATCAACGATTCAGAGAAAAATATTGAAATAATTTCTTTATGGATATTGTCCAGATTGGCTTGTCCAAAATTTGAGCTTTTTTATGTTTGCAAAGTTCCTGTCATTTTATGTAATTTACTCTTCAAAACAAACCCTATTTTTTTTCTTGAATAAAAATTAGTGCCACAAACCCAGCACTCATGAGTAGTTCTACTGTAACTAATTTGTCTGTGGGCATTTGTTGGGGAAAGGCAAACAAATTGGATTTGAAAACAATTTCAGTTTTGAACTCTCAAGATGTTATAAACAGAGTAAAATGTTAGTTTAAAAAACCTTTTTTATTCTATCAAATTTATCTTTGTCTCCTCATTACCCATATAAATGTACAGTTTTTCTTTGACTGCTAATAGACTTCTGGTTTCAATGATGCCTTGTAACAGGATCACAGACCAGTAATCTGTTATTTTAAAAGAAAAAGAAAATTTCCTTTTAATGTCACAACTTCATTAGCTGTTTTTTTTATTCTTATCATGTAAATAAGAGCATGCAATTTACTTTCATTATTTAGGTGTTAGAAAAAAGAAAAGGAGTACTTGTGGCACCTTAGAGACTAACAAATTTATTAGAGCATAAGCTTTCGTGAGCTACAGCTCACTTCATCGGATGCATTTGGTGGAAAAAGCCTTATTTAGGTGTGTGTCTCATGTCCCGTCTGATTTTTTTCCACTCTGTCTTAAAAGTGCTAATCTTTTTGTTATCGCCTCATCTGGCAATCTTTCCCCCAATCGCTTTTAAGTGGGTAATATTTATTTTCCAGATTCTGACTCTGGATCTGACTCTGACTCTGATCAGGAGAATGCTGGCTCTGGCAGTAATGTTTCTGGAAGTGAGAGTGACAGAGATGATGACAGAGAGGCAGTAAAGCCCAGTAATAAAGAATTATTTGGAGATGATAGTGAGGATGAGGGAGCATCCCACCATACTGGGAGTGACATTCGGTCTGAAAGATCATACAATCACTCTGAAGCTTCGGGACATTCTGAGCATGAAGATAATGACCAGTCAGATATAGATCAGCATAGTGGTTCAGAAGCTGCTGATGACGATGACGACAGAGGACATGGATCAGACGAAGGTAGCCGTCGCTCAGATGCAGATGGATCTGAAAAACCAAATTCGGAGGATGAAAAATGGGGCAAAGAGGACAAAAGTGATCAGTCAGATGATGATGAGAAGCTCCAGAATTCTGATGAGGAAAGGCCGCAAATCTCTGATGATGAAGAGAAGGTTCAGAACTCTGATGATGACGAAAGGCCTCAGATTTCTGATGATGAGGAAAGACTACAAAACTCCGATGAGGAGAAAATGCAGAACTCTGATGATGAAGAGAGGCCTCAGATCTCTGATGAGGAGAAGATGCAGAACTCTGATGACGATGAAAGGGCCCAGCATTCTGATGAGGAGAAGATGCAGAATTCTGATGACGATGAAAGGGCCCAGCATTCTGATGAGGAGAAGATGCAGAATTCTGATGACGATGAAAGGACCCAGCATTCTGATGAAGATCACAGGCATTCAGATGATGAAGAGGAACAAGAGCATAAATCTGGTAGGATTGAATACAGTGTTACTGATTTGACTATAAATAGACAAATGAAAATATCATCATCCTTGACCTTCATTGGGTTCTTGTAGTCATCTCATAGTTGAGATAATTAATCCTCACGTTGGGTGACCTTTTCTCAAAGATTGATTTTAGTGTCTTTTCATAAACAAAACCAAACCAAATCAAATCTTAATGCTGAACAGACTGAACTGTCACCGTTACAATGAGGACCCTAAGTCATGTGTTTTCTTGTTGACTTGTCCATAACAATATCACTTCTGTTGTCCTGGCTTGAAATGATTCAGATTTGGTTCTAAAATTATTTAATAATTCCAGTTGACTTTTAACGGTAATAGTTTTTTAATAAAGCTTGATTCACTGAGTAAACTTCAATTATTATTTCATTGTTTGAATTATTTTACTTATTAATACAAGCTATGGATAGTGTGACTTGTAAAAAGATGCAGAATGAAATTCTTAATTTGAGGAGATATATTCTCTTTGATAGAGTCTGCAAGAGGCAGTGACAGTGAAGATGAAATTTTGCGAATGAAACGTAAAAAACCAATTGCATCAGATTCAGAAATGGACAGCGATGCAGAAGGACAAAAAGGTAATTAGCTCTTTTTTTCAAATCCCTTCTACTTTATCTGGCATTAAGCATGCATCCACTTTAAAACTCTGTATGACTGGAAGAATTAGCTGTGGAGAAAACTAGTGTTGGATTATCTGGTGAGTTGCAGAGCATAACCACTAAGGTGCAGCAATAGAGCTGCATGGGGAAGCTTGCACAGTTCAAAGTCATCTCTTCCCAGTGCTATCAGGCTTTCACTTTCCTTGGCAGACTGAACTAATTTTTTTTAAATGAAAAATCTGGTGACATCATTATATCCTAATTTCTTGCTGCAAGATCCTGGAAATTAGTGAGTCTGTTGTTTGATTATGGGAGACTTGGAGAATATATATTATTACCTACCACACTTCGCTTGAACGGATGGAGGTGTTGAATCTGCCTTTGTCCAATATGTTAACACCAGTTTCACTTCAATGATTAACCAAAGTTTAAATCATCTAATCCAAAATCTGTCCCTCTCAGCTTTCACTCTTGGTCCTTACGATGTCATTGTTTCAGTAGTAGTCCTGTCATAGTCTTTCCAGGGTAGATGTGACCTGAATTTTTAAGTTTAAAAAACTTTTTTGTGAGGGAAGAGACGAATCACCTTTTCAAGGCCTCTTTGAACCTCCTAGAGAAATGCACAAAATAGGAAATCAATTTTTTTTTCTCCTTTTAGGTCACTTTTAATGAGTTCTAGTGGTAGAATATAACAGTTTCTCTTTCCTATATAAAATAATTTTTCTATTGAAGATCACAGAGATTCGATAGATCTGTTTGGAGGTGCAGATGACATTTCTTCAGGGAGTGATGGGGAAGATAAGCCACCAACTCCAGGGCAACCTATTGTAAGTTCTTCGAAAGAATTTGCCTGCTATGCCTCTTAACACCTGGCCCAGCAGTCTAATACAGAGTTTTAAATCCTAGAGGACTGAGTTTTAGCATGCTTTAATGAAAGAGTGATAATTTAATGAGAATTCATAAATGACATTGCCCAGGCAGAAAGAATCACTATTAACTATTTCACCTCTTATACGTGGCAATGTACGATAGGGACACTTGTTTTTCTGCTGTTGTAACTGTGGTTATATATTTTGAGTATGTTCTGATTATGTCAACAAGTAGAATATAGTACTATAACTGTTCTTGATACTTGTAGTAGAGCCTGTTGGAAAAGTACTTTTCTTTTGGGAATAGATGGCAATGGATTCAAAGCCCTTTACATCTAAAGGCCAGTTTTAGTCTGGGCAAAGTTACCACCATTTCCTAGCTCCCTGTAGGAGACCGATTTATTTGGATCAGTCCCATGCTTTTTATTTCCATTCTCTCTTGGTATCTTGAGCTAACATTCATAACTGAAATCACTTTAGATGGCATGCTTGGGTACAGTGTGTGATAATTTTGTCTCAGTAGTGTGTGCTTTGCACAATCCAATTCTGTGTGGGTGGGTGGATGGACAGAGAGAGAGGTTTTCCACATGTTTCAGAGCAAAAATTAAGTGGTCAGTGGAACAACCTGAACAGTCTAGCTTCTTTCACCTGCATAATGTAATGTGGTTTTGCTACTCCATCCATTAGGATGAGAATGGACTGAATCAGGAGCAGCAGGAAGAAGAACCTATTCCAGAAACGCGAATAGAAGTAGAGATACCAAAAGTAAACACTGACTTAGGAAATGACTTGTATTTTGTGAAGCTGCCCAACTTCCTCAGTGTGGAGCCCAGGTAATACTGCATTTGAGTCTATGTTAAAGGTGTTAATTATTTATACTCACACTTAGTATTTCCCTGTATTGCTTTCGTCTAGTAGTCCAATGAAATTTCTGTTGGCAAAGTTAAATATAATTAACACTGGGGTGCATACTTTGATATAGTCAATCAGATATTCAGATCACTTTTCATTTTACCATCTTCTTGTAAACTAAATGTGTAGGTTCAACCTGTTAGATGCATGTAATGCATTTCATAATTTTAAATAACTCCTTTTATTTTGTACTAATTTGACCTTATGAGATTAGCCATTTTTAGCTGGTCTACCTATAAAATTCATCATCTCACTCTTATCTAAATCAGTAAAAGAACTAGTAATTTTTTTTTGTAAGCTTGGTTTGCAACTCAAATGAATGTCTGTCCTTTTTAATCTATTTTTTTTTAATTGCCTGTGGCTGCATTACACTATTTTCCTGAATTTATAACTGTCTTGCCTTTCTTCCGCACCGCTTTAGTTTTTGGTGAACCTTGATATTTTCATCCTGAATAATGCACCATATGTTTTAAAACCAAATGATCTTTCTTTGAGATTTAATTCAGAGTAAATAGCCTGTTCAGGGGACCTGAGTATTTCCTAAATCAAGGAAATCTGTTTTGATGGCATTAATTTTATCTGTATGACATTTCTCAATAGGCAACCTTGTTTTGCAAATCCAGAAATGATGTACTGAACATAATGTAAAAAGTAGCCTAGAGAGACTTTGAGTTTCACAGTTGTGATGTATTTACTAGAACTGTGCATGGTTTTCAGGTTTTTAGTTTAGTATGTATCTTCACAACGCATCAGTTTTCAAAGTCTAGTGACTTGAAACAGTAGCATGTGCCTAATGAGTTCATAGTATTATAAAGACTAGCTTTTAAGATTATCTGTTGAGTTCTAAACATGTAGTTTTCATATTTATTCAGTTTGAGGCTTAATCTTCTAGTATATTGTAAGCCATTTAATTTAGCCAAATGACATAAAAATGTATTTTTGAATAATAGAAGCACTACTTTGGATTTTAGAATAAGCTTGACCTAATCTGTTTGCTAAATGACTACTTTTTATTCATTGAAGTCAGAAGAATTATATTATGATATGTAATATATTATGATATTATCATTCAGACTGACCATCTGTATAACACAGATCATAGCATTTATACAAAATTTCTAAGAAAATAAATTTTGTATAGCTCCTTTACTACTACTCTGTGACTCTAACTGCACATCAACCAGTTACAAAAAATGTTTTGAGTATTGCTTTTTCTAAACATACCACTGACTTGGGACTTATATTATTGGACCTTGTAAAAGGTGTCCATCTCCCTGTAAATCTAGGCCTGTTCCTGACGTACTCTAGTTTGGTGGTTCTCCCATTCTCCTGCTGCAGACCACTTTTAAAGAGAGTTCTTCTTTTGGACCACCTCTGTCCCAATGCACCATTGCATGATTTTCAAAATGTTCTGTTCTATGGCCTGTCAGGAAGTATTTGTGAGCCAATAGCCTTTATGATTGAAAAGAAAATGTTCCAAATGTGAACCTTTGTGGGTCAGGATGTACAGACTTTGAAGGTCTGCCGACAGACTACTGCAATGCTTTGCAGCAATTGACAGCTTTCTCAAAAAGCAGAAAAGTGCAGCCAACAACTCTGGTCGCTTTCGCTGCTTCTCCTCCCAACGTTATTTGCAGCCATAAACAGCAGCAAGGGCAGATACTGAGATTTTAATGGGTCAGTACCCAAAAATGGAGACTAAGGGCTTGTTGACACTTAAAACACTAAAGTAGAACAGCAACATTGCTATAGCATTTCAATATAGACAATGTTTATGCTGATGGGAGGGGTTCTCCCCATTGGCATACATAATCCACCTCCCTGAGATGTAGTGGCTAGGTCGACAGAAGAATTCTTCTGTGGGCCTAGCATTGTTGACACAGGGACTTAGGTCAGCTTAACTACACTACTTGGTGATGTGGAGTTTTCACACTCCTGACCAATATAGTTAAACAAACCTAAGTTTTTGGTGCAGGCTAGGCCTAAAATAGCAGTAATTTAGCGGATTAATAGCTTCTCTCACCACTTTCTTTTCCTTTACAGCATCTAGGAGAGGAAGTGAGTATGGCAGCTCCTCCAGCTGTCAGGCTTAGTGGAGGAAGAAAGAAATTTGTGTTTCTGCCTCTCTTCTCTCAGATGGGTTAGGTGTGGGACTGTGTCAAATCTGACACCTATTAGGACAGTGGAGGGCAACCTGCAGGCCCATCCAGGTAATCTGATTGTGGGCTGTGAGACATGTTGCCGACATTGACTGTCGGCAGGCATGGCCCCCCGCAGCTCCCAGTGCCCGCAGTTTGCTGTTCCTAGCCAATGGGAGCTGCGGGAAGCGGCGAGCCGCAGAAATGTGCTGGCCGCCGCTTCCTGCAGCTCCCATTGGCTGGGTATGGCGAACCGCGGACACTGGGAGCTGTGAGGGGCCGTGCCTGTGGATGGTCAACGTCAGCAAAATGTCTTGCAGCCTGTAATCAGATTATCCTGATGGGTCGCATGTGCCCCACATGCTGCAGGTTTCCCACCACTGTATTAGGCTCATATGAAAGATGGTTCATCGAAATGTTGTCCTGGCAGGAATTCCTGCATCCTAACCATAATAATTCACAAAATCTTTATCACACTTTAAAACTCACTGGACCAGGCTGAAATTATCAAGTCCTAGACTCAAGCCTAACCTCTTATTTGCCACAATGGGACCTTAGGGGAAGATACCACATTTGAGATGGACTTTTTCTTTTTAAAAAAGCTATTCAGAGATTTAAAATGTTAGAAGTGGTTGCAGCTGATATTATTGGGAGACTTTAGGGTAGGTCTTGTGTGGTTTAAAACCTCTCCAGTTTATTACATGGTGGCAGAAATAAATGTATGTATACCATGGCAGTAATGTCTACAGTTGTGTGTAATATATAATTTAATGGAATCACAAATTTATTTTTAGCAATCCTAGAATAGCATGGGTTTGCTTTTTTTAGAAGATAGTTGAATAAAGAATACATTATCTAATTTATTACAGACCTTTTGATCCTCAGTATTATGAGGATGAATTTGAAGATGAGGAGATGCTTGATGAAGAAGGTAGAACAAGGTTAAAACTAAAGGTATATCTGTAATTTTCTTTCTGCATCTCACGTCTTTCCTGTTAGGTTCTTTCAAACTACTATATAAAACAAAAAGCCTGGGAGGTTGAGAGGTGATGGTTTGAGTCACACTTTTCATAGATATCACCTGCTTTTTGTTCTACCAAGAAAAAAACAAGTTCAGCCCTCATAGAAATTATTTAACTGTTTTCTGTTGTATCTACTTTTTTCTTTAGATACAGTGAAGATTTGTAACTGTTCTGCAAAAGCTTTTCTTTTACCCTGCACGCAGCAGATTCAGCTAACTACTGGCACTTGATTCTTAACCTCCCAATTATATCTTTTTTTAATATTCCTTTAAGCTAGTTCACAGTTTACTTTATATACATGGTTACAGTCTTTCTATTCCAACAGGTGGAAAACACCATACGTTGGCGAATGCGACGAGATGAAGAAGGAAATGAGATTCGAGAAAGCAATGCACGGATAGTCAAGTGGTCAGATGGAAGGTTAGCTTAGTCTTTTCTAGACTAGGAAAATATAGTTGTCAGATGTTCTTGCATATAAAAGTGAGGAGTGAGTGAAATTTGAAGTTCTCACACAATTTTTCTCATATCTTTGAGCATATATTGTACTACTTAGCTAATAATATTTCAATCCACATTATGCATAAAAAAGAGGGAATGAGAAGGCTTCCGTCATTTATATATGGTGTAAAAACAGAATGAGTCACTAAATACGAAAATAACTGATATATGAATCTTTTTTCAAGCATGTCGCTGCATTTGGGCAATGAAGTCTTTGATGTGTACAAGGCACCATTACAGGGAGATCACAACCATCTGTTTATCAGACAAGGAACTGGTCTACAGGGCCAGGCTGTGTTCAAGACTAAATTAACCTTCAGGTAAACATACAGTTCATTAACAGAGCTTGAAGTCATAGTACAGTGTTTTTGGTATGAAATACTTGGGTATTAAAAGGTGGAGATGAATTAGTAGAGTAATGGATCATTTAGTTTTTCTTTTACTATACCTTGTATAGAAGAGGGTTTTTTTAAAAAAACAAAACAAAACTATTTTTAAAAGAATTTTCTGTCTCTTGAAAAGTAAGGCTGGTGTTGATGTATACACCTAACTATGGCTCAGTCATGAGTTTTATAGGCTTCCTTTTGACTTCAGGGCTGGCCATTTTGGGATCTGCATATCAGTTGTACAGAGACTGCCAAATTGTTTGAGTTTATACTGTCGCTGAAGATCAAGACTAGCGAAACTTGAGACCTAAGTACATTTCTCTAAAAAGTGACCCTAAAGTGGCATCTTGGGGATGCCATGTTTCTCACCTTTTTACAAGTATAAATGAGGTCAGAATTTGGTCCTGCAATTGGGATTCCATTGATATGTGAGCCAGAATACAGGCCAGCATCATCTTCTCTCCCATAGCATAATAGTAAATAAATAAATACATATACTATTTCACTTTCACTGAATACATAGGAAATAGAGATGTTCTTAGAATTCAATAGAAATGAAGCTGCCATATTTCAATATTCACTTTTCAGAGTAGACCTGCACTTTAAGGTAGCTAGGTATGAGACCAAATCTCCAGGCTTGAAAGGCCAGTGTGCTATTTATTGCACTATCTAGGCTGACTATATTTTTGTCTGTAATTTTAATATTTAATTTAAAATTTTAAATGAGAATTTTTGGTGTGAATCAGGAGGAATGTTGATGTTCTTTGGAAAAAAAAATCTCCATACCATACTTCACTGCTGTGAAGATAGTGAACCAGAAGCATAAATGTAAAGTGGAAGGAGGAATATTTAGATGTGTAAGAGGATGTGGAGGATTTCTTAGGGGAAGGGTGATTTTGCTAAATATTTTAATCTAATGGATAATTCTTGTGTACTGTACACATTATCTATTGTTTAATTTTTTTTGCTTTTGTATGGATGAGTCTTTGATTTTTCTGATTGTATTTGTGGCATGTCTGTAATTGTTCTTGGAAAGCAGAGGTGTCCTTGTGAGAAGTGTTTAACCTATAACAATTTTCTAACAGGCCTCACTCTACGGACAGCGCCACCCATAGGAAGATGACTTTGTCTCTTGCAGATAGATGTTCAAAGACCCAAAAAATTCGTATCTTGCCCATGGCTGGCCGTGATCCAGAGTCTCAGCGCACAGAAATGATTAAGGTATTAATTATGATATGAATTTTATTACTCTTTAGATCAAAACTTAGAACTATCGTTCATTTCAAATTGCACATATCATGTCTGAATATTCTTGGGTATTTATTGGGTTTTAGGAAAATAAATTAAGATGCAATCTCTGGTGCTGACATAGAAATCACGACAATATATTCTATCAGCATCCATTTTTATGCCCTGTGGATATGGCGCCTGGTATAGTGGTTGCCTTGTAAACTAGGAGGAAAAATTGTAAGAGTGTAAAGTACCCATTTAACAAAAGATTTCAGAAATAACAAAATTAAAAACAAATATTAAGAATACAATAAATGAAGGCCTTGGAAGTAAAATTTTGAAAAGGCTTTATTTTTAAGATGAAATAAACATTAATTTTTAGGTGATGTGTTGTATTTTCCAGCAGTCACTAAATGACTCAGACTTTCTAGTTCATATTTATCTGGACTGTATACACTTAATTTGCATATTAAAAATTGTATCCCAAATTCATCAATGGCATAGGCAGCTGCCGCTCCATTGTTCTACAGGGTCTAGCACAATGGAGCCCCAATCCTGACTGAGTTGTCTAGGTGCTGCTATACTCCAATATGGAAGTTATCATGTATTTGTCAGTGGAAATTTTTATGTATTAACTTGCATTGGAACTTCCTATATGCATGCATATGAAGAATTTGCTCTTTTATCATTTTTCCCTGCTGCTATCCCTTCTTGGTAACAGACAGACTTCCATTGCTTGATCTTAATGTTAGGAAGCGGAGGTGCCCTTATAAGAAGTGTGTTTAACCTAGAACGATTTTCTAACAGGCCTCACTCTAAAGACAGTGCCCTCCACAGGAAGATGACTTTGTCTCTTTCAGATAAATGTTCAGAGACCCAAATGAAGGCATTTCTTCATGTATATTCTGTAAAGTTGGTTGCCAAATGTGGGAACATAGCAGCCAGTTGTATAATAATCACAGTAATTTTATGCCTCTGTTTTGTGGCAGAATTAATGCCCAAGTCTGCCATTCCTAGCCTGGCCTGCTAGGGGGACTAATTCTTCTATTCAGTCCTTTGCTGATTTGTTACCTTCCTTGTGAAATGCTGTGCCTCCTGTATAACATTCTAGAGCCTGTTGTAATTTCATAGTTAAAGAAACTAGCTCTATTCTAGTCTATACCCTTTTATTTCCCTTCCAGTCTCTCCCTGTCACCAGTCCAAATAATCCTTTGGCCTGAAAATTCCCATGCTTAGCCTTAAAGCAGAGGGGCTAAGAGATGGTTGTGGAGTTTTTAGATGCAAATCAGCCAAACGTCTTTATTTATAAGGCTGTGAAAATTAATGTGTTTGACTTGTTAACAAAAGTAACTTTTTTGTGTGTAAGTCATCTGTTTGTTCTGCTACTAGACTTCTCATGCACTTGAGGACCATTATACAGGCGACTGTGCAAAATATTTCACCCCAAAGTATACATTTATTAAAAGCATCATTGCATTCTGTTTACCTATCACTAGTGTCAGCAAAGATTACAATTGCTATCAAGGTGTAGCTGTCCTAAAATAAGCCTGGTGAATGGAGTATTTACTATTACCTACAGAGAAAACCCTGCAGAGCTGTGGTTCTGAGGTGCTCTGCAGGCCACAAGGGAGCCCTGAAGAAGGTGCTGGCCCCTATCCCCACAAGATGGGGAGTTTTTCCAAACCTTCAGGAGTGGGGGCAGAAAATCGTAGTGTTTGCTTAAAAGCATGGTCCCCTTTCTGCTTCTGGGATTTGTATTACTCTTTTGTTACCGCTGTAAACATGTTATAATTCTTAATTTTAGTAAGAAAACAAAAATCTAGAGATGGACAAATTTATTCAAACATTCATTTTAAGTATGATGCTACAGATGTAAATATTAGTTTTTCAAAATTTTGTATTAACTGAAAATAACAATACAGTGCTACAGGAAAAGTAGTGCTAATTGAAAATGTCATTCTTGGCACAGTGGGGTGAACAAATCAGTGTTTATTGTATTTGTTCTGTATAGGAAAAGTTAAACTTACACAGCAATCCAGAAACAAGAAATAATGGTTACCTTTGTTAGTTTTTCTCCTAACATATTATGATATTGTACAGAATTTAAGTTTAATGATAAGTACACATTGTTGCCTCTATTTTTAAACTGTTTAAATTCTTATAACATTCACAAACCTGTAATTTTGTAATCTTGGAAATTAAGCCTTTGACTCTCATCTGCATTAAATAAAAAATTAAATAAGGAAACTTAAAGCTATAAATGTTTCAACCAAGAGAAATGTCAAATATAAAAAATACTTTGCCTGATTCTCCATAGTCCTGCACTGTGTGTAGTCATTTACATCAGTGCAAAGTGAACATCAAGCTGTACCATTCTGATTCGGTAGAGTTTGACATTTTCTTTGCGCTGGTGTAAAATGGCGACACGAGGTGCAAAGCATTGGAGAAAGATGCCCTCTGGGTATAATTCCTCAGAGTTCCTTACATGCTGCTGCTTTTCCTGGACAGAAAGAAGAGGAGAGGTTAAGAGCTTCTATTCGCAGAGAATCCCAGCAGCGGAGAATGCGGGAGAAGCAGCACCAGCGTGGGCTGAGTGCAAATTATTTAGAACCTGATCGTTATGATGAGGAGGATGAAGGAGAAGAGGCAATCAGTCTGGCAGCTATTAAAAACCGCTATAAAGGTGGTATAAGAGGTACAAATAAAATCTGAATGTAACTTTTTTTTGTTAATATCTGAGTGCAGATTAACTGATTTCATGGACTAGTACTGATGAAATAACAGATTTCTCAGAGCAGTGCATAATGAACAAGGAAACTACAAAGAAGGCTCAATCTGTTTAATTATATTTTGTGTATTTATTTATAGTTTGTCATGAAGATGGTGAGATCTTGGCACATTATTGAGAGAAATATCAGGAAATACTATATGTGATGGTATAGTTCAGGGATTGGCAACCTTTGGCACATGGGCAGTCAGGGAAAACTGCTGGCTGGCCGGGACAGTTTACCTGCTGCGTCTGCAGGTTCGGCCGATAGCAGCTCTCACTGGCTGCGGTTAGCCCCTCCAGGCCAATGGGGGCTGCAGGAAGCAGCGCGGGCTGAGGGATGTGCTGGCTGCCACTTCCCACAGCCCCCATTGGCCTGGAACGGCAACTGCGGCCCCTGGGAGCTGTGATCGGCCGAACCTACAGACGCTGCAGGTAAACAAACTGACCTGGCCAGGCAGCGGTTTTCCCTGACTGGCCCTGTGCTAAAGGTTGCCGAACCCTGGTATAGTTCAAGGTGCTTTGTCAGGGATTGGCATTTGCAGACCAGTCTTTACCTGGGTTAAATTTATTTATTTATTTATTTATTTATTTATTTTAAAAGAGGAACGTGCTAGAATCTATTCTTCGGACAGTGATGAGGGATCAGATGAAGACAGAACGCAGAGACTACTCAAGGCAAAGAAACTAACTAGTGATGAGGTGAGAGAAGCATTTTATTTTGTGAAAGTTGGTTGACTGAAAATGAACAATTTGTTTTTATAATTTTGAGTATTGTGAAAAATGACTACTACTCTCTTCTTTAATGACTGGATACATCATATTTATCTAGCTAAGTTCTTGTAAGTTGAGATTTTTCAAGGTTTTATGGACCCATGAATTGAGGTAAAGTTAAATTTTTGATATGCTTTCCATAATAATAAAGCCCTATATAAAAGCTAGGTATTTCTTTCCGAGTTCTCAAAGCCCTTTGGAAAGGAGGTAAGCATCATTCCCATTTTACAGATGGAGAAACTGAGGCACAGAGCAGTTGACATGATTTGCCCCGGTCACACAGTGAGCCGGGTATAGAAACCAGGGCTCCTGAGTCTCAGTCCAGTGCTCTATCCACCAGGCCTTACTGTCTGCACCACCCTCCCGCCCGATAAACTTATGACAATTCTGTTGGGGGTGAGGGGAACCTGTTTCACACAGCACTATTCGTAGATCATTGCTTTTTAAGTACTAGTTTACTATTAATCCTTTGATAAAAGGAGGACTGTGGCACTTACAGCTCATGTACTGTCCTAGACATTATAACATGAAGGGAAATACTGGCTACAATATTAAGGCTTCTGCCTTTTTTTTGTTCGTTTTTTTTAAAATTCCCCTTAAAATTATGATGGCATCTCTACCTCTAAACAATGCAAATTCCATCTAATATTGCACTGCAATGTCATAATTTATTTGGAGTCAAAATGCTGGTGTAGGATTCAAACACAGAATGTCCTTGCCCAGTAGTCAGAGCTGATAAAATTCTACTGATATTTACATGATGGCTGCCTTGACTCTGTAGGTCAGATAATGTACATCTCTAGCACACCTATCTTAATGGTTTTTCAGGTTTCTTCATTAGAGGTAAAAAGATGATTTTTGCACTTGAATGACATCTTGCTTAATCTTACCTTCCTAATTTCCTGTTGATGTCCTTTATTAAATTTAAATCAAATGTTAGTATATACAGAAGCATAATCTATGGAAGTTTAAAAATGAAAGACCTATTAATCAATTTAGGATTGTTGCCTACAGAATATTTTCCAGGGCTTTGTTCAGTCCTGATTTTAAACGAGTCAAACAGTGAAGCTTCTACAGTTTCCCTTAGGAGATGATTTTATCATTGCAAAATTTTTTCAGATATTCAGTTTCAAATTTTTCAGCTGAATTTCATCTCATCAGTCCTTGTTTGTCCCTTTTGTACCACTCTAATAATTGACTACTGAATTAACTATATCAGTGTAAAGTCTTAGACTCTCATATAAAACATTATATTCTTTAATTAGTAGTAGTTTTTTGGTATATATTGATTTATGTTCATTAAAGTGAGACAAATGTTATAATTCCATAATCTCACTTACTGAATTGTCAAAATTATATCTCAAAATGACTCTTGATTTCTATACAGTATAGCTTGCAGTGTGATGTACATGACCTTATAATATGGAAAATCTTTAATACATTGAAAGATTAAAGTTGTATTCCTCCAAAAGTTATTTGAATGTGTATACTGCACATATATAAGCTGTACCATGATGTATACCCCTGATCAGTAAAACCCTCATCAGGTGTATTTGTTTCCTAATCTTGTCCAAACCCAACCGCTAAAACTGGGATGTTGGTTAGGATTCCATTCTGTGTTGCTGTGTCTGAGATAATTCCCATTACAGTGTTAGCAGAGTGGTGTTTGTATTAAATAACTAAAAGGAACTGGAGTGTGGTGAAATAACTGAAAGCAAATCACTGAAAGCTTTGTTGTGTTTGTTTTTGAATTTGTTGAGTGAATTTAGTGTTCTGGAAAGTGAGGCACTGTAAAAGCGTTGTCCTTAGTTACACATAGTATAGGTACATCCATATGTGCAAGTAACCCCATTTAATTACGCTTAATGCCCTTCCATCTGACCTGGAATTCCAGTCCCTTTTCTCCCTTGAGCAGATGTTAGCAATTGTTTCTTTTGTGATGTATGAACACCAAACTCATTTTCATTTGTGATCTCAATTAGGCTTTGATTCTGGTTTGTCAGAGGTGAAAGAGAAGTGAGCTTATCCGCTGTGCTGCTTTGAGCTACATCTTCCATTTTAAAACAGTTTCATTTTAAGGCTGAAGTTCATAACATTGCCACATAGGGGTGTTCAAGCTTAAAAAAAACATAATGTGGCAATGGTGAGTTACAGTAACCAACGCTCTGAATGTATATAAAAAGAGACTTGGAAGTATTTACCAGTATATATCTTCATACACAAAGCATGGCACTCATCTGTCAAATACCTTAGTGATTTGCACAAGGATGTTGGCTATCTAGTCAAACACATGAACAAAAAGGTTGTTGAGAGCTGGTCCTCAATGCTAAAGTGCTTTGTCCAGCATCAAAACGTCAAATTATCAAGTGATGCAGCATACTGATAAAAGGCAAGTTATATTCCCATTGATGTAACTTTGGGAAATTCTGTTTACAGTGTAGTGAGCATTTTCGAAATACCTGTACTAGATAGATGTCTTTTCAGATGTCTAGTGCAGATAGGGGCTGCCATTGAGATTCTAGGTTATAAATACGTTTGTTTGTCATGTTGGTTAAAGTTGAGCAGAAATGAGTCTTAATAGAATTCTTAAATCCCATGTTAGCTTTCAGTACTTCTTAAACATTTAATTTTAAAATAACAATGGTCCTTAAGTATAGTGGAAGAGAGGGGTAAAATTACTGCCTAGACCTGATGATATATATTTAAGTAAGGAGCTTTCTCTTCCAAACAAGAAATTCAGTTATTATATCATTATTTGTTCATTGATTCAAAATTAATTAGGCTCCAATGTAAAATATCTCCTTATGTAGAAAATCCATTTTTTTTAAACTGGTTAACACCAAATCAGGGAACATCATAAGAACAAGGAAAAATACTCAAAACTGATGCGTAAATGTCTTGCAGGAAAGTTAACTGGTTGTAACAATGTCAGAAAAAACTGCACAACTGTTGGACTCATTTCTTATTCAGGCAAAAGTTCTTTGGTTGAATCTGAGTTTTGACTGACTGAAGACTGCAGGGTTAGATACTCTCACTTGTCAAGCTAGTGCACTAAACTTATTCTCTTGGGCAGTGCTTCCATTATTCTGTCTCTTCTATTAATTGTGGTGTTAAAGATGTTCATAGGAAATTGAAATGAGATACTGTCTGGAAGTCTGATTTCAAATATTTTAGACGTGATCAGTTGTCCTAAAGTCAAAACTCAACTTGCATTCAGCTTTGTGTTAGGGTACTAGAAAATTGGATATCCAACCTCTTTCAAGACATTATTTTGTTACTTAACAAATAGACCAAAATGGAAATGCGGCATGACAAACAAAATAGCTGAGTCGTAGTGTACACGAAAAAGGTATTTTTTTAGGACAGCCTATGGGATAAACTAGGAAACAGTTGGGAAAAATACTGGTGATTTCTTGACTAATCAGAATTCATGCTCTTCTTCTCTTCCTCCTCCCCCCCCCATTCTGAGATTAAAGAATAGTTTTAATTTTGCATGCATAAATTCAGTTTTTGACCTAAGAACCCCACACTCCAGGTCATTTTCCACATTTGATAGTGATAATGTGCTTCAGAGGCTGGCACAATCCAGCTTGATGATGCTTTCCAATATTTCAAATGCAGAAATTTTTTTTATTCTTTGTAATTCTATCTGATGGTTTAGAACATCCTATTGCATAGTAACAGGTTTCAGAGTAGCAGCCGTGTTAGTCTGTATTCGCATAGTAGTTTCTTATTTGTAAAGGTATTTCCCTTTTTCCTATTGTATCTAATATTGTACTGATAAAAGTTTAAAAATCCTCTTTTTATTCTGAAATAATTTATTTTGAAGCATATATTTGACCAAAATGGTACTTATGTTCAGTCTACACTGTAAAATCAGCCATGTTTGCAGACTTAGTTAAAATTTTTGTCCAACAACGTTACTAATGCATAGTTTTGTATTGCTGTATAGATTGGATGGGACTTAACCATGTTCTAGAGCAGGGGTGGGCAAAGTATGGCCCTTCAAACATTTTAATCTGTCCCTCGAGCTCCTGCTGGGAAGCAGGGTCCAGGGTTTGCCCCGCTCCAAATATGCCATGGCTCTGCATGGCTCCCGGAAGCAGAGGCATGTCCCTCTTCCGGCTTTCATGCGTAGGGGCGGCCAGGGGGCTCTGCACGAGGTCCCTGCCCCAAGTATCACCCCCGCAGCTCCCATTGGCTGGGAACTGTGGCCAGTGGGAGCTGCAGGGGCAGCGCTTGTGGTCGGGGCAGCATGCAGAGCCTGCTGGATGCACCTCCGCGTCAGAGCCAGAATGGGGACATGCCGCTGCTTCCGGGAGCTATTTGAGGTAAGCGCCACCCGGAGCCTGGACCACTGACCCCCCTCATGCGCCCCAGCCCTGATCCCACTCCCACCCTCTGAACCCCTTGGTCCCAGCACAGAGCACCCTCCTGCACCCCAACCTCTCATCCTCAGCCCCACCCCAGAGCCTGCACCCCCAGCTGGAGCCCCCACCCTCTCCACACACCCCAACCTGCTGCCCCAGCCCGGAGCCCCCTCCTGCACCTTGAACTCCTCATTGCTGGCCGCACCCCAGAGCCCACCCTCCAGTTGGAGCCCTCTCCCCCTCCTGCAACCCAACCCCCAGTTTCGTGAACATTCATGGCCCACCATACAATTTCCATACCCAGATGTGGCCCTTGGGCCAAAAAGTTTGTCCACCCCTGTTCTAGAGTGTCTCTGAGTTGGTGGCTTTCGAAAAATTAACTCGTAGTTAAATCTTATTCCCACTGCAAGATGCCATGTCGGGAGCAGTGGAAACAGTGTTGTTTGAGATGGTTGACTTTACAATGTGAATGAGACTTTTATCATACGGTTATATGCTTTCCTCCAACATCCTTAAATCTATAGATTTAAAATAAAGGAATATATTCTATTTAGTTTTTTACTTTGTTGTTTTAAGCTGTAAGCTTACAAAACATCTTAGATGACTGCTTGATAGAATTTCTGGAAGTGTTGTGTTTGAACCCAAAAACTTGATAGATTGAAAATTAATCTGTTTATAAAGTGAGATTTTTATTTGTATTGGTTTACCCTTGTGCCAAAGGAGCAAGCATTTAAACCTTCAGTAGAAATACATAAAGTGGGAGATATAAATAAAACTTAATATGGACAATATAAATCAATAAATATAGTAAGAAAATACAAAAAGCAATCCCATAAATCACAATTACTTTAGCTATTAAATCCAAAGCTAGTTAGTTCATTACTATAATATCCTAAATTTATAATATAAATACCCACATAGAATCTACAGTTCATGTAAATTAAATAGGAATTAGTACGCAGTAGCCCTCATTTTGATGTGCTATGACTCCACTCCACTAAAAATTATTTTAAAAAACTTTATGCTTAGCATGTTAACTATTTTAGCTTTATAGTTAAAAGCAAAGTAGACAAATAATGCATCATCAGACACATAACATAATCAATGGTCAGGATAGTGAATCTTTGTATTATTTTCATTAGCCACTACTCCTTTCACTATAGACTGATCAAGGTCTTTTCATGGGGAGCATGGTTTTTGACTTGACCAAAGCTGGAAAAACTCACTTGCCATTGATAAAAATGGTAACTCTGGCCAGTGAAATAATGCAACAGGAAGGTGAGTTAGTTTTCCTGCTCCTGGCTAGTGCCGCCTTAGCACTAGTTTAGAAGCTGACCAGATTCTTACCAGTTTTACCAAATAGCTGCAAGAAACATTGTGAACGGAGGCAGGGACTTGGACCTTTTCTAAACACAAGTTATACTGATTTCACTTGTGTGGAAAATCTTTCATCGGTTTGAGGGCTTTGTATCAACTTTGCTTAACTTGATTCCTTACTCACTTAAGCTTAAATTGATTATATAAGGTACTCTTAAACTGATTGTCCCCACAAGGAGGTTGGGTTGCTTAACTGCATCTGTGTCTAAACCAATTTAGTTAAATTGGTACAACTTCGTTGTGTTGGGGGCAGGATCGCTTCCCGTACTTTTTCCCCTCCTTTGCCCAACCCAACATTTTTCCAGTTCTTCATGAATCAAATCAGATTCCCTGAATTCAAATGATTTGAGCCTACTTGTAAAAAGCTGTACTGAAGTTTTCCAAAATCTACTGTAGCTCCATGATTTTAAAAAAGTATTTAAATACTGATTTTGGGCCATCAGTATTAGTGGCATCTCTGCAAAACAGGAAGAGACTTGTTTTACTGTCAAATAAAAATCATTTAACTTGCTTGCATCCTCTAATACTCCATCAAATTTCGGTTCATCATCCAAACTAGTTAATTTAAAGGTGGACCTTCCTGTTTGTCATTTTACAGATTTGCAAGTAATGGCCTTCTCTCTCTCATAGGGGAGTTATTTGATTTCAGTTCCTTATACTTTCTCACGCTAGTGCTGGGACTTACAAAACACACAAGTTTTGTACCCACTAAAAAGAACTCTGCCTGACAGAGCAGGAGGAAGAAACGCTAAGCCCCCTACCTTTTGGGCTCAGTCTTGCTATGACTGAGGGTATATTCACCTGTGTAATTTTCCACCTGACAAATGGGTAGGAGCGAGGACTCTAACCCTCCCCGTTATGGCCCGGCACCTCTATAACCAGTGGTGTATATACTTAGACAATTTGTATACATCTTATCTGTATAGTTTTCCCTGACAGATGGGTCGGAGTGATGACTCTAATCCTCCCCCTATTGCCTGGCACTTCTACAACCGGGGGTGTGCACACCTGAATGATCGATCCCCGTATTCGTATGGTATAACAATGTTACGAATATTTAGCATTATTCGTTATCCTTCATTCTAAATCATACAAAATACAAACATAAACTCCTACAACTACACTGTGTTCTGTCTGTGGGGCAGGAGCCATAGGGCCATTTTTTTTTTTGGTAAAAGCATTAGTTGTATTAGCACTTTCTGAGGATATTAACTTTTTGATGTGCATCTAAAGGCACCCAAGTGTTATAACTCTAGATGCTGCTTTGGAGCTTGTGATTTGAGCTTAATTCTCAAATGTGGAAAATGAAATTCAGCACAACAGAAGTCCATGTGTAATTGGACAATTGCAAGGCAATTGCATCTTTGATATGATTCTGTAAGATTGGAGAGTGTGTGGTGGAGGTTGGGAGTAATGTCAGGAGTACTCTCAATATACTGACCATGTAAAAATAAATCTTAAGTCTGAGTACTATGAAAGGGGACTGAAACAGGAAGCAGTTTTGTTTTTCTTCACAGAAATAAGCTCGGTGAATTTTTCATTTTAACTTGAAATATATTATGTTTTGCCCTCAGGAAGGTGAACCTTCTGGAAAGAGGAAAGCAGAGGATGATGACAAAGCAAGTAAAAAGCACAAGAAATATGTGATCAGCGATGAAGAGGAAGATGATGATTAAAATTGGGGAAAGATGAAAGCTGATGGCTTTTTATATATATAAATATATTGTACAGTTCTTTTACAGCAAAGATGTAAGTAAAAATAATGAGGTTATTTTGATAAAGGAAACTTACACTGAGATCTGTAAGTCAGGTGTGAATAAATTCTTCTGAACGACATTTTAAAGATATTTTAATGTTATGGGTATGTTTGTGTGTCCCGAAATTCACTACTTTTTTTTTTTTAACCTGGTATAGTACTGAAATGTACTTTTTAGAGTATTATGGTAAGCAACTCCTCTGTCGGTTACATTGTTGATGTTAGCACAGTGGAGTCCAAGTCCATGACTTGGGCTTCTAGGGAGGCACTATGGTAATACAAATAATAAAAAATTGATTCATCGGGAGGAGATTACTGGGTTCAGCCTTGTTGCTATCAATCTACTTGGTAAGTTTCTGATACTGGTATTTTAACTTTTCAAGCTGTTATTTTGTAATTAAAAGTTGGCAGAATCTGCGAGTATTACAGCTGAAAGCTGGCTTTTCTAAATATTCTTTGTTTACAGGACTATGGACAGTAAATAAGTATGCTGGTATATTTTGATGAATTCAGTTATTTTTAGCTCATTCTAGTACTTGTTAAAATACTATAATTATAAGCAGGATTTATCCCTGAACTTGGGTCTGTAAATTGAAACATTGAGGTTTCATGAATTAATGGATATAGCAAAAAATCTCTGGCTTGAGAGCAAAAAGTCTGTTCATTTGGTATGTTGGAGGAGAGATGTCATTTTTAAAGAATTCTTTGTTTATATGTAGATAGTGAGAGGTTATTGTTTTCCGAACTTCAGATGTAACTAAAAATTAGGAGATACAAGAGTGAAAATATAAGAATTTATATAGAACAAAATAGTTGTTTTGTTCTGTAAGCCAGTATAGTTTTTGGGGAAACTAGTGATTATTGCTCAGGCCTATATTTTTTAGAGAGAGAGCTACATCCTGCTAGGAAACAAAGGAGAGAATGTGTGACTTGGATAGAGCAATTAGACTTCAGGTTTTAATCACGGCCTGTAAATACCTTATCTTTTCTCTTTGACTACACAATACCAATTGTGGAGCCAGGAAAGAATACAAACATAAAGATCATCTAGAACTTTTCTTGCTTTAGCTTTCTAATTGGGTACTTTTGTGCAGCTGCCTGATATTCCATGTAGCTGTTTGATGTACAGAATGTGATTTTTCTTAGTGTATGAAATGGCAGTAGATGTTTATCTATGTGCATTGCTCTTCTTCACTGACTTTTCACGGAATCTGATAAAGGTTGAATGTGAGTGGAAGAGAAAACAGGAGGGAGGGGGGAAAGGACTTGCTTAAAACCTTTCTTAGCCAAAATCTATTAAATAATAAACCTCTCATAGCAGCAGACAATCTTGTTGTAACATAAATCCACCCAGTAAAGCAGGCACAGGTTTATAAGAGATTATTAGTGATCTATTTCTTATTCAGTGAGATCCTGACTTGGTATTAAGTACTAGAAGGAAGAGGGTATGGTCTAAGGAACATTGTGCTTCCTGAAATTGTCCAGTGTCTTCTAGATACGAACTTTTAAAGATATTTTTGTTTCTCTCATCTTAACCCTTAATCAGTCTAGCACTCTGAAAGTCTTTCCTCCACATTGAGCATCCTGTGCTTTTGCTTTCTAAGTTTAAAAAAAAAAAAAAACCCACACACCAAAATTGCTACTTTACACACACACTTTTGAGCGTTTAACACATGGAGAAACTGTTCTAATGACTTTCCCCTTTATAATTGTAATGCTGCGTAAGAGTTCATTTGTTCCCTTAGGATTTTTCAAAATAATACCTCTTTAAATCTGCTAAAATTTTGTCCTGGTAATCCTTTTTTAGCTGTGTGACCTCAGCAGAGAGATTGAGTCTCTCCATGGGGTTACCTGGCTTTCACTTGTTCCTTTCTCAGAATAGAAGCCATCTGTAAAGGAGCAGTAGCTTAATTACATAATATAGATGTAACATATGGTACTCCTGCTCTGTTATAAAAACTTCCCAATCTACTTTCTCAAAGTACCATTTCACTGATGTAGTTTTGCCTTACTACCAATTTAATGTAAAAGTGTGATGGATATTTTTCTTTACTCCTTAGAGTGTACACTTTTTTTAATTTTATTACAGTCTTAGACTAAATGCTGATGAGGCTTTTACTTGTAATGTGGTCCACTTCAGTTTCCAAAAGTGCTCTCCTTATGGTTTATTGTAATTTTAAATATAGGGATTTTTTAAAAAATAAATCTCATAACCCTTTTTTTTTCTATTTCTATTCTATTCAAATTTTCTATTGCCTTTTCATACATGTCTCCTTTATATACTTATTAAAGCTTCGTTGTCTCTGTTCTGCTTAGTTTTTTTTTTTAATAACCATATGTAATTAAGGCACTTTAGTGGTGATAGTCTTGTCCACAATATCCATTAGTTGTAAGTCTTTCTTTAGCTTACATGGAGGCAATCTTTTCCCATTCCTACCCTCTACTTCCATGTATGTGAGCATGCTGCTTCTCTCTGACTTTGAGATGTTCAAGGAGAGCGAACATAGGTTGAACTATGTTGAGTCTGTGCTACCCTGGTCAGTATTTTTATTACAGATAGGGTATTCAAACTAAGACTTGAGCCACATTAAGATCAGTTCTTGAAACTGATTTTTTTAAGCTGTGTCAGGGTACTAAGCTTTTCTAGTGAGTGTCAGGCAGCATAGATGGGGCATAACATTTTAAATGATGGTTGAAAATTTCTGTCAGCTGTTTGGTGTTGTGAAAGTTATTCTGCATTCATTCATGCTGCCAAATTGGACAGCAACACCTTATTACCTACATCATTTTTCAAGCATATTTCCTTTGTTGTAACCGTTCTACTTAGGGGTATGCTGAGTCACAAAGTGGTGACTTTCCTAAGGTATCATGGTGACTTAATGCAGAGCGGCAAACAGGGTACAGGAGTCCTGTCTTACTCCCATACCTTGCTTTCTCCCAATATCTTCATACCATGACACAGCCTAAAATCAAGTCTTCAGGCTCTGACTATTGTTGAATCACTAGAATTCTACATGGGAATAATCGGGAGGGAAAACTCTTCTCATTTTCATAAAGGAAATGTTCTTTTATTTGCTAGGCAGAGTGTGCTAGGACCGTGTGACTTTATGCATGTAGGACTATGTGACTTTAATACTTAATGTTGCCCAGTGGTGTCCTTTGATTTAAGCCATTTTTTTTATACATGTTCAGACTTGAAAGGCTTACAGAAAAGCTGCAGACCAGTACCAGTCACTAGCCTAAGTCTTAATTGCTTTAAAATTCTTGGGTATTCTGGACAACTATGTAAGCCAAGTAGATAAGAAAACAATGTAAAATCAGTTCATTACTAAAATGGTTCTCTACTAGAAAGTTACAGGTTCTAACTTGCCTTAAAAAAACAAACAAAAAAAAACACATGGGACTGATATTTTGCAGCAAGTCTGTCTCTGAATCTAATAGGCCCACGTGGGGAGAAAGTCATCAAAAGCAGCTGCTTATGTTTTTCTTGCATTATAAATTAATCTTTAAATGTAAAAAGAAAAGGAGTACTTGTGGCACCTTAGAGACTAACAAATTTATTAGAGCATAAGCTTTCGTGAGCTACAGCTCACTTATCCGATGAAGTGAGCTGTAGCTCACGAAAGCTTATGCTCTAATAAATTTGTTAGTCTCTAAGGTGCCACAAGTACTCCTTTTTCTTTTTGCGAATACAGACTAACACGGCTGCTACTCTGAAATCTTTAAATGTAGCGATAGAAACTTACAGAGGCAATTTACCACTAAAGGTAACTTCTTTCCTTGTCTCTTAGATATGGGTCAAAATTCCATGCATGAGATAGTATTTAATGTTGCTATTAGGGCTATTGGATTACTTGACTACTTCATTTTATATGTACTGTAAATTGTCAAGGTAAATATAAAGTGTTTTGTTATTTAAGGGTATGGGAGTATTGTTAGCTAGCAGAATTCTGTGTCCAGTGTTGACTGAATCAGATTAAATATAACTTGTATTTAGTTTCACACTTTCCCTGTTCCTCTGTGAATATTTCATTTCAGAATTTTTATTCTATTGTGTTTGGAAAAAGCCACTAACAACATCCTGGCAAAGTATGTATGGGTTTATATTTATTTTTGTTTTTTTTGTTTTTGTCTGCTACTATATAAAGAGACGAGGAAAACACTGTCCCACCAAAGGACACTTCTGTAATGGAAACACTTACTAATCTGCAGATTCAAGCCATTTGGAGATTTAGGGAAAATAGCTGATGTATGGAGAAGGCATACCTTTATTTTCAGTAAATTTATAAGAATATATCATTAAAGCTTTTGGCATCCAAAAGCTAAAGTGTGGATATTTAAGTGTTTAATACATTTATATTAGTGCATGGAAATCCCAGTTGCTGGCCCCAAAGGAGTTGCATGTCTGAGATAGAGAATCCTTCTGTAGCTACTAGTCCACTCTAGACGCAAGTCCCAGTTTTGTTTTGTTTTTTTTGTTCGTTTGTTTTTGCCCATCACTTATGCAGTCAACAACTTGGATTTTTGTTTAAACAAAGGCGTATGATGTGATGATCTCATTTAAATTGTGTGAACTTGCTATCTTCCTTTCCTATTTTTTTTAATTATAATAACATGCTATTTGGGTCACGTTACGCTTTTATGTGAAGGGAGGTGTGCCTTCCAGAGAAGGGAATGAGGGCCCAAGCCAAAAGGGCAGGGCTCCAACATGCATTTTTTCACAAGATTGTCTGGGGAAAAAAAACCCCCACAAATGCCAAAATGAAGTTGTGTAACTTAAAACTGACCTTGGGCAGTTCTAGCTTGTACGTTCCACTATTCGTATCTGATAATGCTAGAGAAATTCTTTGCTTTCTCACAAACATGCCAATCCTTATTATCTTAAGGAATGTGGCTAACCAGTTTAGGGCCCCCACATTTGCCTTTCTTTAAAGGAAGATAAATCCCATGCAGTTTTCTTGGAGAAGGCCTTATTTTTTTAGATTATATATTAGCATAGTGCCCAAATAAACCTTCCATTATATTCCATTTTCACATGCTTGTAAAATTATGAAATTTATGATTCTTTCCATGCTTGAGTCTCTGCTGATAGTGACTCTTTTGGATGGGGGCGGGAAATGGGCAGGGGTTTTTTCTTTAGGATGGAAGGAGGAATTTGTACAGAATGCTGTCAGCCTTTGTTTTGGGTGTTGTGGATGATACTAAAATGCTGCTTCTGCACATGTCCTGTAGTCTGGAAGGTGAAATTGGATTCTGAATGAGCAATGGTAAAAATAGTTGAGTAGTTCAGTCAGTATGCCAACTGCCATCTGTAATCCTTCCCAGGGATTCTGTGAACAACCTTTTGGCTACAGTTGGTACTGGTTCTCTCTTCTTGGAAATTAAACCAGTCATTTCTTTGAATAGGCAATGCAACTTTAGCAGAGTGTAATAAACACATATTATAGGACTGTGTGGAACTAGAAATCTTGGCCTAAATATTTGACTGATTTCTGTAATTCAGAAGGTACCAGAGGATGTAAGACTTCCGAAAACAGCTGAGTCCATTTCCAGCACAAACACAGACAAAACCTATTTCTTATACGTGGACATTAACAAGTGAACATTACTGGGAAATGTTAATTTTTTTTTAATAACATAGATTAACATAGATTTGCTCATGCAACACACAGGGTAAAGGGGCTTAATCCAGTTGCAACAAACTATATTTAAAGATGTATTGGGCATAAGAAAATCTAAACTTTGAGATTATAGTTTTAAGAAAATACCATTAGCTTTTTTTCCAGTCAAGACATGTATAAAGCTTGTATGAAGATTTTATAGTGGGACATATTTTAGTGGTTTAGGGTTGAGTGGATTAGCAACTACAACTGACAGTGCCACAATTGTCTCGGAAGATAGGAGCTTTCTGTTGTCACTAATGGACTTGGTAATGGACGCTTTGAGGTGTCTAGTACTTCTGGCTAAGACATGTGCCAACCCAAGATACAGTTTGCTGAGATAAAGCAGTGAGCTACCAAAATAAATACGTGAGATTCCTAACTCGTTGAACTTTTGGCATTCAGTTTAGCGTGTAGGTTACATCCTGGAACAAAATCTGGGTACAGTTTATAATGCATATTGCATCTTCTAGTGAAATTTTATGGCGGAGTTGTAAAAGGCTGAAAAATGTGGTTAATGATTGAAACACCAGCTTAGCCTTGACTTATTACTATGTGCCTAGGCAAAGCTATAAAAATGAAAGGTTTGTTTTAGATAGCAGGAGTTAGAAGTCCTTTTAAAACATGGAAAAATAAGATTTTATTCTCTTAAATCAGATCTAAGGATAGAACATTCTGTTTATGGGGAGGACAGAAAAGCCAAGTAGTCCTTTCAGTGGAAAATATGAAAATGCTAATCCTTGTAAGGTAAAGTGTGATGGTACAAATCAATGCCAGCTTTCCATTTGCCTTTTCTCTAAATCTGTGAAAACAAATGGGTCTTCATTTCAGCTTCAGTTCTCTAAACTGGACATCTGGGTGTGTGTGTGTGTGTGTGTGTGTGTGTGTGTTACAACTGACTCCGCTCATTATCATTGTCTCATTAATAGGCAGCAGGTTTAAAACGAATAAAAGGAAGTATTTCTTCATACAACGCACAGTCAACCTATGGAACTCTTTGCAAGTGGATGTTGTGAAGGCCAAGACTATAACAAGGTTCAAAAAAGAACTAGATAAATTCATGGAGGACAAGTCCATCAATGGCTATTAGCCAGGATGGGCAGGGATGGTGGTTTTAGCCTCAGTTTTGCCAGAAGCTGGGAATGGGTGACAGAGGATGGATCACTTGATGAGTACCTGTTCTATTAATTCCCTCTGAAGCACCTGGCATTGGTTGCTCTCAGAAGACGGGGCTAGATGGACTATTGGGGTCTGACCCAGTTCTTATGTTCATATCTGAAGGCAACCCCACCAGAATTCTTGACCAACCATAGAAACTAGAATTTCAGATCTATGTCTACATTCCCAGCAAGTTATGGTATTCAGAACTGGGCTTTTGGTTTGGGTCCATGTCTAATGCAAATTTAAGTTAAACACTTAAAGTTACATTAAGCATTTGTATGATGTTATGATCCACCATGGAAAACGGATAAGCTATACCCCACACAGAATTCTGGGTACTATTACAGTCCATTTCATAGTCCTGATTGATCTATAGAATAGTAACTAGCTGTAAGTAGAGAATTGTATTTTGGCAGCTATTGAAATCTACAGAGCAAAATGTTTAGTTGTAACCCACATGGGGGGAAAGACACATTCCCCTTATACTATTTATTTATATTTACTATTTTAATAATGGGCTTTGCTATTTTTCTATATTTAAATTAACTAAGTATAGAAAATTGAGGCAGAAGTTCAGGAATAAAAAAATCAAATATAATTTGCAGGCCAGTAAAGGATTTTTTTCCATTACTGGGCAGGACTTGCCCTGTGGTGGTGGTGTATGCTCCAGCCCTTTTCATGCATCTAATTGCCCTTGCTTCAATAGCAGAAATAACTTTCCATCTAACTGTTAGTAGTGCTGCTGTGGCTGGTTGTCAGGTATGTGTATGTGGGGCCATGTGTGTCTGTATAGGTAGCATAGGTCCAAGACACCCACTGGCAGTGACGTTCTGCTCTTGGAGTGGAATAGGGACAAGAGTGTAGTAGGTGATGCTGTCAGTATCTAGGGCCTGGTCTATGCTGGGGGACGGGGCGGGGGGGGAATTTAATCTAAGTTACGTAACTTCAGCTACATGAATAACGTAGCTGAAGTCGACGTACTTATATCTACTCACCGTGGTGTCTTCACTGCAGTGAGTCGACTGCTCACGCTCCCCCATTGACTCCGCCTGCGCCTCTCGTGCTGGTGGAGTACAGGAGTTGATGGGAGAGCGCTTGGGAATCAATTTATCATGTCTAGACTAGACGCGATAAATCGACCCCCCGCTGGATCAATCGCTACCCGCTGATCTGGCGGGTAGTATAGTCATACCCTAAGAAGATGTTTTCAATGGTTAGTGGCTATTTGCACATCTTCTATCCGATCCACAGGCTAGTGTTTAGTAGTAGATCTAGTGGAAAGTTTTTGCTCTCCAAGCAGAAAGGGCTTAGCTTGGAGCCCTTGCACTCACAAGTAGAAGTTATTACTCTGGTGAAACAAATTATACAAGTATTCCCATGGGGCAGATTAACAACTGCAAGACTCCCTTGAAGTTTAATACCCAAGAGCAAAGCTTTGGAACTCTCCCATATAAGCCATGCTTTCATAAGGAATTCTTATGAATGTAGAGTTAATTGCATGCACACGTTAGGTATGCAACTTCATGCCCATTTTTCAGAATCTCATGCCATTATACTTCAAATAATGAATATTGGCCAGTTGCATGGTTTTAGATTCAGTACCTACTCGTTATAGATAATACAAGTGTGAACTTTGGCTGCTGAATAATCAACCCAGTGACCAATATCTTTAAATGTTTTGTTTCTTCTGGGTATGTCCAGCAACCTCAAGTTCTAGAGAACAATTATGAGAAATCTCCCTTACTGAGTGAGAAATCCTGTGACCCATCCCTACTAATCTTTTGGGCTGATACATTCCTTTTCTGGCAGTGGCTTTTGTTATGGGGAACTTGGTCTTTCAGCTTCAATAAGCTAATTTAAAATTGTAGGGAGAGGAGCAGGCCGAAGTGGGAAAGGTGTTTTGTGCATATTTCCAATCCCACCCCAGATGTTCCAGGTAAATCTTAAACTCTGTAGAACATCAAATAGATACTAATCACGCTTGACACAGACAAAAGATTTCCCTAAGCCTAATGATAAAAATGTGTTGTGATGTGATCCCCCAATTGACTGGGCTGGAGTTGAGAACATCTCACTACTCTGACCTGTTTGATCTCTTACACTGAAAGAGGATTATATTGGCTCCAGCCTCTGGGCTACTACTTTCCAAACGTAATATCTGTATTCAATCAGTCAGTAGTATATAACCAGTGGCCTCTTGCTTACACGTGCCTTCTTCAAGGCACGTGTAAGATATTGTTAGCCACCTATACAGTATGAGGCAAGCCCTCTTCAGTGTATGCTGAAATACCTGATGTGAGACTTGAGCTATTTGATAATTAAGTACTTTGTAAAGCATGCGGGGCTAGCCATTTGTCATAGAGGCCTTTCGTTCCCTTGACTTCTGTATAGTACATCTTACTTTAATTCTAGTTCCCTATTCTCCCTGACATCCGCTGTAGTTGAGTTCAGATAGCTAGGACAATATAAGCTGCTCTATAATCTGAGAACAAATGTCTGTTTATCAAGTTTGCTTAACGTATTTCTGGATTCACTCCAGGCTGACTATGGAAATGAATATTGTGCCCCTTGATACTACAGCAGTACATGCATTAGAAATGCTTACAGTTATTCATAGCAGGGACTTCATAACAACCTAGATGTTCAGCTCAGACAACTATTTTCCATATACCATATTATACAAAGGTGTAACGTACATACAAACTACATTTGACAATCCAGATATATTTAATAGAACATGAAAGTGCCCATTTTTGCAACTTGTTATACAGTAGATGTAAAATCTGTAATGGGGGTGTAAAGGCCTTTCAGAGTGAAAAGGAAAAATCCATCTGGGTTGTAAACACCCCTTTTTCCATACCTCCTATACTTTTTGGAAATAAAATCCACTACCTGCGTATCTATTGTAGTGATGTCCACACTGGCCCATCTGGATAAAGGAGAGGGGAGAGTTCATGGAACCAAGCCAAAAGCCTGCACAAAATACTCTTGCTAAATGGTCAGGGATAGTTGGGACTTGCTTTTGACTATGTTCTTGATTTTTATAGTTCGTGCATGATGGAAGGAGCATCTGGCCTGTGACCCTGCTAATGGAGGGCTTGATTGATTGTCCTGGTTCTTTTGAACACCAAAAACCATAATTCCCCAATAGGGTGGGAGGGAACATGTATTTAGTGAACAAGTTATTTTGATGCTTGCTTGGTAAGCCCTCTTTGAGCCAGCCTTTATCCATTTTTGCCTTGCTTTTCCCAAATATCTTACTCAACTTCATCAGATTTTCTAAGGCTGCATTTGTTTTCAATGAAACTTTTTGTTCATGTACATAACGGTAATTAATACAAAATTAAATTGCTGCAGGGTGAGCAACAAATTGTTTTTAATTTGGTTAATGTTGATTCTACTTATTTCCTTTCTGCTGAATTAAGGTGGAAAGTCAAGTAGGACAGTCCCCTTATCTCCTGCACTTAATGTTGATTTAACGATGAGAAGAAAAACATAATATCCATTATAAGGCAGTGATGAGCATTCAGTCCAGGTTGGTCTACAGGCTAGACTGATAATAGACACTTCATGTTCATGTACTAGGTTCTCTAACAGTGCTTTTTTGGAGGGGAAATCTTAATTTTATATAGAGATTTTTTAAAAAATATTGCACTCACCTTTGTATACAGAGAATTTTTAAATACATGATTGCGTAGCACCAATGTCCAGGAAATAAATTCTCGCAGTACATCAAAACTAAAATGTCTGTTGGAAGAACGTAACTTCCAGAGGTAAAGTTCTTGTCTTTATTGGGGAAATTGATCTCACTTGTTCAGTTTTTATGATTTAACATTTATATTGCAATACTGCCTGCAAGCTGAAGGTCATCACCCTACTGTGCTAGGTGTTGTACAGATATTTTCAGCACTTTTCACTAAAACTCTGATTAAAAATTGGTTCTGGTACTCTGCACTAGGGCTCGTTTCTTTCAACAGTAGCAAAACGGAAACTGTAGAGGTTTTTTTTGTAAACTTTCCCAGTATGGAGGTGGCCCAAGCATCTTTCATTAAAGAAGCTCTGCTTCCAGCTTTCTCCTGTCTTTAAATGTGGTAGCTGTTGACTCAAGATTTTGACTGATTTTTTTTCAGTGAGGGAAGAACCAAACAGCAAGGTCATACATCAAACTAGCGCATTGAATTGCACCTGGAAACTATTACAGACTATGAAGCCCAGGTGTGGCATATCCCCTGCAGTAACTAAGTAAGCAAGTTGCCTCATTCTGCATAGTGGTTTTCTGTCAGGCATGTTGCTGAAATCTCAGTCTTGAGGCATGAATTAACTATGGGGAAAATAAAATATCTGAAATAAACTATTCCATCCAAATTCAGATGCAAAAAAGAACTTGACTAGTACTGGTATCTGGGCTTCCAAAAGTGCCTGAGGAACCAACTCCTCCCCCCGTTTGCAAACTTGGATTTAAAAATGGAGGACAAGATTTTCATATGTGATTAGAGATTTGAAGTATTTTCTGCTTTTGGGTGTCTAACTTGACACACCTTTAAAGGACCCTAATTTTCAGATGGTGTGACATATCCCCAGGGTATACTCTGGAACTGTGGGACTGCTGTGCCCCCTTAACTCTCCAGCCTGGGCTGTTTCTAACAATGCTGGGCTAGTGACAAGCAGCAAAACTCCTCCAGGTGCTGTGATTACTCAGTCAACAACATGCAAGGACACACCCAGCTAAAATTGCATGAATGGTCTATCAGCCACTTATGAATTATACAGAGAGAGACACTAGCAAATCTCCCCAGCTTTGCACTCCACTGATGTCCCATCTTATACTGTTTCAAGATCTTTTCTTGAACAGTGCAAGCTCATTAATTAGTCCATCATTTTGTCAAAGGAAAGTGAACATGCACCAGCCTTTGTAATCTGAGCAGATTCCCCAAGCTCTTCAATCAAAATCACACTTAGATAAAATATAAAAATTAATTTATTAACCGCAGAAAGATAGATGTTAGGTGATTATAAGTGTTAGGTACAGAGGTCAAGGTTGGTTACATAAGAAATAAAAATAGAATCACAGTCTAAATTCTAATAGACTAAGCAAGATTTGAATCGAGCAGTTTTTCTCACCCTAATAGATGTTACAGGCAGCTCACAGTTCTTAATACACAGACTGAATTTTCTTCTCAGCCTGGGATCAATCTCTCAAAGTCTTTGTCTTCCAAACGATTTTCCAGGTGTTGAGATGGGGGAGGAGAGAGGCCAAGTGGTGATGTCATTGACTTTCTCTTTGTACTTTCTCTCCAGGTACTAGAAAGATCCTAGCTGGGACATAGGGATTAGGTAGCCCCCATTGTGTATGTGCCCTCTCTGAGGAATCTTTGGGAGAATCAATTCTTGATGGGCCATCAACACCTCTCTGGCTAATCTAGATATAAATCTGTCATGTCAGTGTGTTGCTCCTTTGTTGCCACTGAAAGGCTACCTGTGGGCATTTCCCACTTACCACATTTTTCTGAAACAAACGTATTACAATACTTCATAACTTTACTACCCTGTTGAATCGTATATACTGTAATTGCATGTGATGATCAACAGATCAAGGCTTTTTAACTGATACTTCAAAAGGCATACTTTGTACAACACATATCATAATCCTATCACAGTGGTGAATAAGGGGGCTCCAGGTTACTATTTTGGGATACAGACTGTCACAGTGGGTGCTCAGCGCTTTCTGAAATTGCATCTGTTTGAGGTATGGCAGTTTGGGCATTCAAAAGCTAAAGCACCCAAAGTCACTAGACACTTGAAAATCTCTATCTACATCTTAGTGTGTGCATGCACACCAAACCCAACCAGCTCCTGACATTCTCTTCTCCATATGCCTTCTAGTTACGGAATTCCTTTTAATATATCCAGTCTCACCAGCACACGGATCCACTAAGTTCCTATTGAAGAGTCACAGGCACCTTGTTTGGAGGCTATACAGTACTACATAGTGTTAACTTCTTTGCTACTCTCTTATTGGCTCAGCATCTGAAAATTGGCGAAGCTCTGTGCAGTGGTTTTGCTGGGTGTTTTATTACTTTCTTGACATGCACAATCTCGTGGTTTAATTACAATATACTAAGAGTATTATGACAGGTTTCAGAGTAGCAGCCGTGTTAGTCTGTATTCGCAAAAAGAAAAGGAGTACTTGTGGCACCTTAGAGACTAACAAATTTATTAGAGCATAAGCTTTCGTGAGCTACAGCTCACTTCATCGGATGCATTTGGTAGAAAAAACAGAGGAGAGATTTATATATACACACACACAGAACATGAAACAATGGGTTTATCATACACACTGTAAGAAGAGTGCTCACTTAAGATAAGCCATCACCCAGCAGCAGGGAGGGGAAAGGAGGAAAATCTTTCATGGTGACAAGCAAGGTAGGCTAATTCCAGCAGTTAACAAGAATATCAGAGGAACAGTGGGGGGTGGGATGGGGGGGAGAAATACCATGGGGAAATAGTTTTACTTTGTGTAATGACTCATCCATTCCCAGTCTCTATTTAAGCCTAAGTTAATTGTATCCAGTTTGCAAATGACACTACGGTGCTAATAAGCGATGGTCACATAAACACCACCCTATATCGGAAACCTACTGACCGCTACTCCTACCTACATGCCTCTAGCTTTCATCCAGATCATACCACTCGATCCATTGTCTACAGCCAAGCTCTACGATATAACCGCATTTGCTCCAACCCCTCAAACAGAGACAAACACCTACAAGATCTCTATCATGCATTCTTACAACTACAATACCCACCTGCTGAAGTGAAGAAACAGATTGACAGAGCCAGAAGAGTACCCAGAAGTCACCTACTACAGGACAAGCCCAACAAAGAAAATAACAGAACGCCACTAGCCATCACCTTCAGCCCCCAACTAAAACCTCTCCAACGCATCATCAAGGATCTACAACCTATCCTGAAGGACGACCCATCACTCTCACAGATCTTGGGAGACAGGCCAGTCCTTGCTTACAGACAGCCCCCCAATCTGAAGCAAATACTCACCAGCAACCACACACCACACAACAGAACTACTAACCCAGGAACCTATCCTTGCAACAAAGCCCGTTGCCAACTCTGTCCACATATCTATTCAGGGGATACCATCATGGGGCCTAATCACATCAGCCACACTATCAGAGGCTCGTTCACCTGCGCATCTACCAATGTGATATATGCCATCATGTGCCAGCAATGCCCCTCTGCCATGTACATTGGCCAAACTGGACAGTCTCTACGTAAAAGAATGAATGGGCACAAATCAGACGTCAAGAATTGTAACATTCAAAAACCAGTTGGAGAACGCTTCAATCTCTCTGGTCACTCGATTACAGACCTAAGAGTGGCTATCCTTCAACAAAAAAGCTTCAAAAACAGACTCCAACGAGAGACTGCTGAATTGGAATTAATTTGCAAACTGGATACAATTAACTTAGGCTTGAATAGAGACTGGGAATGGATGAGTCATTACACAAAGTAAAACTATTTCCCCATGGTATTTCTCCCTCCCACCCCACCCCCCACTGTTCCTCTGATATTCTTGTTAACTGCTGGAATTAGCCTACCTTGCTTGTCACCATGAAAGGTTTTCCTCCTTTCTCCCCCCCTCCCCCCGCCCCCCCCCCCGCTGCTGGTGATGGCTTATCTTAAGTGAGCACTCTCCTTACAGTGTGTATGATAAACCCATTGTTTCATGTTCT
This sequence comes from Dermochelys coriacea, assembly GCF_009764565.3. Taxonomy (NCBI): domain Eukaryota; kingdom Metazoa; phylum Chordata; order Testudines; family Dermochelyidae; genus Dermochelys; species Dermochelys coriacea. The sequence continues at coordinate 63,251,810 of NC_050077.1, read as the reverse complement.
CTGTGTGTGTATATAAATCTCTCCTCTGTTTTTTCCACCAAATGCATCCGATGAAGTGAGCTGTAGCTCACGAAAGCTTATGCTCGAATAAATTTGTTAGTCTCTAAGGTGCCACAAGTACTCCTTTTCTTTTTAAGAGTATTATGGCTGCTAGGGTAGTAAAACTGTATTTTCTTTTAGATTTTCTTGCCAATACTTCTCAAGGGGGCTTTCTGTTCTTACTCTCTCCCTATAATTGTGCCATCGTTCAATGTAGACGGCTTTTACCCTCATGACAAAAATGGATATCTCTTCCACTGGCACTTTAGTTCTGGCTACAGCAGTCTATAAATCCTTTCCAAATCCTGCAAAGCATTTGAAACCAGTAAATTTTACTTAAGGTTAATAGACCTCCAATCTCCATCTGGCTAAAGCTAAGTAGTAAATATCTTATCTTAGGGGAGTGGCTGAGTGAGGTGATGGTGTTGGGAATCTTTGGCTCTCTTGTGCTGGGGACTGGCTGGGTGAGGGATGTCTCCATTAGGGAGTGAGGTGGTGAAGCCCAATTGTTAGAGCATATATTGTACCTTGACTACAGGACTCGTAGAAGGGCATATAGAAAGGGGTCTTGTACTACCCAAGGTTGAGACATTGACCATTACTTTTCACTGCTGAAAAAAGGTTACTCTTGGTGGGATAGGGAATCATAAATAAATATCCAGGACCTACCCATCTAACTAGATTATAGTGTGATTTCAGATATTCCAAAATATAGTTGTCAAACAAAAGGATTTTTTTTTTTTTGGTGATATTTCAGGAGCTGATCCCAAATAGTGGTTTTATTAAAATTAGACTTTTTCAGTCATTTGTTAACGAAAAAAGCTGCAGAAAACAAACTGAAAAGCCAGAACTATCAACAGAAGATATTAGCACATTTTAGCAATGCTGTTTTAAGGTGGAAATGAGAGGGAAGATGAAATAAACCAACAACTTGAGCAAGTTTTTTTGAAAAATGAAATGAGTGCAAACAATGATCTGTGCCCATGTGTAAGCACACACATGATCTGTGTACTTTCACCCTACTGAAACTATTAAGCTGTGTGCATTACCTACCTAAATAGCCTCATAACCTTACCTTTGTTTTTGTCCTCTTGTCCCATCCCCTCCCTGCTCTGTTTCCTTCCCAGTGTCTTTTTCTGTCAGTGCATTTTGTCTAAAAGCTAGATTGTAATCTCTTTACTAACCCAAACTTGTGACTTGATCGTGATTTGCTGGCCTATTTGAAATGAGTTTCTAGATCTGACTCAAATCCATAATGGATAAGTGTTCATCTCACAAAACGACTCACCACAATTGACATTTATTAGCAGCACTGTTGGCATGACAAAAATTGAGTGTGTACAAGTGTACAGAGAGCTCTGACTCCCTTTCTACCCCACTGAGATTATATCTCCAGAGCAAAGTGGAGGCACATGACTGGTATAGTAGAGAAAGCTGCTTTGCAACTGTCTGTACTGAACCTGTGTTTGTGGTTAAATACAGGCCAGCACTCTCCAGGACTGTTATGGATAGTAGATTTCTCATTTCACATAACGATAAAAGTTAAGGTCCGTCAATGACAGTTTGACTGTATAAAGGCATAAGATCTAGAAGGTAATCATGCAGGAGAAGGGTAAGTAAGCTATGTGAACACTCAGGGTAACTGAGGGTGAACATGGTGGAAGGCCTCCTATAATTCATAAACCATAAATGTGGATACTCTGGTGTGGGAAGATCACAGGCTAGCCTTAGTTGTTAGTCTTGGTTTGCTTGACCATTTAGATAGCTAACCTTTTTTATAATAATGGATCTCTTTTTGCAGATTCCAGAGCCAGAAGGGGCCATTGTGATCAGCTAGTCTGACATACTGTGTATAACACAGGTCACCAAACTTAGCCAAAATAATTCCTGGAGTAGATCTTTTGGAAGAACATCAATCTTAGTTTTAAAATGGCCAGTGGATAAAGAATCTACTATGACCTTTGGTAAATTGTTCCAGTGGCTAATTACCCACATTGTCAAAAATTATGCCTTATATCTGATCTGAATTTGTCTGGCTTCAACTTTCAACTATTGTGTTATATTATACCTTTCTCTAGTAGATTGAAGAGCCTATTATGAAATATTTGTTCCCCAGGTAGGTACTTATCCATTGTTATCACGTCACCCCTTACTCTTCTCTTTGGTAAACTAAATAGATTGAGCTCATAAGGCATGTTTTTTAATCTTTTAATCATTCTCGTGGCTCTTCTTGGAACCTTCTCCAATTTATCACCATCCTTCTTGAATTGTGGGCTTCTACTCCTGATTCCCCTGTTTATGCATCCCAGGATCACATTAGCTCTTTTGGTCACAGTGGGAACTCGTGTTCACCTGATTATTCACCATGATCACCAACTTTTTTTAGAGTCACTGCTTCCCAGATAAAGTCCCCCATTCTATAAGTATGGCTTACCATTCTTTGTCCCTAGATGCATACATTTATATTTAGCTGTTTTAAAATGCTTATTGTTTGCTTGCGCCAAGTTTACCAAGCAGTCTGGATTGCTGTGAATCAGCAACCTGTTCTTTTCATTATTTACCATCTCCCACAGTTTTTGATCATCTGCAAACTCTATCAGTGATGGTTTTATATTTTCTTCCAGGTCATTTTAAAAATATTAAATAGCATACAGCCAAGAATCAATCCCTGTGGCATCCCACTGGAAACACATCCACTTTATGACGATTCCCAGTTTGCAATTATATTTTGAGGGCTATCCGTTTTAATCCATTTAATGCACCATATTAATTTTATATCATTCTCGTTTTTTAATCAAAATGTCATCCGGTACCAAGTCAAATGCCTTAAGTTGTCTAAGTGTATTCCATAAACACTATTATCTTCGTCAGCCAATCTTGTAAGCTCATCAGAAAAAGGTATCAAGTTACTTTGACGTGATCTATCAACAAAACCATGTTGATTTATCTTAATTAATTACCCTCCTTTAATTCTTTATTAATTGAGTCCCATATTAGCTGCTCCATTATTTTGCCCCGGGGTTGATGTCAGGCTGGCAAGCCTATAATTACCTGAGTTATCCTGTTTACCTTTTTTTAAAAAGTGGCACAACATTAGCTTTCTTCCAGTCATCTGGAACTTCCCCAGTGCTCCAAGGCTTATTGAAAATCAACATTAATCAAATCAGCAAACTCCTTAGCAGGCTCTGTTTTCGAATCTCTCATTTCCATATTTCTGAACTGTACTTTTTCTGCATATGAAGTGCTGGAGATTATTAATATTTATACAATTCCCAAAGTCTGGAAGGTGCTTTACAGACAAAACTCCTGTCCCAAACAAGTTAGTCAAGCCTGCAATTGGATCCAGGCATGAAGGCCCCTGTGATTGCACAGAGCCCCATTGACTTCATTGGGATCCAGAGTCCTATAGGATCCACCTATGTGGATCAGATCACAAGATGAAGACATGACTTAACAAATGAAGACCAGGTAAAAGTCAAGGTAATAGGATTGGGTGCTACAGTTTTTGGCTGCCCAACTTTAATACACCAAAGGTCTGAATTTCAGAAGTGCTGATCTCTTTTGGGTCCCATTGACTTTACCTGCAGTTCTGAATTGTCAGCACTTCTGAAAAATCATACCTTGAGGCTTACTTGGGACTTAATGATGCTTAGGTCTTGTGACCTCTGCACAAGGGTGAATTTCATAGTCCATGTTTATAAGTATTAGGGTAGGTAGCGGGGGGTGGATTGGTCGCAACACAGAAAAAGGTCATTTTGGAGTTGGGGTGGGACACGTGAAATATCTTTACACTGTTGACCTGACCCAGGTTAATGGTGTTGGCAGTGTTTTGATGTGAAAAAGCTTAGATCACTGCCTTGGGCCAGTTGCAACTAGTCCTTGTCGTTGTTCATCAGTTTTTAGGGCTTCAGAAGGGAACAGGGCAGATTAGGAGAAGTTTTTAACACAGAAAGTTCTTGTCTTTGTTCAGCTTTTTGGTTCTTGTGACCAGTCGCCATAGCAGGAAGCTATGCAGCTTTGGTTAAACTTGTTACATGTGACTGTACTATTGTATGTTAAATAGTTTCTGCAATTGCAGCAGCGCTAAGCAGGCGTGAAATCTGCCATTGTCAGATACCAAGCTGGTACGGCGCCAGTTTGTTCATGCATACGGGAGCTGCTCCTGCAGCTGAACAGCAGCTGGCAGCTTTCCTGCCTTGTCATGTGTGCTACAGCATTCTTTGACTGCCCTGTGAACTGATTCACAAGATCAAAATAATATACAGGGTTTATTAAGGACACTGCTGATATATTGATATGATCATGGGATACAGAGAAATCACCTTCTATATGCAGTTCTGAGTCGGGAGTCAAGTGTTGTTCATGCTACATGTGAAGGAAATTCATATTGTGCTTTAAGGGCCCTGAAAACAATGTATTAGAGTCTGTACTGAAACAATTGGTGGCTGAAACCCACTGTCTGTTCAGCTTCAACATTTTAACAAGGGGATCTCACAAGATGTATTCCTTGTAACCCATGTCAAAGGACAGGAGTGCTGTACTGTGGAGTGGGGAGGTGAAGAAGTGGGGAATCTTTCCATTTGTTTTTCCAGTTAGGGCCACCCCTGGTTTGTACCAATCATTGAGCAAACAAACTTCAGTTCTGCTGCACTTTTGCTGGAACTATTTACACTTTGCTCCAAAAAAATACATTGAGTATATGCAGGATTGGGAATGACCCACTGTTTGTCATTTGAAGATGGCCAGTGGGGGGGAAAGAGATTTAAGATTCTTGGGGACTTGGGGCTATTCTCTCCTGGGAATATGTGGTGGTTTGTTTTTTCTGAGGTTTGGGGAAGGAGGGAGTTCTTCCAAGTTGTCTTTGGTGAACTGCTTTCCATAGCAGGATATGTCACATAAATCCTCCTTCCATGCTAGACCTGTGAAACTATTTGTTTATGAATGTTTATTTACAAATGTAGCTCCTTTTTTAGTTATCGAGTCATTGCTGAACCAATCTTGACTTTTCCAAAATATATTTATTCATAGGTGTTTGTTGAAGAGTTTGGATGAATAACTTCCAGCCTGTAGCTTTACAAGTTCTTCTTTTGACCATTCGATGTTCAGAATGTATGGTTAGTTGCTTAAGTCACAGGGCATTGTTTCCGCTCCCTGATTACGTGACTGAAACATTTTTAAGCAGGAGAATAATGAATAAGGAATAACACTCATCCTGTATGTATTTGTGGATGAATTAATTATTTGTATTAACTTTATGAAACTTCTGGGGTTCAGAGACACTTTCACAAGCACCACACAGTTGTCTGGATACTTACAAATAGTGAATCGAATCATGAATCATAATGGAAAATAAATGCTAACTTTGGAATATTTTTGTGAACAAAACTGCCAAAATTTTTCTCCTCGAACCCCTGACACTCATGCATTTCCCCACCTTTTTTTAAACAATGGCATTTCAAATGCAGGAGCCATGCTCCAGTAGCAATAAGCAGTGGCACATTATGGATGAGAGGGGTATTGCTGCACTCTGCCTTCGGCATTGTGTCTCAACACCCTGTAAGTGTGCATTGTCAGCTGGCTAATGTGTACCCTGTTAATAGATACAGGAAGTTGCATACAGATCTGTTCCACTTTAGAACTCCTGATACTATCCAGTGCAATTTCTTCCTTTCCTCTGTTTTCTTTTATGTAGTCCCATTTCTTTTACATTTGATTCCCCAAAACTTATAGTGGAATCAAAGCTATTGCCTGCTTTTTCGTACTAGGTATCAGCTTTTTGTTTAAGTGTGTATTCATCAAAGGGTTTAATCACATCAGTTCATTCCTGAATCATAAAATCATAGAAGTGTAGGGCTGGAAAGGACTTCGAGTTCATCTAGTCCATCTTCCCGCACTCCAGTAGAACTAAGTAAACCTAGACCATCCCTGACAGCTGTTCGTCCAACCTGTTCTTAAAAACCTCAAATGACGGGGCTTCCACAACTTTCCTTGGAAGCTTATTCGAGAGCTTAACTATCCTTAGTTCAAAAGTTTTTCCTAATATCTAAATCTGAATCTCCCTTGGTGCACACTAAACCGATTGCTTCCTGTCCTACCCCTTCTCTGCTTTCCCCTATTTCCATTAGTAACCAAAAACCTTGTTTTTTTTCTACCGTCTTCCTTCCACCATGCCCCACGGCTCCTGGCCTCAGTGGGTCATGGGTTAACATGCTCCCAAGTCTCACTATTCATGACTGCCATTAACTGCTGGTATTTAGAGCAGCAGCCTTTTGCAACATGGACTATGATCTGTTTCCTTTGCTTGCTCTTCTGCTGGTCTGGCCTGTTCTTTCATTTTGATTTATAACAATATATGAGGGTACGTTAATGGAAAAAACCTGGAAGGGACAGATTGTGTATGCACAGACAAGTGCGCTCAGGAAGAGTATGCATCTAGCTGCTTAGATTTCCATGTATGTACTGCATAAGGGTTTAGAGGAGCAAGTGGAGCATGCATTTAATTTATAAATGTCCTTTCTAACCCATCACAATGTTGCTTTCTCTCTCTAGAGCAGTGCTACTCAAAGAGGTGGTCCATGGACCAGTGCTGGTCTGCGAGCCATTGGCTACCGGTCTGCGCGCACATTGGAAAAAAAATTGCCAGTCCCCCACATCAGATAGCTTGAGAAGCACTGCTCTAGAGAATATGCCCTCAAGAGGCCCGTTGACTCAACAAAAATAATGGTGGTCATCAGAGCGGATCTCATACTCCAAAAATAATCCATCAAATAAATTATTCAGTGAACGTTGCTGTTGCTCGTCACGTAACGTATTAGACCAGCTTTGCTAGCTGGTGCACCATTATTTAGAAACTTGCTAAAGAGGGGACTTTGAGATTTGCTTCTCCTAACTAACAGCTATGGCAGAGTGCAGAGGCCTTGCCTGAACACCAGCCAGCAGAGTTAAATCTCCAGGTACATTGCTCTGGTGTACAGGGAAGAGCAAGGAAGCAGGGCTGGGGCTGGGGCTGGAGGTTGGTCAGGTGTTCAGAGCACTATAACAGCATCCACCTGGCTGTCACAATAGGGAGGAGCTGGTAAAGAGGCAGAGCTTCCCAACCAGTAGCTTAATGATAAGGTTGTAACCAAAGGCAGGGAGGGTTGGGTGCACCTCTGTCTCTTATTCCATTTATGTTATAAATGGCTCACGTTCACTTCAGAGTTGTCAGGAGGAAAGCTTCTGTGATGAAATAGTGGTTTCTTGTTGCTGGTCAAGCAGGCCCACAGAAGAAGAGCCATGTGTTTTCCTATCAAAGTGAAGCAATTGTATCAAAGGACTCACTGTAGCATCAAGCAGCTGTGTTCTCTTTCCCTATGCAAAGACTCTAACTGACTTCATAGGGAGCAGGGCTAGGCACATAGAAATGCGGATCTGAATTCTCCCCTGCCTTGCCCTTGTATAGTCATTTACATCTGTGCAAAGTGGATACAGAATGCAACCATGTAACTGCAATATATACTCATTGTCAGACAGAGGTAAATGTCAGTAGAAGGTGTGAGCAGTGTTAATGCTGTGTCCATCCCAGGATATTACAGAGACAAGGTGGGGGAGGTAATATCTTTTGTTGGGCCAACTTCTGTTGGTGAGAGGGTCAAGCTTTCAAGATCTTCATAGAGATCTTCAGATCTGGAAAATGTACTCTAATTGAGTGTAACAGCTAAATACAAGGTAGAACAGATTGTTTAGCATAGGTAATTAATACACATGTCAAGGGACCATTCAAGGTGAAGTGGCCCATTAATGCACCTCCAGTCATAGGGGGGAAAGGAAAGGATAGAAGGGAAAAGGCAGCTGGGGGAGGAGGGTTGGTGGGTTACAGATTGTTGTAATAAACCATAAATCCTGTATTTCTATTCAGTCCATGATTTTTAGTGTCTAGCAAAGTTATGAATTTAAGCTTCCAGGCTTGTCTTTTGAAAGTGTTATGTAGGATTTCTTTGAGGATGAGGACTGATAGGTCAGATATAGTGATCACTTTGTGAAAGGGGTTCTCCCATAAGTGTTTTAGTCTTTTATCATTTGCCTGTGTGAGTTCATTTGAGAGCATAGTGATTGTCTGGTTTCACCCACATAGGTGGTGTTGGGTCATTTAGTGCACTGTGTGAGGTACACCATATGTTGTGATAGGCATGTGTATGACCCAGGGATCTTAACCTTGAATGGTCCCTCAAAATATGTAACTACTTATGCTAAACAATCTGTTCTGCCTTCTGTTTAGCTGTGACTCTCTGAATACATTTCTCAGACCTGAAGAAGAGCTCTGGGTAAGTTTGAAAGCTTGCCTCTCTCTCACCAACAGAAGTCGGTCCAATAAAATATATTACCTCACCCACTTTGTTTCTCAAGGTGTGAGGTAGTGGAGAAACAGGACCCTAGAATCTGTGACCATTCTCGGTACCTAACTTGGGCAAAGGGAATCTACACAAACAATCTTTCCTGCCTTTTATGTTCTCTCTAGGAGATTTGTCTGCTTGCAGTATGTGACCAAATATTCAATCATTACTTTTAGCAAAGGAGTTGATTTTATTTGAAAGAGCCACAGAGTTACGTCATACCGCCAAAACATCATTCATAAATATGTTTTAACCCGGATAGTTGGCATATTACCTCCACCTGAAAGTACCATGTCACCATGGAGGCAATATTGGAGCTGCTCTGTAGTCCTAACATAACTATGGTAAGATCTGTGTTCATTATATGCTGCATAAATGCTGGCTGGCTAAGTTAAAGCAGCCCTGAGTCAGATCCATCCTACCTGATTTGTGCAGCTTTCTTGTTATCTGTAGGTTGGGTGTGGGCCCTGAACCCCCAGTTAATTCCAAAGACCAAAAGGAAATTTTGCAAGGAGAGCCTGTTACCATTTCCTGTATGATATTAGTCTTTCCTGTGTTGGAGACCATCTGATTTGTGTGTTGCTGGCTCAGGTGAGTTTTGTCACTGAATTCTTAGCCTTAATCAAAGTGTATTGAATTGTAGGGACCCTGTGTGAAATCGTGTGCACTTGAAAATCCCTTATCTGCCATTCATCCTGAATCCATTATCGCCCACATGATTTGGAATGGGTTTTCCATGGCAGTGGCACCTGGCCTTCCATGGTGCTGAAATCACAGACTGCTCACAGATGCGTAATATCCTATCCTGGATTCTTTTTAGTGCTCCTGGGTGTTTACCTAAGTGGCACTTAGGCAATGGCGTGGATACGTCCTCATGTTTTTAAAAAAAAAAAAATCCCTAAAGTAGAACTGTTTGTCTCAGACATGGTTTCTGCTGAATAGACTCTAAAAGAATTAGGCATGGCCCATCATCTCGGTAGTGTATTGTGACTGACTTACGGTTAACTTCTAAGATGGGACCCTGGCAGAGGCTTCAGGATAGTTTTCCCCCTCCTTTTTAGCAGCTGAGTAATTTATTCTCTAATATGGATAAAATGACCCAGCTGTGGCTTTGCTAGTCTGGAGAGGCAGTGTCAAAAGTAAAGCCAGGCATTTCACTACCTTTCTCTATAGGTAAAGCATTTATATGACATGAAAATAGGATGAAACCTGCTGCATTCCCACCCTGATCTTTAAACAGTACTGACAGCGTGATACTGAGATGCCATACCAAATAGGTTAGTCACAGGTAACCTAATCCCGCAATAGTGAAGGGGAACTGACTTGAAAATGAGAAGGTCATGCTGAATTGCTTCTCTGGTTTCCTAGCCTTTTGAAATGGGGTTCTAACCTCAGGCCCTGAGTCCCAATGTGCAACTCTTCAAGACCCAACTAAAGCTAAAATTAAGCCACTCTGGTAAATATTTATAGTAGACAGTGTCAGATTCTAATCCTTAGCAGGTCCTATTGCTCACACCTCTCTCATTGCTCTACCCGTGCTCTGAAATGGTTAGGAGTTTTAACTTCGCAGAAGGGGGAAAGAATAATAGCACTATAAATAAAATCAACGGTAGTTAAGTCACTACTTTGGAGAGTGTTTGTGAAGTTTCTCGAATGACTAAAGTTGCATCAGCAAAAAGCTAACAGGGAAATGGAAAACTAGTAGAAGGTAATCCCTGTGGAAAGGATACTTGAATTGTGCAGTGATTCATGATTATAGCAACAATCGGGTTTAAATTCTTGTGCATGCCGTTCATTTTGGTAACTGATGCATGATTTGTACAGGCTAATTATGCATTTGTGCCAGAGCTTTTGTCAGAGGTGTCTAGGTCATGGGCTCCGACTTAGCAATGCTTCCTTTTCCTCTGCATGAAAAAACAAAGCTGCCAAAGATGTAAAAAAGTCAAAACGAACCATTAGTTTATTTGCATCATGTTGGCCACAACATCACAGAACAAACATCCTCCTAACCTTTCATTTGTGTCAGATTCTTCTATATATAAATAGAAAAACAGGGCTTTCTCATTGCTCACTTTTTGGGGTGTTTTGCTTTGCTGGTAGTAAGGAAAACTGCAAGAACAAAAGTCCTCTGGGGAGAGCACAGTGTGGGTGCTTTCTCTGTAACAGGCAGCAGCAATTCTGAGAACTGAAGGACTACACATGGGAGAGTGCATAGAAAACTGAGGGATTAAGTTCCATAGTTGCACTCTTCACAACTTCTCTTAGAAAAGCAGCAGGGATAAATTGCTACCTCTTGGGTTAGGAGGGTGGTTCAAGCACTCTGCTGTGTCCAAATAAAAAAGCAGAAACCACCTGTTAAGTCGTGTGATCATTCCCTTGACAATGGAGGAGAACCAGGTTGGGCACATCAGGAGCCAGGAATACAGAAGGAGGGAGCAGCTGCTCTGGAACATGCCCTTTACCCACTGAGAGATCCTGCAGAAGCCCTGTGCTTCTGCATATTGAGGTTCAGGGTAAATGGAGCTGTTCTCCAAGCAGAATGGGAAGGAGGAAACTCTGCCAATTAAACTAATTTTCTTTTTCCCTATGGGATTGTATACACAAAGGGATGCAACTTTCATACAGATGACTCATGTCTGGGGAAAACTGACTCACTTCCAATTGTATAAACTAAACGAATTAACAGAAGATGATTTGGGGCCTCTCATCCTGGTATAAATCAGAAGCAACTCCACTCAAATCAATGGCATTACACTACTGTGAGATTGGAGCAAGGGGAGTATCAGGCATGTCATCTGTCCTGTTTGTTCTGTGCTACTCTAGCTGGGATTCTGTACCCTGGCTCCTCAGTTTCAATATGCACTTAACCTCAGGGTTTCACAAGCCCAAGGAACATTCCAACATCCCAAGCTGCTTAACACCCAGCTGCTAGAAATGCTCCTTAGCCAGCATTTAACAATAAAGTAACACAAATGCCTTCGTGTAAAAGCAAAATAAAAACCAGAGTATGCTGGGTTAATCCTGAACCCCTTCCTCAGACAAACTCCCCTCGACTTCCCCGGGAGTGGTATTAGGGAATTAGCCTGAAACCTTGTCCTGCCGATGACAACCCTGTGCATAATTTTTGATCTTCAAGAAATGTATTTAGCAAGGAATATACCCCTTAAAAATCAAACAGAGCTGAAAGGTTTGCTGTGTCAGAGCTGATGTTTCTCTGACATTAAGGATGCATAATTTGCTGACACACTATAGCAAAAAAAAAAAAAAAAAATCTAGCAGTAAGAGAGAGTGCATCACAGGTGAACCACAGCAAAAGCTTCCTTTCTTCTTTTATAAACAAATCCTATCTCTTTACTAATTGGCCTTCTAGAGGGGACAACAAAATGAGCAAACTTTGCTATAGGGGCTCAACATTTCATTTGTTGTAACTGAAAATAGCCCGGGCTCTTTCTTTCTTCATGTTTTCTGCTGCCTTATGTCCCTAATCTCAAGTTGTAGGGTTGTTGTGTGCTTTTACTTTTCATGGGAGTCCTCAATTGATTTTTTTTTTTTAAATAAAACCATCTCTTAGCATTTAGCAGACCAAATGTCATTACAAACAGCAGTTATGCTGCAGGCTTTGGTAGGTGCAGCCAGTGGATTATTGCATTAATCATAGCAAGGGGCAAGAAAATGGAATTTCTCAGATTAGTCAGCAAAAGAGAATTTGCTGAGAGTTTGGTAAAATCTTGAGGGGCTCTTTTTCCACCTCCCTTCCCATCTCTGCTGGCCTTCTTTATGGCTCCTTTCTCAGCCTGATTCTATTTTCACTTTACAAGTTAGTCTTAGGCAACCTGATTTCTTCACTTTGCATTTCTAGGCAGCCAGATCTGACATCTACCTTTCCATTCATGACTTCTCTGTTTTTTCACAGTTTATCAGGCTGGATGTCCCACCACCACCACCAACTCAATACCCGAGTCCTACTGACTTGCAGTGGAACTTAGGTGCTTTTGAAAATTATCTTCTGGATCACATTACCTGCTAAGTGCATATGCAGTCTCATCAGTCACATAGAAAAAGATTACTTCCTCTCTGCTCTGTGATATCTCTGTTCAAAATTACACTGACTTTTTTTTCCTGCTGTTATTGAAAATTAATCTCATTTGCTACCCATTAACACTCTTACGTCTCCTTCAGCATTACTTCCTTCCAGGTTTTCTCCTTCTGTTTAATAACTGTTTTTCAGTTATTTTTCCAAGATATATTGTATTAGCTTTTTTTTGCCTTAGATGACTCTCACTTGATTTCCTGCCTGTATGTCTAACCATAGTCCCCAATTTATTATTCTCTTGTTGTTCATGTTATCTTCTGTTTTAGTATCATCTCAAGATCTTTTTAACACACTGGTGAGGGCTCATTAACTTTCAACATCAGACAAATGTTCAGTGGGAAAGTGAAACTCTTCCAATGTCTCTCCAATGCAATGGAAAGATTTTTGTGGAGCTCTGTTGGACTAGTAAATAGGGAAGCAAATGCCAGAGTTTGAGTACCCCTGCTTTCCCCACACCAGATTTTCAAACCTAAGGTCTGTTAACAAGAGTGCCCCTTACTATTCTCACCTGTCACAACAAGAGAGAGGTCAGAACTGTTCTTTCAGGTAGCCAGGACCCAAACCTCCAGAGGACTCAATAGATTAATGGCAACATATTCAATTGCTCCTAGAAGAAGATGGGAAGGGAATGCAGTCTTTGGAAAATAAGGCTGATGTGTTCTCTGGTGCTAGCCCCTTCAAGCAGCTGGGTTCTACACTGAAGGCAGGAACGTTACCCAAGCTTTTGGTAATAGTTTTATTAGACTGATTCTAAGGGTATGTTTACACAGCAAACGCTGTGCATAGGCTACTCTATCTGGCCTAGCTTGAATCCAGCTACCATGAGTAACAATAGCAGTGAAGACTGCAGAATGGGTTTCAGAGCAGGCTAGCGAGCTGAGCATGTACCTAGGGTCCATGCTGGATGCATACTTGCCTGTGCTGCACTGTTGTTACCTGTGCTAGCTGGATTCAAGCTAGCTCAGGTACGCAAGCTCGTGCGCAGTGTCTGCTGTGTAGACCTACCCTAAGAAGTATGCACAGCTACCATTTAAGGCCTCAGAGAAACCTGCATAGGTTGATCCAAAGGAAACCTAAACATTTCCCTGGCAAAAAGAATCCAATGCTGAAAAAAACCCATGTAGCGGTTCTTTGATTGCTGCTTTACTCTGTGCAGATAGTAAATGGGCTATATTTAGGGTGGTGAATATATTTAGTTCACCATGCTTAAACATCTGACAACCAAAAGGCCTGGGTTGTGAGGATTTTGTCTGGCTTTAGGGAGTATTAATAACAGATAGAAACTGTGCCCTAAATCTTTCTTTTCTGTAAGCTGTGTTTGGGCTACATAAACAAAGAGGGATTGTTTCCATTGGCATTTGTTGTTCTGTCTGTTCTGCTTTTGTTTGTTTTCCCTCCGTAATATTGTGAGCTCTTTGAGACGAGAGGAAACAAATAGCTTCCTTTTGCTGCAAACCTAAAGAAGCAGCAACCATATGGGGCATATAACTGGACAAAAGGAGATTCTGAAATATGTTCTCTGTATCCCCAGCAAAAGCCAAGGGGCTTTGACCAATTCATGAGTACGGCTGCAGGTAGATATGTCAGTCAGTCATATATAACAATGTACACTGCCACCTAGTACCTAGAGATTTTGGATCAGTTTGGTATTTATATTTATGCTACTTTCCTCTCTCTATATAGTGCCACTGTATCCCTTGACTTCTCTCTTGAATTATTACCCAGTCTGCTAGCCACATGATATGTGCTGGCTGCTGCATGGTTACTAGAGCTGGTCAAAACCTGGAATTTCTGTTCTGGGGATAATTCTGACATTTTGAAAAAGCTTTTTCAAAGTTTTTTTTGTTCCAATGCACACATTCAAACTAGAAATTTCCCACAGAAAGGAAATTCGGAGAAATTATCTCTAAATGAAATGGAGCAGTTGGCAACCCAGCTCCTGGGGGCTCCCCAGGTTGCTCCCACGAGTCCCTTGCTGCAGCATGGGGAGCCTAGAAGTGCCAAGCGGCCCTGAAAGCTTGCGGAGCTATAACAGCACCTATAACAGTCCTTCCTAGAGCTGAGGCTTCTGGAGGTCCTGAGATCCGCAGCCCACGAGCAAGCTACCAGGAAACCAGACAGGTTTTTGATAGAAACCTCCCTGTGTTTCAGCCAAAGTTCATCAAAATTCAGACGTTTCCACAAAACATTTTGGTTACAACGAATTGGCATTCTCCATCGAAAACCTGTTTTTGTCAGAGAATTTCTGGCCAGCTCTAATGATTACGAAGGGTTTTTGTCTTCTGGAAGCCAGCCTTTACAGGACTCATGACCTGAGTTTATGTAGCCTGGTGTGCTCAGTTCCACATATTGCTTCTCTTTAAGTATTTCCTTTAAAGGAACTAGTCAGTACAAAGAAAGAAACTAATTTTCAGCACAGAGAGCACTGACTTGTACAGAGACCTAAGCTCTTTCTCTATAAATGAGTCCCTAGAGTATCTTTATAATCACTGTACTCCAAGTACACCTGTATCACACATGATTTACATTAAAGAAATGGATACTGCCTCACATTCAGCTCCCTAGATTATTTTTTCTTTTGACACTCATTTTGGATCTTTCTCCTGCATTTGGGCTTTGCTATGTTGAATAAGGTGCCTTGGTCAACAGCAAAAACATGAACCAAATGCTCCCATGCTTGGAGAATGTAACACAGACCAATCAAAATCACGTGCTGGGACTTGGCTGTGCAGAAACGAAATTCTCTCTTCTTCCCCCCCCCACCCCCCGGTTTTTTTAGTCTTTGCCAGATGGATAGTAAAATCTCCGTATGGGAAAGAAGAAGCTCCCAACCCAAATCCTGTAGTCCTTACTCAAGTAAAACTCCCACCAAAGTCCATGCGACTTTGCCAGAGAACAGAGATTGTATGAGGACTTCATGACTTGGCTTCTAGTTAATAAAAGTATTTGGAAAAAATGAATGGGATCCTCTACTAAACCTACATATTTAAACTTTCAGCATCTGAAGGCTGTATTTACTTAACCTCATGCAGCCAAACAGATTTTCATTGGCTTTTCTTCCAATATCAAATTTTAAGATGACCTGGATGCTGTTGCCAATAGTATATAGACTACACCCAGCTCTGCATGCCCTTTCTGTCGAGGGTCAACAGTGCTGTCTGCCAGCTAACCAAATGTTTGCAGGCATCAACATCTGGATGAAGAGCAACTGGCTGAGACTAAATTGGGTTGAGAGAGAAGTTCTGTGGTGGGGTTGGAGAAGCATTCTTGAGAATTTTTCTGCCTCTGTCCAGGAGGGGATACCTCAGATCCTCAAGTCTGCAGGAAACTACCAACCTTAAAAAGACTCCAACCAATTCCCACCTGCTTAGTGATCCAGGCCTCTGAGAGCTCATCAGCCTGGTGCTGTACTCCCACACTGGCTTCCTGCTGAATGCTGAGTTAGATTTTAGGCTTCAGTTCTGACCTTCTAACACTTTCCCAAAGCTTTCCACCACCTTTGTAAACCTTGTTTAGCCATGATTTGTGCTCCCTCCCCTCCTGGGTCCCTCACACCTCTCTTCTAGCTGCTCCTATACTTTCTCTGCTGCTGCCTCTTCCTTTTTTTTTTTTTCCCCTTTCACTTTCTTGTAGGGCCTTGCCACAATTTTATTTCTACTCTTTCCTGATTTTGGCCAGTTGTGGGGCTCCTCACTTAAAGAATCATTGCATTTAGAGCCATCGTGATGTCCACTTTGACCGTAGACTGGATATGCTATTTGTCACTAATCATGTCACTAGTTTACTGCCCCGCTTCGCAGCGTGAGATTGACTACAAGTTATTTTAAAATTAAGCCACAAGACAGGCTATGCATTTCTGGATAATTAAAATATGCCTATGGCAGTGGTAGTTCTAAGGCACAAAGATTAAGTGACTTTAACCATAATAATCACTCGCCCTGAAGTGCATTGCTACAGCCTGTGGTGTTTGTTTTATAACAATACTTAATATTGAGCACTTAATGCTTTTCATCTTCAAAGCACCTTACAAACATTAACTAATTAATCTGCACCACTCTTCTGTAAAGGAGGTGAGATTAGACAGGGAAGTGTAGGAACTGGAGCTAAGGGGAGGCAATATCTTTATTAGACAGGCATATCATCACTGTTTTAGAATCTGAAATAGTTTTGTATGCATTTAGTGAAAATTCTGGACTGATATAACATGACCCATGACCAGTAAGTAAGCTCCAACTGCGTCCTGAATTTTAAACCATTTCATAATGCAGACATTCTCCTGTAACATGACTTGCACAGTTATTACGGGGATGCTTGTACTTGTTCAAGCTCCATGTTACAATTCCTTTTGAGCATCGAGGAAAGTCAGGATTCAGACCTGTCCTTGGGAGATGCCCCAGCTGCACATAAAACCCTGGGTTTGACAGCTTTGTACAGGTCCAAAATAGTTCTTTCTCCTGTTTGAGCAAATACCGTGTAGTGTCTAGCAAAGGGTCTGTGCTTAGCCCAGATCCAGTATCTGAGGCACCTTGACTGTCCAGTTTTCTCTGTTCATTAGAAATAAATTAGCCTTTTTTCCCTTGCAAAATGAGCTTTCTTTAAAGGGCAGCTTACTATTGTTTTCCCGCTGAAACTCTGCCAAAACATATTGATGATTAAAGTCTATGCAACTGTTCAAAATTATCTTCTGCTTAAGCCTCGGTTTGGTTTTACATGGAATTATGTTGATTTAATTTACTTCTTTCCATATGACAAATGCATGCTGAAATCTCTAAAAGTAGAGGAAGATTGGGAGGATTAATTTTGTTTTCTGACAGGGTTACTCATTCCAGATGTCCGTGGAGCTATGCTGATTTACACTATCTGATGATCTGGCCCATAACTTGATACACTTGCAGCAGACTGCTGTTCCCATGTTGGAGAGGGTAGGGGAGCAGGGAAACTTGTATGTAAGTTTTAATACAATATTATGTACATGTAAAAATGCACCCCAAAGCAAAGCAAAATAGTTCCCTTTTGAGAGTGTTTCACCACTTGTCAAATGGTGCAAATTTTAGCACAAAAGGCTTGAAGGGGTGGTTTATTTTGCCAGGCATATAATGATGACCTGAAAATTATTGAGGTCTGAAGAGAGCTATACAGCTTCTATATTAGTAGATGAGGTATAAAGGAATGGAGAAAACAAGAAGTTAAAGGTAAACTGGTTCAGAGGCCTCAGTATGGGAGTAAGACTCAAAGCCTGTTGATGTCCACAGGATATGGATCCAGACCTAAAAGCCCAATTCTAGCACAGTTTAAAGCCCTGAGAGGGACAAAGAGTGCGGGTGGACGGGTAGGAGAAACGGACATGCATACACCTCAATCCTTGGACATACTCTTGGTCATCTTCTGGTTAGAAGCATGAAATAGTTTCCACATTTCACTTGCTTGTGCAGAGAGAAGCATTTGCTGTGAGGAAGTCCTCAGTGTGTGCGCATGTGTGTGAGATAGGACCAGGCTATCACAATACAAAGCAAATGATTAGTGGGTTGAGAAGAGAGGCATTTTTTGATCAAACTACTTTTCTAGAGGACCCATTTCCAGCACACATTCGTTTTCAATGTACATGAAGTACATAGGCTGTTCACACAGCTCTACAGTTTTTTCCATAATGCCTTGCAGGCATGTCAGAGCAGTAATATTGGCCTTGCATATATTTTTATGTCCTAATGTCCAACAATATTGACATCCTATAAATGCAGTGTGTGCACTGACAGTTCCACTTGTGCAATATGCTAAGGACTTTGGGTAAAATGCTGCAATCTTTAATTGAGCAAAATTCCCATTGGCTTCAGTAGGCATTTTACTTAAGGACCACAGAATTTGGTCCAGAGAGGAAAGGGAACTCACCAGTTTAAGCAAACTCTAATGCAGTGAAGGATTTTCTCTCTTTTGCAGTATGATAGAGCCAGGTCATGGAGAGGATTGTTTGCTTATAGCCAGACTTTCTAAAGAGATCAGTTCTTCCACTAAAAGAAAAGGAGTACTTGTGGCACCTTAGAGACTAACAAATTTATTTGAGCATAAGCTTTCGTGAGCTACAGCTCACTTCATGCATCCGATGAAGTGAGCTGTAGCTCACGAAAGCTTATGCTCAAATAAATTTGTTAGTCTCTAAGGTGCCACAAGTACTCCTTTTTCTTTTTGCGAATACAGACTAACACGGCTGCTACTCTGAAACCAGTTCTTCCACTGCAAACACTAGGAACTAATGGATGTTGAGCTCTTTGGAAAATCTGACCTTTTGTTGTTTTTCTTTACATACTGTCCAGATAGTGATATCTCTGTTTCTTTCCCTGTCAACAATTTTCACTACTTTCAGTGTCTGGTTAGTTTGTCATACATTGCGCATCAGTAGACGTTCAGTTCTCTCAGCTCAGATGCTAGGAAATAGCTGTGAACTGGAAGAGCAAATACTCAGTGGTGGATGACCTCCTGGTGACATATGACAATCTGGTGTCCACGCCAATATTGTTAACCCTCAGAGCTGCTTTCAGTCCTGCTGATCATTACGTGCTGGTGATCCACGTGTAGACCTTGGGGTTAATGGGTTCATTCTTATAGTATGTCTGGAAGGTGTAATTTCAAGTGTGAGGGGACATAACTGCATTAGCTCAGATCAAGCTAGCTTGCTAAAAATAGGAGAGTAGCTGCGGCAACACAAGTGGCAGGAGAAGTTAGCTACCTGAATACTTCCTGAGTGCCTCAGAGGGATATGGACACAGGGCGGCTAGTCCCTCCTGCCACTCGCACTGCAGTGACTATGCAATGTCAATAAGACCTAGCACAGATAGGTCTCTTTAAGCAGGAATTTACACCTCCAGCACCTTAGTTAGTGCTGTCCCTTTCTGTCTGAAGGATCACAGAGGGTGGCTTTGGACAATTGCTTTTCCCAACCGATGGGCAGCCCGGGTGAGGGACCTAAAGGTCTGTCTTGCCACCCCTCTTGCTTAATATGTATCTAAGGCTGTGAGACGAGTTAGTTAGGAGACATGAGTTTTGGTGCTTTCAGCATGATGATGAGAACCAGCTTTGTGTCTCCTCCTCTCCCCACCTATCTGGAATGGTCAAGTGTCTTGCCCGGTATCTGAAGCAGATTGGGGCATGGATGAGAAGAAGGATGGTCCTGTGGTTAGGGCACTTGCCTAGGACTTGAGAGATCTGGGCTCAATTTCCTTCACAACCATCACCTAGCCTCTCTGTGCCTCAGTTCCCGCTCTGTAAAACGGGGGTAAATCGCTCTCTCACGGGAGTGTTGGGATCACTGTTCCCTCTAAGCTGTGCGCGTGCACACAGATCTTAAACCCCGTGCACATGGCGAAACTCCGCGCACACTCCGCCTTTGACGGCGTCCTTTTTTTTTTAATTTTTTTGCAGTTCAGCGGCAGCACAGAAGAAATTTTTTGCTACACGGCCTGTTAAAAATTAGAGGGCACATTGGTGGGGAGGATAAATACATTAAAGACTGTGACGCACGCAAATACTACAGTGATGGACCTCAGATAGGGGAGACCTAGCTTGGTGAAGGTTACTCTAGAGAAGACTGAGGCTGCTGCTGAATCAGTGAAAGTGTCTGGAAGATGTGTGGATTATGGCCTCTCCCACCCACAAGTTGTCATTCAGGTTTGCAGTTGAGGGGCCCAGCTGCTGTTAGATGATCAGGCACTGGCAGCCAGGGTCATTTATTGAATCTTATGATCATTGTTTTGTATTCATATTACATCAGTGCCCAGAGGCCCAATCAGGATCAAAGGCCTGTTGTGCTGGGTGCCGAACAACCACAAATTCAAAGCCCCTGCCCTGAAGAACTGACATTTGTGCCTCACTAAGGTGTTGTAACCTCTTCTTCTGGATGCAGATCATGGAAACGTCATCCAGGCCTTTATTACCCTGAGATTAAACTATTGCCGTGCATGTCACATAGGGCTACCCTGTAGTTCACTGGAAGCTGCAGCTGGTGGGGAGTGCAGCTGGCTGCCTGCTGAGCATCTGACACTAGTGCTGTGGCATCTCCACTGGCTGTCTATTGAGTTCTGGGTGGAGTTTAAAGGTGTTGGTTTTTACCTAAAAACAACAACCTTAAAATGCCTGGGACCTGCCTTCATTGGAGCCAGAACTTCAGCCTACATCTCTGCCATGTGATTCTGTCATAGGCAGGCATACTATGTGTATAGTGGGGGTACTGAGAGTCCTTGAACAAAACTAAACCCTGTCTATGATGGAAACACTTCAATCCGGGGAGGGGACGGCAGCACCCACTGCACTCTAGTTCCAGCACCTATGGCCATAGGTAGTGATCACTGAAGGTGCCTGAACTGGATCCACTTCTGTTTATGTAGGAGGGAGCTACTGGCAGGGTTTTTCTGTGAGGGTCACTCAACTTTGGAACTCACTGCCCTCTTTACAAAAGAAATATCCTGAATCTCTTGACTTGCAGGACATGCTGCAAAGCCGTATCTTTGCTCAGGCTTCTAAAGAGCAGGGAATGGAATAAGGCCTGGTATTTAGGAGAGAGCATGGGATAGTATTTTATGAAGGTTTGTCTTCCTGGCTGGTTGTTTTTTCTGTGCTGGTAATTTTCTTGTTTACTATTTTTTTTTTAAAGATTTACCAAGGGCCCCTAGAACTGGGAATAGGTGCCCTTTTATTTCACAGTTAAAATTTTTTAAAATATACTGTACTGCGATGAGCATTAGCCTACAGCTATTACACGCTTTGTACTTCCATAGTATCTTCTGTCTGAGGCTCTCCAAAGTGCTCTTTGAACCCGAATGAATTTGCCTCCTTGGACATAAATATTGGTATTATCCACATTTTACAGCAGAGGAAATGCCCAAGTGACTTTCCCACACTTTCACAGGAAGTCCACGACAGAACTTGGAGTAGATCCAAGAACTCCTGATTGCTAGTCCTGTCCCTTAACCACAGACCATTCTTGGAAGGGTACATTTAATGGTTCCACATTGGTTTTGGATTCTCATATCCAGCTAGGGTGACCAGATAGCAAGTGTGAAAAATTTGGATGGGGGGGGGTAATAGGAGCCTATATAAGAAAAAGCCCCAAATATTGGGACTGTCCCTGTAAAATCGGGCCATTTGGTCACCCTATATCCAGCAGTTACATAACAAGAAGCCATTGAACTAGAGTAGGGTTTATCCAGACATCTGTTTTCCTATCAGTAGTCATGTTTGAGTTCTGTGAACAAACAGGAGGGGTCAGACTGTATGTGGGGATGTCTGTATACCTTCCTGAATGCTTTTCAAGCCAGAATTGTGCAAGGCTTCTTCTACTTTCCGTCTTGCTATTGGGGGAGAGATGGGGTGGGAGGAGAGAGGAAAAAATATGGATGTCAGTCTTCTCTCTTCAGTCACATATGTTTTGCTGTACAAATATTCCCATTGTGACTCAGCGCTGGTAAACTCTGTCTTCTGCTGTGTAACTGTTTGCAGCAGCCTACTGATAGAGGAGGGGAAAATATATCTGCATACGCAGGAGGAGAAGTAGCCTCTGACATTGCACTTAACTTGTTTAAACAAATACATTTTGAATCCAGTTTTCTTTCAGAGGACACAAGGCTTAACTCTGTGTGCTGTTGAGCACCCCACTGCAAGTATTCAAGTCACCCAAAGTGCCACCTGTGATTCAACTGAGTCCAATGCAGATCAGTCACTTGTAGTGTAAACATGATACATTGTTTTTTTGGGAATGTCTGTACTACAGCACCAGGATGGAAATGCAACTTGAGTAGACATACCTGCGCTAGGTTTATTCTAGGTAGTTTGGGTACTGGAGCAGTGATGCCTCAGGAGCTTGTACTTCAGCATGGAGAAGCCCTGCAAATCATTACCCAGGGATTTTGGCAGGTTTATACAGTCTATGCTGAAGCACATGCTGCTGCAGCTGTACTGCTTGTTAGATTAAAGCTAGATCGGGTATGTCCAATCAAGTTGCATTTATATCCTGTGATTGCAATATAGACATATGCTTAAATAGCCGTGGAGTTGATTGTGCTCTCTGTTAAGTTATTGCTGCAGCAATGGACCAGTATAATGTTAATACTTGACATTGCTATAGATTCTTCCATCTGAGAATCTCAAAGTGCATAAATGAATAAGGGCTTGTCTACGCAGTGACATGCAGGAAAATTAATCTGAATTAATTTAAACGTGTGAATTTTGAAGTGCATTAGTTAAACTGCTACGTGAACACCCTCATTCAGAATTAAAATGGCCTTAATTCAGTTTAGTTTATTCACTTTGGAAATGAATTAAACTAAAACAAATTAAGGCTGCTTTAATTCTAAATATGTGTGTTCACAAAGCAGTTTTATGCATTTTAACTAATCCACTTCAAATTCACACCTTTAGTTAATTTGGATTAATTTTCTTGGATGTCCCTGTGTAGATAAGCCCTAAATCTCACAGCAACTTTGTGAGGTAGGTAAGTAATATCATTATATTATTTTTTCTAATGGGCAAACTAAGGCAAAGAGAAGTTATGACTTGACCATGGTCACAGAGCAAGTCTGTAACAGAGTCTAGAATAGAACCCAAATCTCCTGGCTCCTACTCTTGTGCTTCATTAACCAATGGACAGGTAAACCTGCTTTCCCCCTGACAAATTTAGAATATTTTTCAGTCTCAGAAACCTGGAATATGTACAGTAGATGCCATACACATGCCTATCAGAGAGATTAAAAAGAAAGGGTATTCAGTCTACAGCTGGCTGAAAAATGAAGGGGGAGAGAGATTTAGTAAATATTTTATTTCCGTTTTCTACCAACATTTTATTTTCAGTGGAATTTTCTGACCAGCTATATTTCAATCACCCACTAAACTGCTGAAGCCTCTCAAGGGCCATGTAAAGACTGAATATCTGAAATAATGTTTCCTTTAAAGCCATAGATATGTGCAGTGATGTACATATCTCATGCTCCTGGAACAACATAATGTATATCTGGATGTGTTGCAGCAAGCATCAAAGCGAAATGATGTCTAGCCATGTACTGTTACTGACAGCCAAACCACTGTTTGCACCTTGGCACTACAGATACCTTGTGAAACTCGGCAGCCCTGTGCTGTACCGTTTGTGAAACTGGTATGGTGACAACTGAAGCAATTCCTGTTTTGCAGCATAGAAATCTTAGAATGGCTTTAAGGTGTGAGGTTGGTGAAACTGAAAGAAGGAGCTGCAGAAAAAGATAGATTTTTATTGCTGAATTTAGAAAAGTAATTAGAATCAAAAGCTGAGCATAAGTTGCTTGTTAAAGAGACTTTGTATTGCATAATTAAATTTTCACATGACAGTTTTGTTTTGTCAGTGTGCATGTGTGTTCAGTGCTGACAGGTGTTGACCTATTTAAATCTGGGAATGGTGGGTGGAGCCCACCAGAATAATGAAAGGCTGCCTGTTCAAATGAGGGCAGGGCCACAGGACCCTGAAATTAACTCCGTGTGTGTGTAGGGTGGAGAACAAACAGAGATAGGGAAAGCAAGTGATTAGGTCAAAACAAATGAACCAGAAGTAGTCACTGTAGAGAACCCTAGTCAGTAGCCACTGTTCTCAGAAGGAGTCCATCGAGTCAGTGAATGTGACCCAGAGAAACTCAGCTCAGATGGATGCATGGACAAGGGACCGGAAAAAGACCCACAGTCACAGAGAACTCCCCCAGCAACCCTCTTCCATCAAGCTTTCTCCTGATGGAGGCTGTGCTTATCTCTCTCTCCACAGAGCAGGTTTAGAGTGGCAGCAGCCACTTCTGCAAATGACCCTGTGTTTAAAGAAACCCCTTTAAAGGGACCCCCTCCCAAGGTGTAATCTAGTAATGTAATCTTCAAGGCCTATCTGAGCCTTGGCCTCTCCACTGAACCTACCAACAAGAGGACTAGTTGTGACATAAACCCCAGCGTCTGGACTGAGTGCACTGAACAGCTCTCTGATAGTAACAGTAGTCAGTCACTGCCAAGCTGGGCTGCACTTGACTTTTGCACCTTGGTCCAGATACTCAAAAGAGCCAGATTTTCAAGCTCTCAGTACCCAGTTGCCTCTTATTGTGATACTTGTGGTCAGATTTTCCAAAGAGCTCCGTACCCAAGTTGTGTCCCTCTGAAAGTCTGGCCACTTTGATGCCTAAATGGGAGCTGAGCATGAAACCCCGTTGCCAACTCTGTCCACATATCTACTCAAGGGACGTCATCATAGGACCTAACCACATAAGCACACCATCAGGGACTCGTTCACCTGCACATCTACCAATGTGATATATGCCATCACGTGCCAGCAATGCCCCTCTGCCAGTTACATTGGCCAAACCAGACAGTCTCTACGCAAAAGAATAAATGGACACAAATCAGACGTCAAGAATTATAACATCCAAAAAACAGTTGGAGAACGCTTCAACCTCCCTGGACATTCAATAACAGACTTAAAAGTAGCAATTCAATAAAAAATTTTCAAAAACAGACTTGAACAAGAAACGGCAGAACTGGAATTAATTTGCAAACTGTACACCATGAAATTAGGCCTGAATAAAGTCTGGGAATGGATAGGTCACTACAAAAACTAAAAACTAATTTCCCCCTGCTGTTAAGAAGGTGTGAGTATCAACTGTTTGAAATGGGCCACCCTGATTACCACTACAAAAGTGATTTTTCCTCCTGTTGATGATAGCCCACTTGAATTGAATTGTCTTGTTAAAACTGACCCCCAACTTGGTAAAGCAGCTCCCATCTTTTCATGTACTCTGTGTGTGTGTGTGTGTGTGTGTGTGTGTGTGTGTGTGTGTGTTAGATATCTATCTTCCTACTCCATGCATCTGATGAAGTGGGTTTTAGCCCATAAAAGCTTATGTCCAGATAAATTCGTTAGTATCTAAGGTGCCACAAGGACTCCTTGTTGTTTTTAGAGTGGAAATATAAAGGCTCTAGGTTATATATCAATCCACTCAGTGCTCTGTTGTCATTACTTTTACCCAGAAGTTGTACCTCTTCCTCTGCCAAGTCACAAATCCTGTGGAATAATCCTAAATCCCACTGTCAACATTGCCATAGAGATTTACGCCAGCCGCTGTGGATACTTATTTCTATGACAATTAATTGAATTGGTGTGGCTCTGAAGGACCTTGAAATGGGAAGAAAGTTTTGTGCTGCTGACTGTCTTGCATGTGGGAGTTGTGCACTGTAAGCAACTTGGAGAGGTACGAGATTAAAGAGAGAGAGAGCCTGAGAAGGGAGGGGAATCTTCACAAATATGGTTCAAATGAATTCATTTCTGTCCAGCCAATTGCTGCAGGAAGAGCCAAAAGGCTTACAACGCAAGCTGTGTGCCAGAGCGTGCCTGCATGGATGGTGACGCTGATTTCAGAGCAGCCACTCCCAGCCCGGCTTCTTTGCTGTTATAATTTAGACAGATGCAGTTAATCAACCACCAGCTCCCCTGTCTTTTGGAGAACCGCATCAGAACTATGGACTTGCCACAGTTAAGCTACTAGGAGATAAACTTGGCTTGAAACCAGGCATTCCAAATCTATAATTAGCATTAATTCCTAAAGGATTTCCCATATGAGAACCCCAACTACTTGACCTGTCCCTGCTGTTAGAATCAATTCCCCAGCTTCATTTTCATGAACTGTAGCTGTAAAAAGTGCAGGTACGTCGCTCCAATTGTCATAGGAATTCTTTCCTTCCCCCTCACTGATATTCTTCACCTGGTTTATTAATTGGATGTCAGCCACAAGCAAAGAGCTGGACAAAAGCTTTGTTACTGCATTGTCTTTGTGATTTGACACATTCCGTGGTTCAGGCCAAGCCATGATTAGCTAGCTAAGCTTGAGGGTTGTGCTCTTTCTGCATTCAGGGCCAGATCCTTAGCTGGTGTAATCTGGCAGAGTTCTATTGAAGCCTCCTCTCACCCCTGACACAGTGCCTATGTTGAGGGGGGAGCGGGTGGTGTAAATCTGGCTGTACTGGCTTTATGCCAGCCAAGGATTCCCCCAGCAAGCTGCTTGTTAAACATAGTTTTAAATCCCCATTGTTTGTAGACTGGGCCTAAATTTACAGGCAAAGCTTTACCAATATAACCAGTTTTAAGTTAGTATAAGGGAATAGCTAGACTAGAAACTTCAAAGCGCTGCTGCGGGAGTGCTCCTGCGGCAGCGCTTTGAAGTACAAGTGTGGTCACGAGCGATTACAGGAGAGCTCTCCTAGCGCTCCTGGTAATCCACTTCCATGAGGGGATTAGCTTGGAGCCTGTCCACACTAGCGCTTTAAAGCGCTCAGACTTGCTGCACTCAGTGATTTTTCTGATTTTTCACACCTCTGAGCCAGCAAGTTAGAGCGCTATAAAATGTAAGTGTAGACAAGCCCTAAGTGTGTCCACTCAGTGGTTGCACCAGTTTAAGTAAGGGCATGGCTACACTTGCGAGTTAGAGTGCATTAAAGCAGCCCAGTATGCTGTAACTCATGACGCGTCCACACTGGCAAGGCATGTAGATTGCCAGACTCCATGGCTAGAGCGCTCCTGGTACTCCACCTCGGTGAGTGGAATAATGTTTTGTGCGCCCCTGCTGGAGCATTGCGGCGCCAGTGTGGATGCCCTGTTCTGTTGTTGTGCTCTGATCGGCCTCCAGAAGTGTCCCACAATGCCTGTTCTAGCCACTCTGATCATCACTTTGAACTCTACTGCCCTGCTCTCAGGTGACCCACCATAAGACCCGCCCTTTAAATTCTCTGGGAATTTTGAAAATCCCCTTCCTGTTTGCTCAGCCAGGCATGGAGTACTCTCAGCGAATCTTTCCAGGTGACCATACCTCCACCCGCCAGGCGATCCCCAGTATGGAGCAATGGCAAGGTGCTGGACCTCATCAGTGTTTGGGGGGGAGGAAGTTGTCCAGTCCCAGCTGCGCTCCAGCCATAGGAATTACGATACCTTCAGGCAGATATCAAGAGCCATGATGGAAAGGGGCCATGACTGGGACACACTACAGTGCAGGGTTAAAATGAAGGAGCTGCGGAATGCCTACAGCAAAGCCTGCGAGGCAAACAGCCGCTCCAGTGCTGCTCTTGCGACCTGCCATTTCTACAAAGAGCTGGACGCAATACTTGGTGGCGACCCCACCTCCACTCCGAGTACCACCATGGACACTTCAGAGCCCAGTGCAACAAGGCGGGAGGAGGAGGGGGAGCAAAGCGGGAGCGAGGGTGCTGAGGTGAAGGAAGACACCCCGGAATCCCTAGATGCACGCAGCCAGGAGCTGTTCTCAAGCCAGGAGGAAGGTAGCCAGTCGCGGCAGCCAGTGCTTGGGGAAGGACAAACACCAGAGGAGGTTCCCGGTAAGCAGCTTTTACTTTGGGAAGGAATTTATTCAGTGCGGGCTCTTGGGGCGAGGAGGATTAGGGCTGCATGCATGCCTAGATGCAGAATAGGGCGTTGATGTGCTCTCTCACATCGCGGTAATTGGCCTCAGTGATCTCTTCAAATGTCTCAGGCAGAACTTGGGCAATACGCTTGTGCAGGTTTCTTGGGAGAGCCACTGTGGTCCTTGTCCCAGTAAGGCTAACATGTCCGCGCCACTGTGCCGTGAGGGGTGGAGGGACCATTGCTGCACACAGGCAAGCTGTATATGGGTCAGGGTGGAAGCCGCAGTGTAGTAAAGACCCATCCTTGCTTCCCAGGTCACTCAGCAGCGAGATATCTTCCAGGATGGACTCCTGTGGAAAATGTGAGGAAAGTGTTCAGTATAGGGGCCCCCTGCAGCTGTTGGCTCTCCCCAAGGCACATAAAACAAGAGGACAGTACAGCCATGAAACAATCATTCCCCCTGGACCCTGTGCTTACTCACCATTTTGGGGCTCCCATGGGTTATGTGCGCTCACTTTGGGATGGGCAAATTATGCTATTGTATAGACTGTGCTTGCCTTCCTTAAGTATGGGGGAATCATTGTGCTGTCTGGTGTGAACAATGCTGCCTCTGTTAAGTGTTGCATTTTGCCTTTACAGATGCAACCTTGAGATCTCAGCTGTCTGTGTTACCACCGGCTGAGAGACTGCAAAGACTCAGGAAGAGGCCACATAGAAGCAAAGAAGACATGCTGCATGAACTAATGCAGCAGTCACTTAACAAGAATCTAAAGGTGCAGGAGTGGAGGGAGAGTGAAAGGAGGATCTGCCAGCAGAATGCGGATTGCTCTCACAGAAGTGTGGAGCTCCGGCATCAAAGCACAGATTGGCTGATAAGCATGATGGAGCGCCAAGTGGACTCGATTCAGGTAGCAAACACAGATTCCTACTATCATTGGAACCACTGCGCTTCACTCTCGTGCAGGGCACCAGACATTACTGGTGGCTTTCAGCCTCCAGTTGCTCCCTCAAGGAATCCTTAATCCTTGTAGCCCCGCGCTGGGCCCCTCTAATAGCTCTGCTCTCTGGCTGTTCAAATTCAGCCTCCAGGTGTTGAACCTCCGAGGTCCATGCCTGAATGAAGCTTTCACCCTTCCCTTCACAAATGTTATGGAGGGTAGAATATGCAGATATAACAGCGGGGATGCTGTCATCAGTCAGGTCCAGCTTTTCCTACAGAGCGCGCCAGTGGCCCTTTAAATGGCCAAAAGCACACTCCACAGTCATTCTGCACTGGCTCAGCCTGTTTTTGAACCGCTCCTTGCTGCTGTCAAGGCTCCCTCTGTAGGGTTTCATGAGCCACAGCATTAAAGGGTAAATAGGGTCTCCAAGGCTCACAGCGGGAATTTCGACTTCCCCTTCTGGTCTGGGAAAAAAGTCCCGGCTCGCAGTTTCTTGAACAGGCCAATGTTCCGAAAGATGCATGTGTCATGCACCTTTCCGGGCCAGCCTGTGTTAATGTCAATGAAATGCCCACAGTGATCCACAAGCGCCTGGAGAACCATAGAGAAATACCCCTTCTGATTAACGTACTCGGAGGCTAGGTGGGCTGGTGCCAGAATTGGAATATACGTCCCATCTATCACCCCTCCGCAGTTAGGGAAACCCATTTGTGCAAAGCCAGCCACAATGTCATGCACATTACCCAGAGTCACGGTTCTTCTGAGCAAGATGCGATTAATGGCCCTGCAAACTTGCATCAACACGATTCCAACGGTCGACTTTCCCACTCCAAACTGGTTAGCAACCGATCTGTAGCCGTCTGGAGTTGCCAGATTCCAGATTGCAATAGCCACCTGCTTCTCCACCGTCAGGGCAGCTCTCAATCTTGTGTCCTTGCACTGCAGGGTGGGGGTGAGCTCCTCACACAGTCCCATGAAAGTGGCTTTTCTCATCTGAA
Source organism: Dermochelys coriacea (assembly GCF_009764565.3). NCBI lineage: Eukaryota > Metazoa > Chordata > Testudines > Dermochelyidae > Dermochelys > Dermochelys coriacea. The sequence continues at coordinate 63,221,973 of NC_050077.1, read as the reverse complement.
AATTCTGCAGCCACTGTTCGTCAGCTCAGACTTGCATGATGATTTGATCCCACCACTCAGTGCTTGTTTCCCGAGCCCAAAAGCGGTGTTCCACAGTGGTGAGCATGTCCATGAATGCCACAAGCAATCTCGTGTCATATGCATTACTCGAGTCGATATCATCATCAGAGACCTCATTGTCACTTTGGATCTTAAGGAGTAACTCGACTGCCAAGCATGATGTGCTGGTGAGACTCATCAGCATATTCCTTAGCAGTTCGGGCTCCATTCCCGCAGACTGAAAGGGAAGACAGAGCGCGCAGCACAAAAACCATTGAAAGGTAGCGCCAAATGTGGACGGAAGCAGAGGGATTGCTGGGATGCGAACCGATGCATCACGGGGCATTGGGACAGGACCCAGAAAGCCCTGTCCCCTTCCCACAAGCCACAGCGCCAGAATGGGAAGAGGTGCTCTGTGGGATAGCTGCCCATAATGTGCCGCTCCCAATGCCGCTGCAAGTGCCGCAAATGTGGCCCCACCAGTGCGCTTGCAGCTGTTAGTGTGGACAGACTGCAGCACTTTCCCTGCTGCGCTGTATGAAGGCTGGTTTAACTCAAAGCGCTGTACATTTGCAAGTGTAGCCAGGCCCTTTATCTGTTTTAAAACTAGTTTCAGTTATACCAGTGCAACTCCTGTGTGTAGGTAAGGCTTTAAAGGTTAAAGAATCTGTAATAACGTGATCTCCTATTACTACTGTGGGGTTGACTCACAAAGCTTAGCTCTCCTTTTATGAATTCTTTGCCAGTCTCTTAATATTATCACTGCTGGATGGGCAGCAACTTGGAGTCAGGTTCAGAGGCAGCACTTTTTGAAACTGGTGCTTTAATTTCTTGTTTCCAGTCATTGTGAGTGAAGTTTCCAGCTTAGTGCATTAGAAATAATCACCTCTTTTATTTGATCGGTGCTTCAAAGCAGAACATTGTGATGTAAATCCTGTTTATGCAATAAGGTTCATTCAACCAGGGCACCCAGCAGAGAGAAATACAAATATTGACCTAAATCCAAATAATAATAATTTTCCTGCTTCCTGCAAATAGCATGTACAGTGTGTTATCACTTCCATGATTATCCTAACCCATTTTTTCCAAGGGATTTAGCTCAGGGATGTGAAGCTCATTTTGTGCAGGGGGTTATATTACATTTTTAATTATGCTCCATGGACTATGGTATGATTTTAGAATTCCATACTCTCCCCAAGTTGCTACAGTACTGCCACTAATTTCAGTTGGGACCTTGGGACCTTTTGGGACTTCACCTCTTTGTGCTTCAGTTTTTCCATCTGTAAAATGGAAATAATGATGCCTTTTTTACTGTAGGGTTTTGGGGATTAAAGTCTATTGATTGCAGAGCACTTTGAAATTGACAAGTGCTACATAAGTGCAGATTTACACCTGTTACAGAGAAGAATGTGGCCCCATATGTTGGTAAAGATTTCTGCCTTGTTATTCCACTGAGTGAAATTCTATGTAGTGCAGCGAGTCACTTGTAGCACATGTCAAAGCAAGCAAAGGGAGAGAGAAGGGGGCTAATATTTTGATAAATCAGCAGATTTAAACTCTGAAAGTCAAACTTGCTTCAGTAGCTCCTGGTTTTCTCTGTGTTTGTGATAGTCCACTGAGAGCAGGTAAAATAAAATATCTCCAGTCTGTGATTTGTTCACTATTTCTCATCACTGGATGTCTCCTGTTTTTCTAATCAGGGATGAATCCAAAGCCTGTTTCTTCCAGTCGGTTTAAGCAGCCAAATAACTGAGATGAGAAAACTCACATTATTCTGACACTTCCAAACACGAGACTACCAAATAAGGCTTTGAACTATTCTTGTCCCAGCTAGCCGAGCATTATTCCACTCAGTCAGCCTTCACACCCATTGCAGAATCCATGCCAATGCTCCCACCCATAGACAGCAGTTACTGTAAATGCCCATTGTTCCCAGGTAATTGCTGCGTTTCTTTGAACTGTAGCACAATGTGACACCAATCAGCACGTTGCCTTCTGCCTCATGCTCATGTGACAGGTAGCAGTGTGATATAACTAGAAGCAAAATAGTGCACATGGTTATTAAGGCAACGTGACTTTCCTTTGCTTCATGAGGGCATGCAAGCCTTGAGCAGAAAGCCATTAGGATTATGCACAGATCTTGACCCAGCCTTCATCACTGTTTGAATTAAGTGTAGATGGAGCTTGGCACGTCTCTTCTATCTTTATCTTCTCCTTGCCTTTGGACCAAACTATTAATCACTTTGCAAAATGTACACGGTGCGACCTGTGCTTTCCAGAGACCTAAATGCAAAAAGTATAGAAATGATTTTCTCAGAGAATTGTCTTAATCTTTACAAGCTTGATTTGAGCTGACAAAGTCCTATGACAGATTTTATTTATTTGTTTTTGCTTTTCTTGCAAAAGCATCTGATAGTGGAGCAAGTGGCTGCACAAGAGCAACAATACTGGAGGAGCAACATGTTGCGCGCACACACACACACACACAAAATAATAATGATGTTTGGCTATCAGAGTTTACATGTGCACCTGTAGGTTGCCCCTCTTCTGGCATTTTCTTTTTAGGGGCTCCTGCTTTCCTACATGCCTCCCCTATGCTAACAGCCCTGCATCAGTGATTATCCTTGCATGAGGCTCCCTTTGGACTGTCAAGTCTTAATGCCTCAAAGTCACCTTTGAGTGACTTTCCCCGTTAGCTGCTTCCATTGCCCTTGCATTCTCCTGCCTGACTGGGGGACTCAGGATCTGAACTCCTTTGCCATGACTAAGCTCTTCCCTTAGCCTTCTGTGACATGTATGCAACAGGAGTCTGCTCTGAGCATTTAAAGGGTCATTTACCACAACAGGGCACTATGTTGTAACCTGCTAGTGCCCGGGCTCTATTAAAACACACTTTAGTCTTACCTCGATGTGTAGGGGACAGGGCCAAAGTATATTAAATCTATGCCCTGTGTTTGTTTCCTCATCTTGGAAGGAATGTCACTCAATATCGTAACATGGCTATAACGTGATTTGTTCTTATCCACACACAGGCAAGACCAAAGAATGTTGTATTTCCGTCTCCTGCCAAGGTAAATGTTGTTGTGCAGATAGGCCCTGAGTCTTTTGAGACTCAATTGTTTCCATAGAACTCCCATCTACTATTCTATCCAGGGTTGGATTAATTAGTGTTCTTTCAGTCAAAAAAAGGGAGTGTTTCTCTCCTGCCTGGCTCACTTTGTGTGTGTGTGTGTGTGTGTGTGTGTGTGTGTGTATAAATCCACGATTATACTCTGCTGCAGTCATGACTCATTGGACACAAATGCATTATCGGCAGGCCCAAGAGCTGACTCATGACATATGTTATTATTCATTTGTTTTGTTTTTAGGAACAGAAATAAAAATGACGATGCTATGGTCAAATGGACTTGTGTTCAGTGCACGGGGGATGGACCTTGCGTCCGGTGGCCATATAAAAATTCCACAAATCCACATTTAAGAATCTTGTCCTGGCTTCTGAGCACTCAAGAACAATCAGGTTGTATAGAGGGAGTTCTTTCCTCATTGGGAGAGAAATGCATGGACAAAGGTCAGGCTGTTGCAAACCTAAGCTTGGGGTGTGCAAGTGTGTATGTACTCTTGAACAGGGATGGAAGGGAGCAAAGGCAATCCTAACTCTAACCCTAACCCAATGCTTATAACTCGGGTGTAGCACAACTTTGCAGACTCCACAGCTCTATGAGATGAGGGCAGCAGTGTTCCTCTCCAAGCTATGAGAGCACTTTACTCCATGTCTTAAACCCCCATTACACTGCTTGTCTTGGGGCTTTCAGTCACTCATGCATACCCTTTCCAGCCAGGGGACATGTGTCAATCAAAATACCTTTCAGATTAGCACCCTTGTTAGTCTGTATTTGCAAAAAGAAAAGGAGTACTTGTGGCACCTTAGAGACTAACAAATTTATTTGAGCATAAACTTTCGTGAGCTACAGTTCACTTCATCGGATGCATTCAGTAGAAAATACAGTGGGGAGATTTATATACATAGAGAACATGAAACAATGGGTGTTACCATACACACTGTAATGAGAGTGATCATTTAAGGTGAGCTATTACCAGCAGGAGAGCGGGGGGAAAAACCTTTTGTAGTGATAATCAAGGTGGGCCATTTTCAGCAATTGACAAGAACGTCTGAGGAACAGTGGGGGGGGGTGAGGGAGAATAAACATGGGGAAATAGTTTTATTTTGTGTAATGACCCATCCACTCCCAGTCTCTATTCAAGCCTAAGTTAATTGTATCTAGTTTGCAAATTAATTCCAATTCAGCAGTCTCTCGTTGGAGTCTGTTTTTGAAGTTTTTTTTATTGAAGAATTGCAACTTTTAGGTTTGTAATCCAGTGACCAAAGAGATTGAAGCCTCCAGCTTTCATCCAGACCACACCACACGATCTATTGTCTACAGCCAAGCTCTACGATACAACCGCATTTGCTCCAACCCCTCAGACAGAGACAAACACCTACAAGATCTCTATCAAGCATTCTTACAACTACAATACCCACCTGCTGAAGTGAAGAAACAGATTGACAGAGCCAGAAGAGTACCCAGAAGTCACCTACTACAGGACAGGCCCAACAAAGAAAATAACAGAACGCCACTAGCCATCACCTTCAGCCCCCAACTAAAACCTCTCCAACGCATCAACAAGGATCTACAACCTATCCTGAAGGACGACCCATCACTCTCACAGATCTTAGGAGATAGGCCAGTCCTTGCTTACAGACAGCCCCCCAACCTGAAGCAAATACTCACCAGCAACCACACACCACACAACAGAACCACTAACCCAGGAACCTGTCCTTGCAACAAAGCCCGTTACCAACTGGGTCCACATATCTATTCAGGGGACACCATCATAGGGCCTAATCACATCAGCCACATTATCAGAGGCTCGTTCACCTGCGCATCTACCAATGTGATATATGCCATCATGTGCCAGCAATGCCCCTCTGCCATGTACATTGATCAAACTGGATAGTCTCTACGTAAAAGAATAAATGGACACAAATCAGTTGTCAAGAATTATAACATTCAAAAACCAGTCGGAGAACACTTCAATCTCTTTGGTCACTCGATTACAGACCTAAAAGTTGCAATTCTTCAATAAAAAAAACTTCAAAAACAGACTCCAACAAGAGACTGCTGAATTGGAATTAATTTGCAAACTGGGTACAATTAATTTAGGCTTGAATAGAGATTGGGAGTGGATGGGTCATTACACAAAGTAAAACTATTTCCCCATGTTTATTCTCCCTCCCCCTTCTCCCCCACACTGTTCCTCAGACGTTCTTGTCAACTGCCGGAAATGGCCTACGTTGATTATCACTACAAAAGGTTTTTTCTCCCCACTCTCCTGCTGGTAATAGCTCACCTTAAGTGATCACTCTTGTTACAGTGTGTATGATAAAACTCATTGTTTCATGTTCTCTGTGTGTGTATATAAATCTCCCCACTGTATTTTCCACTGAATGCATCCGATGAAGTGAGCTGTAGCTCACGAAAGCTTATGCTCAAATAAATGTGTTAGTCTCTAAGGTGCCACAAGTACTCCTTTTCTTTTTTCAAAATACCTTGGGCTTTTCAAAAACTGGAGACTAAATTAGGCTTCTCACTCCACATTTAGACACCTGAATAAATTGGCTTGGAAAGGGGATGAGTGCCCAGCCGCTCGCACTGAATATACGTCAGGCCTACGCTACACACATCTGCCACTATACCTGTATTGAGGAGAGCTATGAAGATTTGTGACTTTAGACTGACTCTCTAATGCCAGCAGAAGCCCCTAATGTAGATCCAGCCACACTGGGAATGCTGCACTTATGCTGGTTGGTATAGTTTTTCATTTGCATGGTGGTGGAATAGCTATTCCTGTAAAAACAGCTGTGTCCACATTAAGAGTGCTTTGCCAGTACTGTATACCACTATTCCTGTTCCAGTAAGGTGCTCCTAACGTAAACCTGATGCAGGAGAAATCCTCAGCAGGCAAGTTGAACTGGGTTTATAGCACCATTAGTGGCATCAAAAATTTGGGACAGAGGCTGAAATTTAGTTTTTCCAGGCTGAGATCTTCAAAACTACATAAGAGATGTAAAGATGCTTTTCCCACTAAAGTGAATGGGAATTGGGTGTTCAAGTTACCTAAGCATCTTTGCACATTTTAGCCCTGCTGGGCAATTGATTATGTAAATTATGCATTTCATTAGACGAGGTTTAACATTTAATTAAGGGTTTGCCTCCATAGGGACACTCAGGAAAATTAATCCAAATTAACCTTTAAAATGGATTAGTTAAACTGTATTAAATCCATGTGTGGGACATTTTTATTCAGAATCAAAGTGACCTTAATTCAGTTTACCTTCATTCATTGTGGAAATCCCATTTTACTGATGCAAAAGGTAAGATGAAGTTAAATGCCAAGAGAAATAAGAATCAAGGTAAGTGACCAGGGCTGGCCTTACCATGAGGCGAACTGAGGCGGCCGCCTCAGGTGCCAGACTGTTGGGGGGGGTGCCACTAGGACCCAGAGTGTAGAAATTGTGTCTGCTGCTGGTGCATATGTATTCTCTTTGCTCTAGATGCACAGAGATGGTGAAGTGCTGTGCTGGAGGAAGGAGGGCACAAGAGACATGGCAGGCAGGCAGGAGAAAAGGGGAGAGGGAATAACAGAAAACAGCAGGAGCTGCAGGGAGAGAGAGAAGGAGGAGCCTCTTATGTACTTCTCTAGCACCCCCAGGAGCCTGGACTATATTAACACAGGCTTCTCAGGGAGCTTCCTGTTTCTTGCCTCTTCCCTGAACCCACTTGAGGGGAACAGGCAGTCAACTGAAGGAATAGGAGCCAGTTAGGCCCGTAAGATGCTGATATCTTCCCTCACTCAGGCCCTGCTACCAGCCTGCTTATTTGTCCCCTTCAATTGGGTGTTGAGAGCCACTACAGCTGGCACAGAACATCAGTCATGAGTGAAAGAAGAAAACGCCCCTCTGGGGCAGCATTCAGAAAAAGAAAGAAAGCAAAGGAAGCTTTTCTATCTAAGCAGGAAGGAGTTCTTCTGAAATACATAGACACAAATGTTCACGGTGAGCCTTCCGGCCCCAGTGAGGATGTGAGTGGTGAGGAGATGCCTGATCTTCCAGTTAGTCAGAGTGCAGGTGACCTGGCAGCTACTGCAGCATCCATATCTCCATCTCAAATGGGTTGTAACCATGCACATTCTTGAAGAAAAGTGTAGATCAGAGAAGAATGTGGTGGCGGCAAAAGAAACAGCTGCTGCTGAGTTTAGTTCCTTAAGTCTAGATGATCCAAGTCTGTGGACCCTCTTGAGCAGTAGCCTGAGAGACTTCCTTGTACTGCATGGGCCACAGCAAGTGAAAAACTTGAGAGCATTCCATAAGCGGAAAGAGTTTGAGATGAGACTTAAACTAAAGGCCACCATAGATGATCAGCATCAAGAGAAGATTGCATCAGAGTCTCTTTACTGGCAAAATGTTCTGAAAAGGCTCATTGCCATTGTGAGAATGCTTGCTACCCAAAACCTAGCACTTGTGGCACTTCAGATCAGCTGTATGTGCCAAATGTTTGGAAACTTCCTTAAAATTGTGGAGTTGATGACTGAGTTTGATGCTGTACTCCAGGAGCATCTAAGAAGAGTCACCACCTAAGAAATGTACACACACCACTATCTTGGAAAAACAATTCAAAATGAGATCATACAGTTACTGGCAACAAAAGTCAACCAGAAGATTGTGACAGATCTGAAGTCAGCAAGATATTACTCTGTTATTCTGGACTGCACACCTGACATCAGCCATACGGAACAAATGACTTTAATGGTGCATTTTGTAACAACAGAACCTAGTGAAAATGTCCCTGCAATGGTGACTGTCGGAGAGCATTTTCTAGAATTTATTGACATTGATGATACTACAGGAGCTGGTATGACAAATGTGTTTCTTAAAAAGCTGGAAGATACGGGAATTGTGATAGCTGACACGAGAGGTCAGGACTACGATAATGCTGCCAACATGAGAGGAAAGAACAGAGGAGTGCAGACACGGATCCAAGAGTTAAACCCTTGAGCTTTTTTTTGTTCCATGCAGTTCTCGTTCATTGAACTTGGTTGTCAGTGATGCAGCATCAGCTTGTAGTGAGGCTGCTGAATTTTTTTAATATAATTCAAAGCATCTATGTCTTTTTCTCTGCATCAGCTCATCGATGGCAAATTTTGAAGCAACATCTGGGAACATCCTCTCTGACAATGAAACCACTGAGTGCCACATGATGGAAAAGTCGAGTGGAGGTGATAAAGCCTATCAAACACCAAATTGGGAAGATAGATGATGCCATAGTTGCCATTATGGAGGATAATGCTATGACAGGAACTGTTCGTGGGAGAACAGTGGGAGAGGGAAATGGAATCACCAGAACATACATAACTTCAAATTTCTGTGTGGCTTAGTGTTGTGGCATGACGTACTGTTTGAAATAAATGTTGTAAGCAAGAGACTCCAAGGTGTTGACCTTGATATATCTCGAGCAATGGAACAACTGGACAAAGCAAAGTCATACCTACAGTCTTATCAGTCAGATGAGGGATTTCAAAATGTTCTGAAGAGTGCACAGAAGTTGGCAGAGGAACTTCACACTGAAGCTATTTTCCCACCCATTCAAGAATACAAGAGTCACTGAAGAAGACGAAATTTTGATTACGAGGCATGTGATAATCCCATAAGAGACCGCAAACAACAATTCAAAGTTGAATTCTTTAATCAGGTGCTAGATTGTGCAATACAGTCAGTTGAAGAATGTTTCATGCAGCTCAAGGAACACAGCAGTGTATTTGGGATATTGTATGATATTCCAAAACTCCTCACTATACCTGAAGAAGACCTACACTAGTAATGCAGGGCACTAGAGACAGTGTTGACACATGATGACATGCGCGATATTGATGCAAGTGATTTAGGTGATGAACTGAAAGTCCTTTCAAGATGCATTTCAGCAGGATCAACTCCAAAGGCGGTTCTGAAATATATGTGCACAAATAAGATGACCGCCCTCTTTCCAAATGCTTTTGTTGCTCTGCGCATACTTCTAACACTTTCTGTAACAGTTGCCAGTGGAGAATGCAGCTTCTCCAAGCTGAAGTTAATAAAAAACACATCTACAATCCACAATGACAGAGGAGAGACTGGTCAGCATGGCAACCATCTCAGTAGAGCATGAACTGGCCCAGACTGTGGACCTGCAGGAAGCAGCTCAAATCTTTGCAACCAAAAGAAGGCATGGAAAGCACCACTTTGATTATTCAAACAGATAAAAATGCCAGTGTTTACTATGCAGACAAGAAAAGTTAAAGTTTGCTGTTCAGATGTTTGAAAGTTCAGTGTTACTTAATTTTTGAACAAGGCATTTTAAGTTGTTAGTTCTCCTTTATTGGGGTTACGAGTAGGTAGAAGAGCAGTACCATGAGAGGAGTAGAACAGGAAGAAGGCAGAATTGAGACCTTTCAAAATTTTGGTCCAAGCGAGAGGGCATCATTTGAGCTCCCCGCCTCAGGTGCCAAAATGTTGTGGGCCGGCCCTTCAAGTGACTTGGGTCCCAGGTGAATGGCTAATCTATAGCCAAGAGATACAGGTTTTAATCCTGGTTTTGACACTGATATGCTGGATGACTTTGGGTGAATCAGCTAACTTTTTGGAGCTGCTCTTTCCCCCACTCTGTACAATGGAGTAATGATACCGTTGTTCTAAATAAGGTCTGTGAAGTGCTAAATAAATGCAAAGTTTTAAGGTCACTTAATTCTGGAGATGAGAATAAATCCTGGGATCTCTGCACTCCTATATCTGTGCTTAATCCATTAGGATGTATGACAGGGCTACCGCAACCAGTTCCATTACCAAATGTGATCAGAATTATTTTGCTTTGCCAGACATTTTGCAAACACAAAAACAGGTAAATTTTGACCAGTTTCCACTCCCCCACTTTTTAGGTATACTTCAGCCAGCTGAAAAGACTATTTACATTTATACCCATTTTATTTGTGGGTAAACTGAGGTATGGAGAAGTTAAATTACTTGCCTAATATTTATACAGCAAGTTAGCAACAGACCTGGGAAGAGAATCCAGGAGTCCTGATTCTCTGACCTGTCATAACTGGACCATTCTCCCTCCTTGCATGCTCATGGTTGGTGGACCGGATTGATGTTCTGTGCAAAAACTCTGAAGCAAACTCCACTGCTTATTATTTTAAATTCCACAGTTACTCTTTGCAGGAAGTATATGTATCACACTGGGAATGCAAACCTTGATTCTGTGGATCAAAGCTTTATTGCAGAGTATTTTTAAAAAGTATTTTTAAAAAATAAAAACCATAAAATAGAGCAATGTTCTACCAAATTGGCTCATACTGGGAATACCCCTTTGTGGTGTCAATGCTTGTCTATACTCAAACACAAAAGAGCTTCTAGCAATTAGTGAATATTCTACAACAGGCAGCAAATGGTGGAATCCTCAGATCCTCGCCTATACTACTGCAAATTAATAAATAATTAACCACGTGTATGATGCTTTGCAACACGCTCAAGCTCCCTGAATTGAATTCCTGTCCTGCCTGGCTAGTAATGAAAGTTTTAATAATTATAGCTTGGTTATGTAATGGCTGTTTACAGCTAGAGAGGGCATACACTTGCACTTTTCTCAATAGCTCTACAATAATGATCATTAATCATTGTTTGGAATAATCTACCAATGATGGTAATTTAGTGCAACTGAAAACAAAGCATGGGAAATAGAAAATAAGCAGGATGCCTCATGGTAACAAGCTTCTTACAGGGATGCACCTGATATTTGAAAACACACTGTATTTTTTCACCACTTTTGACATTCAGGACATTAAAAGCAACGTCAGGTTAGAGAATTGGAAAACTGGCATTTTCTTATGACAGATGTCGCTGCCATGGTGTAGTCTCCAAATCCCATCTGATTAGTTTGCTGGTCAAATCAGGCCTGTTGTTTTTTTTACACTACAGTCAGCCATGCAGAGAGCTAATCTGTGTTCAACTCTCCCATGTGCTGTATCATCAACAAAACTGCCACCTAAGTTTTGATTGCAGAATGTTTACAGGGGCTAGTCAGTGCTGAATAAAGACTTAATGAGGGGGACTCAGTCATCTCTTCACCCTGGCCTCTCTCCTCTGCTGTGCTGGCAGAGAGGGGCCATAAACAGCCAGCAAGGGGAGAATTCCCTTGGGGCAAGCACTGCTCTGGACAGCTGTAAGTGGCCTTTCTTTGCTCCACTGAAACCCTGGCATAGGGCTTATGTGAGGATTGTTGGAGAGGACAGAGCTATAACACATGCTGCTATAGCATTGCCAGTTTGTACTGCGACCCTAGGCTGCCAAAGTTGTGCCATGAGCTGTTTCAGCCCCTGGACAGCCCACAACTGGGAGAGAACATGTGGTATAAAGCCACCATCATTCCCTGCTCTCCCTCTCTATCTTGACAGGTTTCAGAGTAGCAGCCGTGTTAGTCTGTATTCGCAAAAAGAAAAGGAGTACTTGTGGCACCTTAGAGACTAACAAATTTATTAGAGCATAAGATTTCGTGAGCTACAGCTCACTTAGCTCATGAAAGCTTATGTTCTAATAAATTTGTTAGTCTCTAAGGTGCCACACGTACTCCCTCTCTATCTTGTGTCTCCTGGAGAAGTAGCCCAGAATCCCAGTCATAGGCTGTTACTGGGGGGCATGGAATCTATTATCCGAGTGCGTGTTAAATAAGAAGCAGTGCCTTGCAAAATACAGTCAGTGAGGTGAAAGCACTTGAGTGGTGCCTCCATATTGCTGCATTTTCTGTTGTAGGCTATGGGGCCAGACCCTAGGTGGCCTGTACAGCTCTCCCTGTTCACTGGGAAATAGCATGCAAGAAGCTTGGCCCCAACAAATGTCTCCTACGTGGTCTCCTATGTGGGGAAAAAAACCTGTCTGCCCTCATGATGACTTGTGACCTTATCTAGGACCCCGTTAACTGGGATGCCCCAACTATACTGTCCTATATTGGATACTCGAGAATCAGATTGTGTGACATATTTATCAGCAGCGTGCAGCTGTGGAATGTGCCACATGCATTGTGTGGGCTAATTGCCAGGATCTGACACACCTCTTCTGAGTCAGAAAATTAAAGTGTAAGGGGAGGGGAGACTGGGCAAAGCAAGGATGACAGATGACTCATAACAGAGAGAGAGCCCATCATCCTTAGAAGGTGCAAGGCCCTGAAATTTTGGTAGTCCTTACTGGTCGTTCCTTTGAAATAAGCAATGTCATTGCTGGGTCTCTTGAGATCAGGGTGTGCAAACCTTCCACATAGCTGATGGATTCAGAGTCTCCCAGGAGAGGTTCTTGGTGTTTCCAACATTCTCCAGAGAATTTAAATTTTAATTCATTTTAAAAAAATTCTAACTCTTCTGGTTGTGAGAAAACCTTCCAAATTCACTGTTTTAAAGAGTGTGCAGATGGACTTTACCAATGCCACTGAACGTCCCCTGCTCATTTCCGTGGCGCGGCTGGCTCGGAAGCCTGATGACCATTTAAATGTCAGTATTGTTAGTGTAACCCTTCTGCCCGACAGAGTTGGCAGCAACAAGGGCTGGGTTCGGTATCTAGGAGTTCCTTTTCAATAACATAATGCAAAACTGGCTCGAGCCCCCACCCAGTGACCTGGGGCAATTACATACCACCCCCATGCGCGCCTCTAAGAGGCAATACTTCCCCTGTCGCAAGCACAGAGTCCTGAGTGTAGCAAAAGCCTTTCAATAAAGGAGGGAAACAATGTGGCATTATGTTGGGGAAACACCATGAACAGGATTCATAACACAAACCATGAGCAAAAGACCCACCCCCCAAGTAACTTTGTTAGTGTTCCTTTCCCCTTTCCCCCTTAAGTCCAGCAACCCAAAAGTCACCCCACCCACAGTTTCTGTCTTTGATCAGTGCAGCCCCAGAGTTCAGAAGATTTTTAGAACACTTATATTCTGTGAAACATTTTGGTTTGGTTTGGTTTTTACTACCTTTCATCCTAATAGAGGATGAAAACAAATATGAAAATAATCAGATTGTTCTACGGCATGGAAATTCCATTTTTCTATCAACTGTAGAACTCATTAACCAGTTTGTCCACATAGAAATAACTAAAACGGGAAGCAACAGTAAAGTAAACATTTTTTAAGTTTCATTATTTTTCTCTCTTTGAGGTATGAGAAGCTGCTGGTTTTGGAAACTGATATTTTCACTACTTGTTAGGTAGAAAGCAACCAAAAATGACAGTTTTTTGCTCAGCTGCAACCTTGCCTCTGTATAAACAGAGCCAAAGCTATAAAAATAAGGTAAAGGCCAATTTTGCAAAAAGTGTGGCTTTATTTTTGTTGTTGTGTTCATTGTGGTTTAGCATGGCGGGTAGCTTTTGTTGTTCCTTCAGGAAATGAGCTGTCGACTGTAAGCAGTTTGCTGTCCCTAGTATCTGGTTGCCCCGACACCTGCCTGAACTGGTTTTATATATAGGTGATAGTTCTAGAAATGCACACAGGTTAGTCAGATCATGACATTCACGCCAGCAACTGCAGTTCATGTAATGGGTAGAGCTGTTTGGAAACTGGAATTTCCATTCTGTGGGAAATTCCAACATTTCAAAATGTGTTCAGAATAAAAAGCCAAAATGTCAGCTTCTCCCCAAAACGAAAACTGAGAAAAATGTTGATTTGGAATGACTGAAACACTTCCTTTAGATAATGTTGAAACATTATAAAGTAACATAAAATATTGTATAATATATATTATACAATATTTTTAGTGTTATGCTGTACCAGTCAAAAAATTTTCTGACATCTCTACTAGTGAGACTCCACTCCGTCCTCTGAGGTATAAATTGTAAAGGAGCAGATGCTGCATAAAATGGAGGTACTGACTCTGCTATGCATGCTGCAGCAATGCTACCCACTGTGCAAAACCACATTTGCTCTGAATGAACATATACCAAATGGGACTCAGCTGAGGACAAGAACAGTCAGAGTCAGCAGCTTGTTTCCCAAACAGTGAAACATTGTTTCCACTGGACCAACAGAACTGAGCAGTTCCAAAGCAAAGAGGCATTGGCCATGGACATATTAATGATATAGAAGCAGGTTTATTGTAGTTAGCACATGTCCTTCCCCATCATAACATGCTATCTGCATGCTTTATAACTCTCAGAAATAAAAGAGGTTTATTAATCTATTTGGTTCTTGTTGACCTTAACACAGCTGTTAGAAGTCCTCCAGTCTGGCTCTGACCATCATTCCACATTTCCAGAAGCATTATGAGTTTATGACATGTGCTTGGCCTGGAAGCCAGGAATGAGGAGGAAATGATATGTTCCTCCAGCACTTTCTTATGAGAACATCCTTTCAGTAACTTATGGTTGGGGTCTCGGGTAAATCCTGCCTTTCAGATGTGGATTAAGTAATGTATATTCCAATGTTATCAATGAATATTCCTCTCTCTGCTGATTGCAGCACATGAAGACAGTTTGCGAGATACATTTTTTAATAGTGGCTGCCAGCAGGGTCTCAGTTTGGTTTAAATTTATTTTGTCATTATCCTAGCCCAAGGTACTGATAGAGGTACTTTAAGTGGCAGCACCAGGCTTATCCTTGCATCATCACACTGACTCACTGAGTGACCGCAACCAGTTCTCAAGGATTGTTAACTCACAACCAGGTTCTGGTAGGTGAAGGTAAACTTAACATCTGCATTTTCTCTCTGAGCTGAATTCTGGTCCATGTTGCTTTGACAAAGTAAGACAGACCTAAAATATATATATTGCATTTTGCTGTTCATCTGAAAATCTCAAAATGCTTTACCAAGCAGTCTCCTGTTATTCCCATTTTACAGGTGGGGAAACTGAGGTACAGAGCATTGCCATAATATACACAAAGGCCCACAGTAAATCTATAGCAGAGCCAGGACTAGAACAGATCTCCTGGCTCCCAGTTTTGTGATCTAAACAGGAGACCACCCTTCTTCCTTCTTATGTGCTATATAGTACTATGAAAATTCCTTCCCCTCCAGGAACCTTGCAGATTAAATGGGCAGCTACAATTGGTATGTGACATAATTTATTTCAGTTTTGGCTGTGGATCTGACTCAACTGTAAAATAAAGAGTTGATGTTTTAACACTCCAATGGCCAGCAGTGTTTCTAGTTACATAGTAAAGAACTGCTCAGGGACTCTGAGAGCACAATTCATTCCCTAATGTTTCTATATTTTACTTAAAACAGGCCCTGTATTGCAATCGATTCTCTATTACCTCCAGATACAGGCTGTTTGCATCACTCTTCTATACAGCTATTTGGATTTAACAGAGGACAGAAATATAGATTAGCCGAGAATGAAATGTGCTCTTCTATATCATGGTCCTGGGATCCTAACTCAAGCTATATTTCAGCAAAATTCCCATTGGAGGAAATAGGATTTTTGCCTGAATTAAGGACTAAAGACTCCAGGATTTGCCTTTTAGTTCTAAGGCAGCTTTTCACCCATTACAGTAGGTCGCTGAAGGCATCACATTGCTAAGGGGAGCATCTGAATTGGCAACCTTGAATCTTATAATTACTGGAATAATCTTCACATTTTTCATCTTCAGGGTAGAAATTCTCCTTGGGTGCTCTCTGTGGAGTAGCTAGTCTCTGCTGCTCAAATATTTAGATGGCAGAGAATCTGGATACAGTCCTACTAAGTTTATGCTCAAGACAGCTGGGGAGAGAAGGCAAAGGGAGCTGTAACCCATCGTTATGCTTCCCATGGCTGGCATAGGACAAACCAGTGCCCAGAGCAAATTACAAGATGATCCCCTCGGGACAGTTCTGCCCCTGAGGATTCAACTGAGCATGTCATGCCTCTGGCCGCACCCAATTCTGCTTTCTGCTCTGACACACCCCTTGTTTTACACCAGGCTCTCCATGCCAGAGGGATCTGCTCAAGAGGCTCAAAGTGACTTTAGTTGGGCTGAAGACCTGGCCCTGTGTCTTTGAGGTGAACTGCAATTTTTTTTTCTTTCTTTTGCTAGAAGTTAGAAACCTGTTTGTGAATATTTCCAAAGAAGCCAGTAGAATAGGGCTGTAATTTAAAACAGAACAGCTAGCAACTGCATTTTAACCCAGTTATACCCCCAAGAGCCAAAACGCTGAGCTGCAGACTCCCTGCTTTCTCTACCAAACTGGGTATCCTCACCAGTCTCAGACACAAAGGGGATGAAAGCAGCAGCTTAGAACAGATTCTCTGGTAGCCTTTCATACTATAATTTTGTTTGTGGGGCAGTTTTGCTTGTGTCTGTCACTCACTGTGGGAACTAGGAAATCTGCGGCCCAGTTTGCTCAGGGATGCTGTCAGGTTAATGGCCGTAGGCCCTATCCTGGAAATCCTCACTCACACTAGTAGCCTCTGGTCATGTATAAAGAACGACTCACATGAATAAGGGCTGCAGGATTGGGTTCTTTCTTAATGAAAAGCCCAATCCTGTAAAAGCTAACTTGTGAGAATGGGGACTTCTGTGAATGAGAGTAAAAGCAAGGCTTTGTACTTTCCAGGCCTACATATTAGCAGCAAAGATTGTTAAAGCTGAACATTTATAAATGTTCTGTGGTGTTTGTTTACATGCTCCTTCTCTCCCTACCCTCCTCCATCACCCCTGTGCAGCTGTTCTGAAGTTCAGCAGCTGGTTATGATCCTAAGGAGGTCAGTTTGTCAGCCCAGACATTGCTGGAGCTCAACAGGGCTCTGGCCAGGCCCCCATTTCCCTCTATGTATTTCCCTCTATGAGCTAACTGGGATGGCATAGGAATTATCTAAAGTTGCTCTGTGTTGCACTGGGACAATAGCCATCTGCAGAGAGCCCCTTTGCATCAAAGGGAACAATGGAGAGAGTCTGGTTTACAGTCTCTAGTCTTTTGACAAGAAAGCTGCATGATCTGAAATCCAAGGCTATTTTTAGCACCATAGCACAGTGAGCCTGAGTCTATAGACCTGGACTCAGAGACTCACTGCCATGGTTGTTTTTTTGCACTTTAGCCATACTCTGTGGCTCCCATACACTGCCAGTCCAATGCACAGGGGCTAGGATCAGTCCCATTATCACTAAAAATGTGGCAGTAGCATCTTGAGTCAATTCTGTTGGTGCATGTTAAAGCTTGAATTGCTGCTGCAGCTTCAGTGCAGAAACAGCTACAAGGACCTTGTCTTGTTTCATGTGTGCAGAGGGGGATCTCTATTAAAGTTTGGACCAAGCAGCAAAAGAACCTCAGAGATCAGATAACAAAAGGACTTTCAGTTAGAGAAAGAAATGTTCTTCTGCTTTGAGGGGCACATCCTGAGCTACTGACGTCAATGACAGGACACCCATTGAAGTCCGCGGGAGCAGGATTTGATGCTGTGAGCCTGAATGCAGGATGACCTCCTGGAACTCCACATGAAGGAACCGGCTTTGTATCAGTTCAGATTTTACTCAGTGCTCTCCACTCTGAAATTGGATCTTATTAGGCTTCTGCATGGGTCAGGAAAAGTCGCACACTGGTGCTCCCGATACTGTGTTTGCCAGTAACACACTGAACCCATAGTTGGGCATTTGAATAAGCGCTTCCGCTTTCTCCTTTATCAGTCTTCCTGTTAATACTTGGTTGTTTCATCAAGTGAGGAGTCGTAAACATACCTTTGCCCAGATGCTTCTTTCCAGCCGTTCACAGATGTTTCCGCTCCAGCAGACTTCCCTTCCTCAGCTACGCTGCAGTAGTCTGTGAAAGGAGGTACTTCTTCCTGTAACCACCAATGAAAGCACTTCAGGCTCTCTGGTCTAACCTTGTTTACTCCAGTCTGATAATGAGGGAATTCAAACATGGCTGGCATGACGTTGCCATTTGCCACATAGTTCACATGCCAAAAAACTGGGGAAAATGACCTTTCTAAAAGGATCCAGGCTCACAACTGAATCCACCTAATAGTGTTTGTCTCCTAAACAACATTTTACCTTAAAAAAATTTGCTACACAGTCACTTGTGAATGCCTGCTCCATACAAATGGCATTTAACAGCTGTTAATAAAATTCAGTGATAAGTGAAAGCAGGCCCCTGATCATGTGGTAGCCTAGTGCAGGTCTGTAGGCCTTACTTGTAGTCTGCCAGCTCAGGCTTCTATACTTTGCTTCCATAGTACTCAACTGAGCCAAGAGACCATATGCAGCCAAGTCCTTCTAAGGCACACAGGACAGCTCCTTCCATCTCCCGGCACCCCCCCAAAACTGTCTGTTTGGCTTCTGGAGAGACAAAGAAAAAGCTGAAAATTAGAAGGACAGAGAGAGCAGATTCAGGAAAGTACAGAGAGGGAGAAAATTAAGAGATGGTGACAACCGTGTGTCTGCCCATAGTGCAAGGTGGGATATAGGATGGCCAAGTTCATCTGTTAATCCATTGCAATGAAGCTCCAGCAAAATAGTTTGGGAGCCTATGATGAGGTGTGTAACCCCCACAGGTGATGAAAGGGTATATTGGCAAGCTACCTGGCTGCACCTGGGGAGGGTGGCCAGGCCTAAGAAAGATGAAGCGCAGCTGTGGAGGAGCTATGTGGTTTCTATAAAGAGAAGGAGCCCAGAGTAGTAGTGGGCTACAGGGAGAGAAAAAAGGAGCTCTGCAGTCAGTAGCACAGTGTAGAACCTGAGATACAGAGCACTCACTAGGGTGGAGCACACTCCTGCAGTGAGACCTGATGAAAGGGTTGAAGCTGGACCTCCAGGGAAGAAACCCAGGAAGACATTCAACTGAAGAGGAGATTTCAGAGGGTGCATACAACCTGGGACAGGCTCTCATAGTAGAGTACTGCAAGGGTGAAGCAGACTCCTGGAATGGACCTGAGCGAAGGCCAACTGACTGACAGATAGGGTAGACAGGAGTATAGGATCCAGACTAGCAAGATTCCAGGAAGGTAACAGAGAGCTGGGGAGGCCCCGGGGTGTATTAAAACTTTAAGCCAGCAGAAGGGACAAAAGTTTCTTTTGGTGTGTGTTGTTTTGCTTTTGAGTTTGGTTGAAAGACTCCAGGGAGAAGCCTTGGGGCAACTATTCTGACAGGAGTGAATGGAAGAGTAGCTCTGGAGAGGTGGAAAACATCCTAGCAATAACCAGGGTCAAGAGGGACATTTTCTGTGTGGAATGTTGATTTCCCAGAAGGGAAGAGACATTAAAATGACTTGGCTAGAGGGCCCAGTTGTGAGAAAAGAGAGCACTGCAGGGCTGGAGCAGATGTTGGTAGGGAATGCTAAACCAGGAAAGAGCTGCTACACCATACCCAGCTTGAGGGGGCTCACCAGTCGTGAGTCCACTTCTCCACAGAGCCACTAGGTTAAAAGCTAATTGTGTCTATTTTAAAATTCCCTGCTTACCATGGAATAAGTCCTGTTGTGTGGTTAGACGGAAGATTGAGAATCAGGATTCCTGGCTCTGCCATTAGCTTGTGCTGTGACCTCAGACAAGTTACTTCACCCTCTTTGCCTCAAAGTATTATTAATTATGATTTTTCCTCACCTGTGAAATGGGGATAATGATACATGACTCCCAGGAGTGTTGTATGAGGCTTAATTACGAATTACTGTACAATGCTTGGAGATGCTTTAGTGGAAGACTTTGTAAAAACAAAGTGCTAGAACTGCAGGAGATATTCTGGAGAAGAACTGATTTCTGCCTGTTTTGATCACAACAATCTGTCTCTTTCTTAAATACTTGATTGTGGAGTGGGGGGATGAGAAAAGCCCAGCCAACCACTTCAACAGCAGCTTGTGTTTACATCTTCACTCCGCTTGAGACCATGGATACCAGCTGGGTGAGCATGTGAAGAGAGAGAGTGTGCATGGATTCTGTTCACTGGACGCAGAGCAGCTTCTCCATGCATGTTCATCCATGTAAGCCTGGTGACCAAATCTGGAAGAATGAATGATAAACAGCCGTTGTTTCACCATGCGCCTAGGTCAATATGGGGACTGGTATTGTTTTTCCTCGAATATTTTAAAGTCAGATAATCAGCTTTCTAAACAAGCAGAAATCAATGCTGCTGTCATCTTGCCCCTACCATGAGTTACATGGGAAAATAAGGATTTGCACAGTTGGCGCTGTCCCTTTTTATTATTTTCACAGATGGGGACACTGAAATCCAGAGAGGTGAAGCAGTTTACCCAAGTCCCACAAATGGTAGTGGCACTCATTATGAAAAGCCTTACAAACTGCAGACAACTCTCATGATTTGTAGGGTTTTTCTTAAAGACCCTGCTAGTGGAATCATGATACTGCACGAGAATCTCAAGTTACTATTTTTCTCCCCCTTTTTTTAAATCAAAATTTCTAACCTTTGTGGTTTCAGAGAAAAGCTTGATGCTGTGAAGCATGTCCAACCTGAAGTCCCAGAAGGCAAATAAAGATCCTGACATTTATTGTTTTTTAAAAATCTCATGATTTTGGGTGTCAGACTCTTGATTTTTGCATGTTTGGGGTTGGCAGTACCACCCTAGAAAACGCCCATTTGTGAGGCTTGTGCCTTTATTTCCAATTCCTGATCCTATCTATGTAGTATGAGTGACTGACAGCAAGGCACTCACTATCTCTAGCTCAGGAGGGCTTGCTGTAAATAAGGTGATGAGACTGATAGAAATGAGAGTTAGGGCTGGTCTACACCTAAAACTTTGAGCGACATAGCTAGGTCAATCTGAGGTATGCAAAATTCACACCCCTGAGAGACATAGTTAAGCCAACCTCAGCCCCCAATGTAAACAGTGCTAGGTTGATAGAAAAATTCTTCTGTCAACCTAGCTGCTGCCTCAGTGAGGTGGATTTACTACAGCAATGGAAAAACCTGTACAACTGTAGCATTTCCAGTGTAGATGTACTCTAACACATTCTGTGGTATCTCCCCTTGCAAAAGGATCAAAACCTCTTGCTGTAAGTAACTCTCTGCTGCCCACCTGCTCATTCTGACCCTGAGCATGAAATTGATGGGGAGGAGGTCGCTCTCTCTAGCCGGGGAGGAGGGGAGCTGCATTCTGAAGTGCTGCCTGAAATCAAACCAATGAGATGATGGGGCAGTGTCAACTAGAAACCTAGACAATCCCTAAAATGATTTTAAAGTAGTTTCGGGCACCACACCCCACTCTTATCCCTGTGTCAGTTTTGGCCATTTTACAAACAAGTTTCCCTATTTTTCAAATTTTTGTCTCTTGTCTGCTCCTGTGTGAAAGATCAGGGGATCCTAGTAAGGCCTCTCTTGTGCACTGGGATCTGATGCCTGCACCCATCAAATGCTGGGGTACTCTGCACAGCGGCAGGCATCCCATCAATGGATCCTGATCTAGGATCAGGCTTAGATCCAAAGGTATTTAGAAGCCTAACTCCCCTTGAAATCAACTGTCACCAGCCTCGATGTGGTGTTTTGAGGGGTCTCTACTGCCCCAACTGACTTTCTTTGGTTAGCTCCTGGGTCAGGACAGTTCTTGGTCCCTGGCCTCTAGTTAGGCCTAGCCATCTCCTTCAGGCTCTTTGGCTGTGTTTCTGGAAGCAGCCTCATGCAGGGGTTGCCCCTTCATGGTCCCAGGCCTTTCTGCCTCCCTCATCTTCACTGAGCTCGCTCTTTTTATGGCAGGCCGCGTTACCCTATTGGTTGCCGCGGGGTGCCTGCCTCCATGAGTGGCAGCTGTGGCAGCGGTGTGGGGGAGTGGTCAAGCTGCTTGCCTGTAGGCAGGAAAGGCTCCCCTCCCCCACCCATAGGCGGCGAGTTATATGGGCCTGTGCCTGTGCTCCACCAATATTTAGGAACATGAGCCCAGCTCCACCAATGTTTGGGTGCTTTGGGGGGGCCCTGCGCTTCAGGGGGACAAGAGGACCAGAGCGGCCAGGGGGTTAGTGGGGCACCTGGTGCCGGCAGCAGTGAGCGAACCAGCCCTCACCCCCCCGCTGGCTCCCAGAGTCGCTCAGGGGAGGGGCGGAAGTCAGAAAGAGGGGGAGGCTTGGGGGGAGGCGTGGAATGGGGGCGGAGAAGAGGCGGGCTGGGGCCGGTGCCGGGCCCCTTGCTAACCTGCCAGGCTGCCCTGGACCCTGCGTCCTGCCAAAGCACGAGGCAAGAACACACACAGAAAGCTAGCTTTGTTCATATATTTTAATGCCAAGAGTCCTCATGCCATCAAGTTACCAGTCAAACAGCTCAAATACTCATAATCAAGTTTCTGAGCAATCCATAGCTTGAAATTTGTTAGTGTAAAACTTTCATTGATCAATTTTGAATAGTGAACAAATTTGGAAAATTTGCACTCTGTTCAAAGATGATTTGCAAGAGGAAAAAGGGCTAAATTCCAAGGTGAATAATTATTTTTTTTTTTTGCTCTAATTGGGGATAAAAAATATTTAGCTTTAAGCTCTTTATTGCTAATAATGATGCAAGAGGGCATTTAAATTGCAAATAATAAAAATAAGTGTATTTTCTCCTTCCCAAGAAATTTGTTGCCTTTCTCCTGGCCTCAGGCTCTGTGAATACAACAAGGTACTGAGCAGCTGGATGGAAGGAGAAAGACCCTGCCCCTTCACCAGCACTCTTTTGTGGGTGTTTCTCCATCATGTACCAATTAGCATGTCCAGAATTTTCCCACTCATGAAATCAAGGTGACCTTTTACTAACTTCTGGGAACAGAATTGCTTTTCTTTCTTCAGTCTGTGCACGCTTTCCCTAATTTGTTTTTAATGTTTAAAGAGCTGTTAAATGATTCCGTATCTCATCTGGTATTTCTGGCATGGATCTCAACTGGACTTGGATTTTATTTCACTCTTCAGATTTCCTTTATCAATAAATTACTGTACTTGCACTATCTCTCAGAAACCTTGGTATCTGTGTTCCATCGACTTCTTGTTCCTTATGGTGGTACAGAACCTCTTCACAGATACCTTTACTCTGTAATCTGTCTATCATTTCAGGTTATTCATTTCCTTTAGTTTTTATAGCTCTGTTCACATCATCAATTTCTTATCTCGTGTAAACCCATGTAGCTCCATTAAATTCACTAGCTGAAGATCTAGACTAACAATTGTTCTTACTTTGGGAGAAATTCTTATAAAATGTTTTCTTTTATGCCGTAAAAGTTGTTGGATGCCAAGACAACATCATAAATCTTAATAAACAAAACACAGGTAAAATAAATCAAATGTGAGTTACTGAATGTGGGGTTTGCTCACATCTGCCTGAATGCCATTTCACTGCCTACATGCCAGGATCACACCTCCATGAGGCTGATGTTATTTTGAGTCAGTTAAAATCCATATCTAGCATAAATATAAACCTCTTTTTAGTTAAAAAGTGAGAGACAATGGGCTGGTTCCTCTACAGTCAAGATACTACCTGTCTTTAGGCTGTACAAAGTGCCCAGAATTACAGTATTCTAGAGGGAATGAATTTGGCATCTGCTTTCGTAAGTGCCTTGATTTACACCATGGGTTGCTTGCTGCAGAAATGGCAAAGAATGCAACTTGCACACTAGTCAGGAAAAGTGGACAAGTTCCACCCAAACAAGGCTGCGGTGTACAGCATATGAGGAAAACAGTGGGCCTTGGTGTAACCCACACACCATCTGGGTGTGGTGTTCTGTCCCATCTAGTGGCACCAAGACCACTTAAAGAGAGAGAGAGTTAAATGAGTTTGCTCTGCAGCCTTAGCTAACAGATAGTTGGCTCTTAGCTCATGCAGTAGAGCAGGGGTGGGCAAACTTTTTGGGCTGAGATCCACATCGGGGTTCTGAAATTGTATGCTCCAGGGCCGGGCAGGACGGTCCCATGAGCCAGATGTGGCCTGCAGGCCGTAGTTTGCTCACTTCTGCAGTAGAGGCTCATGCACTAAGCTCCAGAGGTCCCCAGTTTGATCCTGCCCGCTGACGACCGGGGTCTGTTGGCGTTACATTGGCAGTGCACAGTGTAAAGGACAAAGAAGTGGGTTGGGGCTTGCAAGATAGACATGACCACAGGTAAAGCGACCTATCTTGTCTACCTTTCTAGGTCCTTTATATGGCCCCATCACCATAGTACCTGAGTGCCTACAATACATTACTTTCTGCTCCCATCCTCCACAAAAAGTACATTACATAAATGAGCTAGAAGACCATAAGCTTCCCCCAAACCACCTTAACTTATTGACGTGAGAGAAGGACTCATCTGTTGGGCCTCAGCTGCTCCTAGTGGCATGTGCTATGGTGGAACAATGTGGGAAGGACAGGACTAGCTGCTGACTGGGGGTTGCTGTTTGTTCTGCTGAGTTGTGCTGCTGGATCGCTTTTGAGCAGACCTTTGGGTCTGGTTCTCCTCTTACTTGTGCTTTTTACACTGATGTGACGCCATGGACTTCCTGATTTATACCCCTGTACGTGGGAGGAGACTCAGAGCCTTGTTTCCTATTTGCTCTGCTGTTCACCAGTGGCACTGTGATGTATTCACTTCTGTGCCTTGGTAACTGCTTCCCCTTAGTTATCCAGCATAGGTGTCTAGGTTGAGCTGAGTCTGCAGGATCTTTTATGGCTGGACTCTCACCAACACCCTACCCTTCCTTAGACAGGCAAATTGGGCAGAGATTGACTCCTCCAGCTCCTTCTCATAGGCTGGCCTGTTTGTCCAGAGCGCTCTCTCTGTTATTATACAGGGTTTCTAAGGCATTGCTCACTATGGTGTCTATGCATCTGGGGACAGTAGGGTGTAGATATGTGCCTCCTTTTCAGTGGGTTTTTAAGATTGCTCTTTTGCACTCCGCGAGCTAATCAGGGTCTGGGAGTTTCCATGGCGCGCTCTCTTTCCTCCCATTCCCCACAGCCCACTTCCTTCCTCCCCATACCCTGCAATACCATGCAAAGAAACGGAATGCCCACAGCTGTGGAACTCACTGCACAAACATTAATGGAGGGAAACCCCAGGGAATGTTATGTTTAAACAACTGTTCAGTGTGAAGAAACAACCATGCCTGCCTTTTCTCCTCTTGCATCACATGTACTGCTGTGGTCTCTGCACCAGCCTTTCCACATGCAATGGCTACTGTGACACAAGACAGCAGACGCTCATTGTGGCTGGCTTAAAGTTTAAACCTCACTTACTCATCACTGCCTTGCAACCCCATTCACTATTGCCACACTGAGGGAATTGAATCTCTGGGCCAGCTGGCTTCAAAGGGAACAGTCATCGGCAGGAAGAAGGAAATGATTTCAAATGGCAAACTGGGGCAGTTACAGAAACTGTCCCCGAGGAGGGGAGCAGGAATTAAGATTGACTCACTTTAGGGGTGTAGCTTGTGCCAGACAAATTGGGTGTCCTCTAGGCAGATGGAAGTGAGGTAATACATACAAAAATCCCTCCCCCGGCTTACCCGGAGAACTAATGAGAGCACTTACTCAAGAGAAGCAAGAACAAGCATGGCAAACAAAAAAAGAGAGAGCACTTACTCAAGAGAAGCAAGAACAAGCATGGCAAACAAAAAAAAAAAGAGAGGTGGCTGAAGTGCAGCCCTTCCCGATGTGAGTGGTGGCTTATCAGAGCCGTGCAGCTAGGTAACATGGCAATGCTAGGTTTTTTGTTTTCTTTAAAGGCTGGAAAACCCAGATCTGCTACTTTCAAAATGTGGCAATGATGAGTGACTTGCAGAAGGTTACAGAGTGACTCCTATCCAGCCAAGTCTTCTCAGTTCCCAGATTTCTATTTCATGTTACATAGGTCTTGTCTATAGTTGGAATTAACCCTGATTCTGCTGTTCTTGGTCAGAAATTGGTGTTGCACTGAGCAAAATCCAAGTAAGCTCAACTGATGGCTTTCTCTGTCTACACATAGGAGTTTGCACCGGAGTAGCAACTGTGTCCACTGATGGCAGATTCCAAGTACAGACAAGGCCACTTGTGTGTCTTTGACTATGAATCGAAATACAATAAAGAGTGAATTCCAAACAAGCTGCCTAACAAAATTGTAATGATTATTTGTATTACTGTAGCATGTGGGAGCCTAGTCATGGACCAGGACTCCGTTGTGCTAGGTACTGATCAAACATAGGACAAAAAGACAGCCTTTGTCCTAAACCATTTACAAGCTAAGTAAAGCCAAGAGACAACAAATGGATACAGAGAGACCGAGGGGAGTACAAGGCAATAATCAGACAGTTCTGGTCAGCACAATGGGCAGTGATCTCAGCACACCAGTAGCCTAGTCATTGTTGAGTTTTTTGTAGTACAACTCATCTAACAACTGGAACAGCAAGATCTGATCTAGGGCTTTTCATTTCATCTCCAAACACTTTCAGCTCAGTTTGGAACACAAGCTCTCCGTTTGTTTCCATCCCTTTGTGATAGGGTTGGAATTCATCTCAGGAGGAGGGAGAGGCATGTTCTTAAGAGCAGATTCATAGATTCCAGGGCCATTGTGATCATCTAGTCTGATCTCCTATACAACACACAGGCCATGGAATTTCCCCAACATAATTCCTAGAGCAGATCTTGTATAAATCTTAATTTAAAAAATCCCCAGTGATGGAGAGTCCCTCAAGATGGTTGATCGGGTCACCATTTTCTGTTGCAATGAAAAAACTCTATGGAACTGAAGGGAGAGACAGTGCCTTGCAGAGCAGCTCTCCAGAGCCAGCCTCTTCCCTTGACCTGCCTCCTCCTGACCAGCAGAGCTCAGCCCTCCATTGTACACCCAGCGGGGTTTCCAAAGGATGGCAGAAGCGGGGCTATACTCCAAAGCTGGCACTTCCTTCTTCCATGCATGCCATGCCCCAAATATACCCAGCCCAGCTCACATCCAGACACAGGGGATGGTTAAACTCAGTGTTCCAAAACCTTTATGGTTTGAAAATGTGTAGTAGTTGAGTGAGAAAGACCGATAAAGGCGTGGTAGGGCACTCATGTAATGCTGGCAGCAGAGCAATCAGACTCTCCAATGAGTTACCTCTTCAATACATTTTATCCTTCCCCATACCTGCTATTGCACTCTTTGCATGATTTTCCCGTTATCCAGTAACACTATAGAAAGAAATATGTTCTCACTGAACCCTCGGGAGAAGCAGTTGGACTCAGCTCCTACCTGGAAATACTGGAGCTCAGTATTTTTCAGATACTGCTCCCATTGTGCTTTGCTTAAAGTAGAGAATGGAGATGATCAAATCAATGCTTTGGTGCCATCCAGAACCTGTTTGAAGTTTTCCCATCGATTGGTAGAATAATCTGCTAATGGTGGGGAAACATCAGGTTCCTATTAGAATCAGTCTGGGCCCAACTGGCCACAAAGGTGATTGGTCCTGAATATAGGACTTGCCAGATTGGCTCAGACCCATGTAGTCTGTATCCTCTCTCTAACAGTGGCCAGCATCAGATACGTCGGAGGAAGGTGTAAAAACCCTGCTGTAATCTGATGTGGCCCTGGTGGGCCGGCCTCTATTCCACCTTGGTCCTGAGGGCCACCGGGGATATCAGTTGGCGGCTCCTTCACGGGGCCGTGAGCACTGGCGTGTACTTGGTGTGGTTCACCCCAATCCCGGACACCTGCCCCTTTTGCGGCGTGAGGGAAACCCTGGCGCACATCTACCTTGAGTGCGCCAGGCTGCAGCCCCTATTCCGGCTCCTCACAAATATTTTGTTAAGATTTTGGTTGCACTTTTCCCCTCACCTTCTTATCTATGCACTCCCTGCCTGTGGTCCCACCAAGTCATGGGACCTCCTGGTCAACCTCCTCCTGGCTCTGGCTAAAGTGGCCATCTATAAAACCAGAGTGAGGAGGTTGGCCGATGGAGTCTCCCGTGACTGTGGGGCCTATTTCCGATCCTCGGTCCATTCACGTATCTGGGCAGAGTTCCTCTGGGCGGCATCTACTGACTCCCTTGACACCTTCGAGGAGCAGTGGGCGCTGTCTGAGGTTCTCTGCTCGGTGTCCCCCTCCGGTTCCCTTTGTTTGACTCTTTGACCGCACTCCCGTCCCTGTTGTTCATTAGTTGTCCCCTGTAATTATTTGGCTTTCCAGGTCCTGTGGACCCCCCTCTTAGGCTGGGGGGGGGGGCGGGATCCTTTAGCAATGGATGGGCTTTGCCCGCCCACTTCCTCGATCCCAATACGAGTAATCTGATGTGGAATAATCTGCCCCCGAAACTGGCCTCGCTCTGAATTTGCCTCCCTCTCTGACTCTCCAAGGAAATCAGCCCTTCAGTACCTTCTCTTCCAGACCTCTTCCTAGAGGGGGGTTGGGCTATGTTTCTGAGGTTCTGTGGGGGGCCCTGTCCAGAGAGGGGCCTCTGAGCTGTTGCCTGTCTTGTTTGTGCTCATGATCAAGTTTGGATACAATCTGTCTATTGTAATGTTGGGGACTTCCCAGGATTCCTAATTGTGTCGCTGGTTGGGTTTGTTAGCAGGCTGCTCAGTAGTGTTGCCAGGTGTCCGGTTTTTGGTCGAAAAGGGAAACGGGCAGCGTTCGGTCAGCACAGCTGATTGGATGGTAAAAGTCTGCTTACCTGCAGTAACTGGCCTCTGCCACCGGGGGATGGGAAGAGCACCTGGAGGAGCAGCTCTGCTTAGCAGCTGCTGCTCTTCCCACCCCACAGCATGACGGAGAGAACTGGCTGGCTCCCAATCTGGGCTCCAAAGTAGGTACTGGCGCCATCCAGTGGGGGTGGGGTTAACCTGTCCGATCCCCCCACCCCGCTGTGCCCCAATTTCCCCACCCTGCTCCTTGCTCCATTGATTGGGCAGGTGGACAGGCTCTACATCAGCTCCTCCCAGCCCAGCTCTGCAGATGATAGGTGAGTCCTGGAGGAGCAAGCAAGGGGGGCGGGGATGGAGAGCCAGTGATGGAGGCAGGGACAGGTGTGACAGAGGGCAGGGATTCAGAGGAAAAGGCAGGGTAGGGGGAAGGGGTGGGGCAGGGTGTTCGGTTTTCAGAGATCAGAAAGTTCAGTGCTGTAGTAGGGCAAACCTCTGAAGCTACTCAGGAGTCAGTAGCACGAGGTGTACTTCAACTCAGAGGCCGGCACTGAAGGCATTGCAGCTCCTGGGCACTATAGACGCTAGCCCTTGTGGATCCCAGTAAACACTTAGGAACATGGCTAAAGTGAAGGGGGATTTTCTTAGGGCTGGCAGAAAAGGGGAAGGTTCCAAATACCTTAGGTATAGTGTCTTAAACAGTTACATTTCAAGGTAATACATTGCAATTCCTAGCTTGGCCCCTGCGGGCATCAACTAGAGGGATAGAGCACCTCAGACTTGCTATCTGGGATGCCATTTCTAGGCCATTTCTCCATTAGTGGGAATTAGGGGACCCACAGATTTCCTGGCCACTGTCTCTCTCCTTGGGGGCTTCTCTGCACTGTCCTGCTGTTGTGGCAGCACTTTCTGCACAGCTCTTGTCCCACCTGCAGTGGCAATTAGGTTACAGACGACAGCCCCAGTTGTATATAATCCCCTTTGCAACCATAGCAACGCCTTCTCTTAGGTCTCACAGCTAGTGAGCACATGGTCCACTCCCCAGACTAATCCCCAATGTTGAGGGTACTTGGCTGCAATAGTCTTCTTCGTCAGATTCCCATCCCTTTAAGACAGACCAAGGGCTGGATGCTGGCTCCTCTGTACTCTGCCATCTGGCTGCAGGGTCCCTTCCTGGGTGCTGCAGCTTCCCCCAAGGCCAGCACAGAGCTGTGGATCTTGCTGCAGTCTCTGCCACTCACAGCCTGCTCTGCATGTGATTCCACAGCTTCCCTGCAGCCTGCTTCCTTGCTTTGCTTCCAATTCCCCATGCAGCAGCTTCTCCAGCTCCTGTTCCATTTTTTGCTTGCCATGTGGCTCCACATAACCCTTTTGGTAGCTGGCTGCTACCTAATGAGAGAGAGCGTTTCTGGGTCCAGACCTTTTCAGAGTTTCTGCCTCCTCTCCTTATTGGCTAATAGAGGGGATTGGGTTTGCTCTTCCACCTGGGAGTGGGAGGGTTTTAGGGCAATGGGGAGAATTTTGTGATGGGAATAATAGTTTCCTGCTTAGCAGATATATCATGATTGCCATGGGGATACAAATTCAAAATGGGTACATTGTTTCAGTCATCTTAAATATCCCGTGTTTAGACTACGGTTGTACTTTAATGCTCCCTGAAAGGTAGACAGCTTTGCTGTGTCTTTGATCTTTCTAAATGCAGATGCACAGATAAACACAGTGGGCAATGGGAATCTGTCTTTCACTAAGTCATTTCTGTGCTTTAAAAATGTTTGATCTTAAAGAAGTTTGTCAGATGCTTAGTTTCCTCCTTGGATTCTGTAACATTGCCCTCCTAAAAGCCACCTCTGCTTTGAGTCCCAGCTTTTTACTTTCCTCTTCCATGCTTTGCCATACAGTGAAGACCCAGAATCAGCTTCACCCATTTCTGTGACAGTGACAAATACAGACAAGTAGGATGAGATTCCTTTGGCTTTTGCCAACTAATTGGAGATGGGACCCAACCCCCAAAGTTCTGATCTAGGACCACACTTCCCTAAAGTTCAAGAGTCTTTGGATCTGGCAGTGGTTTGATTTGGGCCCATCCCAAAAACCAATTGCCATGGCAGAACTGTGGTGACATAAAGATAAAATAAGGATGTGACATTTGCAAACTGAGGATTCACAAAGTTACAAGAAAGTGGGGGAAGCAAAGCCCTGAAAATGGGCTTTGTTAAAATGGTTCCATTTTCTTGCAATACATTTTGCCAAGTGAAACCCAGATTTTTCATCCAGGGAAGCTATTGCACATGTCAACTTTGATTCAGTTGCAGCATGGTTCACACTTGCAGGTTGAGTCTTGCTCTGGGGATGAAGCTTCCTCAGATCCTAGCTATGATTACAAATCATTGGTACATGTGTGGAACTGTGACTGTGCCTGCTGGGGAGAAGTCTATGTCATAAAATCTCTCCGTAATGGAGCATAGGAGGATATTTTTGGTCAGTCTTTCATATTTTTGAAAAACCTAAAGAATCCCAAAAAGAAAAGCAGTACTTGTGGCACCTTAGAGACTAACAAATTTATTAGAGCATAAGCTTTCGTGAGCTACAGCTCACTTCATCGGATGCATTTGGTGGAAAAAACAGATGTCTGTTTTTTCCACCAAATGCATCCGATGAAGTGAGCTGTAGCTCACGAAAGCTTATGCTCTAATAAATTTGTTTGTCTCTAAGGTGCCACAAGTACTGCTTTTCTTTTTGCGAATACAGACTAACACGGCTGCTACTCTGAAACCTAAAGAATCCCCTTTATCATCTCTTCTACCCTCATACTCTGTGACCTGTGTTCCACCCACTATCTTTCTGAAGGAGAGGGACTGGATGGGATTCTTCTGGGAGTTAGTTCCTGCTGCTCCTTTTTCAGCCAGAGGCATTGCTGTTGAGAAATACGAGGTACTGTTTCCTACACACTGAATGTGCTGCTTCTGCAAGTGCTCCCTCTCTAGCCCTGTGAGTCCCTGCCATCCACTGGAATGAGAGAAGCACATTTCTTGCATTGCAGCCTACCAGCAGAACAACTCAAGAGCATAGGTATTTAACATCTTCCAATGCTGCAGAGACGTGCTGATTGTCAGACACAACCAAAGCAAAATGGTATCAGTGATCAAGGACTTTTAACTCCTGAGTTGTCTCATTTGCCATGTAGTTCTTAGGGCAATCTTAGGTATAGTTTCAGCTTGATTTTATTGAGCTGGAACTCTTTTTCAGCGAGGACATGCGTGTGCATGTGTTTGCATGTACAAGATTTTAAAATTTATTTATTTATACTGGGATTGCCAGGAAGGCCCATAGGTTCTATTTCCAAACATTTAAGCATTGCCAGCTGGGTTAATTGTAATTCCAGCACATCAGCCTCCTCCATTGTCCCCCTGAAACAGTCATTATGTAATTTCCCCATGAATTGATTTTATTTTTATGACACAATTCAGGATTTCCGTCGCTAACATAGCCTGAGATAAATAGAAAATCCCAGAGTTAACGTGTATTTTTGTATAACTCCATTAACGTAGGAATGGTAGGATCAGTGAAAATCCTGGTTACAAGCTGCTCAACTCTGTTTCCCAGGGTGAAACTCAGCAACAAAAGTGACAATGAGCAGCAGAGTGAAGAGACCTCTTCAGAGGAGTGAAGGGACAGGAGCCACAGAAACTGACGGGGACAGGAACTACAGAGAAGTGAAAATAAAATTAAAAAATTGGGGAAGATTTAGAAAACAAACCCCTTTGTTTCCTTCCCAATACAATAGAAACCAGAACCCTTCTTTGTGCAGCAACAGCTCTTGAAGTAGCATTTAGAAGCAACATCATCTGGTGGCTATAGCAGGATATTGGGTGTTCAGATACTTCTATTTTATTCCCAACACTGCAACTGACTTGTTGTGTCAAGATCAGCAAGTAACTTCACTTCTCAATCTTTCTGGGATTATTACCCAGGTTGGAAATCCTTGGATAGAAGATACTCTATAAGTGCAGAGTATATTATTTTAATTTTCCTTCTTATGTGTGTGAAGGACATGTCTCTGAGCCACTAGATGGTGGTTGAGCATCTGACTTGTCCATGAATAGCCCTGTAAACTATTCAAGCTGAAACAATGAAAGGTGCATAATCTCCAATGAACTGGTTGGGCAAGAAGCAACAATTTCCCACTAATGAGCCCTCACTAATTTGCATGGAATGCCATTTAATATGTGGTATCTGTTCACTGGTGGGAGACAGGAGGAGAATCTGTTAGTATAAGATGCATTTCAGGAAACCTTCCATTCCAACTAAAGTAATGAAACCAGCACTGAGTTATACTTTTGAAAATAATGATTTCCTGTTATGTATTCTATTAGTGGAAGAAATTAAGTTCTTTTTATTCAAAAGGAGAAATCTATTAATTCTACTGTCAGGAATCTCTTTTTTTCATAAGATCATCTGTGATCTTGTGGCAGGCTGATGATGGGTACTGAATAGCTCACAGTGCTGGTAATTAGACATATGTGGCAGTCCTTTATCTCTGAGTCCCCTGTTCAAATAATAGTGTTACCCCTTTTGACCTGAGCAGCTAATCAAAGTTTCAGGGCCCTGGGGTTGATCCAGTTGGACGTAGAGATTGATGGAGTCTGGTATTTTCTTTGATGCAGTTTTGTTTATTTACACAGACTGTACAAAGTCCTGCATCTCTGAATGCAGGAGGAATCAAATAGCAGGAAACGGTGTCTACTGCTCATAGCACAAAGAGCACCCTTTTCAGCTTCTCACCAAACCTTTCCTCAAGTTTCTCCCAGGGTCAGTCACTGTGCTTTCAGCTGCTCCTTTAGGCTCTTCTGTCCATCTTTCCCAGTTTTTACAATATGCAGCCAAAACTCCTGGGCAGGGTGACATGCTCCGTTTCTCTTAGGTGGGGGTTTTAACTCACCCATAACAAGCTTCCACCCAGTTCATAACAATAGTAATACTTTGCATGCCTAGCCAAAGACTTTAAAGTGCCTTATAAACATTAAAAAGAAAAGGAGTACTTGTGGCACCTTAGAGACTAACAAATTTATTAGAGCATAAGCTTTCGTGAGCTACAGCTCACCATGAAGTGAGCTGTAGCTCATGAAAGCTTATGCTCTAATAAATTTGTTAGTCTCTAAGGTGCCACAAGTACTCCTTTTCTTTTTGCGAATACAGACTAACACGGCTGCTACTCTGAAACCTGTCATAAACATACAAACCCTTTGATGTTCCTGCTATACAGTACCCATTTAATGAATGGTTAAGCTGAGGCACAGAAAGGCTCAGAAATTATTCCCTGTCCCAACCACTGCACCACAATGAATCAAATTCAGAAGTGAGGACAGGAGAGTGCGAATTACATGACCATAGTGGGCTGATGGGAGGAAACAGAGAAAATTGATGTAATTTACAGGCTGAGGGGCCAGACGAAAGTGTAAATTACAACATACACATTCCTAACTTCACGTCTCTTCTTGTTTCAGACATGTCCTCAAAAGCTTTAATTATAGCAGAGCAGAAGGGTTTGTATTTTGCAAAGCCAAAGCAAGTGACTTTAAAAGACTCTACCTCAGAAATCCCATTTGCAATGGAAACACTAGGTCTTTAATAGTAAGACTGTTTCAATAACTTTCTGAGATTTTCCCACTTTGACATGGTTGTTCCCTGCCAGATTGCAATGGAGTAGAATTCAGTGCTAACGGCTTGAGCCTGCAGGGTGCCTAAGTATTTCTGCCAAGGCCTGACTACCATTGGAGTCAGTGGGAGTTCAACACCCCATGAAATACTCGGTGCCTTGAACCATTCTTACCAGTGTGGCCTTGCAAATGGCGCTTCTACTGCTGTGAGAATGAGCCAGAAACTGGGCCTTGCTCTGAAGAGTACCTTTCTAGCCTTCTGTCTAGGAAAGGGGGCTCTTTCGCATGTGACAGCTGAGGAAGGATGAGAGTGCCTACACATTTATGGCTTTTTTCCCTTAAATAGGCATTATTCAAAAGTCAGACACTTCAAAAATCAGATAATTGAGCTTATTAATAGCATCTACATAGCTGAATTATTTGTCATACTGTGGTGAGTTTGTGGGGATGAATTGATAAGGGAAATGGCTTCCCCCGCTTTCTAAATCTAAATACAGAATCCAGATTGATGTTGGTTATAGTGCAGAACTACATTGTTGTTGTTTTTGTGTTGGGGGGTAGGATGGGGGTTTGGATGACAAACTGCAGTCTCCGGGTTAATTGCTAACATGATCAGAACCAGTGGCACAGCTAGAAGTAGAAATGTGGGTGGGCATCAATTTAGGGGGGATGGGCAATCATGTTAGCTGAAGTCACTGTTTGAGACACCCAGGAGCCTGGGGGAACCTGCAGACACCTGCGGGTTCCCTCGTCTGCAGACAGAGTCTCACCAGCCCTGCAACAGAAGATTTATGCAACAATCAGTGCAGGCAGCTGTGTGCTCCAGGCAGGCACCACAAGGCAAGGCCAGGCACAGGCAATAGAACCTCTTGGATCGTGGGCTGTGAGACATGGTGCCCACTCCCATCCCAGACCCACTCCTCCTCTCCGTGGCACTTCTGGTTTTCTAGCCCAAGGCAAAATGGCTTTGCAGGTTCCCCACCTTGCTCCCTGCACCCAGCGCGAGGTCAATGGAAGAATTCTTCCATCAGCCTACCGCTGACTAACAATTTAACTATGTCAGTCAAGGGTGTGGATTTTTCACACCCCAGAGTGACATAGCAGGGTCACCCTAACTTTTTAGTGTAGACCTGGCCTGACAATTATACCAATAGAAATATGGACAGAGCCCCAGATTCTCAGTAATTCAGTTGTAATACAGTTTTGGGGGCTAAATCCTGACTCCACTGAAATCAATGGCAAAACTCCCAACCCAATGGGGCCAGGATTTCACCCTTCCTGTTTATTTCTGGCCCTTCTGTCATTTGCTGTCTTGAAAATGAAAATGTCATTGTAGGATTCTGTATCAGTTGATATCAGGCAGGAAAAAATGTTTCCACTATTTATGACACAAGTGCTGACCCTTCCTTTGTTCCTGGGTTCACTCTCCCCTCCTCACTACAGCCAATTCTTTTTTGTGGTACTGCTAGTATGAAGTTGAGTCTGGATGGAGCTATTAGCTCATTGCCAGGTCCAAGTCAGAAAGAGGAAGAAAGGTAGCTGGCTGATCGAGGTGAAGCTAATGGGAAGAGGGAATCATTTTGACAGTCTGATGACACATCCTCACCTGGTGTAAATTGTCAGAGCTTCATTGGTTTCAATACATCTATGACAACATCCACCAACTGAGAATCTGCCCCTGTATTTCCCACTACACAGTGAGTCTACCCTCAGATGGTCATATCTGTAACCTTGGAATTCTGGATTCTTCACTGCTTCCAACTAGTCAAACAGTGATATGGCCTCCACGCTGGATTGCTGCAACTTCCTGTAGTTGGGAATGAACAGACTGACTTAAAAAAAGATCCAGAACACGTCAGCCCCACCTTTTTAGGGACACCTGTCACCCC
This sequence comes from Dermochelys coriacea, assembly GCF_009764565.3. Lineage (NCBI taxonomy): Eukaryota > Metazoa > Chordata > Testudines > Dermochelyidae > Dermochelys > Dermochelys coriacea. Next base: position 63,185,820 of record NC_050077.1, on the reverse strand, counting down.
AGTGCTGTGCTACTGCCACTACATTGACTCCTCCTCGAGCATCTGATACATTTTAAGATCACTTCCTGGGGAAGAGGGAGGAATCCAGACCACTGGAATGCTTTTTCCTACACGGTTCTATTTTGGAGGCATCTGATATTTTGCTGATAGTCTCTGTTATAAGAACTTAGTGCTCTGCTTATCTATCTTAGTGTAGGGAATGCAATGAAAGACATTTTAACAACGGGGATGTAAGATGTTAAAGTCACAAAGTGCAGACCTGCAACTCTTCTATGTGGCCAGTAATGAATTTAGACTAATATAGATTTAGATGAGGCAGTTTTTGCTGTTTCTTACATAATTTCTCAGACATTGAAAAAACATCTAAATGGTCTGTGATCCTACATTATTTTTATTACACTGGGAGTTGGGTGAAATCTCACTGGAACTGGTGGGCAATAGTCCTTCATTTAGGACCAATGTAAGAAGCCATTAAGCTCTTTTGTGGAATTGATAACTGAAAACATAGAAGCCTCCAGGAACATGTAATGCCAGTCAGGAGCTGAGCTATGGGGTAGAGTATTTCACTGGGGACTGGGTGCAAACACCAGGGGCTGGGTAGTGGTTGATGGAGGTGTGTGTGTGTGGGGTGGGGGAGAGAGAAAGAGAGAGAGAAGCAGCAGAGGCACTGCAAAAGCATACAGAAAAGGGATCAGGGAAGCTCCAGAGAAGAAGAAATTCTAGTCTGACCCTGGGAAAAAGCTAGGAGAGAGAGCTTTTGGGTAGAGTGCTGCCTGGAAAGAGGCTTGGAACTGTGAGCATAGAAACCATCTGCAGTTGTTTCATTCCTGCTGTGTTCAGGGAAACAGGACTTTTGTACATTCTAAATAAACAAGATTGCAGCAAAAGAAATCTGACTCCATCATCAGTTTCTCCTAATGAAAACAACCACAAGACCCTGAATATTGGCTAACTGCTCAGGTCAAGAGGGGTAACATTATTATACCAGTGGTTTTAAAATACACCATTGAACATATGTCAAGTGTAGGTCTTGATAATAAAAAAGATTTTCAAAAAAGAACCACAAAGTGTGGTTTTAAAGTTGTGGTCTTAACTGGGTACATTGTTGGAGTTATCTGGAAACAGTAAGGTTAAAATAATACCATCTGCTACAAACATGTTCCATTCAGATCTGGGCTTTGAACAGTCAGTTGCCTAAACTTGTGAGCTCTATGGGAATTGCAATTCTCATTATTGGTACTTCCTGCTCCCCATAAGCAGTAACTTCCTGGCTATGTGAATCAGTGCTTGTTCCTACCCTTTCCAGATGAGTGTGACACCATGTGTTTATTTTGAAAAGCTGTCTGTAAAACTTTATTGTTTTTCCATACTGTTAAAGAAAAAAACCTGTTTTGTTTGCTGACTTCCCTGCTGCAGCTGGATCTTGCTCCTAGATCTGAAAAGGATATTGCAGGGGTGGCCAACCTGAGCCTGAGAAGGAGCCAGAATTAACCAGTGTACACTGCCAAAGAGCCACAGTAATATATCAGCAGCCCTCCATCAGCTCCCCTCTCCCCCCCACTCCCAGCACCTCCCCCCAACTGGCAGACCCACTGATCAGCGCCTTCCCCCTCCCTCCCCGTGCCTCCCGATCAGCTGTTTTGTGGCATGCAGGAGGCTCTGGGGGGACGAATGGGGGAGCGAGGGCACACAAATTCAGGGGAGGGCAGGAAGGGGTGGAGTGGGGGCAAAGCCAGGGGTTGAGCAGTGAGCATCCCCTGGCACATTAGAAAGTTGGCACCTGTAGCTCCAGCCCCAGAGTTGGGCTGTATACAAGAAGCCACATATGAACTTCTGAAGAGCCGCGTGTGACTCCGGAGCCACAGGCTGGCCGCTCCTGGGATATTGGGTAAAACTTTCAAAAGCTTAAGTGACTAAGGAGCCTATGTCCCATTTCCAGAAGTGACTTTGGCTATGTCTATAAGATGAGCTAGGGGTGTGATTCCTGGTCTTATGCACCCACACTTGCGCTAGCTCTCATTGAGCTAGTGCACGTATAAATAACCGTGTAGCCGCAGTAGCCGAGGCATGGCTGAGCCAGACCAAGAACAACCCCACCTGAAACCGGTGGGTATTTATTCAGCATGGCTCAGCTGTGCCTCCACTGCCTGCTTTACCATAGCTACGCTGTTATTTAGAGCTAGCACAAGCATATGGAGAGGATATGGGGGGGCGGAATCCTACCCCTAGCTCATAGTGTAGATTTAACATGTGGCAGGGTCTTCTCTAGAAACATTTGCCGGTATAGCAATGTTGGTTGGGGGATAATTTTTTAAGGATATTCGTATTCCAATAAAAGCCCTAGTCTTTTATACTGCCATAGAAGTGCTTGTGTGGATGTAGCTTATTTCACTTGCCAAACCTGTAGCTATACCAAGAAAAGCCCCCTTTTGCTGGGATAAGCTGTGTCTACACTAGGAGGGTTTGCTAGTACAGCTGTATATATACAGCAATCCTGGAAGAAGTATTCCAGTGTAGACTATGCCTTACGCACTTAGGAACCTAAGTCCCATTGACTTTCAATGTCACTTTTGAAAACAGAATTTAGGCTCCTAAGTCACTTCGGTGATTTTGAACATTTTACCCCACTGGTTTGATTGTTTGGGAGTTTCGGGAAAGCAACTGAAGCAGAGAGATAATGGGAGCACGAAACAAAAAATGTATATGTCCTGAAAAATGTAATATATTTTTGACCAGGAGAAGATAATATATTCATTCTTTCTTATAGAAATACTGGTATGAGAAGAGTGAACAATGAGATCAGTCCTCCCAACCAGGCAAGTTAAGGGACTATCATAGCTGAAATGGAAAATCAACTGATTCAAAGGAGAGTCTAGGCACTCTTCATTTTGGTCCTGATTCAGCAAAGTGCGTAAGCACATGCTTAATTTTGCTATAGCTCTGACATTAGTGAAGAGTGGTAGGAGAACAGCAGAACAATAGTGGAGACTAGTCAAGTGCAGTGCCTGTATCCCAGCACTGGGGTGACAAGTGTCTCTAAAGAGGTGGGGCTGCCATGTTCTGGACCAGCTGGATTGTTTTTTAAATCTGTGGGAAAGTTTGTAGAAAAAAAGAAACAGCATTAAAATGTAATGATGCCACTGAAGTGGTTGAAAGAAACAGAGGTGACAAAAGGTGTCTCACTCAAGTGAAAAGCAGTGAGATCCAAAATGGAGGGGAAAACACTCTCTAGGTTTGGATTGATATGACAACACTGGAGCCCGGATAAAGCTTTGACATGAACTTCTTGTTGGCCATGTTAAGTTTTGTGCATTTTCACAATAACTGATAAGAATGGCAGAGGGAAAGAGAAATAGCAGGAGTGCCAGTGTCAGAATGGAAGCACGAGCGAGCTCACTTTTGAAAGTGAAGTGATCCAAAGTAGCAATTTGTGATTTAGGAGAGTGATTGAGGAAAGCTCAAAAGTCATAACACACAGAACCAAATTGCTTTTGTGTCCTAGATTCTTAACATCACTGTACCTTGTAACAAAGAAGGAGGACAGGCTGCTAAAGAGAATCAGTGAAACAGATTCCTCACTCAGATTACATTTCTGGAAGAGAAAAACTAGACTACAGCTCTGGGAAAAGGCAACGATGTGGCAATTTAACACAGAGAGCAACGAGGCTAGGGAAGGCACAAAGCACCAAGCAAGCACTGCAAAAAACAAACAAACAAAAACAAGATGCAGGCTCTCAGAAAGGATACAAGCCCTCCCCCTGTTCCTGCTGTGTGGTAAGCATAGAAATGCTCCCTCTCATGACCTTAAGATGCAGCAATTATGAGGCATAGTCTCATCTTGATGTACAAGGATTTATTCAGCTAACTCCCATTAATGCTAGCAGGCTCTTTGTCAGCTGAGAACAGAACTGAACCGTTAGGGGCTGCTGTCGAGCATCACATGTCACACCAATATCAATAAATGCTATGGGTGTGCAGCTCCTCTGAAAATCAGGGCCAAGGTGTCTGACTGTGGCCAGTTTGCCTGCACTTCCATGCATCAGCCATTCCAGGAGCATCACAACCTGGTGAATTCTAGAACTGGGAGAAGCTATTTGTAACCAGTTCCTTCCTGGTTCCTTTAACAGGCCAGAATTTGTGCCACCTCTGCAAACCTAGATTGACGCATTTGTTTTGGCTGGAGATCACACAAAATCTCAAATTGTTCAGCAGAGGTTTGCTTTGAGCTTTGGCGTTAATTTAAATTAAAAACAAAGCCCAGAGGACACAAACCATGAGAAACAAAACAGTGAGAAAAGTTGACACAAGCCCCTAGAAGCTGAAACTGTAATTTCATTCAGCTTTAGCCCATTTTTCTTTTGATATTCAGGCTATAGACAAAAGTATTAGTAGAAGTGTGAGTGGGCTGCTTCTTAGGCAGCAAATTTCCCTGCTCTCCATATAGTTTCCTCTTTAAAGTTTTCCTTCAACAAGGCTATTTTAGCTGGGCAGGATTTCTATTAGAAATTTGGGTTGGTTTGTTTGTTTTACCAAAGGTTGGGCACTCACAATAAAGGAATGTAGGATGCTTGCTCTCAATTAACCTAACTGATGTGAAAGTGAAAACCTGCAGTGCAGGGTGGAGTGTGTCTGACTGGAAAAGCTTCAGAGTGTCCCAGTGTGCTGCTGGTTTAGGAGGCTAAGAAATATTCTATTTGACCTACTGGGCCCTGCAAAGATCAGCAAAGGTAGAGGAGATGCAGGTAGGGAGGAGTAACTGGAAAAGCCAGGGTACTAATGCTTGCCTTGCAGGAGGTGCTCAAAGGTAAGGGGTTCTGGCTCACCTGTTGGAGGCCAGGAGAGCTGGTTGTGGGGGGAGTCAGGGAAAGGGAGGAAGGGATTTTAGGAGCAAAGGAAGGAGAGCTCTGGGAGTCTATTGGTAATTGTGAAGAGGAGCCTATCTGGGGATGAAGAGAGGGATTGGTGGGTGAAGAAGGGGAAGTGGCCCCACTGTAAGAACTATCTCCTATCTTAAAACAGGGGAATGAACCCAAGCTGAAACCCTAGATCAAAACATCCCCTGACCTTTGAGGAGTCATAACATGATCTTTGCACTTAAGTCCCATCTCCAATATATTGGAACAAAAACATACATATCTAAATGGATCTAAATATACCTTAACTTTGGAGGTGTTTGAATTCTCATCTGTGTCTTTGGGCTTATCTCTGGGAGGCATATGTAGAAAGGGCAATATGGGGCATGATGCGGGCTTGATGCTGGAGGCTTGTATGTTCTTAATGTGTAAACATTTTAGTCCTTCATGGTAATGTATGCTGAACGTACAGGCCCAGTTCTAGTGTGGCATTTTTGTGTGTTGCACCACTGTTAAATTCTGGGCTTAAAGCTAGTGTAACCTGCCTGTACACCCAGGCAACTGCTTCTGGGCTCTTTGGAATGTCTAGGCTGAACTCTGAAATAAAGAAAAACTAAATCAAACAAAATCTGCAGAACTTTGCTCTTCCTCTTTGGGTCGGGGGCAAAGGTGGCTTCAGGATCTGGATCTGGGTCTAAATTTTTGTTTCCTCTTGGCTCCTGTATTTATAAGAGGCTAAACCAAACACTGAATCTTAACTCCCCTGAACTTGGGGATGTCTATATTAAAATCTGAATATGTGATACTGCAGGTGAAAAATCTGAAAGTGTGATACTGCAGGTGGGTTCTTTTCCTTCCTCCTTCTTAACATACACACCTCAAGTACATGAATGCAGGGTCTGGAAGGCAATAGCTCCGTACATATGACGTGGCATATCCTGCTCCAATATACTCTGGCTGTGTGCAGGAGCCAGGATTTGCTGATATTTAAGCTGAAATGTCTAGATCAGACTCTGTTTTTAAGTTCATAGGTGCAGGGACCTAGTCGTCTTCCATATAGTTGTAAACACTGCTGACACTTGACTAGTAATGACCAGCCAGATAAGCATCACTATTTGGGGCTTGAAGCACTAACTCTACATTCCCAACATGCCCCAGAGACAAGTAGGGGCCCAATAAGGTGTGGTTCTGGTTACTTGCTATTGCACCTGTCCTGTAAGAACAGAATGTTTAGTGGTTGGGTTTTTTTAACAGGCACTCTGTGGAATTCACCCAGATGTCAGGAATCGTCTCGGAACAGGTAGACCTGTAAGGCTCTGGGAGAGTATCTGGTCTATATGTAACCTGTGGCTTTATTAAGTATGCCGTTGTCCCAAGAGAAGTAACCAGGAGACAAGTCCCATTCATCTTTGCAGTCAATGGGAGCTTGTCCTGCATCAGCAAGGCAGGACTTCAGGCCCATTATGGCCACTGTTTGTGGCAGAAGCAAGGGTAATAAAACAGGAAATGCGGTACCAAATAGAACGGCTCATAGCAAATATAAAACTGAATGAATGGGGAAGGGAGACAATAGAAACTGATTGGGAGCATGCAGAATTCTACTCAGCAACATGAGAGCAAGGCCATAACTAACTAACTGGATTATCTGGGGAAGACTTGGCACAGGCATAACTAAACTCTATTTTCCATATAGAAGGAAGATAGTGAATTAAACACACTTGTTTTGATTCACAACCAATGGCTTTATTAAATTCCCTCCCCTTCTCAGCATGACAACTTAGTATTTATTGACTAACATCCTATAAAACTTTGATGTATGAATAGACTTTAGACAGCTTCCATTTGAACTTGACAAGATGATCTAAGGAGTGTAGTGTACTGTACCCATACATCCACACTAATGTCACCTCAGCAGACACAATATGAAAAACTGTTCATTAAAGCGCTTTGTAACTATATTCAGCTAGTCACTGGAAACAGTAAGACATAATGTCTTCAGAAGCTTCCAGCTATTTTAATCTACTTCTACAAAAACTGGTTTTCCATTTATTTTCTATAAAGTGTCTTATGGCGTTTTAAGCTGCCTGATTCTGGAATACAATGCAGTCTATGCAGAGATTTGCGTGGCTTTTTTTTCCCCCTTTGTGTTCATTGGTTATGCTTGTGAGGCAATCCAGAAGGACTCAACAAAGTTAGGTAACTGGCTGACAGAATGGTAGACCATGTTCATTGTAGAAAAATTGAAGATACTGTAATGAACACTGGAAAGCAGAATATAAACTACTGCACAATGATGAGTTCTGAACTGGCTGTAAAATCTTAAGATTAGGGAAAGGAGAAGTTATAAGGATCACTGTGGACAGTCAATTAAGATGACTTCTCAATGCAAAGTGACGAGTCAAAAGGAAATGTTAGGATGTATTAAAAAGAGACTGAAGAACATATGCAGGCAATATTATCATATCCACTTTTAGAACATGTCCTAGATATAGGACTGAATCAAAACCTCTGACATTGGAGCGTTTGAGGTCCGGAACAGAACTCCGTAGCCCAGACTCCTCTCTAGTGTTTCTTTGCCTCCAATGACAGGTTTCAGAGTAGCAGCCGTGTTAGTCTGTATTCGCAAAAAGAAAAGGAGTACCCGTGGCACCTTAGAGACTAACAAATTTATTAGAGCATAAGCTTTCGTGAGCTACAGCTCACTTCATCGGATGCATCTCCTCTGCTTTTTCCACCAAATGCATCCGATGAAGTGAGCTGTAGCTCACGAAAGCTTATGCTCTAATAAATTTGTTAGTCTCTAAGGTGCCACGGGTACTCCTTTTCTTTTTGCCTCCAATGTTGCATTTCATATTAAACACTCCAAATTTCTTTTGTTTTTAAAGGCTTGAGAAAAGGAAGAGAGCAAAAATGACTAGAGACAATGAAGTGCTACAAATGAGATGACTTGATTTAAAGGAAGTTAAATAAAAGCATTCAAAACGATGAATTATCTTGTGCCAAGAAGGCCAACAGAGACCACCTAATTACATTCTTCCTTATTACAAGAAAAGCAGGAGACTTTACATTGAAGGAAACATTAAAATTAGAGAAAAGGAAATGTCTGTCATTCAGTATGTGTGGTGTTTGCCACCTTATCTGCTGTATTAGCTATACTGCAGGTGAGTTTAATATTTAGTGATCAGCCATCATGATATAGGTCAGTAAGGAATGTCTTGTTACAATCAGCTGCAGCAGGAACTCTCTGGGATTATTACCATGTAAATATTCACTTTTCCAGAGGTTTGAAGGAAAATGTTTTAATGTGTAACCTCTTAATTGTTGGATTCTCTAGAGAACTGAACTGTTGGGATAGCACCAGCAGCACAGTGTGCCCATACTCATGACATTAGGGGTTCAAGACTATTGCAATTCTGTCCCATTTCCATACTGAGCTGATGTACACCATTGCAGTAATAATATCTTCTGGGTACCACCTATCCTACAGTTCCAGTACCACTTCCTGAAGGAGTGGCTGCTGGGATGCCCCAGGGAATTTTGGGAGTTTACCGTGTCAGGGTTCCCTCCCCACTCTGAACTCTGGGGTACAGATGTGGCGAACCACATGAAAGACTTCCTAAGCTTATTTCTACCAGCTTAGGTTAAAAACTTCCCCAAGGCACAAATCTTTCCTTGTCCTTGGATGGTACTGCTGCCACCACCAAATGAGCTAGACAAAGATTCAGGAAAAGGATCACTGGGAGTTCCTGTTTCCCCAAAATATCCCCCCAAACTCCTTCACCCCCTTTCCTGGGGAGGCTTGAGAATCATATACCAAACAAATAGGTAGACAAGGTGAGCACAGACCAGACCTTTGGGTTTTTAGGACACTAAAAACCAATCAGATTCTTAAAAACAGAACTTTATAATAAAGAAAAAAGTAAAAGAAGCACCTCTGTAAAATCAGGATGGAAGGTAATTTTACAGGGTAATAAGATTTAAAACACAGAGGATTCCTCTCTAGGCAAACTTTAAAGTTACAAAAAAAGCAGGAATAAACCTCCCTCTTAGCATAGGGAAAATTCACAAGCTAAAACAAAAGATAAGCTAACACATTTCCTTGCTATTACTTACAATTTTTGTAATCTTGGATGATTAAAGTCTATGAGTCTATGAGTCTATGATTATTTCAGGTAGGGTTTTAGGAGATGGTTTTTCCTACCCTGGTCCCTCTCTGTCCAAGAGAGAACAACAAAGAAAGCACAAAACAAAACCTCCCCCCACAGATTTGAAAGGATCTTCTTCCCTTATTGGTCCTTTTGGCCAGGTGCCAACCAGGTTATTTGAGCTTCTTAACCCCTTATTGGTAAAGGAGGGATTTTATGCTACCTGTAGCTGTATGTTTATGACAGACCTCTTTTCCAGCAAGTGCCTGGGGAAACACCTGGCAGTCTCCTGGAGTGGTAACTCCTCCTAACTTTTATATCCTAGTCAGGATGAATGCTCTGCAGTGACTTCCTGCTTAGTCAGAGAAGTTCCTGCTGGAGCGTTTAAAAGTAATGGCAAAGTGACTGCAGCAAGGTGGTGGAGAGAGTTTTGGTACCATCTGTTGAGACCAGATTGAGCAGCCAGTATGGATGGCTGCATGCTATGATCATGATTGGCTGGGGCATCACTTCAACGACTAGTGGACCTGAGTTGGGCTGGGGCCAGTAGCAATGCTGCAGAATGTAAGGCTGCACCTCTGTGGTAAAATAAACTTGACATTGCTGTGCTAGACCACTAGTGTGTGGAGTGGATGTTGCTGTTGCATAAGAATGTGGGTGAGATGGCAGAGACTAGATATCATCCTCCATCTTGGAAGAAAGGTGGGGCTACAGGGTACTGCAGGCTTCAGTCAACACCAGGCTCTGCTAGCTGATGTGTGTGTTTCAGTAATGTTTATACAAAAATAAATGTTAAACACTTTGTTCCGTAAAAAGAACTGTGCCTGAGGAAGTTATTTGGAGTTTTTTTTATAAATATCAATGCACCTCAGTTTACCTGTTTTGATATTATTATGCCTGACTGCACAGAGGTTACCCAAAGATGGCTGGTGGCGGAATGAACAAACGGGAAATGAAGCAATGATGGACATAAGATAATGCTCCTTAAGGAAACAGTGGGGGAACTGTTAATTTGAGAAATGGCCCTGGCTGGTTACAACCAGCCTAATATGCACATTCTTGCCAGGCATGAACCTAGGATCAAAAGGGATACTAAATTATTAAAGGACCCTGGACCTAGAAAGGAAGGTTCTGAAAGGTGGGTTGTCAGCAGCCGCTGGAGATGTCTCTGAGAGATGCTGAGAATGCAATAGGGTAGTTTGCTTTGCCTAGTTCAAAGATGAAAGGTTCCTGGGTTGAATGGAATTTACCAAAGCTTGCAAGGAAAGGTTAAGGTTTAAGTAATGGGAAATATCCTTATAGGTCTCTATTGGTTTGCCTGTAGGGTTTTATGGTTTTAACCTTGTCTCTGCATGCTATATACTGTTGGAGTGAATGAATAAATTGTTTTGTTTTGAATAAGCCATTTTTTGAGTCACTTTAATCAGCTGCTGTCACAGGCTCCTGGAGGAAAAGAGCTTACAGGTGCCAAAACCAGTTGAGTTAACGTGGTTGGTAAATAGGAGCTGCAGCCCAGAGAGCCATCTAAGAGACATAGGGCCAAGTGGTTCTGCCCAGAGTGAGGTTCATGAAACCAGGCCTTGCCCCTGAGACCTGGTGCACTTGAGAGGGACTAAAAGGTGCAGTTCACCCACAACTGCCCAAGCAGGATGAGAGCTCCAGTCACAGTGGAAGCTACCTGGCTTGTTACACGCCAGTCCAACAGAAGTTTTGGGATTGAGAAGTCCATTATGGTGAAGCTGAAGTCCCTAGTCCCTGACTCTGCAAACTAAACCCCCATTGATACAATTTTGGTTTTAATCATGTTTATTAGGGTAGTGTCTAAGGCAGGGGCGGGCAAACCTTTTGGCCTGAGGGCCACATCTGAGTATGGAAATTGTATGGCGGGCCATGAATGCTCACAAAATTGGGGGTTGGGGTGTGGGAGGGGGTGAGGGCTTTGGGGTGGGGCCAGGGAGTTCAGGATGTGGGAAGAGGCTCTGGGCTGGGACAGGGGTTTGGGGTGCAGGGGGTGGGTGAGGGCTCCAGTTGGGGGTGCAGGCTCTGGGGTGGAGCTGGGGATGAGGAGTTGGGGGAGCAGGAGGGTGTTCTGGATGGGACCGAGGGGCTCAGAGGGCAGAAGGGGGATCAGGGCTAGGGCAGGAGGTTGATGCACAGGAGGGGGTCAGAAGTGCAGTCTCGGGGCGGCGCTTACCTCAAGCAGCTCCCAGAAGCAGCGACATGTCCCCCACTCTGACTCCTACACAGAGGCATGGCCAGGAGGCTTTTCAACTGCCCCATTGAAAGGTGCCGCTCCTGCAGTTCCCATTGGCCAGGAACCCCCTGGCTGCCCCTATGTGTAGGGAGCCAGAGGCGGGACATGTCGTTGCTTCCGGGAGACACGCAGAGAAGGGCAAGCCCCGGACCCCATTCCTTGGTGAGAGCTCAAGGGCCGGATTAAAATGTCTAAAGGGCTGGATGTGGCCCTCGGGCCATAGTTGCCCACCCCGGTCTAAGGGCCAGCCAAGAATGGGCCCCCATTGTGTTAGGTGCTGTACAAACACAGAATAGCAGTGGCTCCCCTCCCTGAAGAGCTCACAGTCTAAATAAATCAGACCATAGAGTGGGTGGGGGAGAGAGATTTGAACACACAAGCAGAGTGAATAATGTGATGGTGGCAAATGTTGTATTACCTCCACGATTGTATTGTTTTGTTAGTAACAAAACAAACCCTATGTACCTACTGCAGGTGGTGTCTCACTCCCCAGTTCCTCTTCCTGCTCTTGCTGAACCTGTCACAGGACATGACATGAGCGTAAGTGATCAACATGGCCAAAATTGAGATAATGAGGTGGGGGGAGGGGACGAAAGCATCCTGGAAGGAAGGAGAAGTGCTACCAATAGCCCCCCATTTCTCTTAGTGCACTCACAAGGAAGAGAGAGGTCACTTTCCCATCTGCTCCATTATATACAGCTGCTGTGTGACTGATGGTTCTTGGTGTACCCAGGGCTGTTAGTCACTTGTAACCCTCTGCCTCTAGCGAGAGGTAGCTTTGCCCACAGTGGCTAGCTGCTGGTTATGTAACACCACCAGCCTGTCAGCCACTCAAGAACTCTTTTCTGGACTATGCCAGCGTGTCTTTGCCTCACAGGTAAACAAGAGTCCCCTTGAACTGTTCTCCTGTGAAAACCAGCCCCTGACACTGGCTACTCACAGAAATCCCAGATCCTCTGCCCCCAAAGGAGCAGTGTGCCCTAGTTTACTAATTTTACCCTACACCCCTGCTCCTATATAACACACAGCAATGGTAATAAAACAAGAGAAGGGTTATTTAGGAAAGAACAGAAATTCAACTAGAAACAGTGTGATGGAAACAAATGGTTACAATACAAAATAAAATCATGAAATGTGAATTAGGGCATTTATTTACTATTGTTACCTTTCCTATCGAATGAAATAAGCTTTCCCACCAAAGTTCAGTCTGTTGCAGAGCTGGCTGGCTTCAGAGGAGCCAATTTTTTTTCCCATGAGAACATCTCTGTTTCCCAAGATGTCTCTTCAGTGAAAGGATGAAAAGGGGCTTCTCCCCTCCTCTGTAATACTGAAACACTTTTTTGTCTTTATTCATAGCCAAGGCGATCCCTTATCTGTTGTTATGCTCTTTTTTTTTTTTAACCTCCAAGTGGGTTTGATTGTTTTAAGTCTGATGATCTTCTATTGATAGTCTTGGGATAGAGCAAAGCTAGACAATTGAACCTCACACTACGCTAACCAGGGAGGGGACAGTTCCCTCCTGCTTGAATGGGCCTTTGGTGATTAACTTTTACTCTAGTCTAGGACCATAAAACAGACTTTAAATATAGTTACATTATTCCTTAAATATTACCCATACATACATTTTGCAATGGGTATGACTCTTGATAAGTTACGAGCTGTGTAGATACCTCCCATGTTACCCCTTATGGATAAATACCCTGCAAGATATGTGTTTGGTATAGCGAGTTTGTCAAATCTGAGACAAGTTGTTTGCAAGGAACAGGGGACCCTTTGCCAAAGGGTCTCTCTGTCACAGTAACTAAATACTAAACTTCAAGAGTGTGCAATGAAAATGAACAAGTCCATAAAAAGATCACTCATGGATTGCAAGCAGCAAAATATGGAATCTGCCATGTATGGGACAAAAAGGCTAATGTTTCAGCAGATATTATCTGCCATAGGGCACTCTGTCTTGCACATGCTGTTGATATTGTATTTAATACAAACTATTTCCTAATTTAAGGGGATAAACTTGAATCCTTGCTCAGGGACAATTCTTGGAAACCAGTGGGATTTTTGTCTGAATAAAGAGTGGGCTTTAAATTAAGGACTATATCACAGGCTCTTCAAAGAACAGAACTTTTATAACTTGTGGGGGGAGGAGGAGTGTGAGAGAGAGGGAGAATCCTGCCCAAAAAAACTAGGGGCAGGACCAACAGCTTAAAAGTCAATTGAAGTCTGCCACTGAAATCAAGCAGAGAAGGCTCTGGCCCTATGTTGTCATGGAATGAATCCTGAGAAATCCTAAGCACAAATAGATTGAATGCTCGGGTCCTCATTATGGGAAAGAACCATTTGGGAGTTCCCAAAATCTGGCCTTTCCTTTTTTTAAAAAAATGTTGTTGTTGCATTCCCTCCCCTTCCTGCTGTGCCTGCCTTCACCCCAATATCTTGAGCAGCCTTTTAGTCATCTGAACAGTACAATGGCTCTGAGGATGATAAATTAGGTTTTGAATAGAAATTTGAGATAAAACAGCCTGTTCTGTTTTAATGACTGTCCCTTTTTATACCTCTAGATAAATGATATGTTAGACGACTCATAGGCTTTATTGCTTTATATACTTGGTGCTATAAATAACTACTAGCCTTTTCTGACTGATAAACTGTAGTAAGAGTTGCAGTGTTGTGTAACTCAAAACCTAAACTGGGCACACTGAGACCTAAGCAAAAAGGCCCTGTGCTTCTGAGAAGAGCATTCGTTAACTAGCCAAACAGCCTGTCACCCATAATGTTCAAAGGTTAACTGTACCCAAAGTGGAGTAACTCCGCTTGTATGACCTTCAGCTGAAGTGACTGCTTGTTTTCATCTGTTTCATCTAAAATGGCCAAGCAAACAGGACCTGCTTGTGTGGGAAAAGTCTGTATGTACAGATCTCATCTGGAGCTGGGCAAGGTGCCCAGCAATCAGCATCTGACTGTCATGAGTTTAAATCCTAGTGTCACTGGTTAATTTAGGATTCAAACTTGTCAAGGATTTTTGTGGGCCAGCTGTAAGTGGGGCTCTTTACAAAGAGTTCAAATGTAATCTTAATCCCTCTGGAGGGTTAGCTGGATGTTGCAGCTACTGCAGTGCTGTTCATTCCAGCGAGCTATTGTGCTCTGGGAGTTAATGCTGGGTTACTAAATTGCCCAGTAATCATTCCAAAAAAACATTGCTTTGGGGTGTTGAAAATGAATGCATGCTTCCTTCTTCTGGCCCAATGCTGTGCATCATAGCCATTCAGCCACTACTAGCACTGGCAAACGGGGGAATGCCGGAATTAAATATGTAGTACTTTTCCCTCTTTATATTGGCAGGCATCACCATTAAGAGCCTCAACACTTCACACAAGTGGGCGCTAGCCTGGTTTTACAGAGGAGGAACTCAAGGTGCAGACAGGTTAAATGGCCATACAGGAAGCCTATGCAGCCAGTAATAGAACCATAATACCTGTGTTCAATTCCTGGGTCTCACCACTAGAGAACATTCCCCTGAATTCTGTCCCATCTCTCAAATACCTGGACTGCTACATCACTTTTGAGTGAATTTGCTTTTCACTGCAGTCAGACTAACCGCATTGGCAAGAGCAAGGCATCATGCAGGAAGGAATTATAAAGCAATATCCAAACCACTTGGACCTTAAAGGGGATATTATCTAATCCTAGGCCTCTTCTGAGAAGAGATTTCAGATTTGGACAAAATTAGCAACTTCTTTTGCATTTGTAGCCTAAAAAAAATCTGCGCCCAGCCTCCAGAAATTATCCGAGCTAGTATACTAATCCTCCGTGCCACCTAGCCCAGTTTGAAAAAATGCTTGCCCTTACAAATGTTTATTTAAAAACTTTTGCAACGTTGGCACTTTACTGGAGTTATAATAACTGTCACCTGACCCAATCTGTACCTGCAAATGTTCTTTATCTCTTGTCAGGCATTCACCTTTTAACTACCCATTCAATGACTGCAGAGGCTATTGAACCCTTACATGCCATGTTTTTGATATGGAATTTTGTTCGCCTTCGCATCTCTTTGCCAATGCTTATTCATGTCTTAATATCTTTTTAAAAAGAGGGGAGGCAGAATGGGCAGAAGGGAACTGAAGCCAACACTATTTTTGCTTCCTAACTTTTGTGGGGTACGGGAAGAGATCAGTGAGGTGATTTGAAAATGTTCTGCAGATTACCCTAGTAATTATGTAAATGAATACTTTGAAATCTGTATTGCTATTTGCTGCAATATGGTAAACAGGGGTTGCCCCTGAAATACAGTGTGCGTGTGCATGCATGTAATATATAGTAGACGATGAAGATTTATAATCAAACTTGCACCTAATTATTGTTATCTTAAATCATCTTTAGTCCTAATAGTATCACAAGCAGCAAATCCCTTGCACTGCTCTCTAATCTAACTGGACCAGCCACTGTCCCCTGGTTCTGTATGTGGAAAGAAACTCTGCTGCTTCTGTGACCTTTTCCTTCTACCCCCCTCGGCTTTGCTTCTGGACCCCGCAGAGACCTGTCCATGCAGACCACCATCCATGCTGATGGAGGGTTGGGTGCTCCAGAGGCTGGGCTGGTAGTATGAGGCTGGGGTGGGGTTTGGGGAATGAAAACTGTCTGACAGAAAAGATCATACACTCTGGGGCTGTATCTATCACTCCTGTACTGCACCCACCTTCTGCAGCTCTGGCCAGGAAGCTGGGTATGGAGGGCTGTTGTCCTAGGTTTGGGGGTGGGCCCTGTGATCTTTTCTGTTATGGGGGGACAAACCCCACCCTCCTTACAATGATTAATGTGGTACTGGTGGTGAGGGATCCTCATGGAGACTTCTTTCATTCCATCTCATGGGAGATGTGGTTCAATATTCTCTGCCTCTCCTGGCTTTCACAGTGCGCAGCACTCAGTCCTGGCATTCAACACACACATTTTAATTGATTGTTTCAGCTGTTTATTATGAAGATCCATTGAAATGGGGGACAGTATAACAGTGGAAAAGGAGAGGTTCTGTCCTTTGATAATGCAAACTGATACAGCAGCTATAATTTATGCACACTATGTGAGGCACCAAAAATAAAATCAGTTGGGAATTCTCATGAACAAGACGGAGAGGGTAGTTGTCTATGTGTTTGAGAGAGAATACCCTGGATATGGAATTTGTCTTCATGCAGTGGGAGCTGATGTCACAACATTAGCATATTACCTAGCTTTTAGGATTTGTACTTACTATACACTATTGGCTTTTCAAGCTGTATGTTGATCTGAATATTTTCAATGGAATTGTTTCCTATAGTAACTATTCTGCATTTTGTGGCTACTTCTGAGGTGTGTGTCTTACTTTTCATGTTTAAATATAAAAGGTAACAAACAACTGTTTGTAAAACCAAGCACAAGTGGGTCAGCCAGGGTTGTGTTGGTAACAGTCTCTCCCCTAACAAATAGAGGAGTTATGTCAAAAATGAACATGTGATAGATGGTATTTATACAGAATCACTGGATGCAATTATGCAATCATGAAAGCAACCAAACATAGCCAGGTTTCCTTGCTTCATCTGGGATGCCACCCAAATTTGTCAGCTATACTTCAGCATTAGCCGTTTCCCCGGCTCCCTGTCTCCTGCTGATCCTTGTATCCTTGGATGATGCTGTACTAATTTATGGAGCTCCTCTCTGTTGGCCATCTGCATTACTCCATCAACGCTTTCCCCTACAGACTTTCTCCTTTCTGCCTCTCCTAATTTTGTGGACCTTCTGAAGCTCCACCAAACCACTCTGACCTTCAGCAAACTAAGGATGATGAACCAGGTATGGAAGCAGGTATACATCTATTGCAAGAACTGATGTCTCAGTTTATTTATTATTTAGACATTTATTTAGTATTCCTGGCAAGTTATAGTAGCAGTGCCAGGATTTAACAGGGGCAACCAGAGTTCATTAAACTACCTTTTTGTATAAGTCTTGTGGGAATGTACTTGGAAGTGCAAAGTCAATGCATACGTTTTTCAACATTAATATCCTGGTCAAATTGATCAGCTGTGTCTGGCTCTCTTTATCCTCACTTTTTAACACTGAAAGAAACCTATATCCTATTAATCCCTGGTGTAATTCCATTGATCTACACCAGGGATGAATTTGCTCACTCTGTGTTGAAGAAATATTTAAATGACTTCATTTTTTATGAATTGCAAGAACTTTTACTCTGTATTTTCTGAAACACTTTCTGTAGGGATGGTCAATTTTTCTGCCTAAGGGCAGGGAGTGACTGTGTGTGATTTAAGCAGCAATCTCACACCCTCCTCCTCCTCCTCTGATTTACATATTTATATGATGAATTATTACTAGAGTAACAGCTGTACACAGTACTCATATCTCAGCAACATAACCTTCCCCTTCTCATCAGATCACTTCTATTTCTGACTAGAAATCTTCTGGGCGACCTTTTCATCTGCTGTGAATGATTTATTTATTTATTTGTTTGTTTTAATTATGTTGGTTGGTAGATCATTAGGGATATTGTCTTCAGTGTCATTTATATCTATTCTCTCTGCTTAAAACAAGACACCAGATACAATGACCCTGAAGAGACAAGACAGCTTAAAAAATGGTAAGTTAAGTGTGTGTGTGTGCTCTCTCCAATGAGGTGTTCATTAGTTTAAAGGGAATAGTGTGAAGAACTAGAATTTGGGCTCTAAATACCCTACTAGTCTAACATTAAAAAACAGAAAAAAAGTGTGTGTGTGTGTTCATTTTAAAATTAAAAAGGAAACAGGAATATGCTGACCGGGGTCCTGGTTATATAGAATACTTTAATGCTTTTATATCAGCTATGTATCGGGTTATTTTGTTTTGGGTTTGGTTTGGATTGGTGTGTGTTTTCACATTGCACCAAGAAGAATGAATGCACTGTGTAATCTCTTTAGATAGATTGTATTTTCTGTAATGATGCATGGACAAAAATATGAGGATGACTAGTTAGCCTTTCCATTGTGAAAAAAGTAGGGATGAAAAATCCAAGCAGCACAGATATTATTTCAATATGATGAATTGCCCAAATATGGAGAGAACTACAAATGTAAAATATTTGTTCTTACTAGAAAGTTTTGAAAGTCACATCAAGACTTTAAAAATATGAAACGTAGAGAAGGCTCAGAGTTCTATGCTGTGTGAACCTGTAACTGCAAGATTTTTTTGAAACATAACTTATTTGCATGCCTCTTTAAAATGTGTTTTATGTATTGCATACTACAGAACAAGTGACTTTGGGTTAGGCTTCAATGCAGTTGTGACACAGAGCTTAATATCAGCAGTAATATTTTGGAGGCAGTCTTGTTTGCACACCTGCCTCTTAAATTCTAAGGATCGTATTGTACTACAAAGTTTTGGTTTGGTTTGTTTAAGCAGATTTCCCCTCTGAAATCGGCATGGAATTATGACTTTTAAAAAGAATCAATTTTGGCTTCTTAAAAGGGAGTTCGGTCCATGTTTCTGATTAGACATGAAAATGTTGCTTTTCTTGTGTCTAAAGCGGTGTTTGTAGTTGGAGAGTTACTGAGCTCTTTATTACAGTATTAAAGGCAGCACTAGTGTTTTCATGACACTGTCTTGTGTATCTCTGTCCCTTTAGTGCTTTTCCTGAGACAAACATAACTGGGTATACAGAATGAAATGTTGAGAACCTGCAGCTCCCACGGCAGGCAATGGGAGTTACAGATGCTCAGTAGCTCTCAGGGTCTAACCTTGAGATAGCAAAGGATGGTTCCTCTGAGTCAAGTTCTTGCTGAAGTTCATGGGAGTTGGATTGGGTCACAGGAAAGGGTTCCCATCTTTTAAATTCACTGTTTGTTTCAAGGGTTTTTTTTTTTCTTATAAAAGTAAAATGAAAGTTTTGGTATCCCAGAGCAGTTGAAAACAATGGTGTTTTTCAAAATGCCATAATATCTTGTTAAACTTGTAGTGCATCTCTGAGGTAAAATAACATTTCAAACAATCCCTTCAGTTGATTATCTGCACTGATTGTTACCATCTTGCAACAACTGTCCTTCTGGGCAGAAGAGAAACCCATTGCCAGAACTACAAATAATTTACATAACCCAATTTAAAGCTCTAACAAAATGTTCCACTGCTAAGAGGATTGTTGTACCGTAATTAACATGTGGGATGAAAATACTTTCTGAAGTTCCTGAACACTCAAAATATAGATTAGATCCCTAGGAAAGATAAAAATTAGCTTTTAAAGTTTTCCTCTGCCAGATTTTCAAGTTGGCATTCCTCAGAATCGTACATAAGCAGAGCTTTATCCCTGCAAATGCTGTGTTTGCTCTGCAAAGGGGAAAGGGAGGTGTCTAAAATTTCATATCTACACCTGGGAAGAAGTAGTAACAAACTGGAAATCACGGCTGCTTTTTGCCACCACTGGTAATGTAAACAAAATGATCAATTTAAAAACAGCACATTGCACGTGACGATGAAGTATTCCTGGGCCCTGACAGTTCATGCCAGTTCTGCAAGCCAGTAGTAACAGTAGTTTGCATTTTGTTGGTGTGATTTTTTTTTAAATTTTTTTTATGGATCTCAAAGCACTTCACATACTCTATGCAAGCAGCATAACTAAAATGCAGCCAACTGGTGCCCAGCTCACACAGCAGTGTACGTGAGAAGGAGGAGGGAGGAATTCTGGCTAAGGGCATTGTGTCATGGGATCATTAATATCTCTGCAGGGTATACAGGACCTCATTCTGAACTGCTATGATTCCTGTTGAATAGTCCTAATGAAACGAATGGACCTACTTAAGCAATAAGGTAGTAGTGTGAGTAGAGGTTTCTTCCGAAGGACCATCACACGGTGAACTTTGTGGTACCCAATCTATCCACCTCAGAATGACAAAGGGCTGAATCAACCCTGCTAGGACTAGAGGCCACTCAAAACAATCTGCTATTCTAGACAAAACTTTAGTGGGCCGCACCCTTCCTCCTAGGCCTAGAGCAGCAGATTTGGCCCAGCTGCATTTCTGTCATGATGGAGGGGCAGCTAAGCCAAATGTGAGCGAGTGGTGTTGCAACCTGGTGGACGGGGCTGCAGTGCCTCTCAAGTTTGGCCCAGCCACCTCTTTGTCAGGAAGGGCTGCTGGGCCATATCTGCCACTGGAGGCAGTTGCCCAGAAATCTGACGACCTAGGCAGCTACCTTGTTTGCCTATAACTAGAGTGGCCTCTGACTAGGATTGGAACCTTTGATTCCAGGAAGCCTGCATAATCCAAGGAAGATGATCAGATCATTGAGCCTTCCCCTTCTGTTGATCAGTGACTTACTTTATTGTGCTTCAGTGTTAAAGTGATCCGCTTACATCAGCCAAATAAACCCATAAAATGTCAAATATAATCTCTGGGGACCAGCATTATGAATAGCTGAGCTCCATAAAAGGATGCTTCCGGGATGCTGGAGGAAATAAGGACCTGTCCCTGACCTGCTGCTCTGAGGTTTTGCAGTCCAGGCAGTTTTCCACCCAGTCTAGTATGGAAATGGAAGCAAGTAAAAAAAAAAAAAAAATGACACTAGCTCTAATCATTGCAGTGTGGGGTTGGTGTGTTTCACATACACCCCTACCTCAGCCAACAGCACCTGGCAATGTAAAACAAAATGATCAATTTAAAAACAACACATTGCACGTGATGATGAAGTATTCCTGGGCCCTGACAGTTCATGCCAGTTCTGCAAGCCAGTAGTAACAGCCAACAGCTGAGGTGACGATGTAATCTGAATCTTCAAAGTAAAAAACTCCTATTAAAGCGCCGTGCAAGTAGGATGTCTGAGCAGAGGCCAAACCACAACAGCTGGAGAGCGTCTGTTTTATGTGCAAATCAAAACAAGATAACTGAAGTCACTAACAAAGAACTGCAGCCTGGAGAATGGGCCTGCCTTCTTCCAGCCATCCTCCTCCTGTCTGTCCAGCACTCTGTGTCACATCCCATCACCTGTACAGAGGGAAGGAGAAGCTAGAGTTAGGACCCAGTACACAAGGGGCTGAACTAAGAACAGCCCTGCACCCTGTCACAGGCAGCTTTACAACATTAGATGGGACCACAAGTCCTCCACCTCTCACTGATCCTTTTAAGAGGCATTTACAGATGCCAGCTCACTGTGGCAAAGTGCATGACCCACTTTTTCCACTCTCGTCTTGCAAGAGAGCTATTTGAATAAATATGCGGTGGCAGAGGGAGAGCGCCATCGTCAAGTCTGGACTTGGATCCACATCTGAGGATCACAAAGAAACTAGGAATGTTATCGCATCTCATTCATGAGCTGCATGTGATCTGGAATGATCACTAAGGCACAGGAATGGCCTGCAGGGGTTCTTAAATTGTTGCACTGTTAAAGTGAACAGTGTCATCCTGTCTAAAAGTATAATCTCTTATGGCAGTGTATCAAAAAGAGAAGACTTTCTGAATCTTTGAGTAGATTTAGATGGTTTTTAAGAACCCTTGGAGGGCAGGAAGTGAACTACCTAGAAAAGGTAATACAGACCCATGCCTGGACTAACTTCTGCTGCGTCAGAATGTGCACCCTGCCCTCCCTCCCTCCACATCCTTGTGGGGGTGAAACAGAGGCTGGGGTGACTGGAAGCCAGGATGGGGGAGAGATGGCTTGGATGATGAGCCATGCAATGTGGGGGAACAGGACTGGCTGGGCAAGAAGACTGGGACGGGGAGTCCAGAGAATTGACATTAGGACTTGCAGGACAAAGAGGCTGGGGCTGGGATAAGAAGTCTGAGGAGTGAAGATTGCAATCGTTTAAGTGAGGAGAACAGGAGTGGGATGAGGTGCCAGGGTTGGGAAAGAGACAGGACTGGGTCAGGGCAGAAAGGGGCCATGCTTGAAAGGAAATGGGCAGAAGAGTCTGTGCCCAGTAGAGCAAACTCCCCTCTAGAGCCTGGAATGGAATCCAAGATCCCTGAGTCTCAATACTCCTCTGCTGTCAGCATATATCTGTGAAACCCTGTGTCTTTAGAGCTGGTCGAGAGAGGATAACAACTTACTACTGCTATCAGTTCGTGATGAACACCACAGAAAAACTCATCTGGAAATTAATAACTGGGTTTAAATAGCATGCAGTAAACAAGGAACAGGACCACACATTGAACAACAAGGAGAAAACAAAATATTGAATAGCTGCTCATTAAGTGAGCGCTGTCCATCTGGTGCACGGAATGAGGCAAGGGTCCTGTGTGGGGGAACAATGTGATTAAAGACTGTATCATAATGCATATTCACAAAAGGACCAAATTAAGGTGCACAGGCAAATTAATTCTGGCATTTCCTAATTTCTGAGTGCTTGGCTTTGCAACCTTGACATTCTTTTAATGTTGGGTGTGTGTGGTGGTAGTGGGGGAGTGAGAGAGGGAGATTGAGATGTATATTCCTTAATTATGGGTTTTAATCCATTTTGTTTGACATATGGTGGGAAATATGCTGATTATTGCAAATTCAGTCTCTTAATAGTTCTATAGAAAAGAGATAGGCAAATATACTAGTTCACTTATTCCTGTGCTCTCCTGCTATGTGAAACATTAGAGCAATCAACAGGTTGATGTTCTCTTGCTTGTGTCTGTAAGACTTTTAAAAAATTCCATGTCCCTCTTTCTGTCTTTTATAATCACAGCAGTGATTCCTAGGTTCCTAGTTTAAACCTTCCTTGTTGTGTCACAAAATTTAAACCCTGCCACTGATTTACAATTGGTTTATAATGATTACATTTTCATTGTTTACCAACAAATACTATTGGACCCAGGATTATAAACCCAAAGTACAGTGTAGGACTTTGATCTGATTGTACAT
Source organism: Dermochelys coriacea (assembly GCF_009764565.3). Lineage (NCBI taxonomy): Eukaryota > Metazoa > Chordata > Testudines > Dermochelyidae > Dermochelys > Dermochelys coriacea. The sequence goes on along the minus strand of NC_050077.1, from coordinate 63,162,721 downwards.
TCTCAGTCCTTGAATTGTTTTACCACAAGCAAATGAATTGCCTTAATTATTTAAACAGACCTGTTATCTCCAACCATCATCATCTCATCTCCTCTCTGTACTGCTAGAAAGAATTTAAACAGTCATTGCAGCTGTGGAAGTGCCAGCTTAACTGGTCTCTGGGGAAAAAAATGGGTACTATCTCATACAATCTTGGTAGGGTTAGGAAAGAATGATTTACTGGATTGCATCTTCTGTTGGATTGTTCTCTTCTCTTGAATTCCAGGGGCAGTAATTGCTAACAGTGTCAATTCATTGGACAATTAAACTCCTTATTTTATCCTTCGAGCAGGTAGAGAACAGGCAGTGGTAACAGAAGGCTCTTCAGCACTGTGGTATAGCTGGATGATAGAGGGGGTGAGACTTAATTCAGTCTCTATACCCATTCTGTACTTGGCATCTGAGCTACTTAGAACCAACTGTACTGGTGCAGTTGTAAAAATGAACAAAAAAAATGGTATGTACTGATAACTGGATGAGGTCCACCATATATTAATTGTTAACCACTTTTGGTTTCTACTGACCTGGGCTAGATTTAAACCAGCTATCTAGAGGTGAAAGGTTCCTAATCCCACTGGTAAACTCTTGAGCACCTTAGGTCCTCTCTTGTTCTCCCTTTTTACTGATGATTAACTTTTCCATGATGAGAGAATTTGTATGAGTGGAAAAACACACTCTCCTGCCACACTGGTATTCTCAGCAAATTAAGTATTCTTTCGCTATTGGCTTGGAAAGAAACACTTTTGTTGTTGTTTGTTGTTTTTTAATGAACGGAATTACACATCTAACTTCCATGATTTTGCATGCATATGGCTAATTACATTAATTTGCATGCACAATCAACTGATTTTGTGCATGCTTTCAAAGTAACTGCACACAAACTAGGCATTCAATTGCAGGCCCATGTATTGTACTCAGTACACAGTGTAGCTGTCATTCCATCAACAACCAATCTACAAGTAGGTTGAGGACAGTATATTAAATCTACAGTGACCATGAGGCCAGCTGGCAAATGGCAGCAAGCCTGGAATTAAAGATTTCTAGGTAGACTTGTTCCAAAAATTGAAAAGCTACCTTTGTGGATAGTCTTAAAGTTGTTTTTATTATGTGAGTGTTTGGAATAGACCTGGTTTGTTTGTTTTTCTTGAGCAATATCATGCTTTATCTCTTTTTATCAAAATGGTTATTGAATTTTTTTGTTTACTAAAATCTGGATTTTCAATAACTTTATCAAGAAAAAATATTCTTTTAAAAATCAAAAAGGCACTAAAGTGTTTCACAAAAAACAAAAATGTCAGCGAGACTGCTTTGAAAAACGTTGTTTTCCTAAAAAAACAAAATAATATATTAAACGTTCTCTTCAAAACCTAGAAAACCAGTTGTCATTGCAAGCTTTTAAGGATTTGTTGGAGTTTAAAACTAGCAAACCTTTCAGTGTAGTGGAATAATCATACTACAGAGTTGTTCAAAAACATGAATCTCTTACTTGTAGCTGAAAACTTTTAACAACATTGAACTTAAAATCCCTGCCCTTAGCAAATGAAGTATGGACTCTTAGATCAAGATCTTAGATAAGAACCTCCTGCTTTGAACAGACAGTGGAACTTTGTATTAATAACTACCCTTATTAGACAACTTTCTGTCCTGAGAAGTCATCCAAAACACATCCTATCCCCAGTATGATAGAGAATAATTACATTTGATGATGGAGTTAAACCAGAGAGGAATTCAGTCCAAGCAGAACAATTCTGTTGTACCTTTATTAGAACAGAATGTCCGTTAAGCAATTTATTTGTAAATTCCTTGAATATGTCTGTGATTCTATGAGTAGGCACTTAAGAGGGCTTTCATTGTAGTTTTAAGTGGCAACAAATATATTATTTGAATGTACTTCCTTTGCTTGGCAAAAACTTTGCCTGGCTTTTAAATATACATGGTCATTAATCACCTATTTTTAATATCTATGCAAATTAAGGGCTTATACTAAACTCCACAGGGGTTAAGCAAGAAGCCCCTAGCTTTCTCTTGCCTTCAAACCCCCCCCTTCCTACACACACACAGTGCACAACATGAGCCTAATTCTGTCTCATTAAAATCATGGGAGTGGAAGATGTATTATGTCTCTTATTTATCTGTATTGCCTTTTCTGAGAAGCTTCAGGAATTACCCAGCTTCCAACAGTGGTCATCGCATTGGTCTTGGCACAGGATATGGTAAATCCTACAGTTATAAAATAACAAGTTCAAACAATCTTCTGTGTTTAATTTTAAACATTTTGTTGGTAAAGTACTGTTGAATTGTATTCATTTAGACCACCTTTAAACCCACATAATTACTCAGTACAAAGACTCTAAAAGTTATGCCCTATATAACATACTCACTCCACAAGCAGGAAATGTTTGTCCTGAGCTGCTCCCGCTGTTATAAGAATAGATCATTTATAAATGATTGGAAGGAATTGGTAAACTTCTGAAAGAAGTGGAGGGACTCCAAGGTACAGTAATAAAAGAGACCAAATGTAGAATCCTTTGTTAAAATAAAATATCATACCATGGCCTACAACTAGTGTCCCTCACGTAGCAGGAGGCAGAGTATGATGTGATGATGATGTGATGTTATATCATGAGAAGAAAAGGAGGACTTGTGGCACCTTAGAGACTAACAAATTTATTTGAGCATAAGCTTTCATGAGCTACAGCTCACTTCATCGGATGCATTCAGTGGAAAATACAGTGGGGAGATTTATATATGCAGAGAATATGAAACAATGGGTATTACCATACACACTGTAAGGAGAGTGATCAGGTAAGGTGAACTATTACCAGCAGGAGAGTGGGGGGAGGGGAGGCAAATCTTTTGCAGTGATAATCAAGGTGAGCCATTTCCAGCAGTTGACAAGAACGTCGGGGGGGGGGGGATAAACATGGGGAAATAGTTTTACTTTGTGTAATGACCCATCCACTCCCAGTCTTTATTCAAGCCTAAGTTAATTGTATCCAGTTTGCAAATTAATGCCAATTCAGCAGTCTCTCTTTGGAGTCTGTTTTTGAATTTTTTTTGTTGAAGAATTGCCACTTTTAGGTCACATCACATCAGCCACACTATCAGAGGCTCGATGAAGTGAGCTGTAGCTCACGAAAGCTTATGCTCTAATAAATTTGTTAGTCTCTAAGGTGCCATCGGTACTCCTTTTCTTTTTGCGAATACAGACTAACACGGCTGCTACTCTGAAACCTATCAGAGGCTCGTTCACCTGTGCATCTACCAATGTGATATATGCTATCATGTGCCAGCAATGCCCCTCTGCCATGTACATTGGTCAAACTGGACAGCCTCTACATAAAAGAATAAATGGACACAAATCAGACGTCAAGAATTATAACATTCAAAAACCAGTCGGAGAACACTTGGATCTCTTTGGTCACTCGATTACAGACCTAAAAGTGGCAATTCTTCAACAAAAAAACTTCAAAAACAAACTCTAACGAGAGACTGCTGAATTGGAATTAATTTGCAGACTGGATACAATTAACTTAGGCTTGAATAAAGACTGGGAGCGGATGGGTCATTACACAAAGTAAAACTATTTCCCCATGTTTACTTCCCCTCCCCCCCCCGCTCTCTTGCTGGTAATAGCTCACCTTACCTGATCACTCTCGTTACAGTGTGTATGGTAACACCCATTGTTTCATGTTCTCTGTGTATATAAATCTCCCCACTGTATTTTCCACTGAATGCATCCGATGAAGTGAGCTGTAGCTCATGAAAGCTTATGCTCAAATAAATGTGTTAGTCTCTAAGGTGCCACAAGTCCTCCTTTTCTTTTTGTGGATACAGACTAACATGGCTGTTACTCTGAAATATATCATGAGAGCCATTCTTCCTCCTTCACCCATCCTATTTAATTGCATTTATTATCTATATATCTATATAATATGGGTGAAGGACGAAGAATGGCTCTCATGATATAACAAGATGGCCTCAGAACCTAACTTCTGTATCACAGTTAATTAGAACCCATGAGCATTCAGAACTTTAGAGTTTTGTTGCTTTGGGGGCTGGCAGCTTCACGCAGTATGTATTGCAAACAGGAAATAAACTATACATCAGTAGCTAGAAACTTGTGTGTTGCACATTGAAGAATACTGGTCAGAATGCCTTAAAGACCCCTTTTCCAGGAAATCACAGGGGTCGGCTCCATGAAAGTACTTAGGTGTCTGAGTACCTCTTTTGGTTCTACAGCAATCCACAAAACTCCCACCAGACTCTGCAGGCATCTAAACTCACTCAGTGCCTAAGTTTTTCAGGATAAAAATTCCCTAGGAGCCTAAGTTTCTGCCTCTGGGCATGTGCACTGCTGCCTCTCTCTAGGCCTGTGGGCAATTAATACCTGCCTAAGACAGGGAGCAAGCCACAGAGTGGGGGAAAACAGACATTCAGCCTCCTAAGTCATCTGTGGGGCCTGATCCAGTAGGTGCTCATTGACATTGGGCTAAAGAGAGCTAGGGAATGACTCTGTAGCCCACTGCTTACTGTTCCCAGAGGTGGCAGACCCTGGATCCAGTCCCCCAATCTAATTACTCTTTTGTTGTTTATCCAGAGTGAACAGCTTCAACTGGAGAGACTGAGGGAGCCCCACATGGGAATATCCCATGGTTCAGAGGGTAGAGAACTCTTCTGAGAGGTGCAGAGACCCTGTTCAAATCATTTAACCTCCTTTGGCAGGGAAGAGGCAATTGAATCGGGTCTCCCACATGCCAGGTGAGGGTTCAAGCCACTAGGCTAAATGTTATAAGGTGGGTACCACAGGCAGCAGCAACTCCTCTATCATTTTGTGTAGGGAATGATATCTCATTCCTGCAAGAGGTGCCTAAGGCGTTTGACTCCAGGCCGCAGGTATCTGTTCAAGCATAGCAAATCTGATGTAGGTGCCTCCCTACAGCCTGGATTTAGATGCCTATGTGTGAGAAAGGGGAGGGATTTAGGACACACCCATATTGTCGTCATCTCCCATTGTCTAGTTTAGGTGGCTCCCCACCTACACTGCGGTGTTTTGTGGATCATATTCTGAGGTGCCTGTCTGTCCCATTCATTGCATAGGAATCTAGGCTACCTTGGCTTTGTGGTTTCTGGATTTTCTAGGCACCTAAAAATTAGACAGTGTGATGCTCCGCATTGCAACATTGAAGTCCCTTTGTGAAGCCCGCATAGTGCCCAGTAGAAGCTGCAGAATAGGCAGGGAAGGGAGCTGTAGCTCACGAAAGCTTATGCTCAGATAAATTTGTTAGTCTCAAAGGTGCCACAAGTACTCCTTTTCTTTTTGCGAATACAGATTAACACAGCTGCTACTCTGACACCTGTCATTATGCAAGGCACTGAATTTAGCCATATAGAGTGGAAATCTATCAACTTCATGAAGGAATGCATCTGATGAAGTGAGCTGTAGCTCACGAAAGCTTATGCTCAAATAAATGTGTTAGTCTCTAAGGTGCCACAAGTCCTCCTTTTCTTTATATGTGGCAAGTGGCATGAGTATTCCTTTTTCTTGGGCAAAATAGATAAGTGCCAACTATAAAATGGATTGAGACCTCAAACTCATTTCTCATAGGCCATCAAATGCCCAGCCCATAGTGACTACTGATTGTGGCATATAGACCAATTGCAAGGGACCATGTCAAGGAGGGGAAGAAGTAGTTTGGAAATACTTAATGATATTGTTGAAAAATCATGAAATAACCTAGAAAATATTAATGAATTTTTGTGAGATTTAATGGGGGGAGGAAGGAAGATGCTTTCCTATATGAAGTGAAAGTCTTGAGAAATAGGTTGCATAGTATATACTGAGAAACATCATAAGGAGACTAGATTGTGTCACTGCTGCTCAGTTGCTAAAAGTAGAGCTGTTTTGAAACTTCTGCCTTTTAGCTTCTGAGGATTTTAAAAGCCATGCAGCACAAAGAGCTGAGTATGGTCTGGCTAAAACAAATGGAGGAGGCTCCAGGAAGATGTACTTCTACCTTCCTTATATCCATTAATTGGTGACAACGTGAAACACGGGAAAACGACCTGGCCAACCAGGATACAAATATAAACAGTAATGAGGTAGCGCCTAAGGGCCCCAGTTATGGTCCAGGGCCCTATTGTGTTAGGTGCTGTACAGATATGCCTCTGCCTCAAAGAGCTTCTAATCTGATGATGATGTTGGTGGTGGTTGCTGTGATAAATAACAAAATTACCAACCCATGACACACAGCCCCTCAAACAGCCTTTACATAGACAGTAATGACTTTAAGCCATAGCTGGCCAGGGCTGGATTTGAACCAGAGTCCTAGTAAAGGAGGCTTCTGCAATCTTACAAATCTCCTAAGTAATACTATGTTTGAGACCATTACAATATAGCAAATTAGCATGGACTTTCTGCTCCCCTGATTTGTTCTGGCAGTAGCAGATCTCAATCTGAGGCAAAAAGCAAGATTTATTCCGGGGTATATGCTGATTTACATAAACAGTGACTGCAGTGGCTTTTTGATTAATTCCATTCCTCCCGCCCCTTCCCCCGCCATCTCCAATTGTTTAACTCTTTAGATAACAAATAGCAGTTAAAATTATGTAACCATTCTGCAGCCTCAGACTGCAGAAGAAGTATATTTGCTGTTCGTGGATATTTATATTGAGCTTTACCACTATAAACTTATTTCCAGGGGGTTCTAATGTTGATGAAAATGTCCTTTGGCCAAAAATGAGGCTTTTCTCTGTATGTGATAACCACTGCAACATGAGCTTTATTTACAAATGAGCAGCAAATGTTTCATCTGTGTAATACAATGAAAATGCAGCTGTGCTGAGCAATGCTGCATCTGCTCCATAGAAGGAAGGTTATTCATTCCTCTAGAAAAATAAAGGTATTTATACTGTAAATATATAAACCTTAACATCAGACCCTACAATTATTCTCAAATTGAAACATTTCAGTAATTAGCTACAATCAACTACATTTATCACTAACAGCACTTTGCCATCTGAGCACCATTGCATTCAAATATTTGCCTAGGGTGTGCCAACATAAATAATGTCTAAAACAGTATTATACTGACTTTGCAACTGTAGTTGAAGCGCCATCACAACTATAACTCGAGAAGGATATCTTAAACAACTACTCCAGTATTACCTCAGCAAGCAAAGTGTCATGTTCTCTTAACTACGTCACTTTAAAGTTTTTTTGAAAGCAGAGAGAGGAAGCTTCACCTAGTGCAGTGTAACATGGCAACCCAAAACGTGCATCAGTGGGAGAGAACATAAAATGTTTTAGGTACAGAAAAACCTATTAGGCCAACGTCCCATCCCTTGGTTTTTTTGTTTGTTTGTTTGTTTTTTCACTTAATCCCACCTTCCTGCTTTTTCACAAGACTCTTAATCCTCTTCGTGTCCTTCTCCATAAATAAACCCAACCACCATTTTTCAGTGTAGATTTCTTCACTGAGGCATCCTAAAAAGTCTGGTTCCATCCCACTGCCCCAAAGGACTGAGCACTTACTCCTATGAACTTCAAAAGGAGTGCAGAGGGACCCATACCATTTAGGGCACTCATCGTGATAATTTTGATACTAGTCACCTTTTAAAACTCACTCACTGGTGTTTATCTCCATCTTTTTTTTGTTTGTTTTTTGTTTTGTTAAGTAGCTTTCCTTGATAAATTATTCTATACGTTTACTACCCTTTGCCTAAAACAATTGCTGGTCTATGGTGGACAATGAAGTCTGCTTAACTACATTGCTCAGAAGTGTGAAAAATCCACACCCCTGAGCAGTGTAGTTAAGCCGACCTAATTTTCTAGTCTAGACCAGGCCTCGGTATGTCAACATTATAACTGCTACAGCATCACAGCTGCAGCTATGCCACTGTACTGTAGACATTTACTACAGCAATGGAAGGGTTTTTTCCATCACTCTAGTAAATCCTCCTCTTCGAGAGGTGGCTGATCCCTTGTTCAGATCCCTTCTCCCCCCACAGGAGGACTTGAACCAGGGGTCTCCCACGTGCTGGGTGAGTACCCTATCCACTAAGCTAAAGACCATGAGGGAAGGCCACCTCCTTCCCATTTTGTGTGAACTAGCCTGAGGGCCCGATCACATATGTGTGCTCAGAGGCTGCCTACTGGATCAGGACCCCTCCCCAACATGTAACTTGGGTAGCTCAAGGCCTATCTGTCCCAGTTTGTGAATCACTCTGGGACTTACATGGGAGAGAGGCATTTGGATGCCTATCATGAGGCAATAGTGTGCATACTCAGGCAGGGGATACGTGCCTGGTAATCTAGAGGGAGGCTGCCGTGTGCAGAAAAAATGTACGGAAAAAATGTAGGTGCTTAGTGAGTTTAGACACCTAATGGGTTAGGTGGCAGCCAAGCAGCAATGTTGTGGATTGCAGTGTTGCCTGAAAATGGGACATAGGCACCTAAGTACCTTGGTGGATCCCACCCTAAGTAATTGGGAGCTGATATATACCAGAGTATTAAAGGGAGGTAAGTTCTTCTAAGTTTTTCAATCTTTTACTGGTCTTGCCTGGGTTCTGCTTTAGCCAGCTGCTCTTCCTCCAGTGAGAAAGCTGGGAGATGGTGTCCCATATCTTTGACATAAAGGAGATGTTGAGCTGGATGTGGTCTGCACCCAGCTGGCATTTCAGCACCTGTTGTCATGCTGGCTGTCCCAATAACTTTATATAAAGGTTGAATACTATTGTGGGAGAAGAGTGAGCTGTTCTGCTTTAGGAGTTTAATGACATTACATTTTTGGTGTAGAAACACAAACCCCATATCTCTCAGGTCTCACAGAGAAGAGTGCATTTACTTCTAAAATGCATTGATTTTGTAATCAAGCTAAACATTTTCTGTTAATGATTTTAGATATTACACAGTTTTTACTATTTCACTTTAAATTACATTTATGAATTCTGTTTTTTCTCTAAAAGAAAAGGAGTACCGGTGGCACCTTAGAGACTAACAAATTTATTAGAGCATAAGCTTTCGTGAGCTACAGCTCACTTCATCGGATGCATTTGATGGAAAAAACAGAAGAGAGATTTATATACACACACACAGAGAACATGAAACAATGGGTTTATCATACACACTGTAAGGAGAGTGATCACTTAAGATAAGCCATCACCAGCAGCAGGGGGGGGAAAGGAGGAAAACCTTTCATGGTGACAAGCAAGGTAGGCTAATTCCAGCAGTTAACAAGAATATCAGAGGAACAGTGGGGGGTGGGGTGGGAGGGAGAAATACCATGGGGAAATAGTTTTACTTTGTGTAATGACTCATCCATTCCCAGTCTCTATTCAAGCCTAAGTTAATTGTATCCAGTTTGCAAATTAATTCCAATTCAGCAGTCTCTCGTTGGAGTCTGTTTTTGAAGCTTTTTTGTTGAAGTATAGCCACTCTAAGATCTGTGATCGAGTGACCAGAGAGATTGAAGTGTTCTCCAACTGGTTTTTGAATGTTATAATTCTTGACGTCTGATTTATGTCCATTCATTCTTTTACGTAGAGACTGTCCAGTTTGGCCAATGTACATGGCAGAGGGGCATTGCTGGCACATGATGGCATATATCACATTGGTAGATGTGCAGGTGAACGAGCCTCTGATAGTGTGGCTGATGTGATTAGGCCCTATGATGGTATCCCCTGAATAGATATGTGGACAGAGTTGGCAACGGGCTTTGTTGCAAGGATAGGTTCCTGGGTTAGTGGTTCTGTTGTGTGGTGTGTGGTTGCTGGTGAGTATTTGCTTCAGATTGGGGGGCTGTCTGTAAGCAAGGACTGGTCTGTCTCCCAAGATCTGTGAGAGTGATGGCTCGTCCTTCAGGATAGGTTGTAGATCCTTGATGATGCCTTGGAGAGGTTTTAGTTGGGGGCTGAAGGTGATGGCTAGTGGCGTTCTGTTGTTTTCTTTGTTGGGCCTGTCCTGTAGTAGGTGACTTCTGGGTACTCTTCTGGCTCTGTCAATCTGTTTCTTCACTTCAGCAGGTGGGTATTGTAGTTGTAGGAATGCATGATAGAGATCTTGTAGGTGTTTGTCTCTGTCTGAGGGGTTGGAGCAAATGCGGTTATATCGTAGCGCTTGGCTGTAGACAATGGATCGAGTGGTATGATCTGGATGAAAGCTAGAGGCATGTAGGTAGGAATAGCGGTCAGTAGGTTTCCGATATAGGGTGGTGTTTATGTGACCATCGCTTATTAGCACCGTAGTGTCCAGGAAGTGGATTTCTTTTGTGGACTGGTCCAGGCTGAGGTTGATGGTGGGATGGAAATTGTTGAAATCATGGTGGAATTCCTCAAGAGCTTCTTTTCCATGGGTCCAGATGATGAAGATGTCATCAATGTAGCGCAAGTAGAGTAGGGGCATTAGGGGACGAGAGCTGAGGAAGCGTTGTTCTAAGTCAGCCATAAAAATGTTGGCATAGTGTGGGGCCATGCGGGTACCCATCGCAGTGCCGCTGATTTGAAGGTATACATTGTCACCAAATGTGAAATAGTTATGGGTCAGGACAAAGTCACAAAGTTCAGCCACCAGGTTAGCCGTGACAGTATCGGGGATACTGTTCCTGACGGCTCGTAGTCCATCTTTGTGTGGAATGTTGGTGTAGAGGGCTTCTACATCCATAGTGGCTAGGATGGTGTTTTTAGGAAGATCACCAATGGACTGTAGTTTCCTCAGGAAATCGGTGGTGTCTCGAAGATAGCTGGGAGTGCTGGTAACGAAGGGCCTGAGCAGGGAGTCTACATAGCCAGACAATCCTGCTGTCAGGGTGCCAATGCCTGAGATGATGGGGCGTCCAGGATTTCCAGGTTTATGGATCTTGGGTAGCAGATAGAATACCCCAGGTCGGGGCTCCAGGGGTGTGTCTGTGCGGATTTGTTCTTGTGCTTTTTCAGGGAGTTTCTTGAGCAAATGCTGTAGTTTCTTTTGGTAAACTCTATCCTTGCAACAAAGCCCGTTGCCAACTCTGTCCACATATCTATTCAGGGGATACCATCATAGGGCCTAATCACATCAGCCACACTATCAGAGGCTCGTTCACCTGCGCATCTACCAATGTGATATATGCCATCATGTGCCAGCAATGCCCCTCTGCCATGTACATTGGCCAAACTGGACAGTCTCTACGTAAAAGAATGAATGGACATAAATCAGACGTCAAGAATTATAACATTCAAAAACCAGTTGGAGAACACTTCAATCTCTCTGGTCACTCGATCACAGACCTAAGAGTGGCTATACTTCAACAAAAAAGCTTCAAAAACAGACTCCAACGAGAGACTGCTGAATTGGAATTAATTTGCAAACTGGATACAATTAACTTAGGCTTGAATAGAGACTGGGAATGGATGAGTCATTACACAAAGTAAAACTATTTCCCCATGGTATTTCTCCCCCCCCCCCCCCCCACTGTTCCTCTGATATTCTTGTTAACTGCTGGAATTAGCCTACCTTGCTTGTCACCATGAAAGGTTTTCCTCCTTTCCCCCCCCTGCTGCTGGTGATGGCTTATCTTAAGTGATCACTCTCCTTACAGTGTGTATGATAAACCCATTGTTTCATGTTCTCTGTGTGTGTGTATATAAATCTCTCCTCTGCTTTTTCCACCAAATGCATCCGATGAAGTGAGCTGTAGCTCACGAAAGCTTATGCTCTAATAAATTTGTTAGTCTCTAAGGTGCCACAGGTACTCCTTTTCTTTCTGATATTCTTGTTAACTGCTGGAATTAGCCTACCTTGCTTGTCACCATGAAAGGTTTTCCTCCTTTCCCCCCCCTGCTGCTGGTGTTGGCTTATCTTAAGTGATCACTCTCCTTACAGTGTGTATGATAAACCCATTGTTTCATGTTCTCTGTGTGTGTGTATATAAATCTCTCCTCTGTTTTTTCCACCAAATGCATCCGATGAAGTGAGCTGTAGCTCACGAAAGCTTATGCTCTAATAAATTTGTTAGTCTCTAAGGTGCCACCGGTACTCCTTTTCTTTTTGCGAATACAGACTAACACGGCTGCTACTCTGAAACCTGTTTTTTCTCTGTATTCATCACTTTGCTAATACAGTTTGAGCTCTCCCATTCTTCCTACTATTTTGCTATGGTTTCAATAATTTCCCAAATCCTTTTTCCTGATCAGAATGCAGATGGATACTGAAGATGGAAGTACTACTATCCTTCTTTATGCTTAATTCTATCAAATGAGAAGATAATACAGTGCTTCTTCATAATTGTTTGCTTGGCCATCAAGTTTGCATCATCCCCACTTGTTTCAGTGGTAGCCCAGTACAGAAAAGACAGCCCTCAGACTATACAAAACTAAAAAGGATTTTGACTGAATTGCCCCCATATATGATTTAAAACAGAATAAAACTCACTTGCTTTGATAAATGGAGCTTTTCTATCACTACTAATCCTTACATAAAATGTTCTTTTAAAACTTTCTAGGGAAAAACTATGTAAGTGTGAAGAATTCAGAGAGCTGTAATTTGGGAAGTGCACATTTGGGTTCAAAACCCTATTTGTATGCCTAATAAATGTATCTTTAGAATGACTTGTTCCACGAAGCGGAAATACATTGCAAAATACACTGCAGCAGTGACATTGGAACAATTGTATAGTGGGGGTGTTGAAAGCCACTGAACAAAACTGCAAATCCTGTATATGATAAAAACCACTTCAAGCCCGGGGGTGCTGCCACACCCATAGCTCCAGTAACCCTGTCTTGCAGGTGAGATCAGCCAAGCTGCAGGATTCTTAGTTAAACCCCACTCTACCTGCCCTGGATGCTGAGTGTTGGCCCTTAGAAGCTGCATACTGAAACAGCAATTGGCTTTTAATTGGGCCGTGTTAGGAACATGTGTATAACCGGGCCAAAAGGAAAAAGCAACAGTTAGACGATACCCAACCAAACTGCCAGACAGCTCTCTGGAGCTGGGCCAGTAAACCCGATCCATACTGCAGGGGCTCAAATTGACCTCATGCATGGACAAATCAGGCGGAAGGGGCAGAGGCTGAGGACAGAAGGACTCTGTCTGTCCTTGGAGAGTTTCTCCCTACTACTTTAACCGGGTGGGATTTGTCTCCCCAGGCCTTGTTCCCGGTGCAGAATGTGTCACAGGGACTGCCTAGAAATCCTGCCCATCCCCCGGGTCGGATCTTAATGGATTGTAGGCGACCTACAGGAGGCCAAGTCCATTGATGAGGAGGGCTTATGCTTCCCCAGCAACTCTATGCCTACACCCACATCCCATCCTCAAACATGTGTACCCCTGGTAGCACATGATTCCAGACTTCCTTGCCCCACCTTTCCAAAAGAGGGACTCTCACTACAGATGGAGTTCTGTGGGATGAATAACCTGGGACTGTCTTACTTCAGAATCTCTGCAGGGCTGGAGGTTGGATGAAGTGTGTCTCCATCTAGTCCCTGTCCCCTCCCACTGAGCACATCCTGTATGGTGTGAAGTAAGAGGAGATGCCACCATACTGGTAGCTGAGCTCACCTTCCACCTTGGAGGGGAGAGAGCATATGTGGATATTCTCTTTAACATGCTAATCTTGGAGACACAATCGCCTCTGTTGTATGGAGCTATGGAATGCTTCCTATCTTCTGTGTGCTGCACTTTTAAATGTCTGATACACCCTCTGTGTAATGTGCACAACAGCCATTTTGTTCTTGCCTGTAATAACTTCACATTGAACTGCTGAGTGGAGATATAGGCCAGCATTTGCAAAAGTGACTAGTGATTTTTGGGTGCCCAATTTGAGGCATCCTGAAGGAGCATCATAAGAACAGCCATACTGGGTCAGACCAAAGGTCAATCTACCCCAGTATCCTGTCTTCCGACAGTGACCAATGCCAGGAGCCCCAGAGGGAATGAAAAGAATGGGTAATCACCAAGTGATCCATGCCCTGTCGCCCATTCCCAGCTTCTGGCAAACAGAGGCTAGGGACACAATCCCTGCCCATCCTGGCTAATAGCCATTGATGAACCTATTCTCCATGAATTTATCTAATTCTTTTTTGAACCCTGTTATAGTCTTGGCCTTTACCACATCTTCTGGCAAGGAGTTCCACAGGTTGACAGTGTGTTGTTTGAAAAAATATTTCCTTTTGTTTGTTTTAAACCTGCTGCCTATTAATTTCATTTGGTGACCCCTGGTTCGTGTGTTATGAGAAGGAGTAAATCACACTTCCTTACTTACTTTCTCCACACCATTCATCATTTTATAGACTTCAGTCATATCCCCCCTTAGTCATCTCTTTTCCAAGCTGAAAAGTCCCAGTCTTTTTTAAATCTCTCTTCATATGGCAGCCATTCCATACCCCTCATCATTTTTGTTGCCCTTTTCTAAATCTTTTCCAAGTCTAATATATCTTTTTTTAAGACGGGGTGACCACATCTTCTCGCAGTATTTAAGATGTGGACATACCATAGATTTATATAGAGGCACTATAATATTTTCTGTCTTATTATCTATCTCTTTTTCTTAATGATTCCCAGCATTCTGTTCACTTTTTTGACTGCCGCTGCACACTGAGTGGATGTTTTCAGAGAACTATCCACAATGACTCCAAGATCTCTTTCCTGAGTGGTAACTGCTAATTTTAGACCCCATCATTTTATATGTATAGTTGGGATTATGTTTTCCAATGTGCATCACTTTGCATTTATCAATAAAGTATTGAATTTCATCTGCCATTTTGTTGCCCAATCACCCAGTTTTGAGAGATCCTTTTGTAGCTTTTTGCAGTCTGCCTGGAACTTAATTATCTTGAGTAGTTTTGTATCATCTGGAAATTTTGCCACCTCACTGTTTACCCTTTTTCCAGATCATTTTCAAGGCCCAGTACAGACCCCTAGGAGACATCACTATTGACCGCTCTCCATTCTGAAAACTGACCATTTATTCCTACCCTTTGTTTCCTATTTTTTAACCAGTTACCAATCCATATGAGAACCTTCCCTCTTATCCCATGACTGCTTACTTTGCTTAAGAGCCTTTGGTGAGGTACCTTCTAAGCTTTCTGAAAATCTAAATACACTATATCCACTGGATCCCCCTTGTCCACATGCTTGTTGACCCCCTCAAAGAATTCTAGTAGATTGGTGAGGCATGATTTCCCTTTACAAAAACCATGTTGACTATTCCCCAACAAATTATGTTCATCTATGTGTCTGACACTTTTGTTCTCTACTATAGTTTCAACCAGTTTGCCAGGTACTGAAGTCCGGCTTACTGGCCCTGTAATTACTGGGGTCTCCCCTGCAGCCCTTTTGAAAAATTGGAATCACATTAGCTATCCTCCAGTCATTTGGTACAGAAGCTGATTTAAATGATAGGTTACAGACGACAGTTAGGACTTCACATGCATGTGAATTGCTAAATTGGACATAAGGATGTTGAAGAAAGACATGAGAATAATATTTCTGCATCAGGTCCTCTTGTATGAACCCCTCCCCCCACCCCGGCCCCTATCATCCTGTCCACAGAGAACTCTGTGAAAGAGATGCACCTGTACCACATACCTTGTGTGCTAAGAGGACATGAGGAAAACCTGATGCATTATGCTCTTGAAAGATAGGGAAAATTGGCATTTGCACAGAATAAATAGGATGTTGCCATCTAGACATGCACAGCCCCGTCTATGTATGCATTTATATCATGCTTATCTCTGGTGTCTAAGGATCCATGGGAAATCCTCCCTTCAGCCCTTTGGAGATCCTGCCTCTCTGACCCTGCCAAACCCACACAACAAAACTAGAAGTGTGTTTGGCTCAGGTGCAATGCTGTCATTAGTCCCCTATGGACATGCACAAGCTACCTCTCCATCTGAGGTTAGTTAAAGGAACTGAGGGGAAATTGATGGTGCAACAAGCAGCACTAATTTACATGGGAAATTGCCATGTAACTTGACTGGAAGCATGCTGCACAGGGTAAATAATCCCTACCACCATCCCTTTATGGACAGCTACGTTCACCAAACTGCATTTATAACCTGATCTGGTACTAGTACAGAGCAAGTGTCAGTCATTTGACCTTTCTACCTGCTTCAAATGGCAAATGTGGGTATGGAGCCACTCTACACACACTGCTGTGGAAGGCAGTATGAGGACTGTCCTAAGGCTGTAAGATCTTGCTCTCCTTTCTATTGCTATAGATGAGGAGCATTTTGCTCTTGTCCTTAATTCCTTTCAGTCCACGTCTGCAATATCATAATGACTGTGTAGGTGGGAGGATTCGTATAACATAATGAAAGTCACTCTGGCTTTTAGAAATAACATTGCTCCTCCTACCTTTGGGCCCCAAATCTCTCTCTAATGCAAGAAGCCACAACCACCCTATTTGTTTTGCCATGTTGCTGTCTTTAAAATATCTCAATTCTGCATTTTTGTGGGTTGTACTTAAATATAGGCCTCAGCCCCCTTGGGATGGCTAGTGCCATGATTGCGGCAAAGTTGTTGTGCTCAGTTAGGCATAAGAACTGCAATTATTCTGCTCCTTATCTTCTATGCCCAAGTGCATGCACCCATATGGGGGGAGAGATGGGGGATGGACAAGAATAATCTGTTTGTTTATGCATGTGAATGAGTCAGGGATTTTTCCCTTGCTCCTTCCAATAACTTGGGGGCTGAGGGAGTTCACTAGTCATGGTTTGTGTTAAGATTCCATTTGATAAAGGGTTCGGTGTTTGAATCCATTCTTAGTGCCAGGGGACAATAGATTGGTTATAACCATTTATAACACCTACTGTTGTGTTCATACCTATAACCCATACTGCTCATGTCTGGAACATGCTTACAAATCTATTATCATTTATTAATGGAACCTTTAATATAAAATATGACTGGTTAACTGATAGATTCCATATGCATTTTGGGTCATAGGCTCCATGCTGTGGTAAAAAGGTCTAGAAATGTCTAAGATTGCCTGTTCTTCCATCCCCACGAGGCCCACAGGAGGGTATAGCGGTGGGGGGAAGCATCCACAAAGTTCCCTCTGTGTTTCCTGTACAGTGTTCTCTCAAGGGGAAAGGTTTCTGGGGCTGTAGAGCAGGGACAGAGGCAGGCCTCCTGATGCTATGGAATATGGGTTTTGCAAGGAAGGGTACCCCAGCACTGAATAGGCAGGTGCCTTCTGCAGGGATAACAGCCCCTCTACTGCCTTGGTAGAAAGGCTCTTGATGTGGTTGTTGGTTGGGTCACTTGGGATACTAAGCAACGGGCACGTTCAGTGGACTTGGGGGGAGCGTTAGCAGAACATGGAACATGACTCCTAATTGGCTTTCTACACAGAAACCTACCTGGTTGGCAGACAATAGTGCTGTACAGTACATCTAGAATAACTTTGGCTGGGGGGCAAATCAGCAATTCTCCAAAAATAATAAATCAGCAGAGCCCTCTTTGCACTGAGCACCCATGGAGGGATATTGTCGGGGTACTGGGACAAGAAAGGGACAGAGCTCTGGAAGAGGAGAGCGGCACTGCAGAGGTTCCCTTCTGCACACGTGCAGAAAAGATGCACTGGGCTATCCCGACACTTCCCACAAAACTGATCAGTGTGTGTCAACGCAAGTCCTGCCATCTAGTCAGGAGTGGGAGGGAGGAGAAGTTTTTAGTAACAAATGTAGAGCTTGGCTAGAAACACCTATTTAAAGGGATAAAATACCAGGTGACAATGTGATTGTGGGGATGCAGATCGTATTAAAAATAAAAATAAAAATCTGTAATAAGGGGCCAGAGCCACACATAGATACATGCAGCAAATTTCCAAGCCTCTGGTGGACTGATATACAAAGTCCACAATCCCTCTTCGTGTGCAGATCATGCCTCTTGTGCTCTTAGCCACAGAAGCATTTATAATTTCCAGTGCTGAGGAATGGATTTTTTTCCCTGCTGCAACTTACTTTTGCTATTTCATAAGAACATAAGAATGGCAATATTGGGTCAGACCAAAGGTCCATCTAATCCAGTATCCTGTCTGCCAACAGTGGCCAATGCCAGGTGTCCCAGAGGGAATGAACACAACAGGTAATCGCCAAGTGATCCATCCCCTGTCGCCCAGTCCCAGCTTCTGGCAAACCAAGGCTAGGGACACCATCCCGGCCCGTCCTGGCTGATCGCTATTGACAAACTTATCCTCCATGAACTTATCTAATTCTTTTTTGAGCCCTGTTATAGTTTTGGCATTCACAACATCCTCTGACGAGGAGTTCCACAGACTGACTGTGTGTTGTGTAAAACAATACTTCCTTTTGTTTGTTTTAAACCTGCTGCCTATTAATTTCATTTGGTGGCCCCTAGTTCTTTGTGTTAGGAGGAGGAGTAAATAACACTTCCTTATCTACTTTCTCCACACCAGTCATGATTTTATAGACCTCTATCATATCCCCCGTTAGTCGTCTCTTTTCCAAACTGAAAAGTCTTCAGTCTTATTAATCTCTCTTCATATTTCAGGGTAATACTCTGATTCCTGCCACACCTCCTCTACTTCCCATCCCCCAAATGCTGCCCCTTCCCCTTTGCGTGGGACCATATTTGTGCTGCAGGTCAGTACAAAGTGGCAGCATACCAAGTACTAGGTTTTAGCTTGCATGTAGAATTTGTAATAAGTTGCTATGGTGTTCAGCACGTAAGCCATGGGAGCATATGGCTCATTGTTTTTTGTACTTGAAATGCTGGCACCGAGTAGCAGAATTACATCAGTGGAATTACTTGCAAGATATTGCTTTTTATTTTGTAGCTTCTGCCTGTAGAAGAGTTAATAACACATCTGGCTAAGTTAGAGCATGAATGCTTGGCTTTATAAAAGGGGATTTTGATTCTGCTCAAATGAGTTTCCAGAAATTGTTAGGGAAGAAATAATTATTCAGTGGAGGCTGGCATATGACTGACTGTTTTGAGTTACGTGTCAAAGATTTAGTTTAGCTGCCATGACTCAGTTCAACTACATTTGACTCCACTCTCCACATGAGAGCAGATGTAAGCACAACACCCTTAGCCAGTACTAGTGTAAAATTTGCTAATATTGGTTTCTGTTCCAGTTAGTTTAACTGGTGGAAGTATTTTCTTTTCTTTTTTTAAAAAAAACACAGGGGGGGATCCCACAGCCTCCACCTTGTTAGTCATGTTATGCTAAAGAGTTCACACATGGAACAAAACAGGGGGAACTCCACACTGCCCTGAAGAGTTATACTGAAACTGAGCAGCAAACAGATTTTTTCCTGTTACAGGTAGACCCAGACTTACATATGTCTCTGACTATCTGGAACAAGTGAAAATCAGTGTTATTTCTCTTTCTCCCATGATTTATTGTGTATAAATTGTTCTGAGCCATTAAAGCTTCAAGAGGAAATCTTTGAAAAACATTAGCTGTTGCTCAATTTTTTTTTTTGAGGAATCTTTGTTCCTCAGCTGCTTCTGTGAGAAGGGAAACAACATCATGGTGAGAGAAATGAAAACCGATTTCTGCAAAGGGGGAAGGTAGTGATAGGTGGACTTGGGCCAATAGTGATATCAAGACTGCAGACCATGATGCAGATGTGAAATCTGAGTCAATGTAGCTATGTTTGAAGATGGTTTGGGGTTCGGTTTTTTTTGCTTTTATTTAAAAAAAGGCCTGTCTGCACAAGTTTCCAATCATGGCTTTTTTTTAACCACACAGTGACAGAGATCTGAACCAGTTAAATCAAGCATTATTGAACGTAGTCCACATAGCACTTTCTCTGTCTGCCAAACCGTGTGCTAACCATGCATTCACATCCAAATCTATGATGCTGCCTAACAATGTCTATGCACTGGTGCACAGTGGGAAAATCTGAGCAGCTATTGTGTAGTGCAGCGGTTCTCAAACTGTGGGTTGGGACCCCAAAGGGGGTTGTGACCTGGTTTTAATGGGGTTGCCAGGGCTGGCTTAGACTTGCTGGGGCCTGGGGCCAAAGCCGAAGCCTGAGCCCCACAGCCCAGGGCTGAAGTCGAAGCCTGAGGGCTTCAGCCCTGGGTAGCGGGGCTCAGGTTACAGGCCCCCTGCCTGGGGCTGAAGCCCTTGGGCTTCAGCTTTGGCCCCCCCCCCGCCCAACCCAGGGTGGTGGGGCTCAGGCTTTGGCCCTTCCACCCAGGGCAGTGAGTCTCAGGCAGGTTCAGGCTTCGGTTCCCTCTCCTGGGGTCACGTAGTAACTTTTGTTGTCAGAAGGGGGTCACGGTGCCATGAAGTTTGAGAACCCCTCGTGTCGTGCTTCCACTGGTGCAGAAGATTTTGGACGGGATTTTTCCAAGATGTTCCCATACTCCTATTCAAGATTGTGGGATTTACCTAAAAATCCCAGATGACCCTTTGGCCACTTTCCATTATGGAGATCTTGGGCCGCGCCTGGCAAGTTTTGAAAGTTTGCTTCTTGACAGCCTTGAAAGCAAACAGATCAAAAATGATTGCAGAAGACTGACCATTGCTGTCCCTACATGTTGCTGAGCTGAACTGCAAGGAAACTAGACTTTCTGGGCTAGACCCAGCTCTCTCCGTTGGTGGGCTATTATTGTGGCTGTCTTGGTTGACATTGTATGCAATATTGCATGCAGAACCTAAATGTTGTTACTGACACTTTTTTCATTAATAAAAATGAATATAGAGGCTAATCTGGAAAGTTGTACATTAATTCCCACAATAATCTCATGATCATCAACACAGTTCCATACAGCTATGCTATAGTTAGTTTCTAATTTTTTAAGCATTAGGAAAAAAACAGTAACCTTTGACATTGCTAGAAACCTCACCCTTAAGACTGTATAAAACATTGCAAGAAAAGTCCGCATACCTGGGTTTTGTATGCAAAACCATTCTCGTTTTTCCTCCTGATAGTTTCAAAGTTATAAGAGGTTTTTTTTCATTTTCTTCTTTGTAGGCCCCACTGGTGTCACTCTGGTGCTCTAGGCTGTTCTGCTTGCTGAGGACAGTAAGGGGAGTGATTCCTGTGGTAAAAGCCTGGGAGCAAAGACTGTTGCCAACTTAGCTACTTTGTCACTAGATTTAGTGACTTTCTGGTTTTCCCAGCGAAAAAAGAAGTGTCAAAGTGACCAGTGACAAATTTAGTGATTTTCACTGCCAATTACAGTGACATTCAGAGAAAGAAGTCACCAATATGTATAGTCACAAAACCATTCACCAGCAGCTCGACTGTGTTAATAAAATCCATTCCATGCTCTTTTTACTACTTTCTTTCTTTTGCACACCAAGTCAAGGTCATTATGTCTCAACTGTCATCAGGAGGAATCGGATTCCAGGGTTTCTTGGGCTGAGATCGCTATAATCTGCAAGCAAGGAAAAGAAGTTTGTGGAGGCTAATTGCTAAATCCAGGCACATTATGGAGAGAGAAGTACATTAGCCAGGGCTTGTTTATAGCCAAATGTTTTCTTTCTCACTGCGTAGGTAGCATACCCTGTGATGCAGTGAAAGATGGCTAATGAAGTGGGCAGGGTGGAGGAGGCAGGTTAGCCAGTGAGGAGAGCCGAATAGATGGAAGGTGGGTGGGGTGGGAGGAGACAGGGCCATGTGCCCCAATGGGTAGGAGGCACCATGCCTCCAGGGAGGAAGCCCTTACTAGGGGATCAAAGGTGGAGCTAGCTTGATTTTGACTCCCCTTTACTCATTCCCCTGGCTTGGCCTGGGACTAGCTGCCTATCTGTTTTCAGAAATCAAACCTTGGAAGTGGGGGAAAAGGGGTCCAGCTAGTGGATTTTTGTTTTAAATCTATTTTCTTGGTTCCCTGCAGCACTGAGCTCAGGTCAGACGAATGCCCTCCTCCAACTGGCTCTGGGCCCTGCCTTTCACTAACCTGTCGGCTCAAATCCAGGCTGGCAAGAAAGGCGAGGCTGTAATTAACCAACCCCAGCCGATTTGGGCTGCAGTTGGATGAAGATATTTTGCAGGTTTAGGTATGCCCAGAGCTTAATTTGTGATGAAAGAGGGGCCAGGGCTCAGCTGCCCTCAGTCCTGGCACGCCCCGGCACAAATTAAGCGCTGCCCAGAGATTCTGGGGCTACGACCTGCCAGATGTGTCTGATTGATAAGAAGGCCCTTCTCTGCTTTGGGGCTAATGAATATTCTCCCTTTAATGATGTGTGTTTCATTTATAAAGCAACTGTGGGGTGGTTTGTTTTGTTGTGCTTTTAATTAAAACTATTTGATCCAGAGGGGATGTGGAGGAGGAGGATTTACAAAGCTCAGCTGTACAGACTTTGCTGTTTGTCTGAGAGTCCAATTTCCACCTGTTTAAGGGGGCCAGGCTGCGATAGCAGAACCTCTCGTGGTCCTGATTAAATGCTCTCCCCCTCTCCAAGCCTATTCAGCAGAAGGCTTAAGGTTTGTACGTGAGCCAGTGGCCCTGGACTCATTGGGAAGGGCGCTCTGTAACTGCAGACCAGGGTGACTGGGGTTGGTTAATTTCTTTCTCCCAGCTTAGATTTGAGCCAACAGGTTAGTGAAAGTGAGGGCCCAGAGCCAGGGAAAGAGGACATTTGCCAACAACCTGCCTCCCTCACCCTGCCCATTTCATTCGCCATCTTTCCCTGCATCACAGGATGTGCTACCTACTACGCAGCAGCAAGACAGAACACATTGGCTAAAAACAAGCCCTGGCTAATGTGCTGCTCTCTCCAAAGTGCACCTGGCTTCAGCAAAATATTTAATTAGCTTCCACAAACTTCTTTTCCTCGCCTGCAGATTATAGTGATCTCGGCCCAAGAAGCCCTGGAATGCAATTCCTTCCAAGGACATGCTCAGTTGAGAGGTAATGACATCGTCTTGGTGTCCAACAGAATGTAATACGAAGAACATGGAACAGATTTTATTCTCACTGTTGAGCTATTTGTGAATGATTTTGTGACTATACTCGCTTGGGTATGTGCAAGCGCACACACACACACACATATATAAAAATTCTCTGTTGAATTCTCTGGAAATTTTGTTCAGTGACATTTTTGATTCCTTTTGAGTGCTTAAACAGCTACATTTAGCAACTTTTCAGGGTTTGTCTGGTGACTTCCTGTTATGTGGAGTTGGCAACCCTTCCAGCAGTTGACTCCTTTTTTCCTGAGCTGCTGTCTTTTTGGTGCCTAAAGCTCAGCCCCACAGACATAATGACCAACTTTCCCGGTTTCATCCTCCCTGTCCCAGAAAGCAGGGATACCCCTCAACAAAACAAGAAAGTTGGGAACATAAGAGCTAAATCTCTATGGCAAAATGACAAAATTCAAGAGGTTAAATGAACCAAATAGATTTCCTTCAGGAAAAGGAAATGAACAGGGATTGAAATGGTGGGGAGGGGGTATTACTATTCCCAGCTCTAATCACAAACAACTCTGCTCAGATGAATAATCAAAATGAGATGCTATTCATAGGATCTGTGGATGTTCAGAATATGATACTGTGAGGAGTTTCACTGGGCTCCTTGAGCCTAGCTTACCCTCTCTTGGGCAGAAATTTGCCTATGGGCTTGTTGGCACTTTCTTAATTGTGGGTGAGGTAGTGAATATATGATGTGTCTCAAATCCCACCCCCATTGGTGGCACCAAACCGAGACATCATTCAGGACATTTTGCACAAAAAGTGTGGTGAGTTCTCACACTAGACTCTACAATGTTAGGTACAGGGGGTCCCCAGTATACATCTCCCCTTTATTCATTGTTTTGGATATCCGTCACTCATCAATAGGGGTACATGTTCTGATTTACGTTGGTCCTGATCTGCATATCGGATCGGGACCGACATTAATTGGAACATGTTCCCTTATTCTACAGTACCGTACTTGCATCTGCCAGCCACGTTCAAGGCTTATTACCTACAGAGGATGTTCTGAATGCTGATTAAGGAGACGGCAGGTGAAGGAAAGCCCAGTGTAAAGGAGTTTTGGAAGTCCTACAACATCTTGAACTGCGTGGAAAACACTGACGTGTCATGGAAAGTGGTCACTTTGCAATGCATGAACAGCATTTGGCACTGTGCATGGCCAGATGCTGTCCACAGCTTCGTGGAATTTGATGCCCTTCCTGCTCTGGAGCAAGAAACTGTCAGGTTGGTGAAGGATATCAGCTTCAAGGAGGTGGAGGAGGAGGATGTACTGTACAGGAGTTGTTGGAGTCTCATGCCAAGCAACTGACAAATGAGGAACTGATTTGAACTGGAGCAACAACGGATATCCGAAGAAAGCAAGGACGACGACGATGATGATGATTGATGATGTAGGGCAGGAAGCCAGGAGTCTGACAACAAAGAATCTCTCCCGATTCTTTGGATTGCTGGATGAGATGACCGCAATCATACAGACTGGTGGTCCTTTTCATGAACAGTCAGCCTAAGTCTCTCAGGCTCTCAATGCAGTGGCTTGCTACAGGGAGATCTATCATTCAAAGATTCATGCAAGAGTGCAGACGTTGATTAAAATCCTTTTTTAAAGAATTCTGCAACCAAAAAGCCAGACACAGAAAACCCAGCCCAAGAAAACCCAGCTGCCATCCCTACCTAAGTTTAGCGTAATTGACACTGCTTTATACTATATTACTGTATTGTATTTATTGTATTAAATGTTCTGTGTTTGAACGGTGTTAGTAGGGTTCTACATTATTTTATTCAATGTTTTATGTGTAAAATGTGTACTGTATAACCTGTCATCCTAAAAAGGTACACTGTTTAGGTACGCTGTTTAGGCGAAAGTCATTGTCATAGGTTAGTGTGGTGAAGTTGTGAATGCATCCCCACCTTTATTCCACTATGTCTTGTGGGGAAAAATTCCCCGGTGTACGTCGTTTTGGTATCCATCAACCTTTTGAAGAACGCAACCTGAATGTATACAGGGGACCCCTGTACCTCAAGTTCATCACCAAATTAATGATGCCAAGCCCAGAGATGAATGGGGTAGTTCACGCCTCTCAAAGCTACTGTTCCAGGTTCTCTGCAGCCTTTTCTCTGCAAGAAGGAAACTAGGAGGGATAACTTTTAAGCCCTGGCACATACCATAGCATAGTTTTTATATAACTAGGCTGGGTAGGGCTATGATTTTTTTTTTTACACTGATAGAGTTTGGCCCGCCCTGCTATATAACTGTGGCTCATGAGCCACATGTGGCTTTTTTACTGTTAAAAAGTCCCTCCTGTACTCCCCCATTCTCTACTTACCAGACTGAGGGAGGGGGGGAACTGGGGCCCTGTGCCTTGCAGCAGAGTGGTGGGGTAGTTGGTGGGGAGGGACGTGTCTCAGGGCTTCAGCCCTGTGGGGTGTACCTGCCAGGGCTTGTGGCTTCAGCAGGAGTGGGACTGAAGGCCAAGTACCCTCAGGCACCTCCTGTGGGGCTGAAGCCCTGAGCCCCAGACCCTGGCAAGTGTGCCCAGGCTCTCGAACTTCTGAAGACTATCATATGTGGCTCAGAGGGCTGGTCAGTTTGGCCACCCCTGAAGTATAGATACAACCCCTTGTGCAGTGTGGATGCAGTAATAGTGGTATAAAGAAGCCTGATACCGGCTAAAGGGCTTTGGCTGTTATAACTGCCTCTACGGTAGGAGGGCAAATGTTTTTCTACTGTAAACAAGGCCCAAGGATGGTGCTGATACCTATCTCCTTGTCTTGGTCTTCACCACAATGTGTGACAAGGAGACACTTATTCTTTTCAAGTAATAAACATGAAGAAGTGTGAGGGCTGGAGGGGGAAAGAGTGAAGGTGTGTGTATATATAATGATTTGGGAGTAGTCAGCCAAACTGGTCCAGTACCTAGAGTTGGAGGAGGTTCAAATACAGCCGTTGATAGGCAATTGGAGAAAAGTAAATTGGTCCAGCGAGGTGCTGTTAAGGGTTATGATAGGAAGAAGCCTACTGGGGGCAGGAAGGGGAGATTGTGGCTATGTACAGCACCTCCAACAACTAATTTTCCCGGGAAAGATTGTGTGTTTTTATCAGTTGATTTACTTTATTCTTAAAGTCAAAAGTTCAGTAGAAATTTATCTCAGCTGGGGCAAGTGATTTGCTGTTGTTTATTCTAGCACTATCCTTCTGCTTCACTAGGGCAGGTGGGGGGTGCAGTCCCTCTCCTGGCTCCCTGGGGGGCTCCAGCAAGACTGCCTCGCTGTTATTATCATCTGTATAGCTATGGGCCTGTGGCCTCAATTACCTGTACCCAGTCCCTCATAATCCCCACAACCTGCTTCTGCCCCCTTGTTGCTACCCTCATCCATGCCCCACTTCCCAATCATTTGTGCCCCAGCCAGTTCATGGTAATCCAGGGTAAACCCCCCCACAGCCTGGCCCTTCCCTCCTGCAGCCCCTCACTAGGCCCTGCCCCCTCCCCCCCCGTCATCCTCTCTCGCTCCCGCAACGTCCCCCCGGGCCGAATTCGCGCCGGCCCCGCCCCTCGCTCCACGAAGGCGGAGCCAGCCGGCGCCCGCCCCTCTCTACCCTGGGAGCCGGGTTACATGGCGGCGGCTGGAGCGACAGCGAGGCAGCCGGGGAGCGGAGCCGGAGCCGGAGCGGAGCCCGCCGTCAGGGCCGGGCGGTCCAGGAGCCTGTGCAGCGCAGCGCCTCAATGAGCCTGGGCAGCCCCGTGAGTGCGGCCGGCGGGCGGGCGGGCGAGCCGGCGGGGCCAGGCCGCAGTGCGCGCCGCGCGGGGCCTGGCCGCACAAAGGCGCTTTGTTCCCGCCCCGCTGCCCCGGATCTCCCCCGCTCCCGGGCCGGGAGCCTCCGCAGCGCGGCGGGCCATTGCCCCTCCCGGGCAGGGCTGCAGCCGGCCCTGGGGTAGGGTCAGGCCGCCCGGGCTGCCCCGCGTGCGGAGGGGACGCGGCCGCCCAGCTCCCGCGCGGCGTTATGCGGGGCCCATGGGGCGGGGGAGACTTGCCCCAGTCCCCACCGGGCTGCGGCAGCTTGGCTGGCCGGCCCCGGGCTGCCGCTCCCGGGAGGGGGCTTTTCCTCTGCGGCTGAGCGCTGGGGGAAGGGTCGGGTCAAGGGGGAAGCCTGGCTCGGCTGCCGCCCGCGGGCTGGGGGGCGACCCCGGCCCCAGGGCACCCGCAGCCCGCCCTGGGCTCTTCCTCCAGGCTGCGCCTCGCTCTTCCCTCCATGTGGGCAGCGGCTGCTCCGTTACGGGAAGGGTTGGCGAGCTGTAACCGGGGCTGTCCCCGCTGCGCCGAGCCCCCGGGGCGCTCCGCACCCGCCGCCTGGCCGGAGCCCAGGGTGCGCTGCTAGACAGCGGCAGGGCTCCAGCCCGGAGCTGGCTGCCTTAGAGAAGGAGCCGTGTGTTGCTACCGAGTCCGTAGTGCGCTTTGGGGGCGTTGAGATGGAGGAAGCTGTGTAATGGCTGGGCTTTGTCTCTGCCTGCAAATGAATCGAAGGACGTTTGAAGGTAGACACCTCTTTTGTGCTGTGGTGGCTCGCTGGCAGGATCGCTTGTCAAATATCAAGTCAGGTGTAATAGGTGGCCGGTACAAGGTCAGTGCTGAATTGTCTTTTGAAAATTACTCTGCTCACCTATCTTAACATGTTTCAGTCTTGGCAGAGAGCCAAAAGAATGGGGCAGAAATATTGCTACTGGCAGCTGAAATTGTCTCCCTTTTGGGGACCCACCGGATTGCAATGCTGTGCATCCATGTATAGTGTCGTCTTTTTAACACAGTCTTACCTTTCACTCCTGGAAGCGGGGTGGGTGGGTTGTTCAACAGGTTCAAAAATGCAATCCATTAGGGAAATGATAGTTTTCCTTGTTAATGTTCTTTGAAAGGAGCAGTTGAGCAAATAAAAATATAAACAAATGTGAACTAAAATATATAGTTTCTTGGTGGCTTATCTTTTCTTTTAAAATTAAAATAGACTACAGAGGCTTTGCCTGCAGTTGGTAACTTTGAGGGGCCAGACTAGTGTCATAGCGCTTTGTACTACCATTTGGGACATGACATTCTAGGGGTGAAATCCTGGCTCTACAGAAGTCAATGTAAGTCAATTTGTTTCAGCAATGGGACTAGGATTTTCCCTAGGGTCTTCTGCTTCCAAAGTTAATAGTGCATTGTACCTTTGGTTATCTGAGAAAATCCTTCTGGTACTTCTGACCATCACTCATTTAAAGGGAGTCCTCTCCAGTTATTAGTATTCAGAAGGATGATGGCAGGTACAGTCTTGAGATGAGAAGTGTTCATGGATCTTACCAGGGGACCTTAGATGACCCTGTGAGGGGAAGGATTTCAGAGTAGCAGCTGTGTTAGTCTGTATCTGCAAAAAGAAAAGGAGTACTTGTGGCACCTTAGAGACTAACAAATTTATCTGAGCATAAGCTTTTGTGAGGTACAGCTCACTTCATCCGATGAAGTACTTCTTTTCTTTCTGTGAGGGGAAAGAAGTTATTTGATTTGTTTATAAGTAGTTAAATTACAGAACAAAATAACACAATTTACATGATTGTGAATTTATTAATAAAAATGGGCACAGTTGGCCAAACTGGCAACATATAGTAAGGTTTAAAGTAACTGTGAATAGTGAAAATACTTTTTGTTACATTAATTAATACAGTATTATTTTTGATCAACTTTGTTAAATTAACTGTTGTGAACAATGGTTGTGATTGAGCCAGTGCAAACATTATGCTAGGTGCTACTACCAGCAAATGTATTATATTTTTATTGCATGAAACAAGTTTTAAATCTAGCTATAAATTCCAGAAAGTGGTGGTTGATGATTGGAAATAGACTTTAGGTGGGAGCAGTAATACAATCTGATACTTTTTGAAAAAGGATAGTGGAAACTACAGTTGGAATTTAGATTAGCAGCCAGAAGCCTGACTGAATATGCGCTCTTGTGATCAGTCTTTTTATATTTATTCTCGAGACTCTGGTCGAAAATCATATTCTGGTGAAGCAATGAATTTACAGCCACCTTGCAAAGTTATTATCAGAGTTTACCAAATGAAGCTTCTGTGTGTGAAATATTGACTATTGCATGAAATTACAATAATGGAGCCTCTAAATATTGGTGTCTATTGTGTAAAAAAAAAAAAAAAAAAAAATAAAAAAAATAAAAATAAAATAAAATCATTTTTCTTTTTCATCTGTCCATTAGTTTTGAGAATAAACTAATAGTAACATCTGCTGACTCTCAGCATATAGTTCCCTAAACTGTAGGGAGTAAGTAGGAGGGTTTAGAAAAACAGCAGTTCCATTATGACTCACTCTGCCTACTGACTGCAACGTGGCTGATCTAAAAAAAATATAGATGTGCACCACATCTTTTATAGTTTAAGGGAAAGGGCATATCAGGTTGTGTAAGAGTCACTAACGAAAACTTACTTAGTCTTGTATTTTCCTTATGACTAACTACTCTAGCTGTAACGAAATGATTACATAATTAAAATTAGCTGTTTTTTTCAGTAACTGGGGGCTCGGGGGAAAAAAACATCTAGTGTAATACTTTACAGTACTGTCTTATTGTCTGTAGCATTTATTACATTTAAATGTAAAGATTGATGTAGTGTGCAATTGGGGAGAAATTGTGGAGATATTTAAAAGGTCTCTTTTGCAAACTGAATTAAGCTTTGTGATGTTGCTTGTGTTAATGTTTTGCTGGGCTGACAATTTCAAGGAAGATGTCTGGCAGGTGACTTCTGAAAAGAGGAGTTTTGTTTGGCCAGAACTGACCTTCCTTTAAAACATGGCTGTACAAAGATGGCAATCCCTTCATTCATTTATTTGAAATTTATTTTGGGGGGGGGGGCAGGGGGAGGGTCTGGAGTTGTAAGAGTCCTACTTAGTGTGATCACTGTGAATAGTACCTGGTATCACAAATAGTCTAACTGAAAACTACAGTACTGTACTTAATAAGTAGTTCTATTCAATATATGTAATGGGGCAGAATCTGGTCCTTAGTCTCTTATACAATGCACTCCTTTTATAGGAATCACATCTGTCCTGGATGATTTGATATTACGAGCAGTTGATTCTTGCAAGCAGAGTATAGGTTAGAATAGGAATAATTTTGTCCCAGTTGTTTTGATCACTATATGCGGTTGATTCTTGTATCAGTGATGCTTACAAATGGAGTGCACTATACTACACTATATTTAGCAGGAAGATATCTGTTATACATGCTGCATTCTCTAATATTTATATCTGTTCAGTGTATCTGTGTCACAACTTGAAAAAGAATTAGTAGCAACAGATAGCTACATGAAAAACAATCTTTTTTTATATTTATCCTTTTATATGGAGTCCCAAGATGGGGAATTGGACTGGCTCTTCAAAATGTAGGCCTTGTATTGTATATAAAGTCCAGAGTTGACTGTCTTGTGTTTAATAAATGTCATTCTTGGCAAGTTTGAACATTTATAAAAACTTCAATTTTATGTGTAAAAATATAAAAGGCACAATTGAAACTGTAAATTTTGTTACAGTTCAGAGAAAAACAAACTTGTCATTTGAGGTTACTTTGAGGTTGGCATGGGAAAGGCTTAATAAGAAGTTCCAGATAACTTCTTGTCCCTTCATTCTGACAAGAGCCTACAATAATGACTTTAATCTTTTTTCCTTCTTTCACTTCTTATGGTCCAATAAAACTATTGTGATCTTAGAGCAATCATAAACACTGTACTTATTAACTTGTCTGAGAAAACAGTTGTTATGCAGTGTTGCTGCTTAACCAGTTAGTAGTAAGCATAAACACTACTTGTTAACTTGTCTAGGAAAACAGTGTTGCTGCTTAACCAGCCACTAGAGGAGGCAAAAGTATGATGAAAGCTGGATTCCTGGAAGAGAATAGCTTGCAACTGCCAGTTTTTACCCAGAGCCAATCCAAAAAGTGATAGCAGTGAGGACGTTACAGAATTTGAGCACAGTACTGTACTATTCAAAAAGCTATTAAGCTAGCCCTCAATGTATTTACCTTCTAGGTGGAAGATAATGGGGAATTAATGATTAAGGGCAAATTTTTTAGATTTTTGTTTGCTGAAAACTTTATTATAGTCAGAATTGTAGCTCATCTTCCTCTTACTCATTGGTGTGAGCTGTGTTTAGGTGGTGAATAGAGATCTTGAGTATCTCCACCACATTATTAGAAGCCACCGTATAGTTTTTCACATTGTGGACTAGGGTGAATAAACTGACTTGTAACATATTTTACACTGTTGTTGTAGCCATATTGGTCCCACAATATTAGAGAGGCAAAATGGGTGAGGTAATATCTTTTATTGGACTAGCTGCTGTTGGGGAAATAGGCCTGCTTTTGATCTTACATAATCTCTTCTTCACATCCGGGATAAGATACCCAGGGTGTTACAGCTCTATACAAGGTTGAACAGATTGTTTAGCATAAGGAGTTAACATACTGCAAGAGACCATTCATGGTGACATGGGCAGTTAACCCTCTTGTCCTACAACTGCAGTGGTGTTATAACATGGTAGTCCAGTGAGTTAGTTCCTACAAAAGAACTGTATTAAGGCGCACTAACTGCAAGACACTTTTTTCAAATGGCTTAATGCTTGTATATCTACTTATCTGAAGTGCTTCCATGGCTCCCATTGCTGTTGTATCTGAATGCCTCACAATCTTTAATATAGTTATCCTTCCAACACTTTATGATGTAGGGAAATACTTCTGTTCCCATTTTACAGATGTGGAACTGAGGCCTAGAAAGTCTAGTGACTTGCCTGTGGTCACAGAGGAAGTCTGTGTATTAGTGTTTAACTCTCTAGTGTTTTTCCATACTTCCTTTCTAGCTAGCCCAACTTATATCTCCTTTTGGTTTCATTTTGACAGAGTTCTTATGAAAATTGGCTTAATATGTCATGCAGAGGAAGGATATTGCATGACCTGATACTAAATAAATAAATAAAAAGCCATTTTTAATGGGATTAGGGATGAGATTTGCGGAGAGAAGGAATGGGGACTGCAACTTCCTTTTCACAAAGTTAATACAGTTGTCCTTGCTGCTTTTTGACTTTCATTAGTGTTGTCACTTCCGTGCAAACCCTGAAATGATGATGGGAAGATAAGCAGATTTTGCTTGCTACCTCTATTTCTTAGCTAAAGGACTGACCAAGTATCTTCTTTCCTATTCCTGTCCTTTTCAGTGAAACATATTAAAGTATGGACTCTGGACGCAGTATCAAACAGAGTTTGAGAGAGAGTCTATTGCCTGCACGTAGAAAAAATCAGAACAGTGAAATGACAACGGTGTTACTTATGGGGGGAAAAAAGAAGACCTTAAAGAATAGAAATAATAAAATTTTAGAAACACATATGTAGGTGATCTTGAGTTAATGAAAGATTTGAATGAATTAAAGTTTCAAAAAGGATCCTTTCATAACAATTTTAGAAATATTTGAAGGAAAGGTAACTCTCAGTGGGTTCAATTGGTTTGCAGGGAGTAATCTGACTGCAATTTTTCTGCTAGATTGTGTAGATGAAATGCCTGTTGACAAAATGTTGTCTTTGCAAATGACTGTCTGTGGATATACACCAATAATATAATTCCTATAAGGTAAATTGAAATTGAATTAACAACCAAGGTATTAGGAACAGCTTGATGGTAGTTGACTATACCTTAGGCCAGTTAAAACTAGAATGTAACATATTTCCTACATGTAAAAGGTGTCATCTCCATAGGAAAGGTCCTCATATATTTAGGTAATAACTTCAGTTATAAACTAAAAATGGGCTTTGGGGCACAAGAACAAGTGTTCAGAAATTTTACATATGGCAGGTCAATTTTAGAGGGTTGATTATACATATTACTTGAATGATTTCTCAGTATTCCATTCAATTTATAATGAGCCCCTAAAAAACACTTAATCTGCTTACAGTTAAGGTTTCTCAAATAAGCTTCCTCAGAACTCCCTAAAATTAAGGCTACAATCAGACACCATACAATTTGTCATCAAAAAGTAGCCCACCACCCTCAAAAAATTCAACTGAATCGGTATAGAAATACCTTCTAACTAGGGCTGTCAAGCGATTAAAAAAATTAATCGCGCAATTTAAAAGATAATAGAATATCACTTATTTAAATATTTTGGGTGTTTTCTGCATTTTCAAATATTTTGATTTCAGTTACCACACAGAATACAAAGTGTATAGTGATCAGTTTATATTTTATTACAAATATTTGCACTGTAAAAAACAAAAGAAATAGTATTTTGTAATTCACCAAATACAAATAATGTAGTGCAAAGTTGAATTTACACATTTTGAATTACGTACAAAAAAAAACTGCACTCAAAAACAAAACAATGTAAAACTTTAGAGCCTACAAGTCCACTCAGTCCTACTTTTTATTCATCCAATCACTCAGACAAACAAATTTGGGTACATTAGAAGGAGCTAATGCTGCCCACTTCTTGTTTACAATGTCACCTGAAAGTGACAACAGGTGTTTGCATGCATCTGGCACATAAATACCTTGCAACGCTGGCTACAAAAGTGCTATGCAAATGCCTATTCTCACTTTCAGGTGACATTGTAAATAAGAAGTGGGCAGCATTATGTCCCATAAATGTAAACAAACTTGTTTGTTTTAGTGATTTGGCTGCATGTGAAGTAGGACTGAGTGGACTTGTAGGCTGTAAAGTTTTGGGGGTTTTTTTTGAGTGTAGTTGTGTAACAAAAAGAATATATACATTTGTGAGTTGCACTTCCATGATAAAGAGAGTGCACTACAGTACTTGTATGAGGTGAATTGAAAAATAGTTTTTTATCATTTTTACAGTGAAAATATTTGTAATAAAAATAATATGAAGTGAGCACTGAACACTTTGTATTTTGTCATAATTGAAATCAATATATATGAAAATGTAGAAAAACATCCAGAAATATTTAATACATTTCAATTGATATTCTATTGTTTAACAGTGCGATTAATCGCAAATAATTTTTTTGAGTTAATCACTTGAGTTAACTGCGATTAATTGACAGCACTACTTCTAACACATTCAGTTCAGCAGTTGTAGTGCCTTTAATGCTCGGTACTGGGTTGCCAATGGTGCCATCCACACCAGGCCCATTATGCCTGCCAGGCAAAGGCGTAATGGGAGTTTTTCGTTTGGGGTGGCTGTGCAAGCTCCAGAAGCTCTATAGAAGTCGGGGGACTACCATTCCCGGAATGTGGCCTCTTCCTCCCCAAGGCCCCTGCTGCTCACCACTTGCTCCTCTCCACTCCCCCTCCCTTCACTTGCCCTTAAGGCAGGAAAAAGTGATAGGGCCCTGGGCCCCTGGCTTCCCCGTTCCAATCCCCATATCTCTATATATGAATATCATGTCAGATAGAAATTTCAATGGCTGTAAAAGATCCAATACATTATGAGATCGCAAGAAACATGAATGTATCATCCAATGATCACACATTCCAAAAAGGCAAATGATACAAACGAGTAAGGGATACTCCCAAGGGAATTCTGCATGAAATAAATAAATAAA
This sequence comes from Dermochelys coriacea, assembly GCF_009764565.3. Taxonomy (NCBI): domain Eukaryota; kingdom Metazoa; phylum Chordata; order Testudines; family Dermochelyidae; genus Dermochelys; species Dermochelys coriacea. The sequence continues at coordinate 63,128,232 of NC_050077.1, read as the reverse complement.
TAAATCTGCACATAATATTTTAAAATTCTACATCTTTTATTTCTCAATAAATGTGGATGTTCCAGTATGGCAGTGGGAAGCACAGGCCACTGGTTGCACTGACGTGGGAGATCACCCTGCAGCCTGCCCCACCCCAAGACACAGATTCAGCAGTGAGGCTGCACCTGACCTGACACACCACAAGGGCTAGGCATGTCCCAAGAACACTCTGGGGCCCTGCCCCTCCACCCTAGGTGCGCCAAGATAGTAAGCAAGAGGGACAGAGTCTCACACGCAAGTCCAGCTCTGGTCCCCGATCCAGGTGTGGGGCAAGCAGGCTCAGCCCAGCAGGAATCAAGTGTGCAAGGTCTTTGTGGAGGGGGATCCAGTTATGGGGTGAGAGGGTTCTGTGTGGGGCAGTCTGAGTGCGGATGGCTTGGTGAGGGGCTGGGTGCAGGGGGATCTGTGCACAGGGGCTCGTTGCGGGGTTCTGGGTGCAGGGGGAATGGGAGTCTGCAGGGGGGTCATGGTGAAGGTGGTTGGAGCTCAGCAGGAGGGGTCTGGGTGTGGAGGGATGGGGCTTGGCAGGTAGGGTCTGGGGGGCTCAGTGATGGGGGGGGAAGTGGGGCTCAGTGGAGTGGTGGTCCGGGTTTAGGGGAAATGGAGCTTGGTGGGATGAGGATCTGGGGTGCAGCTGGTTGGGGCTTGTCAGGGAGTGGCCGGGGGTGGGGAGCAGGATGCAAGGGCTTGGCAGGGAGTCTGGATGCTGGGAGGGTGGGCCTCAGTGGGATGGGAGTTTGGGTGCTTGGGGCTCAGCTTGGGAGCCTCAGTCTGAGTATCATTGCTTTGTAGCCAGATGTGTATTGTGCAAACTTTGTACAGCATTCCTCACTGAATGCAAAGTTTGAAGTTTCAAATAAGTTATTTATAAAAAGCCGGAAGGCTCTCACTCAACTCAAGAATGGCTGAACTGGTTTTCCTTAACCTTTTCTTTAAAAATCACATTAGGCTTAGACCAGTGGTTCTCAAACTTCCTTGCACCGTGACCCACTTTGGACAACAAAAATTACTACACAGCCACAGGATGGGGGACCCACAGTTTGAGAATCCCTGGGTTAGACCATATATATAAAAATTGTATGCAAAGCTGATTTTTTTTCACCATTTTGAATGAGGAGCAGCAGAATATGATGATGAAATTCTTGCTACTGACCTCTCTGCAATAGAAAGAAATCTTGGAGAATTGTCAAGCTTTATACCATGCTTTCTTTGTTATTCAAATCCAATAGCTCTTTGTCTGCATATCTAATATATTAGTGGCAACAGAGGAAAGTTATTCAGAGGCAGCAAGTTGGTGATTAATGTCACGTCATCCTCAAAGAGCATAAAAAGTATGCATTATTTCTAGTTCTACAATTATGGTGGTTTTCTTTTTTGAGAGGTTTCAGAGTAGCAGCCGTGTTAGTCTGTATTCACAAAAAGAAAAAGAGTACTTGTGGCACCTTAGAGACTAACAAATTTATTAGAGCATATTTCCACCAAATGCATCCGATGAAGTGAGCTGTAGCTCACGAAAGCTTATGCTCTAATAAATTTGTTAGTCTCTAAGGTGCCACAAGTACTCCTTTTCTTCTTTTTTGAGGTTACAGGTGGTGTGCTCAAATAATGACCTACAAATTGTCTGAAGCAGTCTAAAAGGGTTTTTTGGTATAGAAATGCTGAACTATTTTCTCTCTCTCTCTCTCTCTCTCTCTCTCTTTAATTTCCCCTCCAGGTTGTCACGGAATAAAATGGATGGTAGCTTTGATTGTGATTGTGGTGAGCTGGAGCCACCTGATCATTAACAGAAGGCATCTTTTATAAATCAAGATCCGTCAGTTTCCTGTTTAACTAGACTGTAAACAAAGGAGGAAGAAAAGGAAGAAAAAACATAGTGCTTACCAGCACCATAGAATGACGCTGCTCAGGACCAGTCCAACACTGAATGTATCTGCACTGTGAGGAGGAGGATGTTAATAGAAGTCTATTATGTGCATATTTATTCACATTTTTGTTAAATGTTACCCAGTTGTATTGGTAGAGCTGAGTGCATAGTATGTCATTTCATTTTGTTTGAGTTTCTTGTGAGTATTTTCTTTAACGTCTGCAGAGATTCTGCACCTTTCTTGAACTATGAATGCTGCAATCTTTCTATCTTATGCTCAGTTTGAGTTATAGCATTTGTCAGCTCTAAATTTAAGGGGACACAACAGGCCTGGTTGGCTAATAATGCAATGAGAGTGTCAAAAAACCATATTGCAGTCAAAGCCAAGTTTTTCTTCTCCCTTTCTGTAAGATCTTTCCTTCAGATACCAGTGGAAGAGTGTCTACGTATTTACAGAAGCTTGGTAGCTTAAGAGGAAAAAGAAACTTGAAGAATTTCAAAATGGCAGAAAAGTTTGAAAGTCTCATGAACATTCATGGTTTTGATCTGGGCTCTCGGTATATGGACTTGAAACCACTGGGCTGTGGTGGAAATGGCTTAGTTTTTTCTGCTGTCGATAATGACTGTGATAAAAGAGTGGCTGTCAAGAAAATTGTCCTCACAGATCCTCAGAGTGTTAAACATGCTCTACGTGAGATTAAAATTATTAGAAGACTTGACCATGATAACATTGTGAAAGTATTTGAAATTCTTGGTCCCAATGGAAGCCAGTTAATGGATGATGTGGGCTCCCTTACGGAACTGAACTGTGTTTACATTGTTCAAGAGTACATGGAGACGGATCTGGCTAACCTGTTAGAGCAGGGCCCTTTACTGGAAGAACATGCCAGGCTTTTCATGTACCAGCTGCTACGTGGGCTCAAGTATATTCACTCTGCAAATGTTCTGCACAGAGATCTCAAACCAGCTAATCTTTTCATTAATACTGAAGACTTGGTGCTGAAGATTGGCGACTTTGGTCTTGCACGGATCATGGATCCTCATTATTCCCATAAGGTTTGTGAAGAGATGGATTCACTTTTTAAAAAACCTATTCATCTTAGAATGGTCTTTTGTCTAGATACTTTAATAGTATTCATCATTATAATATAAGTGCTTAATGGCAGGGTTGGTGAAAGTGGAAAGTTTCTAAGGCCTATCCTGGATTGGTAACTAACTTTCCCTCACAGTATTTTACAAAGTTGCAGCATTTGCTATTTGGCTAAGAACACTGGCAGAGTAAGGCTGTGTCTACGCTGCGCACCTTTCAACGGCGCAGCTTTGTCACTGCAGCTGCACCATTGTAAGTTGCGCTGTGTAGCCACTCTGTGTAGCCATCTCCGAGAGACGTAATATAGCCACCTCCAACAAGGGGTGGTAGCTTTGTCACGGGGAGTGCGGCTTCCACTGAGGAAGCGCTGTCCACGCTGGCGCTATTGTCATTAAAACTTTTGTCGTTGAGGGGGGTGGTTTTTTCACACCTCTGAGTGACAAAAATTTTGATGAAAGTGCTAGTCATTATCTCATAGGTAGGCATTAATGGCTGCTAATGTACCATGAATGTCTTGCCTTCAGCCCCAAAACATTGAGATTTTCACCTCAGATGGCTTTGTGTCTCATCTGGTCTTCTTTTGAAAGTTCTGAGCTTGCGACTTTAGTTAACTATCTCCCATGGCAAGTTACAAGTAAATTAATCTAGGGTTGCAATGTTTAAAATTTTGGCAAATGCAGTGGATGAGAGTGTTGCTTTAAAAAAAAAAATCCTTAAATTTAATATTTTGGGGGCAGGTTCTGTCCTCAGATAATTTGTTTACTTACAAGGGGGGATTGCATGCACGTAACCAGGAAGAGAATTTAACTCTGAGTATTTATTTATAAAAGTAGCATTTAGATGAACAAATGCACAATTTAGGATTTAAGAGCAACACATAGATGTAGACTTACAGGAACTTTAGATTATTTTAAAATATCTGTGCATCCCCAGTGTACAAATATGACTGCTCATTGTGATTTAGTAGTAGTGTGATCTTCCTGTTTGTTTCATGTCTCAGAAGGCATTTATTTATTATCTCCATTAACTTGACATTTGAAAATAAGGAACTTTTAGGAGCTATACCTCATTTGACTAATAAAATATCATACTAATTTATGCAAATCAAGTTGCAAGTGATTGATTAAATATAATCACCATTGTACTAAACTGTTTTAAAGATTGCTGTATAAAATAGCTCTTTCGAGATCAAACTTGGAGCTCATTGCAAACAGTATTTAAGCTTGTTTAGTGTGCTTATAAAATATACAGTATTGGTATGTATGGTACACTAAATGTAACAGGTAGGACAATATATGTGGTCAAATGGTCTAATATTGTCCTTATCTCTGGAGGCTTGGATTAAAATAATTTTTTGTCTTAAGGAAATCTTACTTGCATTTTCTTTTTTCTTCCTTAGGGCCATCTTTCTGAGGGATTGGTTACTAAATGGTACAGATCACCCCGTCTCTTACTTTCTCCTAACAACTACACTAAAGCCATTGACATGTGGGCTGCAGGTTGCATCTTTGCTGAAATGTTGACTGGGAAAACCCTCTTTGCAGGTTGGTAGCATACTGATTGTCATTCACCCAGGCACACTGGCTGCTGCTGGGGCAGTCTCGCCCCCCCACTACCCAGCAGCAGCAGGAGTTTGAGGGGGAGCTCAGGGCTGGAGTGCGGGGAGGTGCTTACCTGGGGGGGGCTCCCCAGAAAGATGAGAGGAACTCTCCTCCCTCAGCTCCTCCTAGCTCCATGGGCTGCCTCTGCTGGGAGGCACCACCCACGCATCTACCAGCCAATGGGAGCTGCAGAACTGGGGCTTGGAGCAGAGTGGAGCGGAGGCAGCATGTGGAGCTTAGGAGCAGGGAAAGGAGCCTGCCCCAGCCTCGTTAACCCTCTTTCTGTGCCCTCTCCCCCTCCCCCCCCGAGCACCTGCGGTGCCCCTGGCCGCCTTCCTTTCTCCCCCCCAGCACACGTGGCAGGCGCACATGCCCCCTCCCTCGCAGTACCTGTGGTGCCCCCTGGTCTGGCCCCCCGAAGCTATCCCCACCCCAGTTTTAGTCAAGGGTATATAGTAAAAGTCATGGACAGGTCACGGGCTGTGAATGTTTGTTTACTGTCCATGACTTTTACTAATAATACCCGTAACTAAAACGTAGCCTTATTTATAACCCACTTCTGGTGCTCCATTGGTGCAGAAAGGACATTGTTTAGGGTAGGATATGTACCTTTGAATTTAATGGGGCTCACAGCCCTTATGAGTTTGTGATTTGTCCCAGCAAAATTTGTAACCTCCATTTAATGTTTTCAGTCACATGGGATGCAAACTTTTACTTTCCCTGAGAACTACACTAACTTCTGCCAGTATAATTAACACGTGTACAATGAATGAAATGCAGGTCTCACAAAAGTACAAGCAAAATCCATTCCGTTCTTTGAGTTGGGAATGTGACGACAGGTTTCCATACGCTTGGGGGGGAAAGAAAAAAAAAACGCTGCAAGGAAATTCCTAACTTCAGGCATCAATATAAAAGTTAAGTTGAGAGCATTTTGCCCTTTAAAATGCCATTGATTGGATACCCTATCTTTTTGCAAAAAGAAAAGGAGTACTTGTGGCACCTTAGAGACTAACAATTTTATTAGAGCATAAGCTTTCGTGAGCTACAGCTCAATTCATCGGATGCATTTGGTGGAAAAAACAGAGGAGAGATTTACACACACACACACACACACACACACACACACACACACACACACAGAGAGAACATGAAACAATGGGTTTATCATACACACTGTAAGGAGAGTGATCACTTAAGATAAGCCATCACCAGCAGCAGGGGGGGGAAAGGAGGAAAACCTTTCATGGTGACAAGCAAGGTAGGCTAATTCCAGCAGTTAACAAGAATATCAGAGGAACAGTGGGGGGTGGGGTGGGAGGGAGAAATACCATGGGGAAATAGTTTTACTTTGTGTAATGACCCATCCACTCCCAGGCTCTATTGAAGCCTAAATTAATTGTATCCAGTTTTCAAATTAATTCCAATTCAGCAGTCTCTCGTTGGAGTCTGTTTTTGAAGCTTTTTTGTTGAAGTATAGCCACTCTTAGGTCTGTGATCGAGTGACCAGAGAGATTGAAGTGTTCTCCAACTGGTTTTTGAATGTTATAATTCTTGACGTCTGATTTGTGTCCATTCATTCTTTTACGTAGAGACTGTCCAGTTTGGCCAATGTACATGACAGAGAGGCATTACTGGCACATGATGGCATATATCACATTGGTAGATGCGCAGGTGAGCGAGCCTCTGATAGTGTGGCTGATGTGAACAGAACCACTAACCCAGGAACCTATCCTTGCAACAAAGCCCGTTGCCAACTCTGTCCACATATCTATTCAGGGGATACCATCATAGGGCCTAATCACATCAGCCACACTATCAGAGGCTCGTGAGCTGTAGCTCACGAAAGCTTATGCTCTAATAAATTTGTTAGTCTCTAAGGTGCCACAAGTACTCCTTTTCTTTTTGCGAATACAGACTAACACGGCTGCTACTCTGAAACCTATCTTTTTGAAAATCGCTGGGAACTTGAAGGTACATAGAGATCTGCCTCTCTCCCAGAAGTTTTGTCCTGGAATTAGTAGACATATTAAATCTTTCAGTGAGCACTGAGATGTGTCTCTTAGTACTGAAGTGTCTCTTAGTAGCAAAATGTTTAGTACTGTAAAAATAGAAATATAATGTGCCTCTAGCTTATTGAGAATGATTGAAAGAAATGTTAGACAGCTCTCATGGAAAGAATGCTAGTCAGTAACAAAAAGTCCTGAAATTTGGTGCTATGGGTGAATTGATTCAGTTCTAATATAGTACAAACATAGAATCTCTGTATATTAAAAATGTAATCTAAAAATATTTTAGTAGCAATGTTGCATCAGTAGCATTTAGATTACATTTTTAATATACATTGATCCTAGGATTATGCTCTTGCCCTTTCCTATGTCGGAACTATTACATAAATAAAAGCATAAAGCCATGTATTGTCTTGATGTCTTTCATAATGGTAGCTTAATTTTACATCTTGTTTGTTCAATTTTTCTTCAAAAATGAAAGGACAAATCGTCTATATTTGTAGTTTCAATTTCAGCCTTAACCTGGCCTCAAAACACTTGCCACCTATGGATTATAAACAGCCTCCACTTTACTTTATCTGTCCACCTTAACTTATTTACATCTTCCCTATGGGCCGCAAACCACTTCTTGCCTCCATCCACATTCTACATACTGACCATCACATATGGGCCAAACGACTCTACTTTGCTTCAGAACATCCTACCCCCTTCCCCACTCCTCTTGGCTAGATGATGTGTCTTGCATTTTGGCTTTTGTATCATGCTTTCCTCCTCCACTATCTCACTATGGACTGGCAAGCTCAATCTCATCTACCCTTCATAGATGGGTTTTTCAGCTGCTCACTTCTGTTTTGCCCTCTAGACATGGGTTGGAGATCATGCCCTCCCATTACATTGTCTGCTATGCCCATAGACTGAGACTTGTTCTTTTTCTTGGACTGATTTGACTTTAAATATCAAGACTGAGTATTAATCCAGACATTTATTTTATTATGTGAAAAGAGTGGGCTAAAGTAAGTACTTACAAAGCAGTCAAGCTTTAATCTATCTCTTAAATGCTACAGTATAGCTTAATTTTGTGTGTCAAAAGCATGGTAGCTACAGCAATTTATCTTACAGGGAAAGTGAGTTAGGCTAGGCTGTTGACAAGGATATGTGTGGATAGTTGTATAAGGAAGCTTGCTTCATGGGGATGCTTTGAAGCTCATATTTAATAGGAGTTTGACAGAAGTACTTGCAGAGCTCTTCCATATTTGCTAGGTATAACAAATATAGGATGCACTTATGTTGGTGATGTGCAGAGTTTGGTGCATTAATGAGAGCTTAATGCTGTTGTCTGTCTGTGGTCTGCTAAAAGGTGGTTTCCTAGAAAAGCCAATGACTTGTAATGGCAAAATGTCACTGTAGCTGGAAAGAAGAGTGTGTGTTGTATAGTATTGTAAGGTACGTCTTGTGAAACAGCTTGTGCTGTGAGGCTAACTGCAAAAGGCTTATGCAGTTTTTCTCTAATACAGAAATGTCCAAACTAAAACCACTACAAGATAAACTTCCAACAGTGCTTAGTACCCACAATTGGGGCCACATTTTTGAGATCTCATTGTTCTCAATGGAAAATTGTTGGCAGCTGAGAACTTGACAGTTTTGTTCACTTCATTTAGGTGTCTGAACGGGAAGTAGTTGAGCTCGCTTGAAAATCTGGCCCTAATTTCTTGGTAAAGACTTTTTTCTTTCTAACTGTATGCAGTTTTGTCAGCAGGTGTAGGATTCTTGTATCTAATGCATCCTGTCGCCACAGGCTATACAAATGCATATTTGAGTGTCTCTTGTTTTTCCACCAAGTAGGATACTTGTACATCCTTTCTTCATGTGTGGTGTCAGTTTAAAAAAGTTGAGTAAATCACAAGAAGGTGGAGTTGTAAGCCTGTATATCTGGAAACGTACATTATCCATCATCCAGATTCTTAAGTTGTGATTCAGCCCTCAGAGGGAAAATCCCATGGTCAGGATGTCTGTTTACATGTGATATCAGATAAAGAAGCAACTAGAAAAGACTCATGGTAAGTCCTAGCTCAGGAAGCTAATTTAGTATCATCTTAGCTTCCTGAATAAGAGAGAAGTAAACTTTTAATGTCTTTAGATGGGTGGGAGGAGGGGAAAAGTCCACAGGGGTATTTAACATGTTAATATGAAGACTTATATTAATTGACTTTTCTGATTGGAATACTGTTCTTTTGAGGTTTTTAATGTTCATTGCCTGTCTGTGCTTCCAAGTTATCCCTCAGAATCCTGCTTATTGGAATGCAACTTCAATGAAAGAGGAAATAGTAGACCCCAGAATACTTGGGGCTTGGGGAAAAAAGTTGATTATAACTATAAAGGAATTTTTAGAAGGCATTTTAAGAGTAGTATAAAATACAGAAGTAATATATTTTTAATAGCAGTTATACATTCACATTTCCAAGCAAATATTTAAACAATAAGTAGTTCATCTTAAATGGAGAAAAGAGAAGAGAGTTTATTTTCTTAAGCAGATTCTTAAATAGACTGAGAGAGAGAAACTAAAGCAGCTGCTACTCGTCAGCCCTGGCAAGTGAGGTACAGCCTAACCAAAGAATTCAGAAACTAATTTCCAAAAGCTATGTTTTTTGTGTATATATACAAATTTAAGGACAGTTAAGCATGTATATATTTAAATAAGCTAACATAACTCCACAAGAAGTGCTTGTGACTTTATTTAAATAAATCTGTCACTTCAGTCTCTCCCCTCCCCCCAATCTCCATAGTGAAATGCAATGCCAGAAACCGTAAATGTGGGTGGGGCTCAAATTTTGGTTTAGGTAACTGTGCTTCAGGAAGCTGCCTTGTTACCATGGGAAGTTACCATGCCCAAGAGTCATTTTGTGAAGATGTTGCTGTAGTAACCACAGCTCGGTGAGGCTGCAGCAGGACTGCAGCAGTTACGACCAGTTCTGACAGTGAGGCTGCAATGGGCTTCCTCCCAGCACTGACAGTGGGACTAGCTCCCTGCATGGCCAAGGGACCCTCGACATCATGGCACAACATGCAGGGTGGCTGCTGCAGTCATCCCACCTCAGTGCAGCAAGACCCCTAGCCAAGATTGCAAGGAGGAGGACAAGCCTGCAACCACAGGGCAGGCCGCCCTACTGCTGACCAGTTCCTGGTTGGGGTCAGCTCTCTTTGCCATACTCCTGGTTGACGAGTGAGGCCATCACAGCAAAGCTGCAGGGGGCACCCTGCACTACTGCAGAGCCAGTGACACCCAATTCCTGAAGGGGCAAGGTGCAGGGAAAGCTGTGGTCCTTTCATGGGAGAGCAGAGGTCCCCAGCCGGGACTTAGAGTGAGTCCCTTGCAGCAGGGGAGGCCACCCAGCTGATGATTGGTTCCTGTTGGGGTTCTCCTCCTCCTTGCAGTCCTGGTCAGCAGTCTTGTGCCTAAAGGGATCAGGTGTCAGCGGCACTGCATCAGTGCAGGGTGTCCTCTGCGGATGTGCTCACTCACTGATCAGCTGGGAGAGTGTGGGGGCTGTCCTGCATAGGAGTCATTCAGCAGTGGGGCAGCCTCCCCTACAGCATGGGTCTTGCAGTCCTGGGTGGGAGTGTCTGATCTGTCTTGCCAGGACCCGCTTGCCCACTCCCATGACAACAGAAGGCTCCCTGACACAGCAGGGTGTTGCTGACACCTGACCCAAACTATGGAGGTGCAAGGGGCAGGAGGGAAGCTACAGTCCTGGCAGGGCAGAGCAGAGGTCCTTGCCAGGACTGCGAGGAGGATGAGTCCTTGGGCCTGGCCACAGGGGGGCCACCCTACCACCAAATGGCTCCTGCTAGGGGCTTATCGTCGTCGTCCTCACAGTCATGGCCAGCTGATCAATGGAAAAGCTCCCTTCTAATTTAGTAAGTGTTTTGTGTTTAATGCATCTCTTTATGCCTGCTGTCCCATATTTATAGTCTTGGTTTTTGAATAGTCTTCTTAAAGGCAGTGTTGCATGGTTGTCTTTTTAATATGCATAAGTACACCTCATTAAGTATTTTAAATGTTAATACTGCACTTCAAAAATAAAATACAATATTTGTACAAATTTTATATGGAACACTTTTTTTTTTTTCTTTTTAATCAACTGATATTGATATGTTGTAATAGTATTCCTGACATTACTGCAAGATTTCAGAACCGAACTGTACTGCAAATGGATCAATTGATGGGTCTGTGAATTATGTTAAAGTAAATAAAAGCTGAGATGAATCGTCACTGTTCTGAGGCTAGAGGAGCATGGAACCTAAAGTGCTCCAGATATTGAATGAACTATTGAGTAAGCAAAATGGAACAGCTGGAGAGGGCAGGATATTGGTAAAAAAATAAGTGGCGAGACCTATTCTTGGAGTTCGATGTACAGAAATTTAAGACCCTGTAAGGCATAATATGCTATGTCCATACTACACTAATTCCTTCTAAGTGTACTAAACTACTTTTTGAGCTGAGGTGTTTGTCAGAAATAAAAGAAAGTTGTTTGGAACATAACTGACTGTCTTGTCTGCTTAACATTTAGGTGCACATGAACTTGAACAGATGCAGCTGATTTTAGAGTCAATTCCTGTTGTGCATGAGGAGGACCGTCAGGAGCTTCTCAGTGTAATCCCAGTTTACATTAAAAATGATATGACTGAGCCGCACAAACCTTTAACACAGCTGCTTCCAGGCATCAGTCCTGAAGGTAAGTGATTCTGAAAAAAAATCCAATTTTAGTCCCTGTAAATTTAAAAATCTTAAAAATCATAGCAGACAACTTTACAGTGAATGTTTTTGGCACCAACTTGGTTATGTACTAAGCATGTTTTCATGGATGGCAGGATTGATACTATATATGATGTCATATGTTTGACTCTTGGTCATTCTCCAGAATAGGAACTTTATGGAGGTAGTTGTTTCCAGTCCTTGTGAGAAATGGAGCATCTTGTATCACTTTGTCAGTCTTAGAGGAATGTTGCATGGCTTTCTTTGCAGGGAGCCGTAGAAAGAGGGGGCATGTTTGTGACAATTCAAATAATGCAGAGGTGGGGAGTGGGTTATTGAGACGTTAGTCTTCTAAAGGCATGTGAATGATGTAATTGGTTCAGGAGTATACAGTAATTGTTCTGAAAACATTTTAGGCACTATTTTGTCAAAATTGAAAAGTTTTGGTTCGAGTAGTCCTGCTTGAACAAAACATTTTGAATCTTTTTTTGACCATTCCTGAGTAGGTCAGTGGCACTTGCTAACTTGATGTAGACCATGCTAACTCAACTAACTTAAAACTAATAAGAAATTCTCTTTTTTTTTTTTTTTTTAAAAATCACCACTTATTGCTGTATTCTGCCTTTCCAGATTTATAGTTACAGTCAATGTTGCCTCTAAATTTTTACATACATGTGCGGAATGAATTTTATGTGCCCCATTATGGAGGTGGTGGGGGTGGGACCAAGGGGTTTGGAGTGTGGGAGGGGTCTCAGGGCTGGGGCAGGGGGTTGGAGGGGGGTGTGTTGGCTCTGGGTGGCGGTGTGGGCTCTGGGTGGGTCTGGGGATGAGGGGTTTGGTGCAGGAGATGGCTCAGGGTTGGGGTGCTGGGATGTGAGTTCTGTGGTGGGGCTGGGGATGACTGGGTTGGGGTGCAGGCTGCCCCAGGGCTGTGGTGGGGAGAGGACCCTTCTCCCCCCTCCCCCCAGCCCTCTCTTGCATCAGCAGGCCAAGGAGGAGGCATCTCTCCCCAGCTGTGGCAGCTCCGGGGCAGGGGCCATGCGAGAGATGGCCATGGCAGCTCTGGACCTGTGCTGGAGCCGGGGGAGAGGTGTCTCTCCCTGCCTGTGCAGCCCTTGTGGGGACTTAGGTTACAGTATGGATTTTTGTCCAGATTGATTTTATCACCTGGTTGCTTTGTCTTAAAATCATTCTGTAGCCTTTAACTCTCAATGTTTTCAGCAGTCTTTGACATAGACATACGCATGTGTAAAATAAAGCCCTGGGTTTATAATCCCCAAGTGTAATTGTTTCAGGAATAAAGATTTTCAGCTTCCAATTACTGATCACTGTTGTGGCTTTACTCTCTACAGCACTGGACTTCCTGGAGCAAATTTTGACATTTAGTCCCATGGATCGATTGACAGCAGAAGAAGCTTTGTCCCATCCTTATATGAGCATTTACTCCTTTCCAACAGATGAGCCCATTTCAAGTCATCCTTTTCACATTGAAGATGAGGTTGATGATATTCTGCTCATGGATGAAAGTCACAGCCATATTTATAATTGGGAAAGGTAAATTTATTCCAAATGTTTAGATATTAATGAATTGACTTGTGCTTCTGATTCATGACATCTTCCTTAAATCTAAAATAAGAGGCTATATTTGAGATGCTATGAACACATCACTTAAAGAGCAGTAGAACTCTGCAGAAAACAGGGATAAGTATTCCCATGGTGAGAAGTCTTTCCTCCTCCTTCACCTTCCCAGAAACTCCAATTGTATTTTAATTGATTTTTCTAAATTAATTTAAGGATAAGAATTTTTCCACAGCTTGTCTCTGTAATTAGTCTTTATGCGCTTTATAATTGTCCGCTGCAATACAAAGCACAATAAAGACTGACTTGGATATGGTGGTGTATGTCTATTTTTCAGTCTGCTAGGCTTTTAAGATTAATTTTTTTAACTTTCTTCAATAAGACAAATTGGTCAGGAATGCGAATTTTCCATATTCTACATTCAGTAAATACACTAGTAAAGGCATAGAATTGCAATTGTCGTATTTAAAAATATCTTTACTTAAAATAGCATTTCTGATAGAAGAATATTTTGGAGGTGGGGAGGATTCTTAATTTGGGTTAAATCTCATATTTTAGTGATTTATATTCTGGTATTTAAAATGATTAAAGACATGCATGTATAAATTACCTTATTCGGGATGCATTTAAAAATCTAAAATACAGATACAGCCCAGTTCAGTTAAGAAAATAACTTGCATATGTTGAATTGTAAATGGTCTAGCGGTATTCCTAGCCCTTGCTCATTTTGTCTGGGATAATTTGTAATCAAGAAGGTTTATTTTTCATTCACTAACTCTAGGAAATTAATGATTACAGATACCATGAAAGTCAGTTTTCAGATCATGACTGGCCTATTCATAATAACTTTGAAGCTGATGAAGTTCAGCGTGATCCAAGGGCTCTTTCTGATGTCACTGATGAGGAAGAAGTGCAAGTAGATCCTCGCAAATATTTGGATGGAGATCGTGAAAAGTATCTGGAGGATCCTGCTTTTGACATGCACTTCTCTACTGAGCCTTGCTGGCAATATCCCGATCACCATGAAAACAAGTACTGTGATCTGGAATGTAGCCACACTTGTAATTACAAAATGAGGTCATCTTCATACCTAGATAACTTAGTTTGGCGAGATAGTGAAGTTAACCATTACTATGAGCCCAAGCTTATTATAGATCTTTCTAACTGGAAGGAGCAGAGTAAAGAGAAGTCTGATAAGAAAGGCAAGTCAAAATGTGAAAGGAATGGATTGGTGAAAGCTCAGATAGCTCTTGAGGAAGCATCACAGCAGCTTGTTGAAAAAGAAAGGGAGAAGAATCAAGGGTTTGACTTCGATTCATTTATAGCAGGAACCATTCAACTTAGTTTACAACATGAGTCTACTGATGTTGATAAATTAAATGACTTGAATAGCTCAGTGTCCCAACTGGAATTGAAAGCCTTAATATCAAAGTCAGTAAGCAGAGAGAAACAGGAAAAAGGAATGGCCAACTTGGCACAATTGGAAGCTCTGCACCAAACTTCTTGGGATAGCCAGTTTGTAAGTGGAGGGGAGGAGTGCTTCCTCATAGACCAGTTTTGTTGTGAAGTCAGGAAAGATGAACAAATTGAGAAAGAAAATACTTACACCAGTTATTTGGACAAGTTCTTTAGTAAGAAAGAAGATACAGAAATGCTAGAAACTGAGCCAGTAGAAGATGGGAAGCTTGGGGAGAAGGAAAGAGAAGAGAGCTTTCTTAGTAACAGTGGGGAGTTTCTCTTTAACAAGCAGTTAGAGGCTATAGGTATCCCTCAGTTTCACAGTCCTGTTGGTTCACCACTTAAATCAATTCAGGCCACATTAACACCTTCTGCTATGAAATCGTCTCCCCAAATTCCCCATAAAACGTACAGCAGCATTCTGAAACATCTAAACTAAAACACTCAGCAGACATTTTTTTTTATTCTTCATGAGATGTTTGTCTTTTTTTTTTATTACTAGTGTAAGTAATTTTTTTACTTGAATCAGATGGTGTAATTTTGGTATGGATTTCATTAGCTTTCTGTTTACCATCATTTTTACAATCCCAGAATTACTTTCTATACATGAGTTAGTTTTTTTTGTTTTTAAACTGGCATGTCGTTTGCACACACAATTAAAGAATAGAGCAGAATAATGCAAAATGTAGGAGGAAACAGAAAAAAATGCACTAAACCAAGTAAAAACATTCTGTCAGTAAAACAGTTGTCCATGTTTTGCAGAAAAAAGAATCTTGCCTTGAAATTTACACAGTGAGACTGTACATAATTGCATGAAAATATCTATTTTTCCCTGAAACATTTTTTCATTCGTGTATTAGTTTTTCATACTGTATACATTTCTTAGACACATGATACCAGCAGCAACTGAAAATGAATGCAGAATTTGGTACGCATGTGTTATCTACCTCAAGGTAACAGCAGTATGTGGCAAAACATTAACCACCCATAGTGCTTCTCATTATGCACTTCTCTTTAGCCAGCATTATTATAGTAGCTATTTTTCCTGAAAAATCATTCAATATTTATAAATGTTCTGGTATGCATTCTTTATAGTGAAGTGTTAATATGTGGCACTTTTATTTATTTTAACAAATAAATGTTTTCTGTAATTACAGAACGTCAACTTAATTTTTGAAGTTACTTGGCAGATAAGGTTTTTGTTTAGCACTATGGTTTATTGCCTACATAGCTGAATATATAATGACATTGGCTTATTCTGAGGCTGTCCAATACACTTTTTTTTTTTAAGTTTTCATTTCAAGTAAAGCACTCACTGTGTATAGGAATTTGTAATTTGGGGGTGCTTGATCTCTCTACAAAAATTAGGAATTGCTTTATCATAAAATGCTCCTAGAAGTCTTAATTGTGTTCATTTTTTAAAAAATTTTTGTAATGTTAGTTGTGTGCATGGAAATAATTAAGGTACATTATTATTGTAGGTTAAAAGTTATATATGGTGAGACACTTTTGCTTTTACTGTATGTTTTTACTGAATAATTCCCACCCCCAAAACAAGCATGAATAAAATTAGGTTAAATGTAGCATGTAGCATCTCGGTCTTCTGGAAATTTGTTTTACCTTCTGTTTTTTATTTTGGTTTTGGTTTTTTTTGGGATACTGTATTATTGGCTCCCCTCTTTAAAGAAAGACAAATAAAACATGGCCAGCAAAAAATGACTCTTGTTTCACTACTTGTACAATGAGAATTACCAGCTGCATTGTAACTTGGGTAGATATTGCCATTTATATGTGACCCGTGTGCCTGCCCCTAGTTTTAAATGGTTTCTGTTGCACACTCAGCCTGTGATAACTTGAGTGTTGCCCATATACAAAACAAAACTTAACTTTGTAGTGGAAACAAGTCCTAGGTGGTGTATTACTGGAAGTCCTACTGTAGCAGTATCCTGTAATTTTAAATGTATGAAGGTCACAAATGTGCTGTATTGAGACTATGTTTGGAGGCAGGTGAGTAGTAGCTTCTATACATCCAATCAATGAAAATTCAGTTATTGTGGGTGAAGATCTTTAATTTATAAATAAGCATTACTGCTTTCATTGGCAGCACACAGCGACAAAACAGCATGGTTATGAGCATAATGTTCCAAGAGTACCAGCAAATTTTCAAGGTACCCTTTCTCTTTTGGCCACTGCTTGGAGCCCTGCTTATACAGGGTCAGATTATGCCCTCCAGTTCCACATGCATAAATAGGTCACGTGGTGGGGAAGGAAGGGGCTCTTCATGTCCTGCCCTATCACCACAGGTGTCTGTCCTGTTCTCCCTTTGGTGCATGGTATGCCACAAGGCACAGGGAAGAAATTAAGCAGTGTCTGCCCCACATGCATGGGACAGCAAAATTGGCTAGATTGACTAGAGTATGAGGCCTGAAAGCTAGTCCTACCTGCAGTTCTGGCATGTACCCTCAACATGGCACAAACGAGGCCATTGTTTTACAAATTGTTAAGCACTAGGCATCTAGCCCTTTTGTAAATGCATATCAAATAGGCAACACTTTAAAATGTGAGCTGTAGCTCACGAAAGCTTATGCTCTAATAAATTTGTTAGTCTCTAAGGTGCCACAAGTACTCCTTTTCTTTTTGCGAATACAGACTAACATGGCTGCTACTCTGAAACTTTAAAATGTGTATGTGAAGAGAACTAACATGGGGTTGATGCTGTAGCCTTAGCCCTTCTCCCAAATATTTCCACCCTTCTCCTGTAGGGGGTTGTCCAGTCCCATCTGCAGAGCTCCTCAAATGATGGAGCAACATGAACATGGCAGTCAAATGGCCATTTGGGGCTAGCAAATGTAAAGTATTTTAGCAAAGACAAATTGTGTCCTGAGTTCAAACTGTCATCTTGGTGTGCTGGACCCCTGTATGACCTCTTTTTGCTTAGAATTGAGAGTGGGAGGAGGAGACTGTTTGAAATGAACTATGGTAAGTAGTCATTCTGAAACTGGATGAGAAGAGTGGGTGTGAAATTATTAGAAATTGCTAACCAAATTCAGTCAGAAGCCCATTACTCTGTCAGTGTGGGCTGATTGTCCACTGCCTCACATCGTAACGTGAGTACAAAAATACTATCACCTCAGAATGAGCATTTTACACCCATAAGTAAGACATTTTGTGGAGAATCTGATGCCAAGTCTAAATCGAGTATGGTATTTCATAGCTGTAGACCTCCAGGAGTTCTGTGTAGAAAAGTGCTTTATGGACATGTCTGGTTTATTTTGGTGGAAAGTAGTATTCTGAGAAAGGCCTGGTTCTGTGATCACCTGGAGTGTCCAGCTGCTCTACGCTCTTGCTGAGAGGCCAATGCAGTGGCTTAGTCAGCAGAACAAATCCTCTTAGAGCAGATAATTAAAGGAGGTGGAAATGCATCAGAAGTAAGAGGCAAAGTTAAGTCTATTGCTAATAGCTGACAACAGGCTGGTCAGGTCTTTGGTCCTTCCTTGCTGGCCTGTTTTGGGAGAACAGAGGGTACTTATATAGGTCTGAGACTTTCATGCTGAATGAAAGATTGCTTTTGCCCTGGATTTCACTAATGCTCATCACCAAAGGAAAAATAAAAATGCTAGTTAAATTAGTAGTTCTTCAGCTGCGATCTGGCAACTGGATCTTTTTTAAAAACTATAGAGTAGAGTTAAAAATAAGCCAGATGAAGGCTCCTCTGGTAAATGCCAAGGTGCTTGCCAACTCAAATTCTTTTGTTTCATTTAAGAGAGAGCAGATCAATGAAGAGAAATACTAATCATTTTTTAAGTTTGTTTTTCCAACTTCTGCGTGGTTTTCTGGGTTTCTGTTTAAAAAAAATTTGAATATGATTATAAATGAGATAATGCTGACCACAGCTTAATAGCATCGACAAGGACACAGTGTGTTGAGCATTCTGCAGTTAGCTAGCACTGAGCTGAGCGCTATTCTTCCTGGTTTACACTTAACAGTGCTGACTCGTGATTTAATGGTAACTTACTTAATTGTTCACAACTGGTATGATGTGTCCTCACATACATACATACTCCTTTCCGTTTCTCTCCTGTTCCATATTCCTGTCTGTTTAAAAAAAAAAAAAAGTAGCCGCCTGTACGGTGGACCTTGAACTTGAACCTTGTCTGGCACCTACTTGCCATGGCAGATTCTCCCTTTTCCCCAGGGTTTAGTTCATTGCCTAAAAACAGTATATTGCTTCTACGTACCTGGGTTCTTTTCTCTGCCCCTTCTGAACTTCATTGTAGTCAGCAAGAGAGAGGGTTGTTGTTTTGTTTTCCAGTTTACGTATTAGGTGGAGTTTTTACAGACACAAGAAATGGCCCTGAGGGGAAAGTCGAGTGATAGCGAGAGAGAGCAAAAGAGGAGGTTCTTTGCTGTGCAACTGGAGCCACAAAACTCATGAAGAATTAGTTGGGATTCCTTGAAGAGTCAGGTGACAGAACTGCTGAATTGATCATTCCTGGAAGTGGCAGGGGAGAGGGGGAAGAGAGGTCTTAATGACATTTGCTGTCCTGAATCTATTTTTCCCTCAAGCTGTGTCTGAGTTGCTCTTCCTCTGCAAAGAGGTTATCCCTAACTGATGGAGTTAAGACAAAGAAAGGGAAGAACCACCAGTTAACTCCCAGTATGTTCAATGTTCATCTCTATCGCGGGATGCTCGCAGGAGTCCTAACTCCCTTTGCATTTTAGTCCTTGAATTACTTCGGTGCTTATTTAGTCCTGCAGTTTCTGGCTTATTCTACATCTGTTTACATAAGGCTTAGGTCTAAAAATCTGTGGAATAATATTTTCCCATGTGATAATCAAACCAGATAATCAGCAAAACCATTCATACCTGCAAGGCTTACTCTTTCAAACAAGTGGCACTACATTTGAAATGGTTGTCTACTTATTCTGAGTGGTATTTAATGGCTGCTCAAAACATTAATTCCCTAAAAGTTCAATGACCTTAATCTTTTTCAAAGAATCAGTGCTAATGACCGTGTAATTTACATACAAGAATCAGTATGCGGTGAAAGTCCTGCTATGATAGCGCTCTCAAAAGATGTTGGTAATTGGGTACCACAGTCTTCTATAAATAGTTTTGTTAATGGTTGCCTAAGGTTGCTACGATGTATAAATGTTGTTCTCTGTCATTTGTCTGGCTGCGGTCAAGGCAGATCTTTTATAGTAAATTCTGACATTAACATTCTATTATAACTAAAATGTTATTTCAGTGCAAGCCAAAATTACAGTTAATCTGTGCGTGTTACCCATGCTGAAAGATGGCATTTATGAAAGTGTAGGTTTTGGTATAAGAGAGTGAGCTTTCATGGTCTGGATGCAGAAATGGAAACCAGAAACCTCCTGGAGTCTACTGCTGATTCTGATGCAGTATTCTACTGTGGCGTTGGGCAAGACACCGAACCTTCCTGTGTTTGTTTCCCTATTAATATAATAGAGATAACATCCCCGTGATGCTGATGTTTTTAGGATCCCATAGTTGGTATTTCTAAGCGCTTATGTGAGGAACATAAGCGCTATGCGTGATGATTTTCATACATCGGTGTGCTTTTTTTTTGTATTTTTCCCATGTTATAGGCATGTATCAGGAGCAAATTCATTCCTGATCCTTAATGGGAGTGTTGCTCTTGATGTCCAGTGGGTACAATTGGCCACTTAGGACCCCATCCTTGAAGTCAGTGTGAGTCTTTATTGATTTAAGGTGAGTTGCATTGACCCCCGAGTTAAAGTTCCTCAATCATACCATCTAGAATTTAACTATTCAAGTTGTAAGCCAGCTCTTTATTTCACTGCTGTGCCAACAGTAATAAGTGATGTGCAACATAAAACATTGCACTAAGATTATAATTCTCTTTATGCACATTCTTTCTAGAATGTGGCTCCTAACTATTTCATAGTATGACTGATCTAACACAATAACTTCTTATAAAACTATGCCATATATAAATGATTTTTTCACTTATTTGAATTAGTTATACAATATCGCAGTTTTGTTCCTATTGTTGTCCAGTCACATGTATCTAGACACCCCTAACACACGCAGAAAATGGATTTTTTAATAAAGCAAGGTGATTTAAATAAATATTTGCTCCCATTACATTTCCTTTCCAACCATAGATTGCAAGGAGAAGCATTTAGTAAATATGTATGAAAAAAGTTTAACTAACTTTTTTCATACCTATGTCAAATTAGAGTGAAGGAAAGATTGAGAGGGATGGGCTGTGTGGGTAGTTAGAGGGAGAAGGGGAAGCTGAAGGATGAATGTTGTGATGTTTGTTGAATCTGAGTCTCTGTGGTCCAGAAATGGCTTCCGCCCTCTGTCCTATGTTCTGAACATTAGTCTTTTGCATATGGCTGTTTTTGTTGTGATTCATTCTTGGATTGTTGGCCTTTATGTTCCAGTGCTTTTGATAATAGAAGGCTGATTATCCATTCTGCCCCCTTGCTACCTATTCTGTTCAGGTTAGTGATGCTTTCAACTACACTTTGTTTCAAATTTCATTAAAACTTCTATTTTATTTAGTACCTTTTTTTCCAGTAATTGGTTATGGTTGGATACAACCCAGAATGTGTAGATGGTCTCCTGCTTGATTTGTTTAATATAATTGTACTATAGCAGAACAGATAATAAAACAGATAATAAATTTAATAAATTGCAAGTAGTCTTTTGCATTTGAATTTTGGTTTGTCCCTCCAGCTGTATTCCAGAGCTATGGTCGGTAAAAGATTTTATTTTTAATGTATTCAAAGCTATAAGAAAAGACCGAACAATTGAATGACAGATTTAATGTGACTCATGTTTCTGTATGGACAAAGATTTATATAGTACATTTCTTGAAATGACTGGATAACTGGCTCAGGCACATTTCCAAAAACGATGATTAAGACAGCACATGGGTTTGGTTTTTATTCTAAATTTTGTCTATCTCACTCTATTGGGGGGCAATTGTTTTTGTATTACATGTGTTTCTTAGCAAATTCAGTAGTGTCTATGCATCCTGAGAGATCATGGTGGTTTTATATGCTAAAAGATCCTGTTGGACACTTATGGATATACTTATAGATATAACCTGCTTATTTTTTTTCATCCTAATTGGTACACTTTTTTGTATTAAAAGACCCACAAGGCCTGCAAGGTGCTAGGCACCTCTTCGTGAAGTGCAGAATGCTCCCAGCATTCAGTGGGGTTCAGCACTTTGCAGAATCAGCTTCTGACTCTGCTCACTCACACTTTAAGGCCTCAGTTCTGTTAGGTGCTGAGCATCCTTAACTCCTACCGACTCCAGTGCAGGGATGCCCATCACATGACCTGAGGGATATGTGCTGCCCACACCTACCCACTGCTGGTAACTCCAGTGTGGGAAGAAAGCTTATTAACTGCAGACTTTTATTACTGAACTAAGTCAACCTGTAATTCCTAGTCACCTCTAGAGGAAAACACAGGCACAAGCAACTTGTAAGAGTGCATGCATTTCATTTTTGATAAAATGTACATACAACTTAGGTGTGACTCTTGGCAAATTGCCAATGTGCCTCCCAAAGCTTGGTCACCCCAAATCAAGCTGCTGCTATGATTTATTTGCATCGCACCAACAGTGTACTAGATTGTTCACACCAGCTGTAAAGTTACAGTTCCTGCCACGAGGAGCTGCTAATCTCTGCGGACAACACAGAATCAGGGAATTGGAGACAGGGTTCAATGCAAGCAATGTGACTGAAGGAGTTAGGCTGTATGTATGCGCCCACTTTTACAATTTGCTGGATGTGTGCATGTGTTTATAGGTTCCTTTGATGAAGAGTGTTAGGAAGAGAGGGTGGAGGAAAGGCAGTTTGCTGTCCAGAGGAGATCCCCATGCCTGAGGCAGTGTGGAAGGCAGCACAGTGGGAAGACAACACAGAGAGGCGAAGGTCACACAGCTTGGGTGGAATAAAGGGGGTGAGGGGTGAAGCGGAAAGAAATTGGCCCGGAGGCAGGGAGCAGCAAGGTTAAGTAGGGCAATGAAGGAAAGAAGAGGGAGCTCACATTGTATCCAGTTGGTAGTGGGAAGCTACTGGAGAGAAAGTAGTGGACTAGGTAGATAATATTTAAAGCAACATTTTGGTTGGGTTGACGACAATGAGATGAGGATCTGTGTCCAAAAAGAAGGAAGTTGCAGTAGTTGACAAAACCCTGATCCTCTCATGCCTCAAAGGTTTGGCAGTGGGGGTAGAGAAGAGGGGCAGAGTTAGAAGTGTGTAAGTGAAACAGCACTGTCAGTTGCTCTTGGTGCAGTCTCTCTAGGGGCCCAGCTTTCTCCTAAGTGGTTTCCTTCAATTCCTCTACAATTAGACCAGTCTACAACCTCCTATCTTAACCTGAATCTATTATCAACCCTTAAACTCCAGGCGTTGCAGTCTCCTTTTGTTTCCCTGTCCGTTTTCCAGAGCCAGCCTGGCATGGGGCTGTGACCCCTCTACTAGTATCTCCCTTTCACTTGCTGCTCTCTCCCCTTTAGACCTGGGCTGGTTGTCTGTATGGGTCACAGCTGTGGATGCACAGGGCTGGGTCAGCCATATTGCCTGTAAACAGAAAAGATTCCCCTCTCCCTTCCACCTATGCTCAGTATGGAGTCTGCACGATTTCACAACAGTGTCAGTGTGAGGGTAGGAGAGTCAAAAACGAAACACTGGTTTTGACCTGAGGAATGAGGTATACGGTGGCATTACCACTGGTGAGCTAAGGGGTGAGAGGAGGCTTTAGGAGGAAGGAGAGGGAGAGTAGCTTTAGTCTGTTGGCAGCAGCTGTCCAGGGTGAGGAGTTGGAAAGATGGCAGAAACGCACTCTGAACCTAGGGGAAAGGTGAGGAGTCGAGAAGTAAATCTGGATGTTGGCATGGGTGTAGCTGAATTGTGTAACTGGATCAGGTCACCCAAGAAACAGGAGGTGGAGCAGGGGAACCAGGGATGAATCGTATAGGGACATTTGAAATGGAGTGGAGGGGAAGAGGAGTCCTCATCATTGAATGCCCTCACTGCCCGCAATCTCCAGATGACGTTCTGCAGTGAATCAGCTAACCCTGTTGTAGCAACCAGTCTGTGTTTGAACTAGTGAGACCAAGAAAAACAAGAACTGGTCTTCCATCATGGAATGTGTCCAAGCTGCTCTATGAGACAATAGTGATAGAAGTGCAGAACTGAACTGGGAAAGTCTTTAGTGTGTCATTGCCTGAGGTGATGGAGAGTCATAGGTGCAGGCAAATGCTGGAGTCTAGCTTCTTTCCACAGACTTTCCTGTTTTTCTGTCTCTTAACAAACACACCTCTCTCTCGCCTTGTTGTAAAAATAGCTTTTCTGCAGTAAGTTAATGCACTGCTGTTCTGTTTCCTTTGTAGCTAAACAGACTGAAGCAACATAGCTCCAACAGTTTTGAACTTCCCCCTCACATCTTAATGGAGCATTACTTCAGCACTTTGTTTTGATTTTTTTAAAATGTTTCATGCATTGCTCAAGTCAAGGGTCTGGACCCCATTTGGTCATACATAATGTGCCCTAACATAGCGAGCCATACCACAGTAGGTACGCTAACTGAGGAGGCCCCTGCACAGCACTATCCTCTAGTGTACAACTGAGCAGTCAGCTGTCTCATTGCTATGACTCAATCATGAGAGGTTAGAAACAGGCTGTACACAAAGCAGACATATCAGATTGTCTTGTGCCAAAAGAGCATGTAAAATAAGAGTCTAGATACACAAGCAAACAAAGGGGAAGTTGCCCGAGTCAACAGCATGCCTCCTAAAAAGTAGCAGGAGGCAGCAGCAGTTTTGGTACGGTGTTGTCACCAAACTTGAATTTGTGATTACTCTTGTCCATGTGCATCAAACATATGTTCCTCCATCTCCGTGCTTCTCACTATTGTACCAGTTCATCCCAACTGGAAGCACCTACCTGTGGTCACTGAAACTTACAGTACCCTGAAATCATAGATTCATAGATATTAAGGTCAGAAGGGACCATTCTGATCATCTAGTCCGACCTCCTGCACAGCGCAGGCCACAGAATCTCACCCACCCACTCCTACGAAAAACCTCACCTATGTCTGAGCTATTGAAGTCCTTAAATCATGGTTTAAAGACTTCAAGGAGCAGAGAAGCCTCCCTCAAGTCAACCATGCCCCATGCTACAGAGGAAGGCAAAAAACCTCCAGGGCCTCTCCAATCTGCCCTGGAGGAAAATTCCTTCCCGACCCCAAATATGGCAATCAGCTAAACCCTGAGCATATGGGCAAGATTCACCAGCCAGAAACTACAGAAAATTCTTTCCTGGGTAACTCAGATCCCATCCATCTAATATCCCATCTCAGGGGATTAGTCCTATTTATCCTGAATATTTAAAGATCAATTACTTACCAAAATCCCATTATTCCATCATACCATCTCCTCCATAAACTTGTCAAGTAGAATCTTAAAACCAGATAGATCTTTTGCCCCCACTGCTTCCCTTGGAAGGCTATTCCAAAACTTCACTCCTCTGATGGTTAGAAACCTTCATCTAATCCTTAACCTTATAGTACAGTCAGCTTTAATTTGCTGTATGCAAATATGCAAGAGTACATCCTTAACCATATGCTATTGCATGAGTTATGGATCCATTGTTCAGAGACGCTCCTGCTGCTGTGTCTTTGTTTGCATTTCTCGTATGCCTGCAAGCCCAGATACAAAGTACAAATCCTCCTTTAAAGGTACGAAGTTCCAATTGTAAGGTTGCATCATCTTCCACAACTCTTGGCTGGGGGTAGGTTCAAGAGAATGATCTTTGAGTATTATTGGCAGAGTTTTTCATTTATTTCTAATGACCTTGTTAATTGGATAACCTAAAGTATGAAATATTTTTCTACAAAGACAAGATACGAAACCTCAGAACACATGGCTTAGGGTCTATAGGAGGGAAGATAAAAGGTGTCGTCCTGTATTGAAAGAAACCAACAATATTAACAAACCAGAAGACTTAAGTTTAGGTGCTGTAAACTTACTGGTGACCTATTAGGCTGATACTTTGCAGCTTACATTATGTAGTGGCCATGTTTTTCAATATTTATCTGTGTATGCTATAAAGGGTTGCCAACTGTCTAATTGCTCAAACCCAAACACCCCTGTCCCGAGGCCACACTCCTGCCCCGCCCCTTCTCCAAGGCCCTGCCCCTGCTCACTCCATCCTCCATCACTCGCTCTCCCTCACCGTCACTCACTTTCACTGGGCTGGGGCAGGGGGCTGGGGTGGGGGCTCTTGGCTGGGGGGAGAGGCCAAGGGGTTAGGAGTCTGGGAGGGGGCTCTGGGCTAAGCCTGGGGCAAGGGGTTGGGGTGCAGGCTCTGAGAGGGAGTTTGGGTACAGGAGGGGACTCCGGGCTGGGGCAGGGAGTTGGGGTGCAGGATGGGGTGAAGGCTCTGGGTGGGGGTGGTGGGCTGTAAAGTGGGGCTGAGGATGAGAGGCTTGGGGTGAAGGAGGGGGCTCAGGGCTGGGGCAAGGGGTTGGAGTGCAGGAGGGGGTGTGGGCTCTGGGAGGGAGTTTGGGTGTGGGAGGGGGCTCAGGGCTGGGGCAGGGAGTTGGGAGTGGGTAAGGGATGTGGGCTCCGGCCAGGTGGCGCTTACCTTGGAAGTAACAGACATGTCCAGCTCCTAGGCTCAGGGCTGGCCAGGTGGTTCTGTGTGCTGCCTCTGCCTGCAGGCATCGCCCCCGCAGACAGCTCCGATTGGCTGCGGAGTCGGCACTTGGGGCAGGCGCAGTGCACAGAGACCCCCCCTGGCCGCCCCTGCGCGTACGGGTTGCAGAGACATGCCGGCTGCCTCTGGGAGCCATGCAGAACCAGGGAAGGTAGGGAGCCTGCCTTAGCCCTACTGCGCCACCAACTGGACATTTGGGATATTAAAATCTCTGACTGGTTTCAGTAGCCACTGTGAGATTGATTCCGGGAAACTCCCAGCCATTCCGGGAGGGTTGGCAATCCTAATGGTATATGTCTTTAAATTTTGATAGTAAGTATGTTGCCAAAATAATTCTCCTTGACTTGATAAAATCATTAGCAACAAAGTGGATTTTTATTGATCCTTGAGCCCTGATCCAGCAAAATACTTAAACACAGAAGTAATCCCATTGACCGAATGAAGTCTGAATGATTTCCCTAGTACTGATCATATACTTGATCTTAAGCGTATGGTTAGATGCTTTTCTGGAAGAAGGCCAGTGTGCATAGTGATCAGGTTAGTGGTATGCCTGTGGATTTGTGGTAAAGTGGAATCAGTGGATTAGCCTTAAAGGGATTCCAGTTAGTTCAAAATTTTGTTGGTGCAGCCAGCAGATGCTATATCCACCCTATCAGCCAGAAGTGAGACAGTGCGTGTGGTGGAATAATAATAATTAATAAAAGATGATAAACAGAGTGATTAGAACAACTGCCTTGAAAAGAGGCTCTTGGAAACCTCATTATAGAGGCAATTGAACACTGTCTGAAAACAGGTATCTTGGAAACAGGAGAATCTGGAAATATAGCCTTTTGTGAGGGTAAGATGGGGGAAGCAGTCTTGTGTGGTGTTGGGCCACCAAAAAAGCCTTTAGGCAGCACCACTGCATCCCCCAGAAATGCACTCTGGAGTATTGTCTTTTTCAAAGTTTTACTGTTTATTATGCCTATTTACACAAATGTGCTCTCTCTCCCTTTATTAGCACTTGCCTGTTCTCTTCCCTTTTGATACAATGAAGGTCATAAACCATTTCTTATATTTCAGTCTGGCGTTATGTTTATTTAACTTGTGATCTAAAAACCACTGTCAACTAGCAAAACTAAGATCTGTTTCACAGCTCTGATGCCCTGGGGAGCTGATCTAAACTTGCTGCCGGAGCTGTGATCTATAGCTGATTTCAAGTGTAAAACCAAATAAAATGCAAGCAACACTTTCCCCCTGATAACTGACTCTCTTTAAATGTCTGATGCCAGCACACGGTATTCTGTAACCATCTTGCATTCTGTAACCATCTTGCGTTTACTCCAGAGGAGTTGAGTCCCCTCAGCCAATGGAAAAGCTCCTTTTTCATTGTGAAGGGCCTATTGGAGACCTGTGACAGTACTCGCTCTCAGATGTTTTTGACCTCACGATTACCAGTCTAATCTAATCCTTCCTCCACCAATTATTGTGATATCTAGGCCTCTTCATGAGAAGTGAGAGTCAGTTCCAGTGCTGGAGGCAGGTTTCTGGTTTGGGGACTGTATGGCAGATGAGTAAGGATAAGGTAAGACTTTTACAATACACATTTAGCAAAATCTTTATTTTCACCCATGGAAACCAGACTGAAAAGGCCTCAAGCAGAGATGGATTCAATATATATCTCCTGACTCCTGGGTGTGATGCTATTCTGAGATGTTACGTTAGCTGAATCATCATTGACTGGTGAATCATCATTCTCAGAATCTTAAAACATTTTTAATTCTGAACCCTGCATTCTAACTCCTGCAGCCATCTCAACATACCAGAGACAAACCAAATCCATAAATAATAAAGCTTTTTATTCTTACCAAAGTGCAAGATATGAAAGCAGCATAATATGTTCCATTGTATGGAACAGGAAAATAAACTTTTCTTAGGCTAAGAATCACACTCGTGTTCCTATAATCTGAAAGCTCTGATGTCCAAAAACAAATGGATATTATTTTATTCTTGTGTAATAACAGCTAGCTTTCCAGCAACGCAAATTGTAATCACTAAATTTACTTGTATAAGCAGTACAGTCAAATTTCACTTGCAATCTACAGTGTTAGCAGAAAGTTTCACAATAAAATTCAGAAAAAGATGGAAGCAAAATATTCCATGAGTGGGGAATAAATATTTTTTATTCCACTCATTAACTATAGGAATGGCAACTGTATCTCAAAAGACAATGGTGGAAGTGGTAGACAAGGTGCTAGCTCATGCCAAGGTCCCCAGGCCTCGCCAAACACTTGCAAATGCATAGCTGGAAATCAGTCTTGCTCACCTGTGTGTTAGCATTATCAAAATAGACATTACAGTTCTAGCAATATGTTTAGTATTTAAACTTTATGGAGCGCTTGTAGGATGCTGCATGTATTAATCCTACTTATCTTATAACATGGGGATACAGATCTTGTAAGGTTTAAATGTTTGCTCTGTAACTATAAAAATGTTTAAGACTGTAAATACCCCAGAGTCAGGGGAGAAACATTACCAAGTGTGAAATATTAGTTTACCCCAAGAGGTGTTATCTCCTGCTCATCAGGAAGGAGGGTTGAATCCAAATGGGCCATTGTGGAACAAAGACTTTGTCAATTGCTCCCTTCACCCATGAAGAGGTGTTGAGCCCTTGTCCCATCAGCTTGGATTCTGGGGGGAGAGGGGAAAAAATCCCTGACAGGGAGAAACTGGATCTTTAATGCTCTTTGGACTCGGAAGGGCAAAGATTCCTTTACATAAGCAAGAGATCCCCATGCTGCTTGGCTGGGCCAGCCCTAAAGGACTTTTAGAGGCTTATATTACCTTTTTAAATCCAAGACTGTAACTCATTTGTGTATGTATATGTCCAGTTTTGATCTTATAAATAACTCATTTTTTTCTTAGTTAAATCTTTAGTTAGTTTATTACAGGATTGGCAACAGGCTTTGTATTTGGTTTGAGATCTGAGTACAATTGACTTGGGGTAAGTGACTGGCCCTCTGGGACTGAGAGTAACCTGAATATTATGATTTTTGGTGTATAGTTACCATCTATCACATAGTCCAGCTTGCATTGCAAGGGGGACTGTCTGTGACTCCATGATAAGACTGTTGTTATGCTTTAGGAGTTCACACTTTGTTACTGGGTTGGTGAAACCTAATTGTAGAACATATACCCAGTTTAGGGTTTCTTCCCTGCTGTTTGACAAGCTGCCCTGAGGTTGACATGCATGGACTTGAGTCACTCCAGACAGCATGACAGGAAGCACTAAAGTAGTTCAGTTACTGTAAGTCTTGCTGCAGTATCTCAAGTAGCTAAAAAACATAGGTGCCAACTCTGAGGGTGCTCCAGGGTTGGAGCACCCTTGGGGAAAAAATAGTGGGTGCTTAGCACCCATCAGCTCCCTCCAACACCTCCCTCCACCGGTGGGGCCCCACAGATCCATGCCTCCTGCCCGCCACAATCAGCTGTTTTGCGGCATGCTGGAGGCTCTGGGGGAAGGGAGGAGGTACAAGTATGTGGGATGCTCTGGGGAGGGGTGGAACTGGGTGGGAAGAGGAGGGGTGCGGCCTTGGGAGAAGGGGTGGAGTGGGGGCAGGGCCTGGGGCAGAGCCAGGGGTTAAGCACCTCCTAGCACTTTGGAAAGTCGGCACCTGTGGCTAAAAAGTCCAATTCTTGAGCAACAGTCCTTGCCACAGATAGTGCAGGCATAAGGACAGGGCCAAAGGATGAAGCCTGATACTTTTCCTGTCATTGCCTTAGTGCAAGGGCAAAAGTGTGTCAATATTTGATCTATCGGTAAGGAAGCTGCACTGACTTTCTGGATCTACATGTTCAGCAAGAACTTGCAGTCTTTGGAGAATGACCCACATCAATGCCTTGCCAGCAACACAAGGAGACAGGTTCATCTGTAGTTATTGCAATTACTTAAATCTCCTTTGTTTTTATATAACATTATGATGTTGGCTTCCTTCATGTCTTGTGCTATCCTGCTTTCCTTCCAGCAGGCAAACAAGACATTGTGAATATGTTTTAAGGGTCCACCTGTCCTCGTTTCAGTACTTCAACTGGAGTTCTGTCTTTTCCTGTAGCCTTTTCTGGTGCTAGGCAGGTGATTGCCTTTTTAAGATCACATATACATAGTTCTGTATCAAGCTCTTTGATAGTTTGGGGATCATATTGACCACTTCGTCAGAAACTGTGGTTTCACACTAATAGAGTTCGTGATTGTGTTCTACCCAGTGTTCCATCTGTTTGCTTCAGTCAATGATGGTATCTCCATTATGAGATTTGAGTGGGACAGTCTTCTTGACTGAAGGCCTATTGCTTTCTTGGTTCCATCCTACATATCTCTTAGAACTCCATTCTCAAAGGACATTTGTATCTTCTCACACAGATCAAACCAGTATGACTGAGCACGTTGCCTTGCTGTATGTTGCAATGCACCATTGGCCATGCCAAGATTAGCACATGCCTCAGGAGAGGGCTTCATATTTTGGTGGTGATATGCTGTGAATTGTTCTTTAACTATAATATAGTGCAATATGCTAATATAATGCATAGTTTTGCTTCATTAACTATAGCATAGTGCAAATTTACTCATGGTCATCTTGTCCTCCCTAATTACAGATTAAAAAGGAATATTCAGTGTCCATATACAGAATATTCCCTGATTATATCATTCAAATGGGAAAGAGACATTCATTGAACATTTTTCTCCTTCCCAATGCTATCAGACATTTTTGAATTGTTTGAGAAGCAGCTCTTTTGTGTTTTTCCTAGGCAAAAATTACTTTTCTAAGTAGCTTTCTGACTGGAAGTTTTGATTCTTGAAAAGGCAGCTATAATCAATATTTCATCCACGTGCCACGTTAACAGTTTATCACGTGCCATGCTAACATAGTATAAGACTGTACTCTAAGTCAATGAAAGAGTCAAGGTACATTACAGATGTTGACTAGATCACTTGATTTTTATGACAAGTGATGAATACAATGTACTATTAAAATATGCTACAGTGTTGCTCTATCTAAAGATAAAACGGTTAGCTAGTATCAACAACTTTGCCTCTCCGTGAGTTCAGGTAGTTTAAGCCTTTCACCAGCAGCTCCCATTGACTTCATTTGGAACTGTGGGTGCTGAGCACCACAGAAAAACAGGCTCAGAAGGTACTTCAGCTGGTAGGGAAGGCGAGGTTATTGCGGGACTGTCAATGAATCCTGGCACCAGTTTTAATAGATGACCATCCATTCAAATCAGGGGAAGGCAAGGACCGAGCATCTCACACCTAGTATGTCAGAGAAGTGTGCTCTTCCAGTGTGACCATATGCAACAGGTCTGACCTTGTCCTCTACTGATTTGAAAGGGCATTGCGATGAAACTTGCACACGCCCACATCAGAGAAGGGTTTAAGAAAGATGGAACTAGGTCAAAGGCCCCCATGCGCTGCTGACATTTTGAAGCAGCTCCAGTTTCTTTGCAAATACCAAAGGTTGAGTCTGTAGATGCTAATATTATGTCACTTTAGTCAAAACTTAGGCTTCAAGCACTTGCAAAACCAAAGCTGAATGAGCCCGCTAAACATGTGGGGAGGGGAATGTGCGTTCCCAGTAAAAGTGATAAAGTAGTTAAAAGTAAAGTTAGTTAAAAATATTTGGCTCCAGAAATATCTTCTGGCACCACTTTGATCCAATTTACAATGGTCTGGCTCAGTGAAGTACGACAAGAATGCTCTGAAGATATTTGATCCAGGATGTGAAGTGATGGGGACTTGTGCATTATGGCATGACAGAAGAGTGGCACTGAGCCAGGAAACCCTCCTGACTGAGGCCACAAATCTATGAGCCCAAGGTCAGCTTGGCTGCCTAGTGATTGGGAATGGATTAACTCTGAAAGCGCACACTTGTGGGACATGCCATGTGTGGCATTAGTGCAGGGGTGAAAGTAAGGGGTACGGGCCGGGCCGGCGTACCAGTAAAAGGTAGCTGCCAGGACCGGCCCGTACTGCTGACTTTAAAGCACTGCTTAAAGTGCTTTAACGTCGCTGCCCCTTTTGTGCCCCCGCTGGGTCCCTACCAGCATGGTTGCCAATGGGGGGGAGCCCAAAGGGGCAGCGACGACCCAGCTGGGGTGGGGGGTGCAAAAAGGGCAGCAGTTTTAAAAAGCTGCTGCGGCAGTGCTTTAATATCGCTGCCCCTTTTGCCCCCTCCCCCGGCTGCTGACGGTGGGGAGGGGCGGGGCAAAAGAAATAGCTGCCCCAGGGCCATGATTTAAAGGGGCCCGGGACTCCAGCTGTTTCTGCCACTACCACGGCTATGCCAGCCAGAGCCCCGGGCCCTTTAGATCGCCGCTGGAGCCACAGGCAGTGCAGGCCAGGGAGCACAGATGGACTGGCTGGGGGATGCTGACCCCCCAGCCCCACCCCTTCTGCCTGAGGCCTCACACCTTGGGGGAGGGCCAGAGTGGCCCAGTAAAATCTACGTTTTACTTTCACCCCTGCATTAGCGCCTTGCAAAATATCATACAATAGTGCACACAACCCTCACATCACTTTGGCAGTGGTGACCCATCTAAAAATAGGGAACATCAAGCAAGAATGACAGCTGGGTGGCAATTAAAACATTCACACAATTCCTCATTTGAAAAATGAGTCCACAGAAAATCAGATGCAAAGAAATCTGGACAGCTCAATGTTCATAACTGGAGCTAATTTATACTATTAGTGTTTGTCGTCTTCAAAATGAAGACTTTCACACAGTCTTCTAACCACATGAAAGCCCAACAAATCCATCTTCAGTCACACACTAGCGGCACTTGGCTCCTAGCACAGTTCTTGAACATCATTTATAATGGATGATGATGAAATTTCTCATTCCAGTGAAAACTTCTTGGCAAAGCATTTGCAAGGTTTTTCGGATGCTAACTGTTTTCAGCTAGTGCGCGTGCACACGTGCTCTCTCTGTGTGTGTGTGTGTGTGTGTGTGTGTGAGAGAGAGAGAGAGAGAGAGAGAGAGAGAGAGAGAGAGAGAGAGACTTTTCAAATGTTAATTGATTCTCACCACACCCGAGTGAGGATGGTATTATCCCCATTTTACAATTGGGTAAGCTGAAGCAGAGAAAGATTAAAGCTCAGATTTTGAAAGGAGGCCTTTGATTCTGGGTGCCTCAAGTTCTGGTGCTCCGCTTAAGTGACCTTGCCTTGATTTTCAGAGGTTTTGAGACCAGCAGCTGCCTTTGATTCCCACTGGGGTTGTGGGTGTTCAATACTTCTGAAATTGAAACCAAGATATCTCAAGTGAGGTACCCAAAATCAGAGGCCCAAAATTCCAAAAGTAGCCTAAGTGACTTGACTAACACAACACAGCAAGTCATGGTGCATCCACAACAAGTTCATCTATAGCTTATGTATGCTCCTGGTCCCTAAAAACTTCCCAGGTGAGAGGTTTTGGTCATTTAATAGCATCTAATGAACCATGTAATTTGATTAGAGAGTAGCAGCAGAGAGGATTGAAATTACAAGTTTGATTAAAAGTGGAGTGCAGGAGAATGAGCAGAAAGACCTAATGTGCCTGAAATATCTCTAGTACTTGATTCAGGAGACCATAGTGGGTATGAGGAAGGGGACTGAGGAAGGAGATTGGTGCCTTCTAGAAGGGAACATTACTACGGTTGCCAACTTTCATGTGGTAAATAAACACCCTGACTTTCACAATAAGCCAAAAATCAAGCTAATCCCATTTCAAAACACAGCCAAAACAAGCCAATGCCTAAGAACCCCAACGCTCTGTGTGACTAGATCCCCTGGCGTGCAGTCTGGGACTGTGGTGGGCCTGCTGTGCACCCCTGACTCTGCCCCTGCTTGCCGGGAGCCGATCAAAAAAAAAAAGAAGCAACAAGCTACAAGCCAATAACTAGCCAACAAGCAACTCACAAGCCAATTAAGCCGAAAACAAGCCCAAGTTCTGCCTTTTTTTCGCAGGTTTGGCTTGTCTGGTTATTACTGCTCCATGGGCTGTGCATAGGATGAGTGAGGAGCACTAAACTAGAGGTGATTCCCTCTTCAAGCATAGTCCGAGATCTTCAGAAAGCCATGCTATGATTGGTGGAGTACGTCCAGAAGCTCTTGTTTGCTGATAGGTGAGTACCCTCACAAGAGTTAGACGTGAATTAGCACTGATACCATTAGACAAGATGTCACAGTCACAAGGTGCACTTTAGATCCCTTTGCAATCTTCTTGAGACTACCCCCTCTATTTGTCTGTCGTCTTGTTCCGTGTTTGTACACCTCACACAATGAGCTCCTGGCCCATGGCTAGGTGCTACAATAATGATGATTCTGCAGGGTGGGTTCACAAAGTAAAAAATAATTGTGAAGTGTAGATTGGGGACGAGGATTAAAAATAAAAAGGTCAGATCATCTGATTTTAATGTTTAGATCTTGTGGGGAAATGCAAATTACGGCGCTGGAAGGCTTGTACTAAGGACAGCGGTTTGAGCTTGCAGATGACAGGGCAGGATGTAGTAGGCAGCAAGGATACTAACTGTGTAACAGCAAGGAGGTGAGTTTAGTATATCAGCAATGGGCTCAAGTTCTCTACATCAGTGCTTATGGCGATCCCCACTGCTAGTCGTCTTAGCATATGTGTAACATGCTTCAGGATTCATCACTGAATTTGGTCCCCTGATTGGTTCATTAGCTTCCCTTGCATGGGCCAGGTACTGACAGGGAGTATGACATGAACGCTGATCCATGCCCCTGCATTGTTAGCGATCTGTCAAGAGAAACTATCAGAACAGTGCAGAGCAAATCCAGGTGAAAAGAAAAGGAGGACTTGTGGCACCTTAGAGACTAACACATTTATTTGAGCATAAGCTTTCGTGAGCAACAGCTCACTTCATCGAATGCAGACTAACACGGCTGCTACTCTAAATCCAGGTGAGAAGCTGATATTCAAGAACCTTGAAAGCTTGTGTATGTAAAGTATTTTGGGGGCAGATAGTGACTCCTGTGTTGAGATTCCTGTGCTAAATTAAAATGCAAGTCTGTTGCGTTGTCCTAGACCTGTATG
This sequence comes from Dermochelys coriacea, assembly GCF_009764565.3. Classification (NCBI taxonomy): domain Eukaryota; kingdom Metazoa; phylum Chordata; order Testudines; family Dermochelyidae; genus Dermochelys; species Dermochelys coriacea. The sequence continues at coordinate 63,093,042 of NC_050077.1, read as the reverse complement.
ACTTCCATCAGAGCTCTCCCTCTTCTTTTTTTTTTTTTTTTTATGCCTAACATCTGTGTGAACATTTGCTGCTAACGCTGGCTGTCTGCCTGCTCCACTCCACCCTGCCAGTGTTTTTTGGCTCTGGTTATGCTCTGCCAACACTAATCGTTCAAGCACACTCCCAAAGTTCCACTGAAAACCTGTTTCTTCCCCTCCTCCTCCTGCTCTTTATCTGCAGCTGTGCCATTTCCCCTTCACCTCAGTCTGCCTTAGAATTTTAGCTCTGGTTTTTAAAATGAGAATTTTATACCAGCTTGAAATGATGCAACACAAACTTTGTTCCACATGCTTCATATTATACATAATTCTTACAGTTAAAGCACTGGCCAATTTTCTATAAGATCAGGATTCTGGTTTATGTGAAAACTCATAAGCCAACAAAACCCCACTGCAGGAGAAAGACGAGAATAGGCTGATTTCCTTCCTCTGCCACCAGGACACATCCTCACTTTGCCTCCTACATGGATCGCTCTAATGCAGTCCACTTAAGGTCCATTGATTTCCAGGTAGTGGGCTGGCAGCCAGGAAGCTGGTTGGGTGGGGAAAGCTGGCTGGAGGTCAGTGAATGTTTCCAGCTGCAGGGAAGCAATGAGGCTAGAGTTCTAACTCGCCCACCTTCCTGCTGCAAGAACCTGTCACCGATCTACTTGTGGATGAACCTGCGTTAGCAGGGGACTATAACACCCATCAGCTCCCTCCCACTGCATGTCTTTCTCCTTTTTAGGTAAGAGGGAAAGTCCTGCATACGACATTGCCAGGTTTTGTGGTATAGTGACTGCATGGCAAGCCAGGAGCTGCAGAGAGGGTGAAACAGGAGCCACATGGCAAGCAGGGAGCTGGAGAGAGTCCCCAGAAACTGTGGACAGACACACGTGTGGACCAGGCTGTGAGTGCCAGACAATTTCAGAGTAGCAGCCGTGTTAGTCTGTATTCGCAAAAAGAAAAGGAGTACTTGTGGCACCTTAGAGACTAACAAATTTATTAGAGCATAAACTTTAATGAGCATCTGATGAAGTGAGCTGTAGCTCACGAAAGCTTATGCTCTAATAAATTTGTTAGTCTCTAAGGTGCCACAAGTACTCCTTTTCTTTCTCCAGACAATTTGTTACAGCTGTGTGGGACTTTGGGGGAGCAGCAGTGGCTGGACAGGGAGCCAGTGCTGAGGGGCTCCAATGAGAGACAATAATGGAACCTGTCTTGGAAATCCACAAATACCCATTTACTTGTAAGAGAGGCTGGACTGGAGAGGGCAGCCCAGGCACTTGGCCTGAAGAGTGCTGACTCTCAGTTGGACTGCCCCAGGGGCCTAAACACTTACCACTGTCACTCACTTTGAACTATAACTGTTTAAACCTCCGTACTTGGGGTATTTGCAACCTTTCCCTTCTTGCTAGCACTAGCAAAATACTTTCACTTTAGCCATATATTGGAGTGATTATTGAGACATACCAGGGCCTGTGCCAACAAGGTCTAACTGATGAAGCACCTACAGTGCTTGGCTCCGAGATGTGGTGCTACTGACACACTAGAGGTGTGGTGTACTGGGCAGCCCCAATAATTACATACATTTGTACCCCCTATGTCTCCGGTGAAGGCAGCTAGATTCCAGGTATTTCTCCCCTGGAAACTAGCATGTTTCCTAAGGATTAGGATATGGCGGTCATAGTGGATCCAAGCTAAATATGAGTCAACAGTGTTATGCTATGGGGGGGGGGGGGAAAGCAAACATCATTCTGGGATGTATTAGCAGGAATGTTGTAAGCAAGACATGAGAAATAATTCTTCCGCTCTACTCCGTGTTGATTAGGCCTCAACTGGAGTATTGTGTCCAGTTCTGGGTGCCACGTTTCAGGAAAGATGTGGACAAATTGGAGAAAGTCTAGAAAAAGAGCAACAAAAATGATTAAAGGTCTAGAAAACATGACCTGTGAGGGAAGATTGAAAAAATTGGGTTTGTTTATTCTGGAGAAGAGAAGTCTGAGAGGGGACATAATAGTTTTCAAGTACATTGTTGTTATAAGGAAGAGGGAGAAAAATTGTTGTTCTTAATCTCTGAGGATAGGACAAGAAGCAATGGGTTTAAATCGTAGCAAGGACAGTTTAGGTTGGACATTGGGAAAAACTTCCTGTCAGGGTGGTTAAGCACCGGAATAAATTGCCTAGGGAGTTTGTGGAATCTCCATCATTGAGGCTTTTTAAGAGAAGGTTAGACAAACACCTGCCAGGAATGGTCTAGATAATACTTAGTCCTGCCTTGAGTGCAGGGGACTGGACTAGATGACCTCTCAAGGTCCCTTCCAGTTCTATGATTCTATGATTAATATGACAGTGGTCTCTTTAGCCAGTTATGTTCAAGGCTCAGGAGCAAGAATTGTTAGTGTATTGGTGCTACTGTGTCAGCATCCATGTATGTATGCAGCCAGAACATTATTCACCATCCCAGACAACTTATAGTACCAACCGGAGCATGGTAACGTTGAGGGAGTTTTGTTTGGAATGCACTGTTTAAGTGAGTTAGGCAACCTGCTGCCTCTGCCATAACCAAATGCCCCGAGACCCATTTAGAGAGAGGAAATGTGCCTTTTAGGCTTTGTGTCTTTGTTTCTGCACTAAGCTGCTAGACAGAGGACTGGGAACATGCTGATGCTAAAGCAGCAAAGAAAAAGAGAAAAATATGAAAATACTGGCATTCTCGCTGTGTGTCTGAGGAAGAGGAAGTTTAATAACTAAAGTCCCGGTGGATACTGACATTTTAGCAGAGCAGACTGCCAGCACCCATCCTTCTTGAAACTGACACCTTTCTGTGACTGTGCCAGAACCCAAGTGAATGAGTACTTTCATAGCGGTGTTTACCAAGATTGCTCACTATTTTCTTTGTGACACTACTAGACCTCTGTCCAGGACTTTGCTGTAGACAACTGCTGGTCTGTTTCTTTTCTTTGGTCAATGGTTACAAAATTGAAGTGATTTATTGCCTTGCTTTTAGTTACAAGCTGGAGAACTATAAAGGAACTCAAGGTCTACTTTGGGTCTTAATAATAAGAGAGGTGAAAAAAAATCAGTGAATCTGATTTTATTAATTTTTTTTTCCATTATCTTAATGATGGACATTAGAAAGAACATATTGAACCAACCCGCCCCTTTCTCATTCTAAGCTCCTTGGGGCAAGGGCCATCTTTTTGTTCTGTTTGTACAGTGCCTAGCACAATGTGGATGTGACCTAGTTACAGGGCCATTCTCCCTAGCAGACACAAACTTAGGGCCATTCCCTTCCTGGGCTTTAGCTGAATCCAGAACCAACTCTGAGACAACTGCACTATTCTCAGCCATCACAGGCTGAAAGACCCCTTCTGTCTGCTCCACAGACAAAGAAGAGCCAGACACACTTTCTCCTTTAACAGACACACAGCTTGGGATCTCATTCCCCTTGTCCCAGCACACAAGGCTGTTCACAGACAACTGCTTGGAGACTAGCAGCCTGGATTTCTACATAGACTGCTTCCGCCGACGTGCACGAGCTGAAATTGTGGAAAAGCAGCATCGCTTACCCCATAACCTCAGCCATGCAGAACACAGTGCCATCCACAGCCTCAGAAACAACTCTGACATCATAATCAAAAAGGCTGACAAAGGAGGTGCTGTCGTCATCATGAATAGGTCAGAGTATGAACAGGAGGCTACTAGGCAGCTCTCCAACACCACTTTCTACAAGCCATTACCCTCTGATCCCACTGAGAGTTACCAAAAGAAACTACAGCATTTGCTCAAGAAACTCCCTGAAAAAGCACAAGAACAAATCCGCACAGACACACCCCTGGAGCCAGGACCTGGGGTATTCTATCTGCTACCCAAGATCCATAAACCTGGAAATCCTGGACGCCCCATCATCTCAGGCATTGGCACCCTGACAGCAGGATTGTCTGGCTATGTAGACTCCCTCCTCAGGCCCTTCGTTACCAGCACTCCCAGCTATCTTCGAGACACCACCGATTTCCTGAGGAAACTACAGTCCATTGGTGATCTTCCTAAAAACACCATCCTAGCCACTATGGATGTAGAAGCCCTCTACACCAACATTCCACACAAAGATGGACTACAAGCCGTCAGGAACAGTATCCCCGATACTGTCACGGCTAACCTGGTGGCAGAACTTTGTGACTTTGTCCTGACCCATAACTATTTCACATTTGGTGACAATGTATACCTTCAAATCAGCGGCACTGCGATGGGTACCCGCATGGCCCCACAGTATGCCAACATTTTTATGGCTGACTTAGAACAACGCTTCCTCAGCTCTCGTTCCCTAATGCCCCTACTCTACTTGCGCTACATTGATGACATCTTCATCATCTGGACCCATGGAAAAGAAGCTCTTGAGGAATTCCACCATGATTTCAACAATTTCCATCCCACCATCAACCTCAGCCTGGACCAGTCCACACAAGAGATCCACTTCCTGGACACTACGGTGCTAATAAGCGATGGTCACATAAACACCACCCTATATCGGAAACCTACTGACCGCTATTCCTACCTACATGCCTCTAGCTTTCATCCAGATCATACCACTCGATCCATTGTCTACAGCCAAGCGCTACGATACAACCGCATTTGCTCCAACCCCTCAGACAGAGACAAACACCTACAAGATCTCTATCATGCATTCCTACAACTACAGTACCCACCTGCTGAAGTGAAGAAACAGATTGACAGAGCCAGAAGAGTACCCAGAAGTCACCTACTACAGGACAGGCCCAACAAAGAAAACAACAGAACGCCACTAGCCATCACCTTCAGCCCCCAACTAAAACCCCTCCAACGCATCATCAAGGATCTACAACCTATCCTGAAGGACGAGCCATCGCTCTCTCAGATCTTGGGAGACAGACCAGTCCTTGCTTACAGACAGCCCCCCAATCTGAAGCAAATACTCACCAGCAACCACACACCACACAACAGAACCACTAACCCAGGAACCTATCCTTGCAACAAAGCCCGTTGCCAACTCTGTCCACATATCTATTCAGGGGATACCATCATAGGGCCTAATCACATCAGCCACACTATCAGAGGCTCGTTCACCTGCGCATCTACCAATGTGATATATGCCATCATGTGCCAGCAATGCCCCTCTGCCATGTACATTGGCCAAACTGGACAGTCTCTACGTAAAAGAATGAATGGACACAAATCAGACGTCAAGAATTATAACATTCAAAAACCAGTTGGAGAACACTTCAATCTCTCTGGTCACTCGATCACAGACCTAAGAGTGGCTATACTTCAACAAAAAAGCTTCAAAAACAGACTCCAACGAGAGACTGCTGAATTGGAATTAATTTGCAAACTGGATACAATTAACTTAGGCTTGAATAGAGACTGGGAATGGATGAGTCATTACACAAAGTAAAACTATTTCCCCATGGTATTTCTCCCTCCCACCCCACCCCCCACTGTTCCTCTGATATTCTTGTTAACTGCTGGAATTAGCCTACCTGCTTGTCACCATGAAAGGTTTTCCTCCTTTCCCCCCCCTGCTGTTGGTGATGGCTTATCTTAAGTGATCACTCTCCTTACAGTGTGTATAATAAACCCATTGTTTCATGTTCTCTGTGTGTGTGTATATAAATCTCTCCTCTGTTTTTTCCACCAAATGCATCCGATGAAGTGAGCTGTAGCTCACGAAAGCTTATGCTCTAATAAATTTGTTAGTCTCTAAGGTGCCACAAGTACTCCTTTTCTTTTTGCGAATACAGACTAACACGGCTGCTACTCTGAAACCTGCTTGGAGACTGGGGTAGTTCCCTCCACAGGCAAGTCAATACCCCTGACAGACACAGGCACATTTCCTTCACTGTCACAATTCACCACCCAGCTAACAGGTAAGGTACAGGGACACTCATCTTCCACTCTCCTCGCCTTTCCACCCTGCTGACTAGACAAAGCCATCCGCTCACAAGGCTGCCTAGGCTCATCCAAACTTTCCTTACCAAGCACCTTGCCACTCCCAACAGATCCCCTGCCCTGCCTGTTATCCCGCACTCAGCTGGGGTTTCAGCTCCCACTGTGCTCAGTGCTGCCCTTGCTGTCCCAGTGGGGTAGGCAGTGAGCTCGCTGCTTTCCTCACAGCATCAGAGCCAGTGTGAGCCCTCTCTCTGGTGTGCAAGGGGGTGGGGAGCATCTCTCTGTCCCACCCAGCCTCAGGGGTCTGGTTGCAGGCAGGCAGGTAGCCTGAGCCTAGCATATTAAGAGTCATTAAATGCAGTTCTTATACCCTGGAATAATGGAAATAATACAGAATGAACCCTGGACACTTTGTGGTTGGAAATATGCTTGCAAAAATGGTTTTTAAGAACCCCTTGTTGCTAACAGCTTCCATCAAAGTTTCTCTGACTGGGGTGGACAAGGATATTTTCCTGAGAAATGTTGTTATAAAAGCACAATGTAGGTGATGGGTCCATGTAAATCACAGCTTTTACTATGATGGGACAGTGTGATACAACACAGAAGAGCCTCAGCCATGTTATAAAACAGTTTTTTTTTTTCTTGAGTGTGGCTGGAAGTGAGTCTTTTTTGAACTGTTATAGAATTGCGATACAGGCCAGAACCTGATTTCCTCTGATGTAAATCCAAAGTAACGCAACTGACTTTGGTGAAGATACATAATTTTATTTCACATTTCACCTTCTTTTGCTTAGTCATAGGGCTTCTTGGGGATTTGGGGAAGAATTTATTTGCCAAAAATATTGATGTGTTAAGTAAATGAAGACGTAAATCGGCTCCTTTCTTTAGTTGTCCTTTGACTGGTAAATAATACCTGTTTCAGGCAGCAGCTTTCCAAATGTACAATAGATTTTGGTCTATATGTTATCTGAGCAATCTCAGTAACATTTCCAACTGTTGTAATACTACATACTTTTAAGAAGTTCATCCTGTACTTCAATACTGCCTGGCAATCTCTGGTATGTTGGCAAAGCATCCAGAGCATTGCAAATGAAAAGCTCAGAACATGAAAGTAACGTAAAGCAGTTTAGAATTGCCCTCTAGCTAAGCATTCTTTTCTTGTCCCTGTATTTTTGGATGGAGTCAAAAGGCTTACAGCAACCAGACATAGAGAATATATTAAGGATTTGCTTCTAGAACATAGTTTGAATGTACTATTTTTTTAAACAAACTTAAAACCAAAGGATTTAAAAGGGATCTTGCTAAACATGTTTTCTTATGTTCTCAATATGAATAGTTATTCTAAGTATAAATGATTTGAAGGCAGAACAGTCTTATACAAAGTGTTTTTTCTCTTATGTAAACATATATTGATACTTGTCTAATGGGCTCATCATTTAAGAAATCTGTGGCCATAAAAATAAGAGCAGCATCTATAAGTCTGTTCCCTAGGAGCATGGTAGTGATTTAAGATTATTGCAAGTTTTTATTTACATATATTTATAGATTATTTGAAGGTATATTTGTATAATTATCTAAAGACATATTTGTCTGTTGAAATGTGATACAACTGCAAGAATAGGTATCCTGAGGAGAGAAGGGGGATCTAGAGTAGAAATAAATGGTTCACTAAATTAATCAATTTTAATAGTAATTATAAATCCAGTGGAATGTGGAGTCTGAACTCCTGATTTCCTATTGGTTACTGTAGTACCTTTTGACAGTTAGGAAAAGACCCAGTACTGTAAAGAGAACAATGGATGGTTGGCAACTTTTCACTTTTCAAGGTAATGTTTTCTTTTAATGATTTCATGTCGCAATAATGACCACTGGGTTGGGCATTTCCTCGCAGCTAATGTCTGGCTTGGCTCATTAACTAACAGGAAATGCCCAGCCCAGAGAGCATTATTGAGTAAAGAAAAGAAAAGCATTTACTTTATTATTTTTATCTTAATTTCCTCCAGAATATTCAAAGTCCAGACAGAGGCTTTTTTCCTCTTCCTGTTTCACTCTTTTCCATTGGCAAATCTCCCTCAACTCCACACAGCTGGTGTTTGATGCTTGTCTGTGTAGTACAACCTCCCCAGGCTGGAGCAGTCATGCTGGAAAGGGTTAGGGAGAGCACCAGTTACTTCTCTTGCTGCATGAATTATGGTACCTGCCTTTGCATCTTGTCAGGGATTCTACCACGCACCCATCCACCCCTGTCTCTGTCTTGTTTTCCTTCCCTCTTCTCTCACCCTCTCCAGTCCCCCACCCCTGTTTCTCTGCCACACTGGTCTCTGGGCCCCATTTTTCTCCTCCCCCATAGTCCTTTTCCTTTGCCCTTTCTCCCCCTCCCTTGGTACTCAGGATTCCTCTCATGCTCCCTTCACTGTGCTGCTGCTGTGATGTCCTCTGCCTGATGACTTGTCATGTGCTGACTCTCCTCTGTCGCAGCAGCAGGTGATGCCAGCCAGACTTGCTGCTGCTCTAGGAAGATTATCTGTGCACAGCCCAGGACCACACTCCTCTCCAGGAGGGGTGTTGCTGCTCCTCGGCTGTTCCTCCTCTCTGTCTGCAGGAAAAGGCTGTTAATTTTTTCTGATACACATATTGCTCCTGTGTGCTGCAGTGCATTCTGCATTCTCTCAGTCTGTGCTGTCCAGCTGGCAGGTAGCCATGTCAGGAATTGCCCTCACAATTGGCCTGCAGGTGAACAGTCTCAGCCAAGGCCTGAGTGGGCAGAATATGGAGGGAAATTTTCTTTGCCCTGACCTAGAATCCCTACCTGCAATTTTTTCTGTGGGAGAGCATGATATGACCCTGTGTGATTTCGCCTATTCTCCCAGGGTAGAAGAGATGAGTTCCATCCAATTTACTGTTTGCATGTCTTTCAGGTGCCACTTTGAAAACTGAGGCCCTATTAGACCTGCATGGACAGTCGGTGTTCTGTGGCAATTTTCTTACAAGAAGGGGTTTATTCCTGGGTCCTTGGCCAAATTGCCCCAGTGCAGCGGGCTTTTCACTTGTTGGCTGCCACTTTCAGTGCTAGTTGATGCTCTACTGTACACAAGAAATACACCTTATACATGTGAGTACTCCCAGCAGCATCACTGAGCTAATTGTGAGCCAGCTCTCCCACTGAGCAATATCTTAGCCTGCAAGTAATCCCCCTGAAACTAGTGGGACCTTTCATGGAGGAGGCGGCTACTCAGAATAAGAAATGGTGGCAGAATCAGGCCCATAATTTGTATTGTTTGTACAACTGATCCTCCAGGATGAATGTCTGAATGCTGAAAACCCAATCACTTAGGTTTATTTAATGGTAGAAACTTTGCCTCTTAAATAAATAGTGTCATTGTATCAACTCATTAGAAAGCTAAAAACTAGAACCCTACATTCTGCCAATACACTTGAGGTTGTGTATACAGCATATAAAGACATGCAAACATATAGGCTGTCTTCTCTCTGCTTTAAAATCTTCCTGAGACTCAAAGCAGAACTTTTCAGGTTCTATATGAAATGTGATGCAAACCTTTCCACATGTGATAATCGCTTTCACTAATTGTAACCAATTTGCAATGACAGAAAGGAGTTTTGAACATGTTAGAATCTGGTAACAAGATTTGTTTGTTTTCAAGCATACAGTAATCATGTCTTTCCAAAGTGTGTTCAAAGCATAAAATATACCTCTCTTTTCCTGTGATTGCTATCTCTTTGATGTCCGGCTCTGTCAAATTTTCCCTTGAGTAAAGTCTCAGAGCCTGTTTTCTTGTTTACATATTCATTCAAGAGCCATAGTGGTAGATGTTAATAAGTCCGTTGACAACTATCTGTGAGAGATTCTCTGCTGTGCATTAACCAATGGTTGCCAAGTTACAGCTGTCATGTTTATAAAACATTTTTGGCAAGAACTTGCACAACAGTTACAGCATACATCATAACAAACATTTATTCTTCCTGAGAGTTTCTGAGAACTAAACATTTTAAGTGACAGATACATGTCTAATACAGATCTGATACAAGGCCTGTCCTACACTAGATAATTAAGTTGGCTGAACTGTATTGCTCATGGGTGTGAAAAATCCACATCTGTGAGATGGGTAGTTAAGCCAGCCTAACCTCTATTGTAGACAGTGCTAGGTCAACAGAAGAATTCTACCACATTTCAGGGAGGTAGATTGTCTATGCAGATGGGAGAACCCCTCCTGTCACCGTAGGTAGTGTCTATACTGAAGCGCTACATCCAGTGCAGCTGTAGTACTGCCCCTGAGTTGCTGCAGCATATTTTAAGTGTAGACGTACCCCAAGAATGCATATTTAATTCAAAGTATATTTTTGCAATGAAGCAATAAGATTTACCTCTGCGACCAATTAAAATTCTCTAATAAATAAATGCTTTTCTAGTCCTATCTAGAAGATTTTCTTTTGGTGATTCAATAATATGTTTTTTTATTGTGATAGCTAGAACTGTCAGCAGCTCACATTGTGTCCTGTAGGGCCTGTCATTTCTCTGGATAATGTTGCTTTCCTTTTATTACAGGCCTCGTGGAAGACACACAATCTGAGTGGCTTTTGCCAGTCACAAAAGGTGAACATGCCAAAACCTAATTTTATTTATGACCTTTAAACACTGGTTGCCAAAGGTGACCTTTGCCTTTTTGGCTTTAGGCTGTGTTCCAAATCTGATATTTAATAAAAGTCTGTTTGCATGGAAATGAACCATTCATCCGTGTCTATATTATGCTCACTTCCACTAATGGAAAATGCTCTCTAGAATGCTATGGAAAGACCTGGATCAAAAAAGCCTAATTTATCTGACTATTTACACCTGGACCAAGGAGTTGGAGAGACTGTACAGCCGTTTATAAGCAAACTCTTCTGTCTTTGGTATTATGTTTCGCCCTTAAAAAGTCAGCCTGTGAAAGAGTTGCACAATAAATTTCCTTTGTAAAACCCTTACTGATATGAAACAGATCCACAAAGGGAGCAGTGCATGCTTTACACAAACTTACCTTATTCGTGCCTGCTGGGGTGGAGTCCATATAGCAATAGGCCCTGACATCAAGGTGTTGGTGCACACCTCTGGTGCATGGTGAGGCATGAGACTTCACAATTTCATATGGTTTTCAAGCCAAAGTAACATCTTTTTACAACATTTTCTCAAAATCACAAAATTTCAGCAATATAGGCAGAACAAAGTTCTGGACAATTTGACTTGGGTGTTTGTTAAACATTTTTTTTCGCAATGTCACACAGCTGCTCCTGTCTTCAGCCCTGGCTGTTCCACTGACTCACTGAGAGATCTTGCATTTCACCTCTCTGTGCAACAGTGCCTCTATTTAAAATGGGGATCCCACCTACCTCAGAAGTGCCTTGGAAGAAGTAATATCATGCTTCCAACTTCCTTTGGGCCCATATGCTTCATATTGCATAAACTCGTGTAGCCAAATAGCCCTGGAGCCAGCAAAGCACTTAAGCAGGTGTTTAACTTTATGTTGGTATACGTGACTATGCAAGGTGCAAAGCATAGGAACACCAGACCCAGAATATTGCCATTGTTGCATGCTGGCTGTGGTGAATTGGCCCAGAGTGCTTTGTTGTTTTTGAAATGGGCAACAGAACAGCAGCAATTTCTAATCTCACCCCTTAACAAACTCGGAGCCCCAAATTTGACTGGTGCCTGTCTACTTCTTACCTTATCCTTTATCACCTTTTGCCACTGTACTTAGAGCACAGACACAGACTGGTTTCATCACCTCACACTTCCCCAAAGTCATTTCACACAATTGTGCCCATGAGACTCTCATTTCTGATACTGTGGTATCTTCATATTCTCAGCTGCTGCTGCCACAATATAGCCTGGGACAATGTGGCAGAGAGCACAGCCTGAGACATCTCTGGCTGAAACTAATGAGTTTAACCTGCTGAAATAAACAAGAATCCTTTGCTAGGCTATTACAAAGGTCTGAGGTTGCAATCTGCTGACTTTTACTTAAACTCACTGTTCTAATTCTAGTACTCTATTATGCAACTCTACCCAAGACAAATCGGCTTAATGTTCTTTGGCAAAACATAGAATGAATGCTATGCTTTGTTTATAAGGGACCGTATAAAACAGCTTCTCTATTTCCTACTGATACAGCCATACACTCAGAACAAGCAGTCTCCCAACAGCAATGAAAGCTCGGACGGGAAGTCCCCACACTGTGCAGGTGGAGAATCAGCATTCAAACCCTTAGGATTAAGAGGTCAATTTTTTAGCAATTGTGCTAGACCATGTGTACTCACAAAGTTGTATAGCTTTACTGGCACAACCTCTTCCTCCTCCCCCGAGTGTGGGCACAGTCATACTAGTGCAAATGTGCTTATCCTGGTATAACTCATTCCTATATGATACACGGAATAAGCTATACTGGTATGAAGCACCTTTATACAAGTATAACTGCTTTCATGCAAGGGCTTGTACTGATACAACTATAGGTTTCAGAGTAGCAGCCATGTTAGTCTGTATTCGCAAAAAGAAAAGGAGTACTTGTGGCACCTTAGAGACTAACACATTTATTTGAGCATAAGCTTTCGTGAGCTACGGCTCACTTCATTGGATGCATTCGGTGGAAAATACAGTGGGGAGATACACAGAGAGAGAGAACATGAAACAATGGGTTTTATCGTACACACTGTAAGGAGAGTGATCACTTTAAGATGAGCTATTACCAGCAGGAAGGTGGGGGGGAGAAAGGAGGAAAACCTTTTATGGTGATAATCAATGTGGGCCATTTCCAGCAGTTAACAAGAACATCTGAGGAACAGTGGGGGGAGAAATGACATGGGGAAATAGTTTTACTTTGGGAGTGGATAGGTCATTACACAGTCTCTATTCAAGCCTAAGTTAATTGTATCCATTTTGCAAATTAATTCCAATTCAGCAGTCGCTCCTTAGAGTCTGTTTTTGAAGGTTTTTTTGTTGGAGGATAGCCACACTCAGATCTGTAATCGAGTGACCAGAGAGATTGAAGTGTTCTCCGACTGGTTTTTGAATGTTATAATTCTTGATGTCTGATTTGGTCACATAAACACCACCCTATATCGGAAACCTACTGACCGCTATTCCTACCTACATGTCTCTAGCTTTCATCCAGATCGCACCACACGATCCATTGTCTACAGCCAAGCTCTACGATATAACCGCATTTGCTCCAACCCCTCAGACAGAGACCAACACCTACAAGATCTCTATCATGCATTCTTACAACTACAATACCCACCTGCTGAAGTGAAGAAACAGATTGACAGAGCCAGAAGAGTACCCAGAAGTCACCTACTACAGGACAGGCCCAACAAAGAAAATAACAAAGGCCACTAGCAATCGCCTTCAGCCCGCAACTAAAACCTCTCCAACGCATCATCAAGGATCTACAACCTATCCTGAAGGATGACCCATCACTCTCACAGATCTTGGAAGACAGGCCAGTCCTTGCTTACAGACAGCCCCCCAACCTGAAGCAAATACTCACCAGCAGCCACATACCACACAACAGAACCACTAACCCAGGAACCTATCCTTGCAACAAAGCCTGTTGCCAACTCTGTCCACATATCTATTCAGGGGCCACCATCATAGGGCCTAATCACATCAGCCACACTATCGGAGGCTCATTCACCTGTGCATCGACCAATGTGATATATGCCATCATGTGCCAGCAATGCCCCTCTGCCATGTACATTGGTCAAACTGGACAGTCTCTACATAAAAGAATAAATGGACACAAATCAGACGTCAAGAATCCTAACATTCAAAAACCAGTCGGAGAACACTTCAATCTCTCCGGTCACTCGATTACAGATCTGAGAGTGGCTATCCTTCAACAAAAAAACTTCAAAAACAGACTCCAATGAGCGTCTGCTGAATTGGAATTAATTTGCAAACTGGATACAATTAACTTAGGCTTGAATAGAGACTGGGAATGGATGGGTCATTACACAAAGTGAAACTATTTCCACATGTTATTTCTACCCCCCACTGTTCCTCAGATGTTCTTGTTAACTGCTGGAAATGGCCCACCTTGATTATCACCATAAAAGGTTTTCCTCCTCCCCCCCTCCTGGTAATAGCTCATCTTAAGTGATCACTCTCCTTACAGTGTGTATGGTAACACCCATTGTTTCATGTTCTCTGTGTGTGTGTATATAAATCCCCCCACTGTATTTTCCACCGAATGCATTCCTGAAGTGAGCCATAGCTCACGAAAGCTTATGCTCAAATAAATTTGTTAGTCTCTAAGGTGCCACAAGTACTCCTTTTTCTTTTTGTAAAAAAGAATAACTCCACTTAACAATAAACCAAAGTTTAAACTTTACAGCCTCCACATCCACTCAGTCCTACTTCTTGTTCAGCCAAACAAACATTCAGTGTTGGGGAAGGACAAGAGAGGGGGGAAGTAAGCAAGAACTTGCGCGGGAGGAGGCTCGGGGTGGACGGGGGTGACAATGGGGAGGAACAAGCAATAGCTTGTGCAGGAGGAGGGTGAGGGAGGTGTCTTGCTGCTGCTGCTTCTGGAAGGCTGGGTTCTGGTACTGGGCTCGCTAGGCTCGCCTCCTTTTCTGGAGCTAGATGGGCTCCCTTCCGCTGAGCGAGCCCTTGTTTGCACGGGAGGGTGGGTTTTACCTCAGGGACTCTTCATACTGCAGGCATAGAGAGGCTGAGCTCGCCAGGCCCATGTTCTCTATGGGGTACCCCCGGAGGGAGTGGCCAGCTAAGGGAAATGGGGCATGACGCGGGGGGATTGGTCCTGGGAGTGAGGGGCTGACCAGGAGCAATAGGGCCCGGGCTGGCTAGGGTGCCGATACGTCTCACTCTGTCCCGGCCATCCCTACTTCTTCACCAAAACTGGGCATTTGTCCTGGCTGCAAGGCAGAGCAGAGAGCGGTGGTGGCCGCCTGGGGATCAGCTGAAGGCAGCACTGCCCGCACGCAAGAAAGTGGAGAAATTTGCTGCTGGCGGGGCTGTACTGGCTTCAGAACTGACCCTTGGGCGGCACAGAGCTGGCAGGTGGGGGGGGGGAGAGGATCAGCTGAGCAGATGGGCAGCGCGGAGCTGGGGGGTGGGGGAGATCAGCCTCAGCCAGGGGAGGTGCGGAGCTGGGGGAGATCAGCCTCAGCTGTGAGTGGCACAGGACTGGGGGTGGGGGGGACTGAGCCCCAGCCCTGGGTAGTGCGGAGCTGTGGGGGGGTCCAGCCCCAGCTGTGGGCAGAATAGGGCTCGGGTAGGGGGTCAGCCCCAGCTTCAGACGGCTTGGGGCTGAGGGGTGAGGGTCAGTCCCAACCATGGGCAGCAAGGCAGGAAGGGGGAAGAATTAGCCTGAGCTGCAGGTGGCACAGAGCTCTGGGGATGAGGTCAGCCCCAACCCTGGGCGGCATGGGGCTCGGAGATAGGGTTCAGTCCCTGAGCTCAGGATGGGGGTCAGTCCCAGCCCTGGGTGGCGGGGGCGGGGGCAGAGGGGTCAGCCCCAGCCAGTGTTTTCCCCAGGAATTGAAATGAGGGGGGTGTTTGAATTTACAGGGGGGTAGAAAATCAGGGGCGATGAGAGGTGAGCCCGTGAGGGTGAATGTGGCCTGTATGGCACTATAGTAAAAACCTGTAAAATGTTTCATAAACTATTTTATTAGATTTAACTCCTGTTTTAGAATCATCACACAAATTAAAGCTGGCTACTCAAGCCTTCTATGAAACACTACATCTAGATCCTTCTTGGTTTCTTGTTATAATTTTGCACAACTCTGTTAATGAACTTCTTGAATGCAATGCGTTCATCTTTGGTGGCTTCTCATGTGTCCAGTACTTCTGTTCCTTCAACTGATATGCTCATTAGTTCATTCACATGATCTGGCAGAAGGCGACTTCTTTCAAAAACACAAAATTCTATTCAATGATGAAAAAGAACGCTCAACTCTAGCTGTTGTGACTGGGAGTAGCAAGAGATGAATTCTGACTTCTTTCATCCCAGGAAACATAGCATAAAGATCAGGTCGAGCCACTAGTGATGATAAATAAGTTGAAGTCAAATCTTCATTAAATTCGTTGTATGATAATCCACTCTGTGTTCAAATTCTCTATTCTTTCCTGAGCACATGGCAGCCCCGTTGCTGGTAGTGCCTCACTCCACTCAACTGTCAATGTTTTATAAGACAGGGATCTGTAAAAGCTACACAGAGGTTGAGTAGAATCTAGAAGTCGCTGTTGTCGATTTTTAAGAATCGAGTCTGTGTACTTTTTTTAGTAGTCTTAACAAACACTTCTTGTCCTCTTCACTTAAGGATTCAATATAAATACCTTCATTAGTCAACTTCTGGACTGAAGTCTTTCCTTCTTCCAGCACTTTTTCAATGGATAGCTTTCTGATTTATCCAAATGTAGCTTCTATTGTTGGACAAAGATCTACTACTGTTGTAGCAGATGCCTGGATGGTATTGTTTAATGGTTTCCAAGTGGTTTCAACAGTAGACTTACAAGAGAGAGCAATAGTCTTCTCTGAACATAATAGCAAAAGTAATCCACCAGCCTCACTACTTAGATCCATCCCATTTTGGTAGATACTTTCCAAACCCAGTAATAACGGCTGGAGTAATTTTAAGACAACAGCCAAGGATCGCTCATGAGAAAGCCAGAGGATTTTCCCAGGTTGGACTAATTTGAACTTCATTCCCAGTGTATCGTCTATATTTTCCAAGACATTCAGTCTTTTTGGACTCTTGCTGAAAAAATAATATAATGAAGACATTAAATTTATAGCTTTTAAAATGTCTTTTGAAGAGTCTGCAGCTCGTACTAGCGCTAGTTGGAGTAGATGGCCTCTGCAGTGTGTATAGGAGAGATTAGGGTTATACTTTTCTCTGAGCAAAGCTTGTATTCCACCATGTCTTCCAGAGGAGTTTTCAGCTCCATCAGATGCACAAGAAGCCATCTCTTTGGGGTCCAACTGACAAGCATTTAACTCTTCTAAGATGTGGGTTGTCACAGATGCAGCCGGTGTATCTTCTATAACTTGAACATCTAGAAATGCATCTACTGGCCTACCACTGACATCAAGATAACATACACAATGACTTAATACTTGATGCCTATTTACATTGGTGCATTCATTAGCCACATATGCAAATTTTTGAATGTGATGAGAGAGTTCTTCACTTTTTCAACTGTTGAGTCTTTCACTGTTGCACCACATGCTTCTAGCCAGTCAGTTGAGTTTCTTGCAGAAAGATAGTGAGCATTTGCTGGTCTTGTTCATCCTGAAGTTGAACACTGGTTCCGAACAAGTGACAATGCACTTAACATTGGCCTCCAGTTTGTAGTGTGTGGTATCTCTTGCTTAAATAGAAAGTATGATGCCACAGCTATGTTTGTTCGCATGAACTGTGTTGTGTCTCCAGCACTCTTAACAGCCTTATTAACACTCACTGGTTTTGTCCTTGGTCAGTGGAGACTCAGAGTTCAGAGGTGCTTTCGCATGAGTTCACCTCCCAGCTGGGGGGAGGGGCAAGAAGGCACCTTGCCCATTCCTCCAGCTGCTCGCTGTTCACTCTGGCCACTGTTGTTCATTGTGCCACCGTTCACTCCATCACTCTGTTGCCAATGACCCTGTGCCATCACCTTCTGCTGCCGCCTGCCAGTGTGACCTCGGCGAGCTGGTCTCTTGAGGTTCCACCCAGCTCTCAGTGATTTCAGCTGAGCTCTCAGTGGGGGAATCTCACTGCTAATGCAGACTGAGCCATCTCTTCCACAGAAACACTGTCCCACAGCAGATCTGAGCACATAGACCAGATTATCAGTGATTTCAGCTGTAGTGGTCACTTAACAAAACAAAAGACTATCTAGGGAGTCTGATCAGCTCTGTCTTTAAACAGAGGAGAGGGGCAGGTCAAATAGTACTTGTGACTCAGGCAGACCATCAAGCAAAACACCTGTCCCCACCCTCTCTCTTGATGCCCTCAATCAGCACAAGCTAAGTACAGTTCTACTGCCCTTTACTCATACAATAAGAATAACAACATTTCATTACCCCCACCCCCACCCCCGCCTTCAAGTGATTTGTAACCCAACCCCAGCCAAAATCTATCACTTGGGCAACACAGATCTGTTTGCTGGATACCTAGGTAGATTAGGTCTGAATGTAAATACACTCTGGTCCTGAAGCCTTTCCCCCCCAGCCCCCAACTCATCATTAGCTGTCAGAGAGAGCTCATTTAGACTTTGCTTACAAATCATAGTTTTAAATTATTAGGTTGGCCAACATCACCAAAATGAATGCACTGACATTGTCATAAAAAACAACAGCTGTATAAGGAAGCTAGTCTATGCTCATACTTTTCAAACCTATTATACTTTTTCAGATACACGTATTTTATCATACACTTTATACGCTTTTAAAGTGTGTATTAATGTTCCAATTTCAATTCAGATTTTCCAAACAACCACTAAATTGGGAACACCTCATGAAACTAGTTCACAAAACTGGGGGGGGGGTGTTGGGGAAATTCAGGGGGGGTGTAGGGAAATCCCTGGCCCCAGCTGTGGGCAGCACAGGGCTCGGAGGGGGAGACCCCAATATGGGCAGTGTGGAGCTCGGAGGGGAGGAGGCCAAGCCCCAGCCCCAGCCGCAGGCAGCATGGGGATCTGCCCATAATGCGGGCATCATGGGGTGTGTGTGGGGGTCAGGTCCAGACTTGGGAGGCACATGGGGAGGGCGACCCCAGACCTGGGAGACATGGGGAGGGCGGCACGGGGTTTGGGGGGTCAGGCCCAGACTTGGGAGGCACATGGGGAGGGTGACCCCAGACATGGGAGACATGGGGAGGGCGGCATGGGGTTTGGGGGGTCAGGCCCAGACCCGGGAGGCACATGGGGAGGGCGATGCCAGACCTGGGAGACATGGGGAGGGCGGCACGGGGTTTGGGGGGTCAGGCCCAGACCTGGGAGGCACATGGGGAGGGTGACCCCAGACCTGGGAGACATGGGGAGGACGGCACGGGATTTGGGGGGTCAGGCCCAGACCCGGGAGGCACATGGGGAGGGCGACCCCAGACCTGGGAGATATGGGGAGGGCGGCACGGGGTTTGGGGGGGTCAGGCCCAGATCTGGGAGGCACATGGGGAGGGCGACCCCAGACATGGGAGACATGGGGAGGGCAGCACGGGGTTTGGGGGCTCAGGCCCAGACTTGGGAGGCACATGGGGAGGGCGACCCCAGACCTGGGAGACATGGGGAGGGCGGCATGGGGTTTGGGGGGTCAGGCCCAGACTTGGGAGGCACATGGGGAGGGTGACCCCAGACCTGGGAGACATGGGGAGGGCGGCATGGGGTTTGGGGGGTCAGGCCCAGACCCGGGAGGCACATGGGGAGGGCGACGCCAGACCTGGGAGACATGGGGAAGGTGGCACGGGGTTTGGGGGGTCAGGCCCAGACCCGGGAGGCACATGGGGAGGGCGGTTCGAGTGAGCCCTGAGGGGTGGGGGTGGGGGGCACTCCTTTTTTACTTTAAAAAGGCCGGGATGAGAACTAAGTTATTTTCTTTCAGAGTAGCAGCCGTGTTAGTCTGTATTCGCAAAAAGAAAAGGAGTACTTGTGGCACCTTAGAGACTAACAAATTTATTAGAGCATAAGCTTTCGTGAGCTACCGATGAAGTGAGCTGTAGCTCACGAAAGCTTATGCTCTAATAAATTTGTTAGTCTCTAAGGTGCCACAAGTACTCCTTTTCTTTTTAAGTTATTTTCTGTGGCCTCATCTCTTCCCGCCCTCTGGTGGCGGTTTGTGTTACTGCTTCTGACCAGACAGGCTTTTCCGAGCTGCCCTCCTGCCCAGAGGGTCTGTGATTAACGTGCGTTAAAAAAAAAATTAACGCATTAATTGTGCTGTGCGTTAATTGCAGGCATTAATGGCAGTTATTTGACAGCCCTAATTCCTGGGTATGCAATCGTTAGGGCCCTACCAAATTCACAGTCCATTTTGGTCAATTTCATAGTCATAGATTTGTAAAAATAGTAAATTTTATGATTTCAGATATTTAAATCTGAAATTTCATGGTGTTGTAACTGTAGGGGTCTGGGCCCAAAAGGGTATTTTGTGGGGTGTCGCAAGGTTTATTGTAGGGAGGTTGCAGTATTGCCACCCTTACTTCTGTGCTGCTGCTGGCCGCGGCACTGCCTTCAGAGTTGGGCAGCTGGAAAGCAGCAGCAGCTGGCCAGGAGCCCCGCTCTGAAGGCAGCGCCACCGCCAGCAGTAGCGCAGAGGTACGGGTGGCATGGTATGGTATTGCCACCCTTATTTTTGCCCTGCTGCTGGTGGGGCGCTGCCTTCAGAGCTGGGCACCTGGCCAGCAGCCACCACTCTCTTGCCACCCAACTCTGAAGGCAGCACAGAATTAAAGGTATCAATGCTGTAACCCCCTAAAATAATCTTGTGACCCTTCCTGCACCTCCCTTTTGGGTAAAATTTGAGGTCTCCCCAATGAAATCTGTATAGTATAGGATAAAAGTACACAAAAGATCAGATTTCAAGGGGGAGACCAGATTTCACGGTCTGGAATGTATTTTTCATGACCATGAATGTGGTAGGGCTCTAGCAATCATTTATAAAAAATAGTTTGAAGGGTCTGGTGATTTTTAGAGCCTGGTATTTAGCAGGATGTCAGCCTAGCCTCTAATTTTGTGGTGGCTGTTTTTCACCCACAAAAATATATTAATCACATATGCTAGATGTCTAATTCCTAATATTCACACCCAGAGTTCATAAGAGAAGCAAACCTTCAAGGGCAGTTATTCCCCCTGACCGCCCATAAAAGAAGCCATCACTGAAAATCAGCCCTTAAAATTCAATATGCTTCTCTTTACACCATTGTATTTTATTTATGTGCCCAGTTTTTATTTGTAAAGGATTAGATTGTCATCAATTTAACCATTTAGTTTATTTCTGGATATTAGGCATCACCTATACAACATGAACTAGATTAATTTACAGTGATAACAGGCCATAAACTGCTTGTAAGCCACATCAGTGGAAAAGGCATGGCTTAAGCACAACTGAGATGCCAACGTCCATTGCTATGGTTAATGCAATTTAAACCAATTGCTTAATATGTTCCTGGGGAAAATGGAGCCCAGCATCACACTCAACTATCTGTGAGTTCAAAGATGACATAAAAGCACACATGAATGCTGTAGACACGTACAGAGCAGTGTCAGAAAAGAGACTTACTCCAGCAGGGCCATCCTTACTCATATGCAAAGCACGCAGCTGTATAGGGCACCAGGAAATTTAGGGCACCAAATTTCCTGGTGCCCTGCGCAGCTGCATGCTGCTTCAGCTCCTGCTCTGGCTCTTCCCCAGGCCCCCGCCTCTTCCCGCCCCAGCTCCGCCCCCACTCCCCTGAAGATTGCAGCCAAGCCTGACCCCGCACTCAGGGCGTGGTAAGTGGAGCAACCCGGCCACAGCCTGCTCCACTCCCCTGGCTCCCAGCCGCGCTGCCGGCGAGTGCTGGGGGGCAATTCCCCACTCCCCCCAAGCCTGGGAGCCAAGGGAGTGGAGCAGCCTGGGGGGGCTGGCCACTTCCTGTGGGAAGTGGACTGACCTGGCTCCCAGGCTTGGGGGGAGGGGAGAACCACTCCCCCAGCACTCACCGGCGGCCCAGCTGGGAGCCATGGGAGCGGAGCAGGCTGGGGCCAGGTCAATTCACTTCCCGCAAGAAGTGGCCAACCCCCTCCCCCACCTTGCCCACAGAGGCCTGGGGCCCCACACAGCCCCCTCACAGGGGGGCTGCGTAGGGTAGCAAAATAGCTAGGGACAGTCCTGTACTCCAGTTACAATAAATAACCTTGACAGACATGCACCTTCAGGAAGTTCTAAGTTACATTAAGAGTGGCTGGCCCAAGTATCTAAAGGATACCAAGGAAGTGACAAGAGACTACTACTTTGTGGTACATGTACAATTAAACAAGTCGTATGGACTCATGATTAAAGGTAATTACATTGTAATTCCAAATGAAATGAAATGAGAGGAGAAATCCTAAACCTCATCCATGAAGGACACCAAGGATGAACTAAATGCCAGGAATAGGCCAGCCAGTCAGAATGGTAGCCAGGCATCAGCCAGGACAGAGAACATAGTATCTGCATGTGAACATTGCAGAACTAACAGATGAACTCAACACAAAGAATTTTTGATAACACCTCTAGCAGACATACCTTGGAAGAGACTAGCTGCAGATGTATGCAAATTCAGAGGACATCCTTACCTGGTTATTATGGACTATTTTTCCAGGTATATAGAAATAATGTACTTGAAAGACATAACATGTTGCAGTGTTATTGAGAAACTGAAGTGCATTTTTGCTCACTTCAGTATTCCAAAATGAATGATAGACAACGGACTACAATTCACTGCAGCAAAATTAAGTCATTCTGAATAAATATGATTTTGATCATATTATTAGCAGCCCACATTACCCACGAGTGAATAGGGATGGTCAGAGAGCTGTACAGACAGACAAGAAAATCTATAAAAGGGAGATCCATTCCTTGCTCTTTTGAATTTCAGATCAACACCAATAGTGGCTTTTGGATATTGTCCAGTACAGCTATGATGGGAAGACAACTCAGAACTACTGTTCCAACTTTGGAAAAGAACCTATTTCCACAGTGGTCAGACATGAAGAAAGTAGCCAAATCAGATAAAGAGGCTAAAAGAGCTTATGAACACTTTTACAACAGATGTCACTCAGCTGGATGTGAGATGTCAGATTTAGAACCTGGTGACTTTGTTCATGTCAAATTGGATGGAGCAAAAGAATGGACAACTCCAGCTGTCATACAGAAAAAATAATTCAGCACCCAGATCATACATGATATAGACCAACAATGGAGAGTTCCACAGAAATTGTCTACATTTACAATTTGGTCCTCAGAAAGCACAATCAACAGAGCAAACTCTACAGATGGCAGATACAGAACAGAAGAAGTCTCAAGGATTTCAAGCCAACCACAGTCAGTTGTTGCAACTAATGGCTAGCCAGATGACTAAGTTATGCATTCAGGTCACGTAATGAGAAAGCCAGCAAGATTCAGAGACGCTTAGTACACTGATTTGTCCTGACCCTCAAAGACAGTGCAATAATGTAAATATTGTAAAGGGTAGAAATGTATAACTTAAAGGAAGATGTAATGGACTGTTAAACTGTTTCATACACAGTGTCACCTAGTGGCTGAACAGTGTAAAATACTGTATTTACACTAACCTCATCTATGCCTGGCAGAGAGTTAAAGGATCTTATGATGAACACAAGCTATGTTGCCAGTCCATATTTGGTACAGAAGTACATTACAGACTCTGCCTCCTCCCCAGCATGGAGAAACTTCTGATGAAAAGTAATCACATGCTGCTTCTACTGTCCAGTTATCATCAATTAAATGACTCTTTAGAGCCTCATCCTCTGCTGAAGAGGATATGGGCATGTAATTCACCACCCACATACATACATGAAGACTTGCAGAAAACCTCTCGCTCAACATTTGATTAAAAACCCAGCCTAACCCTACAAAGAGAGGTTTCTTGTCGTTTTCCTCCTTTCCCCCCCCCCCCCACTGCTGGTGATGGCTTATCTTAACTGATCACTCTCCTTACAGTGTGTATGATAAACCCATTGTTTCATGTTCTCTGTGTGTGTGTATATATAAATCTCTCCTCTGTTTTTTCCACCAAATGCATCCGATGAAGTGAGCTGTAGCTCACGAAAGCTTATGCTCTAATAAATTTGTTAGTCTCTAAGGTGCCACAAGTACTCCTTTTCTTCCTACAAAGAGAGTTATTCAGAAAATCAATAACAGCCATTCAAGAAATGTATTGCCACAAGAGAAAACCTTGATATTACAATGTGGCTCTACAAAATGTGAGAAACTTAGGGATACCTAACAGATCATAGCTTGCCCTAGGCAGCTCAGGACCAGTTTGGTGCCTTAGCTAATGTTCTGCTTACAGCAAAACAAAGACAAACAACAACATCCTTAGGCAAAATCTATACTAAACAATAGCCAGCCAGATGTCATTTGCTGTGCTGAAGGGATATCTGTATCCTGCACTACTGTAGCCGGGGCTGGATCCTACTTTTCTTACTCCCTTACTTGCCAGGCATGGTCAAAGAGAGCTTTGTCTGAATAGAACAGGCAGGATTTGGTCCCAGTTATGTAACTGCATCTAAAAACACTGCATGTAACTCCGGGGTGCCTACCAATGTTGAATATTTCACCCCTGTGTTGCCACCTACCCATGTAGAGCAATGCTGGACAAGGCATTTACATGAATATTTACATGTGTACGTACTTATTAAAATACTTCTATGAAATACAAACAAACCCATAAAAAATAGACATATAGTGCCAGATCCTGGGCCTATGGCCTAATTGGGCAGCTGGGGTTTACCCTAGCATGGGGGAACCTTTAGCTGGCACAGAATGTAGTCCCTCTGACATGGGGGTGCCAGGGAGGAGTGTGGCCAGGACACTGCTGTTGCTCCAGCAGTCCTCAACTGGTACTGGGGGCTGTTACCAGCTGGCACATCTAACTGGTCCTTGCAGCCCTGAGGATCAGGGCCATTGTATTTCTAAATCATTCTTTTAAATGTTCACTTGGCATCTATCAGTTTGGGGTGTCAAGTCATTCATTTAGTGAAGTATCATAATACTCATCTCTTTATAAGTAAAACTCTATCTATGTACAACAAGCCCTACAAGTTTCTCTGAGGAAATTTAGGGCGTTACCTGCCCATTAACTTGTTTTAGTTTATTTCCCTATTTATACTGCCTAAAGGCGAAGTGTCCCTGTGAATTGGCTCCTGATTTCAAATCTGGATTGCACCTTAGCTGCTAGTCTCAGGCCAATAGGTATTGCAGATTGGTTTGTATTGCCCTCCCACACAATTGGCATGATTGCTCAGAGGATCATGAAACTGGAATAGAAAAGCATGAGAGGTCAGGGACTGGCTAATGCTGTGAGGAAGCTTGCCTTGCTTTTGTGTGTCCTGTATCTAGCTCTAGTCAAGTGATATACAGCTCTTCTTTTCATCATAGGCAGTAAAAAAAAGTCACTGAATTCACATGCACATTTTAGATTAGATACTTCGTTAGCTGCTGCCCTGTATACTAGTAGCATGGAAGGTTAAATGGTCTATAACAGCTGAAGGCTATTCTAGCTCAGAGTTTGCATGTCTGGTATTGAAAGCTGAAATGCTTGGCAGGCTGTGAGGCACTGGGTCTGAACGAACATTACTTCAGACAACAAAGGCAGCACTGTTGGGCTGAGTATCCAAGATATTATAAATCTATATTAAAACCTGTCTTTGCAAGCTGAGTGGAAGGAGTTGAGGGACTTGGGAGCACAGTACTTTACACAGTTGCCATGTTAATGAACTGCAGGCTGCAAGTAGGTTAACGGCACTGCAGAGTCATCTGCTAAAGTAGGTTAACAGACTAGAGAAAACAAAATCTTCTCTTTGGCCTGGATTGTCCTCTCCGCTTGTGTGAGGGACGGGGACCCAGATGCACAGAAGTGCCCATTACATGGTGCCATCACCCCCTTACTTTGGGTATGTGGTACAGTGTGGTGGACAAGTGCCACAGCTCCTGGGAATCCCAGTGTTCAAGGCCATAGGGAAGATCCCTCTCCATAATATTGCCCACCCTAACCCTGTCAGCATTATCTCATCCGGTGTTCCCCTCAGGACAGTGATGCTAGCAGGCCTTTTAGTGCATAGATCCAAACAATGGAGGAAAATAGTGCAACACCCACCAGTGCTTCACCATGCTGTTCATGTCCCTCTCAATACAGCTGCATGTCTACTGCTTTTGCTTTCTTGGGTCCTCACAGTAATTGTATGTGTTTGGCACCTCTTCTTCCAGGAGTGATGGCATTTAATATTGCTGCATTTGTGGTAGGATGGATTAGGAGGTGAAGGTTTCCACCTTTAGATGTGGTGAGTGTCACTAAACCCAGGGTGAGTTTAGTGCTGATAAAACAAGCAGCCCCTTGATTTTACAGGGAGAGAGCACGACATATTTGCTGTTGGCGCCAAGCTGCAAATACTTCTCATAAGAATTTACCCTCCTCCCGTAGCTCCTTTCATCCAAGAATCTCAGCTAGGAGGTGAAAAGGCCAGCTTTTTGGGTGTGCACTGAATATTTTACTGCAGTACTTGACAAACACTGAGTTGGAACATAAAGATGAGTGATGGGGATTGGGAGAACTTTAGCGTGGGGAAGGAGTAGTGGAAGGAAGCTGGGAGCCAATGGGTGGGGGGTTTTGCGCCAGGGAGGGATGGCAAGAAGAAGCAGAGGATGTGGGCGGAGTTGTCTTGCACTGAGAAGGGGTAGCATGGAGTGGGACTTTGGGAAAGGAGGTCTGGAACCAGGAAGACATTTCTGCCACCCATGGAGATTGTGCTATAGAGCATCCTTGTGCACATTGGAGAGTAATGACTTGTGATAAGTCTGCAGGTTCAATAATGTGCCAATGTAGCTATGATTTTACAGCCGCATGGGGTGAGCCATTTCAGTGTCTGTATTCATCCTTCAGCTCAGTTTCATAACTGAGCTCAAATAGAGCTGCCTGCAAATGGTCAGTATTTGTGTAAGAAATGAATATGAATCAGAAGTTGGGCACATCTATAATAAAGAGTCAGTATGGTCTTATGGTTAGAACAAAGAACTCAGTTTCGAGAGACCAGGATTCCAGGCCAGCTCTAACACTGACTAGTAACTATCTCGGGCAAGTCACTTGTCTTCACTGTTCCTCAGTTTCCAAATGGGGATAATAATGTTTATGTAAGTTGTGGGGATGTTAGAGACATAATCAGCTGTTTGTAATGCAGGGTTTTGAAAGCCTCAGATGGAAGGTGCACAATATTATTATTATTTATGTATTATTAAGTACTTTGCAAGCCTTACCTAATTCAGCCTCTCCAACGCCTAACAGCATTTCTCTACTGTAACCATGAGCCCACGCTCTCTGCTGATATAGCCATTACATGGAATTTGAAGTGACTGATCAGCTGAATATCATTTTACACTTCTCTTTTAAAAGCACAGACACTTCCTATAGTCATATTACAGCTGTGCTTTATTGAAATAAATGGTTTCTTTATGGACCTGTGCCCACAAAATCAAAAGCCCCATGCCTATTTTTTCAGGATATTAATCATGATAACACCATGGTCTTGGGTGTCCCTTTTGCTTAATTATATGTGATCTAAATAGGGCTAGTGAAGGAGAGAGGAGAAACTCAGAAATATGTCTGTGAATTTAAAGCACAAGACCAAAGCATCCACTTCTTTTCGTTTTTTAAATGAGCGTGTGAGGATTATCACAGGGATCCTTGCTATATCTAGGAAAGCCTCAGTTTTACAAACATAGGCTCTCATCCTACAAATTCTTGCACACATGTTTGATTTTACGCCCTCAAGTAAAATGACGTACTTGTATAAGTAGTTGCACGATTGTGCCCAGAGGAACTATAATGAAGGCACTAGTCTCTTCAAAACACAGCATCTAGCTAAGGATTCCAAATCTCTTAGAAGTCTGATTAGTTCTCAGGCTGCAAACCAGTTCTTCACTGACGTCACAGTGTGAAATTTCTGAGATCCATTCAAATAGCATAGGGATCTTGCTGGATACAGAAAAGTGCACAAGACAAAAATTTATGCAGAAATGTCTGAAGGTAGAGTTGTCTTTAGGAGGGTTACCCAAAAAAACAGTCCTTGGATGCAGGGGAGAATTTTCATCCAGTTCCAATAGTTCATCCTTTGTCTATTTTCCCCATATTTTCGTAGTTTGACACAATTCCATGGCTTTCGTGGTAAGTCGTCATTATCTGTAATGAGTCTCAATATTGCATTTGTTTCTTTAGATAGCAACCTCCCATCTGGCATCTAAGCAGCACTAAGGTGCCATTGCAAGAAACTCTTGCTACCTCAATCCTACAATGTGCTGGTTGTCTCTGGAGAAGTGCTGGGCACCCAAAACCTGGCAAGAATCGAGAGTGCTTTGCACCTCTCAAGAGCAAGTCTTAAATCAGCAAAACATTCTGGAGGCTTTACATTCAGAGCATTATCAATAATGACAGCCAGTCTTCCAGCGGTTCCATTAGGAGGGTTGATTCAAATAACATATTCCCCTGTAATTCTGATTAATGTTAATAGGAGCTATACTCATGCATGGCATGAAAGATTTAGACAGCTTAATTCTCTTCTCTCTTACATCAGTTTTACATTGCTGTAGCTCCATTGACTTCAGTGAATTTGGAATCAGGCCCTTGTCTTTGCACAATAATGTTAAAGATGTGTCAGAAGGGAGTATTTCAGAGTAGCAGCCATCTTAGTCTGTTTTCGTAAAAAGAAAAGGAGTACTTGTGGCACCTTAGAGACTAACAAATTTATTTGAGCATAAGCTTTCGTGAGCTATAGCTCACTTCATCGGATGCATTTGGTGGAAAATACAGTGGGGAGATTTATATACACACACAGAGAACATGAAACAATGGGTTTTATCATACATACTGTAAGGAGAGTGATCACTTAAGATAAGCCATCACCAGCAGCGGGGGGGGAAAGGAGGAAAACCTTTCATGGTGACAAGCAAGGTAGGCCATTTCCAGCAGTTAACAAGAACATCTGAGGAACAGTGGAGGGTGGGATGGGGGGGAGAAATAACATGGGGAAATAGTTTTACTTTGTGTATTGACTCATCCATTCCCAGTCTCTATTCAAGCCTAAGTTAATTGTATCCAGTTTGCAAATTAATTCCAATTCAGTAGTCTCTCGTTGGAGTCTGTTTTTGAAGTTTTTTTGTTGAAGGATAGCCACTCTCAGATCTGTAATCGAGTGATCGGAGAGATTGAAGTGTTCTCCGACTGGTTTTTGAATGTTATAATTCTTGACATCTGATTTGTCTCCATTTATTCTTTTATGTAGAGACTGTCCAGTTTGACCAATGTACATGGCAGAGGGGCATTGCTGGCACATGATGGCATATACCACATTGGTAGATGCGCAGGTGAACGAGCCTCTGATAGTGTGGCTGATGTGATTAGGGAGTAATGGCAGAGTTCAGGCTATCTTTGGGTGATTAGGTTAAACACCACCTTCCAGGTGGTGACCAGACACTACTGATGAATCACACATACAGTATTGAATCCTGTCCAATCCCACCCCATCCCATGATACAAATTACATGGCACCATTGGCAATTATAGATACAGGTGAGTCAAATTTAACAAGGGAAGCTGCCACAGTTCTCCAAATTCTTAGTGATCGGCAGTGCTACTTGTCACAGCGGTTTACTGCTCTTAGAAGACTCTGTGCTCCATTCATTTTAAATGTGGAAAACCAAAATTTTCAAATATCTCTTTCCCTTGCAGACCTCTCTGTCTTCCTTTCTCTCAAGGGTGTTGTGCAATCTGATCATCACAAATAAATAACCCTGTATGTTACCGAGAACTTTTCCCAATATTTTTGTTGTTTCCTACTAGGGCAGAATTTCGTGTTGTGGACTTCAATTTTGTGTCAGCCACATTGCACATACATGTGTTTGCATTTGCATTTGTGGCGTCCACAAACAGGCATCTGCAAGCACAAAACAGGTAAGTGGACTCCTACTTTTGTGTGTATAAATGTGGATGCAAATGTTTGCATGCACAAAATGAAAGGGTGCTTTGAGATCTTTAATGTATGGTTTGGAATGCACAGCACTTTGTAACAATGTGTTCTGACAGTACTATGCAATCCACATTTAGTGCCTGGGAAGGACTGATAGCAAGGGTTCAGAAATGCACATCTCTGCTGAAAACAAAAGAGCTGCCCAGGGAGGTGACCCCTGCTTAGGGATAAACTCTGCAAGAGGATTGAATTGCATGTTTCTCTTGCAGTAAGAATCAACAATAATTACCTCTGGAAATGTGGCAACATGTGGTCTGAAGGCCTGGATACATGTCAGTGCTTGGTAAGGCAAAGGCGAATAATTTTAGGAGAAGAAAATTTCTCAGAGCCCTGCCTGTGTCTGTTTTAATAGGGTTTGAGCTCATTAAGTAATGAAATGCACTTTATGTCTATATTGCCCTTCATACAATGTACCTCAGACATTTTATGTGATGTGCTATAGGTGAAATAGCAAATCTGCTGTACAGAGCTGAGTGAATGGTGTGGGAAAATATTTGGCAAATATTCATTTGAATTACAAAGTGAATTTCTGTTCAGCTGAGCTTCCAGCAGCGCCCATTGGTGTTCACTTTCCGCAGATATTTAAGGGTGTGGTGGAGCTTAGCTAGCACAGACAGCTTGGAAAAGCCAATGTTCAGCTTAAATGCATGACTATTCACCCACAGTGAATTTAGAATTGTAAAAGTCTCAGTTTGTGCTGTGTTAGCTAATTCATAAGTCACACGATCATTTTTCTGTTTCCTGAGGGGCTTATTTTTGTAACTAAGCAGCCGCCCCCTCTCTCACCGAATAGAATGGCCGCTGAGTCGCATCCAGGGAGAAGCTGCTGTAGCAGTTGATGACACGTAAGGGGCATCTGCCAGCGCGCGTCATGCAAGTGAACTCGGACGTTTGAACCTCCCAGTGAGGTTGTTCCTCAAGCTTTAAAGCCAACATGCTATTCACATAGAATAATGTGGTATTACAACAGCTAGTGCTTCCTGGGGCTCCTGCACGCGTTTATGTTGGCACGCACCCTGTGGCTATAAAGGTCTGTAAGGCAAAGGCGGCTGAGCTGTGCTCAGCTAACCCAGTGACGCGTGCACTTTGGTAGGGGCTTGGGTCTGAACTCTGCCGAGCGCACAGGACAAAGAACGCTACGTTCAAATGTAAAAATATTAGATGGCGTTGCACCAAGTTGATCTCGGCATAAAGACCAGGCTATCGCTACACTCCAGGCTGTGTGGGCGCAACTTATGTCGCTCAGGGGTGGGAGTAAACTCCCCCACAGTGACACAAGTTACCCTGACATAAGCGCTGTGTTGGCAGGAGAGCTTCTCCCCGGGACGTACCTTCTGCCACTCGCGGAGGTGGTGTTATTTTGCCAAGGGGAGAGCTCTCGCTCGTCAGCATAGAGCGTCTTCACCACCTGCGCTGCAGCGGCGCAGCTGCATCGGTACAGCCGCAACGCCGCAGCTCTGCACGTATGCGCCTGCCCAGCTGCGTTACCAGACCATTCTACCCAATCGGTCTTGAGCTGGAACGGCTCCGGACTAAAATAACAAACGGGCTGACTTACCTTTTGCGGTGTCCAGGAGAGCAGGCTGGCAAAATGGAGATAGCTGGAAATGAATTAACCCTCCTTCTTACCTTCCTTCACTGCAATACAGTCACTACATATCCGATGCATAGTGCTCACCCTGACCAGAGCCCCCTCCCATCTTAAAGGAGAATTTACACTCCCCCCCAACCCGAATGCTGAATGTTCAGCGTTTAAGAAACATTTATCAGCGGAATAAACTGTGAAATTTCACTGAAAATAGTGTTTAATTCCAATCAACATTTTTGCACCTATTACAGGTGCTGGCCAGTAAATTTCCACATGTAGGATAATTAATTAATGAATCATGTTTCTTATGGTAGTGCCTAGGGCCAGCCAAGATCACGGCCCCATTGTGCTAGGCACTGTGCAAACACAGCGTAATAGACAGGCAAGCTGGCCCTGGTTTGGAATTCACATCCCTGTGTGAGAGGAAAACAAAGGGGTGTGTGGCTGATTTGCAGGTGCAATTACCTGCATACAGAAAACAGGATGGAAATATTCATCCATGTGTGCTGAAGGGTGGTCTCCCTGGGGCAGACACAGGTTGTGCCCACAGACTTTATCCCCACAATGAAACCATGGGAGCAAATCTGTCTGTGACTAGCCAGTTGCAGGCACCAATCAGATAATTAGAGGTATTGCTACTCAGACTGGTGCCCACAGACAGGGATACTGGGAGCCAGCTCAGCTGCAAATCCCCCTTAATATTTGCAACTAAAATGTTTGAGCTTGATCCTGCACCCGCAGATCATTTCATGGTTTATTTCATGGTCGTGGTGACTAATGCTTCAGCCCTTGTGAACTGCCAAACAGCTGGGTTGAGCAAAAAGCCTATAGCTTTGTTGGAATTTCCCCTATAACTCCATCATATACCACCTAGTGACCTAACAAGGAATCACAATTTATCATTGGTTTAAAAGACACAGTAGCCAAAAACATTGCACCCCAACCATCTACCCCTGTTTTTCCCATTAGCATGATATCCGGGTAAGTGAGGGATAGAGCACTAAAGCGGATTACTGTACACATAGCCAGTTTATTGTCTTGCCCTTTATGTACATAAAATCAGAAGGAACATAACAAATATACAATAGATTCTGTCAATACTAATTGGCCAGATTGTGATCTTAGCCACACCAGTGCAAATCTGGAGTAACACCACTGATGTCACTGAGCCTGATTCTCCGTTGCGCTACACCATGTGTAATTGTTTACACCAGTGCAAAGTGGGTATAAATTACTACCAAGTGGGAATGGTAGCATTTACACCCACTTTGCACTGGTGTAAATAACCATGAAAGGCAGAGGGCAATCATACCCAATGAGCTTTGGATTTG
The DNA here is from genome assembly GCF_009764565.3 of Dermochelys coriacea. Lineage (NCBI taxonomy): Eukaryota > Metazoa > Chordata > Testudines > Dermochelyidae > Dermochelys > Dermochelys coriacea. Next base: position 63,060,404 of record NC_050077.1, on the reverse strand, counting down.
CACTAGTGTAAAGGAGCACAGAACCGGCTCACTTTGCACTCTTGACCATGAGATACTCCAGTCAACTAATCTTTCAGTACTGTTGGATAGTCCCAGGAGTTAATTTCCTGTTCAAATTATTCCTTGCTTTGTGTTTTATATTATTTATTCAGACCTAAAACACAAGAGGAGAGTAAAAAGAAAAGGAGTACTTGTGGCACCTTAGAGACTAACAAATTTATTAGAGCATAAGCTTTCGTGAGCTACAGCTCACTTCATCGGATGCATTTGGTGGAAAAAACAGTGGGGAGATTTATATACACACACACAGAGAACATGAAACAATGGGTTTATCATACACACTGTAAGGAGAGTGATCACTTAAGATAAGCCATCACCAACAGCAGGGGGGGGAAGGAGGAAAACCTTTCATGGTGACAAGCAGGTAGGCTAATTCCAGCAGTTAACAAGAATATCAGAGGAACAGTGGGGGGTGGGGTGGGAGGGAGAAATACCGTGGGGAAATAGTTTTACTTTGTGTAATGACTCATCCATTCCCAGTCTCTATTCAAGCCTAAGTTAATTGTATCCAGTTTGCAAATTAATTCCAATTCAGTAGTCTCTCGTTGGAGTCTGTTTTTGAAGTTTTTTTGTTGAAGGATAGCCACTCTCAGATCTGTAATCGAGTGACCAGAGAGATTGAAGTGTTCTCCAACTGGTTTTTGAATGTTATAATTCTTGACGTCTGATTTGTGTCCATTCATTCTTTTACGTAGAGACTGTCCAGTTTGGCCAATGTACATGGCAGAGGGGCATTGCTGGCACATGATGGCATATATCACATTGGTAGATGCGCAGGTGAACGAGCCTCTGATAGTGTGGCTGATGTGATTAGGCCCTATGACAGTATCCCCTGAATAGATATGTGGACAGAGTTGGCAACGGGCTTTGTTGCAAGGATAGGTTCCTGGGTTAGTGGTTCTGTTGTGTGGTGTGTGGTTGCTGGTGAGTATTTGCTTCAGATTGGGGGGCTGTCTGTAAGCAAGGACTGGTCTGTCTCCCAAGATCTGAGAGAGCGATGGCTCGTCCTTCAGGATAGGTTGTAGATCCTTGATGATGTGTTGGAGAGGTTTTAGTTGGGGGCTGAAGGTGATGGCTAGTGGCGTTCTGTTGTTTTCTTTGTTGGGCCTGTCCTGTAGTAGGTGACTTCTGGGTACTCTTCTGGCTCTGTCAATCTGTTTCTTCACTTCAGCAGGTGGGTATTGTAGTTGTAGGAATGCATGATAGAGATCTTGTAGGTGTTTGTCTCTGTCTGAGGGGTTGGAGCAAATGCGGTTATATCGTAGCGCTTGGCTGTAGACAATGGATCGAGTGGTATGATCTGGATGAAAGCTAGAGGCATGTAGGTAGGAATAGCGGTCAGTAGGTTTCCGATATAGGGTGGTGTTTATGTGACCATCGCTTATTAGCACCGTAGTGTCCAGGAAGTGGATCTCTTGTGTGGACTGATCCAGGCTGAGGTTGATGGTGGGATGGAAATTGTTGAAATCATGGTGGAATTCCTCAAGAGCTTCTTTTCCATGGGTCCAGATGATGAAGATGTCATCAATGTAGCGCAAATAGAGTAGGGGCATTAGGGGACGAGAGCTGAGGAAGCGTTGTTCTAAGTCAGCCGTAAAAATGTTGGCATACTGTGGGGCCATGCGGGTACCCATCGTAGTGCCGCTGATTTGAAGGTATACATTGTCACCAAATGTGACTTCCTGGACACTACGGTGCTAATAAGCGATGGTCACATAAACACCACCCTATATCGGAAACCTACTGACCGCTATTCCTACCTACATGCCTCTAGCTTTCATCCAGATCATACCACTCGATCCATTGTCTACAGCCAAGCACTACGATATAACCGCATTTGCTCCAACCCCTCAGACAGAGACAAACACCTACAAGATCTCTATCATGCATTCCTACAACTACAATACCCACCTGCTGAAGTGAAGAAACAGATTGACAGAGCCAGAAGAGTACCCAGAAGTCACCTACTACAGGACAGGCCCAACAAAGAAAACAACAGAACGCCACTAGCCATCACCTTCAGCCCCCAACTAAAACCTCTCCAACGCATCATCAAGGATCTACAACCTATCCTGAAGGACGAGCCATCGCTCTCTCAGATCTTGGGAGACAGACCAGTCCTTGCTTACAGACAGCCCCCCAATCTGAAGCAAATACTCACCAGCAACCACACACCACACAACAGAACCACTAACCCAGGAACCTATCCTTGCAACAAAGCCCGTTGCCAACTCTGTCCACATATCTATTCAGGGGATACCGTCATAGGGCCTAATCACATCAGCCACACTATCAGAGGCTCGTTCACCTGCGCATCTACCAATGTGATATATGCCATCATGTGCCAGCAATGCCCCTCTGCCATGTACATTGGCCAAACTGGACAGTCTCTACGTAAAAGAATGAATGGACACAAATCAGACGTCAAGAATTATAACATTCAAAAACCAGTTGGAGAACACTTCAATCTCTCTGGTCACTCGATCACAGACCTAAGAGTGGCTATACTTCAACAAAAAAGCTTCAAAAACAGACTCCAACGAGAGACTGCTGAATTGGAATTAATTTGCAAACTGGATACAATTAACTTAGGCTTGAATAGAGACTGGGAATGGATGAGTCATTACACAAAGTAAAACTATTTCCCCATGGTATTTCTCCCTCCCACCCCACCCCCCACTGTTCCTCTGATATTCTTGTTAACTGCTGGAATTAGCCTACCTGCTTGTCACCATGAAAGGTTTTCCTCCTTCCCCCCCCCTGCTGTTGGTGATGGCTTATCTTAAGTGATCACAGGTTTCAGAGTAGCAGCCGTGTTAGTCTGTATTCGCAAAAAGAAAAGGAGTACGTGTGGCACCTTAGAGACTAACAAATTTATTAGAGCATAAGCTTTCGTGAGCTACAGTTAACTTAGGCTTGAATAGAGACTGGGAATGGATGAGTCATTACACAAAGTAAAACTATTTCCCCATGGTATTTCTCCCTCCCACCCCACCCCCCACTGTTCCTCTGATATTCTTGTTAACTGCTGGAATTAGCCTACCTGCTTGTCACCATGAAAGGTTTTCCTCCTTCCCCCCCCTGCTGCTGGTGATGGCTCATCTTAAGTGATCACTCTCCTTACAGTGTGTATGATAAACCCATTGTTTCATGTTCTCTGTGTGTGTGTGTATATAAATCTCTCCTCTGCTTTTTCCACCAAATGCATCCGATGAAGTGAGCTGTAGCTCACGAAAGCTTATGCTCTAATAAATTTGTTAGTCTCTAAGGTGCCACACGTACTCCTTTTCTTCTTAAGTGATCACTCTCCTTACAGTGTGTATGATAAACCCATTGTTTCATGTTCTCTGTGTGTGTGTATATAAATCTCTCCTCTGTTTTTTCCACCAAATGCATCCGATGAAGTGAGCTGTAGCTCACGAAAGCTTATGCTCTAATAAATTTGTTAGTCTCTAAGGTGCCACAAGTACTCCTTTTCTTTTTGCGAATACAGACTAACACGGCTGCTACTCTGAAAAAAGAGGAGAGTAGGCATAATTAACAAAGAATTGTATTGCACGTACCTGTGGGCCTTTAAGTTACCATGGGGCACGGTAAACCAGAAGCAAACATACAATTACCCTGTTCTGCCCTTGCCCCTCACCCCCTGGAAGGGAAAAATAGAGACCTCGCCTTCAGAGATCTTAGATGTGCCAGGTGCCCCAAGGACTTTGATCTAGGATGGCTGTGTCCAGGATGCCCATTTAGGATGGACAAATTCAGGCAGTGTCAAGCCAGAAGGCTCTTCATTGTGAAATTTAGGAGCTGCATTGTATCTTGTTTTCCACATTGCACACCTTGATGCAGATCCGTTGAAGTTATGCTTCTGTAAATGGGTGGCATTCCCAAACTTTTCCTAACAAAGCACACACATACAGACACTGGATTTGTCCAAACTTACTCTCTTCATGGAGTTTGCCTTTATTGTTAATTTAAATAACAGCAAAAACAAACCAAAACCCCTCAGCCTGAACTTTCTCCTGAATTTTCCTGTTCCTAGGATTTTCCCTGCAGGATCATTCTCACTCTCAAGTTCTCCTGGCGTAGAGCTTTCATTGATTTCCATGAGAGGTCTCTGTGTAAACAGCAGGATTAGGCTCCAAGAGTGAAATCATGGCCGCAATGAAAACAACACACATTTGGCCATCAGCTTCAGTGGGGCTTGGATTTTATTCTGTGTGTTGGCCAGTAAGGCCTAAACTGAGACTATTAGTCTGAATTCCCAGCAGGAGAGTAAAATGGCATTTCAGGTGAGACGGAGTTAATGTGCACACTTCACTAAGCCACCTCCATTTCTTGTTCTGTGATTCTATACCTGAGGGAATTTTGATTTAAATTAATCCTTTGGCACCAGCTGGTTCAGGACTTCCACCATTAGGGCTAATGAGTTGCATTAAAATTAAATCCCATCAAAGGAGAAGCAATGTATTCACTATTCAGCACAATTTAAGAGCTTTCTGAAACCTTTAAATCAGTCCAGTGAGTCACACTCCTTAGGCTTGAGGGATTTGTCTCAGAATTCTGTCACTGGGAGAAACAGTGCATTAATTGTATCCTTCGCATTATTCCTTCTAGCATGTGAAAATTGTTTGCGGACTTGCTTTGCACATGGTCATGGCTCATAAAATGTTCACATGGAATTTTCAATACTGCCTTTCATCGGGTGACATGCCCCAGCTTTCAAATGCTTAGAAAAATCTGAAACTTCAGATGACCCTTTAGAAGGGAACTCTGCAGAAACATTGTTACCTAGAAACTGAAGTAAACTTTTAGAACCAGATTCTCGTTGACTTGGTAGTCATCTCCATTGACTTAGTAAGCCATGCTGATGTACACTACCTGAGGATCTGGCCTAATCATGATTGATTGATTGCTGAATCAGGTTGTTTTAATGAATTCCTGGGGAAAATTCATTTTTGATGCAGACCTCCTGCCTATAAGAGAGCAAACTCCTTGTCCAGGAGATATGTTCAGTGATTAGTATAATTTCCTGGGGATCATATGAATTAGAAATGAAAAAGCACTCTCAGGTCACTTTGTCCATTCACCTGCCAGTACGGATGTGTTCTCTATAGTATTGTTACCCTTTTTAACTCAAGCAGTTAGCTAAAAATTCATGTTGTGTGCTTTGTTCCAGTCAGGAGCACAAACTGGTGACTGAGTCAAGAACATTTGATGCAACCCTATTTATTTACAAAAAATATTCACAGTCCCATTTCCCTGAATGCAGCAGGAATCAAACAAGAGACAGTATCTTTGCTCACGGGTCCAAGTTCTTTTTCTAGTCAGCATGCAGCCCAGAAACTCACTCTCTCTTAGTTCATTGTCAGAGCCATACTACCACTGCTTCTGTAGGTGTGTCCTTGAATTTCTGCTCCCTCTCTGTCTGTCTCTATGGTGTTTCCCTCTGCTTCAGTCTCTCTCTCTCTCTCTCTCTCCCTCCCCCATTCCTCCCACCTACTAAAACTATCCCCAGCAAAACCCCACTGTGCACACGTGCCTCGTTTTGGTCATGACATATGCCTGTGTTTTGGATGCAAGCTCTTACTTCGGCTACCTGGTTCCATAAAGGAACTTAATGGCTTCTTACAACCATCTTACATCAAGGGCACTGGTTATGCCCATTCAATAAAAAAATAAATGGGTTTGTTAGTCTGGAGATGAGATGACTGAGAGGGGACATGATAACAGTTTTCAAGCACATAAAAGGTTGTTACAAGAAGGAGGGAGAAAAATTGTTCTTCTTAACCACTGAGGATAGGACAAGAAGCAATGGGCCTAAATTGCAGCAAGGGCGGTTTAGGTTGGACATTAGGAAAAACTTCCTAACTGTCCGTGTGGTTAAGCCCTGGAATAACTTGCTTAGGGAGGTTGTGGAATCTCCGTCATTGGAGATTTTAATAGCAGGTTAGACAAACACCTGTCAGGGATGGTCTAGATAATACTTAGTCCTGTCTTGAGTGTAGGGCATTGGACTAGAAGGCCTGTCAAGGTCCTTTCCAGTCCTATGATTCTATACCAATTGAGTTGATTGTATATTTTGGAGATGTCTGTGTAGTTCATCTATTTCAGTGCCTGTCAAAGTCTTATTTAAATGCTGCAAGCCATTTAATAATAATTATAAATATCTGACTCATATAGTGTGTTTTATCATTTAGAGCTCAAAGAGCAAGTCAGTAGTTTTAGTCCCATTTTACAGATGGGGAAACAGGCTCAGGGATGGAAGTTACTTGCCCAAGATCACCTAGTAGGCCAGTGATTTGAACTATATGAAAAAGGAATTTTTGCCTTTTACTGGTATTTATAAAATAGTCTAAATGTTTAAAAAAGAGTTGTCTTGTTTTTGTACATTTACTATACCAGGCCTAACTGTGAGAACTTGATATGGCCAATATAGTGAATGTAGGCAACCAAGAGGAATATTAGCCCCTCTTTTTTCAGGAAGACCACACAGGTCTTTCATGGAGAGGAAGAGTGATGTCTCATGAGGCCAATAGCTGAACCCAACCAAAGTCACTGGGAGCTTGGTTCAGCTGCAGCCCTGCAAACCAGACTTTTGGCAGCTCAGGTTGGGTACCCAAACTCTGAGGTACCCACAGCTGGTGGCCACTTCTGACAATGTGGCTGAGTGGGAACATGTTAAAGAGAAAAACAATTTCAAACTGAGCTGTGCTGCATCAATGCTTTGACTTCCAAGCTTGTTTAATTTCTGCCTATAAGCTAGAACAAAAGCTTGTAATGACTACACGCAAAAAGGGACCTCCATGCCACATATACAACGGGGGTGTAAGCCAAAGCTCATTGAGGTCAGCAGTGGTCTCTCCAGTGAATTCCGCATACATTAGATCAGACCTGTAGTCATGGTTGGAAGGCAAGGCCTTCTATGTGAGGTGCTCACAGGGATATAGATATCACATAAAAATGGCTGCCAAGGAAGCTGGTTTTTAGCTGAAAAGCAACTAGAGCTGGAAGCAGAGGTGAAAGTAAGCCTGTACTGTCTGGTACGGCATACCGGCAAGCGCCGTACACAGCCGACCGTACCGGCAGGGGGCAGCTTCCCCAGGCCGGCAATTTGAAAGGTCCCTGGGGCTCCCAGCAGCATCCTGAGTCCCTGTCCCTTTAAATTGCCACCAGAGCCCTGCTGCTGGAGCCCTGGGGTAGCGGCAGCAGGGCTCCAGTGGCAATTTAAAGGGCCCAGGGCTCCAGCTGCAGTAGCGGTGGCTGGGAGTCCCAGGCCCTTTAAATCCCCGCCAGAGCCCTGGGGCTCCTGGCCACCACCGCAGCTATTGCTCCATGGGGCTCTGCCCTGGGGATTTAAAGGGCCCTGGGCTCCCAGCCACTGCTACTGCAGCCAGAGCCCCGGACCCTTTAAATCATGATTCAAAGGGCCTGGGGATTTAAAGGCCCCACCCCTTCTGGATGAGGCACCACCCCCTTCTGGTTGAGCACCCCTCCCCCCTCACCCCCCCAGGACCCCAGCCCTGTGTACGGGTAAGTCTCTTAAGTTACTTTCACTCCTGGCTGGAAGAGTGAGACAGTTTAATCACCAGTGGAAACTTTTCCATTTTTGTATAGAGATGGCTGGATTTGGGACGGGGAGGGGGCACAGTAGACAGAGACAGGCTGCACCCTGGACCTTTGGGAAAGTTTGTCTCAGCATCTGAACTTTGTGTGTCATGCTCAGCTTGAATTTGCACTGTACACACTGAGTAATCTCTGGTCTTTCAGGGTTAATAATTAGAGTGGAGCTTTGTAATTTGCTGAACTTCTATATTGAGAAAGGTCAAGCTGCATAAAGATTAGTAATTTCTCAGGAGAGGCATATTAGCCAGAGTGACTGGAAGGTTTTGGGCTTGACCTTTCTTTCATTAACAGGAAGAAGATATGTTACAGCAGTACTTTCTTGCAGTGATTCTTTGCATCACACTGCAGCACAGTGTTACAGACAGTTGCCCTGGGTCCAGGTATATTAGCCAGAGTGACTGGAAGGTTTTAGGCTTGACCTTTCTTTCATTTATAGGAAGAAGATATGTTACAGCAGTACTTTCTTGCAGTGATTCTTTGCATCACACTACAGCACAGTGTTACAGACAGTTGCCCTGGGTCCAGGTATATTTTGTCCATCTGGTTTACCAGTGGATGCCCCAATTTAGATGTTGTAATGTTAAGAAGCATTGCCTTTGAAAGTGCTGGGTTAAACACTGACACCCAGCAGGGAAAGAAAAGACGGAAAGTATCTTTATATGACAGCTGACAACAGTGTTGTTTGTTTGTTAAGGCTTGGGCTTTTTCCTCCTCATGCTGCCCTAATGTCAGTGCCTTGTCCCAGCCTCTGAGCTCCTGATGCAACCAGACTGTTCTCCTTTCTCTTAATGTTATCTTTCTTTCTGTCCTCACCTGCTCTGATCTGATTCCCTCTTGGTTTCTTTCCCCTCTGAGCACATCCACCCCTCTGGAAGATCCCATTGGCCAAATGTAGACACTACTCTGCTCCATGCTCCACCCTCTTTGCAGCACTTTTATTTACCTCTAACTTCTGTCTTCTCCAATTCCTCCTGACCTCTGCTCTGCCCCAGCAAATTCTTACCACATTTACTAAAGGACCAGACCCTCGCAGTTTGACCCAAATACACAAATAGTTTCAGTGCCTCCCAAAATGCATTCTTAGCAAATTCACTATTCACCGAAAAAATATTGCCCAGCTCTATTCATAACGTGAAGAGTGTGGGTGTCATGAAGGTATTCCAGTTTAAAACTGTTCATTGAAGATGGAAAATAATTTGGTACTACTGCATCTCCTTAGACCACAGTCTTATTAACCAAGGTGGAAAACAGATTATGTACTATATGTATCTTTTTAGAGTAGCAGCCGTGTTAGTTTGTATTCGCAAAAAGAAAAGGAGTACTTGTGGCACCTTAGAGACTAACAAATTTATTTGAGCATAAGCTTTCGTGAGCTTAGTGAGCTGTAGCTCACAAAAGGTTATACTCAAATAAATTTGTTAGTCTCTAAGGTGCCACAAGTACTCCTTTTCTTTATATGTACCTTATGAGTTTTTAAACTAACTTTATATTTGTGGATAATCTAAGCACTATACCCAGATGTACAGACACTCTTTTCTCAACCTGTGTATTATATAATTTTAACATTAGCTCCTGGCTAGATTGTGCTGCCCTTCCCCCTGCTGCATATCACCTGGCACCTCAGTCATCCCATTGATGTCCATGCGGAATGAAGAGCTATGCATTGTGAGTAAGGGGATCACGTTCTGACCCATGGTGACTGTCATTACCCTGAAAGGCTGATTACAGTTGTGAATTTTGAAATAACTGAGTGACATAAGACTCCATTATTTACTCAAGAGACTGGAATGATGGCTGCAGCCCTCTTTGGATGCACAAGAAATGTAGGATTGCACCCCAACACTGCTCCAACTCTTCAACAAATAATATCTGTAGAGCTACTCCTGAAAACCTGAGTCTTTATTCAAGCAAAAGCCACAATGACTGCTAGCTGAATGAGCCCACATACTGAGCGCCTGCTCTGAGCAGGACCCTTCACCCATGGGTTACTGAGCACCTTCAATGGGAGGTGACAGCACTCTGCACCTGTCCAGATCGAGCCTTCCCTTCGCTGCATGGTTCCCCCCCATTCTTTTTAAATCTCCTCTTAATATCCCCCCCCCTACTTTAGTGCTACAAACCAACATAGTCTGTAACCTTAAAAATGAAACAGATATGTAAGGTTCCAACAGGAAACAGTTCACTCCTAGGCAGGGAATGGTATTAGAAATCTCTTGTGCTGGATTTATCTGAGGTTATTAGGCCCTTTTCCCATGATAACCTGAGTGAAAGGCACAGTGTCAGCCTCAGTTTGAAGTTCCTGGCTTTGTATAAAGAAAAGGAGTACTTGTGGCACCATAGAGATTAACACATTTTTGTATGTTTGTGTCACACCCTTCACATTGTTTAAATGTAGAGGCAAAATCTGCTCCCATTGAAAGAAAAGGCGAGCTCCTATTGATCTCAATGGCAGCAGGATTTGGCCTGTAGCTGCTTGTTAATCATAGGTGTACGCTTGCTGTATAGTTATAATAACCTCTAACCCCAGCAGTCTTTGAAAGATTATTTCAGCCAACAGTGACACCTGTTGGTGGCCAAAAAATTGTATTGTTGCAAGCAAATATTTAGGGTTGGCAGAATTTGATTCTTCATCATTTTGAAAGTTAATATCAATGTTTATTTTAAAGCTTTTTTAGATTTTTATCAATTACATTTTTTACAGTTGTGTAAAATTATCGGTGTAAGTTTATACATATATTCACAGTTTCAGGAAATTATGGGGCAGGCCAGACATTGTGTGTGGGGATTTACCACAATAATTATTAATGACCGTGGATACTATGATTCAAAAAGTCAAAGCTTTGTAACTGTTAAAACACAAATTGTCAATATCACATGTTAAAATATACACCGTAAACATTAGAAGTAACCCACTGAAATCAGGGGAGTTACACAAAGATAAATAGTGTGAGTGAGAAGAGAATCAACCTCAAAGTGTTTTGCTGGTTCCACCTTTATAGTTAATTCCATCTACTGCTGGGTTCCAATAGCTAGTCAATGGAGGATGAAAAAGATGAACAGTTGGGTTTCAGATCTTATCATTAAGAACATTGGAGCTGGGAAAGGACACTGACTCAATCTATAGAAACAAATATAAAATTCACCATGCAGAATTAAGAATGCATTCTGTATGCATGTTAACAGCCAGGCCATTAAGTTAGTTATGTTGTGTACCTCAAACATCTGCCTCTTGTAGTGGCATCATCCTGATCTACCACATGAGGGCAGAAGTGCCTAGAAAGAGGGATTTTTCTTCTTCTACTTATCCAGCCAGAAATGTGTTACATTGCAGAGCAGCCAAGACCTAGGTTTTTAAGATCTCATCCAAAGCCCCATGCACAGTAGATAGTACAGAACAATGAATAAAAGGCTAATCAGCCCTGAGAATTTGAAATAACAGCCTAGGTGTTTAAAATCTTAATAATCTACCATTAAGCACCTCCTTGAATTGTCTCTATAAGCACTGAAATGAAATATACTAATCATTTAATTGTGCTGCCATACAACTGATGAGCAGGGTGACATATTCCAATGGGAACAGAAAAGATGCACTTTAATGATAAGTCCTATGTTCATTTATTAATGATTGTGTCAGGGCAGAGTTAGAAGATAGGATTGCTTACACTGTATGTAATGTTTCAGAGTAGCAGCCATGTTAGTCTGTATTCGCAAAAAGAAAAGGAGTACTTGTGGCACCTTAGAGACTAACAAATTTGTTAGTCTCTAAGGTGCCACTGTATGTAATGATCTAGTCAAGTACTTCAAACAGTGGCTACTGAAAACAAAGTTTCAGATAGCAGGGTGAGAACTGGCTAATTTAGCAAGATCAGCACCAAAGGCTTGCATGGTTGGATGTAGACTTTATAATTTAAAACACAATACAAATCATAGCACTGGATTTCTTTGCAAATGGTGCCAATTACAATAACATCAAGTGTTAACAGTCACATAAATCTAACTTCCCAGTGTAGAGACTCAAAAACCCTGAAACTGGAATAATAGACAAAGTCAAAAATCTTGGGGAGGGGGAATCTAACCTAAATGTATCCTTATTCAGTTACATGACCCTAAAGCCCAACTCCTAAGTGGAGCTCTCACACAAGTGCAATCAGATAGGCCCTTAATGTTCAGCTTTACTATGCCAGCCTTGCAGAAACCCATCCCATTAAGTACTAAACACAACAGAGTGTCAGTAACAGACTGTGTTGTGTGGTAGGGCCTCTCCTTAGAAATGCTTTTCCTGCCAATATAGGTGCCAATAGCACTGCATGTCTCCCGCCCCTACAAAGTGCTGAAGACTCACAACACCCCTGTGAAATATCTTCCCCCATTTGAGAGATGGGATTTTTTTACATAGTCACTTGACTCCAGGAGCTGGCTTTGTGATGAACTCACAACAGTTGGCAGCACTGTATTGTGTCAACAGACTAGGTTACAGCCTGGCCGTCCATCAGCATGGTTTGGTCTCGCCGTGTAGTTGGAATGAAACTGTTTTAACTCTTCTCCCTGTTCATGGTGTGGCCGTAAAGCAGGGCTGTAACGCTGATCAGGGATATGGCCTCCCTGGGATTAGAGCATGGACGGATCTGATGCATGTGTATCTCAAAGGGATGGGGTCAGCCACCTTTTCTCTTGAGAGTGGACTGAACCCCATGGAAAGCTGCCACAGAGTTAAGGCTCCACAGGCTGGCTCATGGTTAGGCCTCATCCGCAAGACCAAAGCATGCGTACCTTGTATCAGGAAACCACGGTGCTGTAATTGAGTCCTGACTGCAGTCTCCACTGTAGACAGCCATGAGGCAAAGGGAGATTAAATCACAGTGATCCACTGGTTTGGAACCCAGCTCTACTGACTTCTAGACCCCCGGCTCTCACCACCAAATCATGCTTCTGCCTTTGTTACAGGGTGTCCCTGGTCACCCTAGTTTCATGACAGACTATCTCTAATTCTTTATATGTGAAGTTAAACATAAATGGGACTGCATCAGCAATCTGTAAGGTGAACCCTGTCATGTGAATTGGTTAAATGTTTCTTCAGGTATTGTAACCAAGTCCCTTCTCCACAAATACACCTAGCGCTCCTGTGGTGACAATCATTTGCACCCATTCAGTGCAAACAGCTTTGACCTTTGCATCTCAGGCTTCTTTCCGTGCAAGTAGCACAGATGCAGAAGCCTGGACCTTGCAGACCAAGTTTCATCAAGGCTAAGCATGTGTAGCTATGTATAACTTTATAAGGCTCCAGCATAGGTGAAGTGAGCTGGTCCGGCCATTACCACTGTATAAAAATGCAGCATGGGTTAACTAACCACCAGGGTTTCGCGTAATAATTCAGCATAGTTTTTAAACAGCAGCTAGGAAATGCCAAGTGCAGCACACATTGAATGAATGGTCAATAATCGTCAGGCATCATCTTTCTAGAAAGAAAATGAAGTTGTAAACAATTGCAATAAAATGCTACCTCCACCAGAGTTACAACAGTCAGTGCAGCCCTTACATAGGATCAAACACCATCTATTATCCTTTGGCTGTACCTGTGTAATTTCCATGAACTCCATGGGAATAAAGGACACAGTGAGTGGTCCTATGACGCTGTGTGCATGAAACATATTTACCCAAATCTGAATTTGGCCAGGACATCAGTACTAATCCCCCTATTCTTATGAATTGCACCACTGGCTATATGACCACAAGCAGCCAGAGCCTGGGTTTTATCTCTAGCACCTCCACCAGCAGATCATCCCTAACAGTGCTGATTCAGTACGGATGTCGAGGAAACAGTGCTACCTGTTGTTATCACCTGCACAGCTTCCTCCAAGACTTCCTTTGAGGTCTATTGTCCACAATCTGACACAGCCTGACTGGTGATATCTGATAGGATCACAGCAGAAGGTGGGATGGCAGTTCTGCCACCCTAATTCACATGAGGCTGCTTGCAGGTGTCCATGTTACTCACTGTGCCTAACTAACTAACTAACTAACTAACTGTGCCCAACTAAGAAAATAACAGAACACCACTAGCCATCACCTTCAGCCCCCAATTAAAACCTCTCCAACGCATCATCAAGGATCTACAACCTATCCTGAAGGACGACCCATTACTCTCACAGATCTTGGGAGACAGGCCAGTCCTTGCTTACAGACAGCCCCCCAATCTGAAGCAAATACTCACCAGCAACCACACACCACACAACAGAACCACTAACCCAGGAACCTATCCTTGCAACAAAGCCCATTGCCAACTCTGTCCACATATCTAGTCAGGGGGTACCATCATAGGGCCTAATCACATCAGCCACACTATCAGAGGCTCCTTCACCTGCGCATCTACCAATGTGATATATGCCATCATGTGCCAGCAATGCCCCTCTGCCATGTACATTGGCCAAACTGGACAGTCTCTACGTAAAAGAATGAATGGACACAAATCAGACGTCAAGAATTATAACATTCAAAAACCAGTTGGAGAACACTTCAATCTCTCTGGTCACTCGATCACAGACCTAAGAGTGGCTATACTTCAACAAAAAAGCTTCAAAAACAGACTCCAACGAGAGACTGCTGAATTGGAATTAATTTGCAAACTGGATACAATTAACTTAGGCTTGAATAGAGACTGGGAATGGATGAGTCATTACACAAAGTAAAACTATTTCCCCATGTTATTTCTCCCCCCCACTGTTCCTCTGATATGCTTGTTAACTGCTGGAATTAGCCTACCTTGCTTGTCACCATGAAAGGTTTTCCTCCTTTCCCCCCTCCCCCCGCTGCTGGTGATGGTTTATCTTAAGTGATCACTCTCCTTACAGTGTGTATGATAAACCCATTGTTTCATGTTCTCTGTGTGTGTATATAAATCTCTCCTCTGTTTTTTCCACCAAATGCATCCGATGAAGTGAGCTGTAGCTCACGAAAGCTTATGCTCTAATAAATTTGTTAGTCTCTAAGGTGCCACAAATACTGCTTTTCTTTTTGCGAATACAGACTAACACGGCTGCTACTCTGAAACCTGTCACTGTGCCTAAGGTGAGCCCTAGCGGTGGTGGAAGTGCCAAATCACTGGTGCTGTCATGGCATTTCTGGAACTACTGCTCTCTCGCAACATGATGCTTGTGTAAAGCAGGTTGTGGCATTATAAGGAAGTACTTGTTGGAAAATATTTGATTGTCTGCTAATTTAACTTTCATTAAATTCCTCCAGATTTGCAGGGCCTATCCAAGAGGCAACGCACATACTACTTTAACTCTAGTAAGACTCACTAGCGTATTTTTATAGTACACTTCTTACTGTTAAGTCTCTTACTATATAGTCAGGTATGTCTACTGCATATATATATTTTTTTTTCTGAGATTTGTTCTGCATATTTGTTCACTATTTTTAAATATGTTCCCTTTCCCTGGGACTCTGATGACTTTGCTCTCTCTTTGTAAGGGAGGTAGTTGTGATGTAATTCCCCAGGATGATGCTTTATTCTCTCAACCAGTTGATGAACATCTAGTTTTAGCAAAAGGCCCTCCAGCTAATGAGTTTGACCAAGACACTGTTCTAGCTGAAGATGATTGACCCAGGTGCTCTTCCATTTGAAGTGTTTGCACATGTGAAGTGTTCGCTGAGATGCCATTCCTCTTGGAATACATAATTCCAGAGACTGAAGAATTCAACTGGTGATTAGCATTTTATTCCACGTTGAAAGGTTTCATCTCCATCTCCCTCTCTCTGGATGTGTAAAATTAACAGTAACATTAAAGCGTGTGTGCCCATAAACTCAGGCCCAGACTTTTTGACCAGCTAAGAGTTTATAAACTGAGGAAACATCTTCAGCTGATGTAAACTGGCATCACTCCACTGAAGTGAGGATCTGGCTCTGTGTTCTCTGAAAGTCAGGGGCACCTGGATTCAGAGGCAGATTAAGACAGATTGGGGTCCTAAAGGCTGTGCAGCTGCCTATTAAGCCCCATGCAGGGACTCAGGGCTGTGGAGGGGGAGAGATGCCTCTCCCCACCAGCCAAAGCACAGACCTGCTGCAGCGGGGAGAGGTGCTGCTGACCGGCCATGGACTTGCCCCTTCCTCAGCCCAGCCCAGCCCAGCCCTGCCAGAGCAAGGCAATTCTCCCCCGGCCCCGAGCTGCTGTGGCGAGAGAGAGCTAGGGGGAGTCCTCTCACCCCACCGCAGCCCCAGGGCAGCCTGCACCTCAAGCCCCTCATCCCTGGCCCCACCCCAGAGCTCACACCCCAATCCTCTTTCCCTGCCCTGCGCCCCCTCCCACACCTCCTCATCCCCCGTCCCCACCCAACAGTTTTCACCCCTTTTCAGAGCCCTTACCCACCCAGCCCTGAGCCCCCTCCCAACCCCTCGGCCCCCCCCACATGAATTTTGTTATGTGCACCAATATGAAGGTGCTGTGTCACACATCACTCCCCCCCCCCGCCATATTGGTGCACGTAACAAAATTCATTCCGCACATGAACACAAAAAATTAGAGGGAACAGTGGCCCCACATCCCCCCCTGCCATGGGCCCCTGCCCCCCTGCTCCTCCCTTTCCTCATCCCAAGGCCCCCACCTCCTGAAGCCAGGCCATGGTAAGAGTGTGGCAGTTAGACCCTTGTCTAATATATCCCTGAGGTCTGAATGCAGCTCTTGTTCCATCAGAGATAAGGAAATAGCAGTAACATTCATCAAGGAAAGAAACAAGCCTGGTAGAAGATGTATTGCGCAGTCCCTCATGCCAGCTTATCTCCGTCAGCGTGAGAGGTCTTTTCATTTTATGACCTCCACATGTGATTGTTATTTTTGGATGAACTCACTGGGTGTTGGAGCACTGAAGCACCTCAGTCACTGCTTGCATTCTTAGTTAATACAGCTACCAACCCCATGTTCCCAAGGGCTCAGGCTTATACCAGATG
The DNA here is from genome assembly GCF_009764565.3 of Dermochelys coriacea. NCBI lineage: Eukaryota > Metazoa > Chordata > Testudines > Dermochelyidae > Dermochelys > Dermochelys coriacea. The sequence goes on along the minus strand of NC_050077.1, from coordinate 63,043,777 downwards.
AAAGAAAGGTAGTGACAAAACTGTCTAGAAGCCTCTGAGCACCACAACAGATGTTGATTGATAGCCGTTGCCATTTAATTCTACAGCCTTTTCTTCTGAGTCAGTCAGCAGTTTTTCCTAACCAGACTGTAAAGCCCTTAAATACATAGGGGCTGCTGGTTTGGACTCAGTACAGCTGTGGAGAGCACGAGGGGAGCCAGCTTTCCGCTCCCCCATCAAAATGGCCCCTGTTTTAAATTAGAGCAACCTAAGGGCTACTCTAAAATACACTGGCTGAAATGGTTCCTCCAGAGATCTCTGTGTTGCCCAGGATTAGCAGCACGCCATGTGCTCTGTGGTCAAGAAGTGTAGGAGAGAGTGGCTTCAAACCCCTGGTGCTTCAGCTTGCTCATCTGCTTGATGGGATGACTACTACTTATCTGCCCCACAGATAAAATATTTAACTATTCATTGGTGCAGGTTTAGACCCAGGTGTTTCAGATGAGGGCCCTATCCACCAGGCTCTAGGGTCATTCTTATTCCTTCTCTGGCCCCAAATGCTTTATGTATGTATCATTATCCCCACTTTACAGCTGGAAAACCCAAGCCATGGAGAGGTTAAAGAACTAGCCAAAGTTACACAGCAGAGGTGGGGATAGAAATCAGGTCTCCTGATGCTTATTCTTGTGCCTTACCCTCCGGACTGGATTGCCTGACTGGAAGAATATTAACTCACACTTTCATCTCTTTTACATGTCTTGTCTTTTCTTTTCCTCTAGCGTTTCACATCTTGCCAGTGTGACACTGAATTTTACCTTTGGTGGAACATCGTCTAAAATGCTAGCATCTTGTTTTAAATTGCACAAGCACACACTGAAATAACCCCAAAGTCTAGTGTTTTAGCCACACATATTAACATTATTAGCTCTGGTAAAATAGTTTGGAGTACTAGGGGATGATTTAATAGTCACGTGCCTCTAAGCGACTGAAAAAACTCCCCCCACCCCAAGTACTTTATGACCTTGTATAATTTTTCTGAAGGAAAAAAGAACCATCTGCCAGGAGTGGTTTTTTTCAATCCCACATGACAGAGCAGAGCATGTATCATGAATCTGTTTGACAAGAAGAAATGTGATATTGTTCAAATGAAAGATTTTTTTCCTTACTTTCCCTGTGCAATTCAAAGGGCTTGATTCTGATCTCCCACCCTTGTAAATCAGGAGTAACTCCACAGAAAGCAGTGGATTTCCACTGGGGGAGGGGCAGATATGTCAGACAGCCAGGTGCATGCACACTAGCCCACATGCACTTGTGTTTACTGTCTGCGTTTTGTACTGAGTCCTGCTTCTTTAAGGCACATGTTCTTTGATCTTGTAAACCAGGCTGGAATGAATGATGTCAGAGCAAATGGTAAGGCTGATACTTGACTAGGCTTGCTAAGCTGTTTTCCCATTCTGACTCCAGACTGTTCACATTAGGTAAGGCCTTTTGCTTTCCTGTCTCACTCAATCTTTGCTCCCATCTTTGTACTATAATAACCTGCAGAATGAACTCTGATTCAAACCCCACATCAGCAGACAGACCGTAGTCAGTGAAACTGACAAAACAGTTTAATAGTTGTTGTTCAAATACTTTAAGAACATTGTACACAAAGAAATATGTATTCTAAGGCAGACATTCTCAACCTTTTCTTTCTGAGGTCCCCCCTCAACATGCTAGAAAAACTCCAGGGCCCAGCGGGGTAGGGGGAAGATGAGCCCTCCAGACCAGGGGTGGGACTCTGGGGCAAAGGTGTAGTTTGACTTCTATTTCTGTTTCAGCCCCGCACTGCTCCCAGCTGCAGGGGAGTTTGGGGGCTCAGGGTTTCAGCCCCACAAAGCTCCCAGCTTCAGCCCCATGGGGGAGCCCTAAGGCTCATGGGGGGTGCTGGGGCTCAGGGGACTGATTTCAGCGGCAGCGGTCATCACCCCCCCCCGAAAGGGCTCGTGGATCCCCAGGGGGCCACGGACCCCCTGCTTGAGAACTGCTGTTCTAAGGTATCTGTAGATGAACTTGTATCTATCATGGGCCTGATCCTGAGACCTGGCAGCTAGCCACATATCTCATTGAAGTCAATTGGAGTTATGGATTTTCATGTCTAGTTGTCCAGTGAAAAGAATTTCTCCTGTTGAACTGATCTGGACTCACCCTATGCTAAGCAACAGTTTAGGATCAGGAGAGGTTAAAAGCGGCTTTGGTTCAATCTGACCATTTCCAATGACAAGCAAGTAATGCAAATTTCTTAACAAGAAAGTAGTTTATTTACTTCACACTTTCCCTAAGTGTTTAGTGAGTGGAGTTTTCTCTCACTGCCTTTCTTCCTTTTTCTTCTTTTTGTGGAAACAATCAAGATCAGATTTTCCAGCAACTCCTGTGAGCTGAGAACAATGTATCATAAATTGTTGTAAAGAAAGGAAAGGTACAACAATAGAAATGCACAAATACCCTGCAACTACCTGTCCAGTGAGATACAAAATGAATACTTTAGCCTGCAGTATAATTATCATGCACATGATTTACTGATTACACCTTGTCATGGGAAATGGCATCAGGTAAGGTGTGTATAAACCAGGGCTCGGCAACCTTCGGCATGTGGCCCATCAGAAAAAGCCACTGGCAGGCCGGGATGGTTTGTTTACCTGCAGCATCCGCAGATTCGGCCGATCACAGCTCCCACAGTTCGCCATTCCAGGCCAATGGGGGCTGTGGGAAGCGGTGGCCAGCACATCCCTTGGCCTACGCTGCTTCCTGCAGCCCCCATTGGCCTGGAGCGGCGAACTGCAGCCAGTGGGAGCCGCAATCCGCCGAACCTGCGGACGCTGCAAGTAAACAAAGCGTCCCGGCCTGCCAGCGGCTTTCCCTGATAGACCATGTGCCAAAGGTTGCCGATCCCTGGTAAAGCAATCATACACTCTTCCTACATTTGTTAAAGCCAATTCTGTGATTTTAAAGCCATCATTGCTTGACTTTTAACCACACAGAGCACCAGTCTAAAATAGCTTTGAGAAATTAGAAGAACTGATGTGACGGGCTGAATTTAAACAGAAAAATGTGAATGATAACTGGAAACTGAGTTAGAACATTTTATTAGATGCCCCAAAAGCCACACTCTCAAAATCAAGAAAGAGAACTACACTGGTTAAAAAAAAAACCTGGCTCAAAGGGAAGTGAAAGCAACTATAAAAAATAAACACAATATATAACAAATAAAAAAAAAGGGAAAGTTGATAATAATGAATATAAATTAGAAGCTAGGAATTGTAGAAAATTGACAAGTAAAGTAAAATAACACAAGGAGAAAGCTGTGGCCAGCAGAATTAGGGACAATAAGGAGCCGTTAATATATTTTAAGAACACAAGGAATCCTAACAATGGTATTGGTCTGTTACTAGATGGAAAGGGAAAAATTGTCATAATAATGCAGATAAGGCAGAAGTGTACAATAAATATTTTGGTTCTGTGATTGGGAAAAAGCCAGATAGTATAGTCATATCATATGCATAGGTGCTGGAACAAAGGATGCTGGAGGTGCGGCCGCACCCCTTGGCTTGAAGTGGTTTTCATTATATACAGGGTTTACAGTTTGGTTCAATGACTCTCAGCAAACCCCATTATACAAAATTGTTCCAGCCCTCCTCATATGATGATGAAATGCTTTCCATTACAAAAGTCACTCAGGAGGATGTTAAGAAGCAGTGACTAATGTCAGATATTTTCAAATCAGCAGGTCTTGATAATTTTCATCCAAAACTTTTTAAAAAGTTGTCTGAGGAGCTTGCTCAACAGTTAATGTTGATTTTCAATGTCTTGGAACATGGGAAGTTCCACAGGATTTGAAGAAAGCTAATGTTGTGCCAATATTTAAAAAAGGTAAATGGGGTGACCCAGATAATTATAGGCCAGTCAGTCTGATGTCAGTCCTGGGCTAAGTAATGGAACAGCTGATACAGGACTAGATTAATAAAGAATTAATGGAGGGTAATATAATTAATGCCAATCACCACAGATTTATGGAAAATAGATCTTGTCAAACTAGCCTGCTATCTTCTTTTTAAATGAGATGACAAATTTTGTTGATACAGGTAATACTAATAGACTTCTGCAAGGTATTTGACTTGTTACCACATGACATTTTGATTAAGAAATGAGAATGATTCAAAACCAACATGGCACACATTCAATTGAATAAAAACTGGCTAACTGATAGGTCTCAAAATACAATTATAAATGGAGAATCATCACTGAGCAAGTATGTTTGTAGTGGGGTCCCACTGGGATCAGTTCTTGGTCCTATGCTATTTAACATTTTTATCACTGACCTGAAGAAAACAAAATCATTTCTGATGAAGTTTGCAAATGACACAAAGATTGGGAGGGCCAAACAAGCTCATTCAACTCTTGGATGTAATAACAGCAAAATCTTGAATGTAGAAGGAGGTCATATTACCTATATATTTGGCACTGGTGTGATCGCAACTGGAACACATTGTCCAGTTCTGATGTTCACACTTCAAGAAGGATGTTGAAAAATTAGCAAGGGTTCAGAGAAGAACCCCAAGAATGATTAAAGGATTAGAAAACATACCCTATTGTGAAAGAATCAAGGAGTTCAGTCTATTTAGCTTAATCAAGGAGAAGCTTAAAGGGTAACTTCATTATAGTCTATAAGTACCTACACAGGGAACAAAAATTTGATAATAGAGGGCTCTTCAACCTAGCTGACAGGTATAACAAGCCCCAATGATTGGAAGCTGAAACTGGACAAATTTAGACTAGAAATAAAGTGCAAACTTTTTAACAATAAGAGTAATTAACCATTGGAACAACTTACCAAGATCTGTGGTGGATTTTCCATCACTCGACATTTTAAAACCAAGATCAGATGATTTTCTAAAAGATATGCTGTAGCTCAAACAGGAATTAATTTGGGCAAGTCCTGTAGCATGTGTTATGCAGGAGGTCCTTTCCAGTGTTATAATCTATGAAATCACATAGTAGGAATCGTTAGGGTTTGTTCTTAGTCCCACCCCCCCGTGTGTTTCCTGATTAAATAATTAGGTAAAAGCTTTAAGATTTCATAGGGCCTTACAGCAGTGACGTTATTCCACCCCCAGGCTTGTGGGTCATTGTCTTGCTAAAGTGCATGGAGAAGCTTATATTTTCTGGGGAGGAAAAATGTATGAAAACTACCCAAAGGGCTTGTGTGATCAGAGTGGTATTGACCACCGCTCTTCCTGCAAGGATTTGTCAGCCTGAGCTGAAGCTTCAAAATGTCCAACAGGTAACAGCACAATCTAGTCAGCTGCTCCAACCAAACAAACTATTATAGGTGGTGTGATCAATTATCGGCCTATATGTAAAGTCTTTTACAATCAGATAAACTAAAACCACATTTGTAGGTCTGGGGACACCTGAAAAGTCTGAACTATTTTTAATGGAACCATTGCTATAATTCTTGTTCTCATTTAAATTGTAGCTAAGCAAAATGTGATATAATCACAATCTGAGCTTCCAGTAGGTCATTGTACGACAACTGCAGCACACATCTGTACGGCAGATGGCTTTAACTCATGCTAGCTTACACCTGGGTGGCCATGTCTCTCTTCTGCCATAATCTTATCTGCACATATCTTTAAAACTGCTCGTAGCTTTAAAAAAGAGATAGCTCATTCTTGGCTTTTCAGGACTGTATAAAAACATGAATGACAAAAAGCAAATAGCACCTGATAATTGTCATGTAACATATTGGAAAGGAAACCTGTCACTCAAGGAAGTTTACTAGTCCACGACATATGCACAAAATACATTATTTGGTGAGGACTAATTAAAGTGCAGTACTTTCTTCCAGCAGGTCTGGACACTGGTGGATCCAGTTTTATATCCCGATGACAAAGTTGTGTGTCTCAGGAACTTTGAAAGTGGTCCTAAAAGTCTCACAAACTACATTCCAAATCAGGGCCATCTAAGGACAAGCGCAGATGGACCAGCACAAAGATGGTATCTCCTGGCAGGAGTTGGAGCTCTACACTTGAGTGCAGCCGGTGTTATAGTGAAAGAGATGCAAAGCTCCTAGGAACTCCACATATGTCTGTCTCATGTTGTTATTTAGGATGGACTCATCTGTAGCTTCCAGCATGTATAATTTTCCCTTCAAGTTCTCTGTGAGCTGAATTTGCATGTCCTGCTTCCATTGTACCATTTTTGTTCAGTTTTTGGCCAGATCAGCAGTTTTTAAGGTCTAGAATAATATCTTGATCAACCCTTCCATGCACTTCCAGCCAGTAAGTAGGGGTTCGAAGAGGCAACTTGGGATGAGATTTTTCTCTAAGTTCACTTTCAGTAAGAAGTCTTTAAACTGCATATAACAGAAAATTTGCCTTTTTAGAATATTTCCATTATTTTAAAGAGAGACTCTCAAGCTGAAAGCTAATCATTTTGAAGAAACAAACTAAAAACAGGTGCAGATGCTAGCCCCACCCCGTCTCGCCCTGCCAACTTTTGTGGATTTACAAACACATTTTCCTATTTTTAAAATGTTTCACTGTTTAGCCCTGCAAAAAACCCACACAAACTAGAGCAAAAAAAAAACAGTAACAACACAGGGGAAACCATGAAATTGACTACATGCGAAATGCTGTCTCGTGTACAAAGGAAGAAAACTGAAAAAGATTGAGAAAAATACTTTTTTCTCCTCAAATCTCTTTCAGTGTAGCAGTCTTAGATGTTCCTTGTAACAATAGTGGGTAAAAAATGTTTAGGCAGAAGGGTGAATGGTAAATTGATGACATCTCTTTAGCTTTTCAAAAGGGGTGAGTGGAGCACTCAGTTTTCTTTGCTGCCCCTTCTTGACAAATGGGGTCACCCACAACACCCAGGAAACTCGCATTGCTCCCCCAAGGCTGCAACTTCATAAAGTAATGCTGTTAAATTATTTTTGTGGCTTTTAGTGTAACCACCTGATGAATATCTAGGTCACTTTGATGTCTTCAGATAAGATTATGGAAAATTACAAAGAGTTCACATTTCAGTATCCCCCTGTATCTGTTTGAATCAACAATCTAAGGCAAACAAAATTCAGCAGGCTTTCTGGGCTTGCAACCTCCAGTGCTCCAATAACTCATCTTGGTGTTGTGAAAAACAAATGTGATAGGGTTGGTCTTCCAGAATGGCAATATCTTATCTACTCTGAGTACTCAGCTGGACAAATTCCATTTGGAGAATTATACTTGCAATTTGCCCTGGGGTTCCAACTGGACGGTGTATTCTTCACATTTTGTCTACTAATCATCAGTCACTTTGTACCCCAGAGGCACATGCATTTCACTAGTGCAATCAACCCTATCCAATCAAACTATATATATATATTTTCAAAGTGCTGTAGGATCTTTTGTTGCTGGGTTTCTCTAATTTAGGGCCAGCTAACTTGGGGTATGCCTAATCTGCGCGCGCACACACACACACACACACACAGGCTCTCACTCAGGTTTGAGCTTCAGCCCCTCTTCTGTCCAAACAAATCAGCCTGATGTGGGTCACTAAGCACCTGGTAGGGATGCAGCTCAAGCTGCGGAGCCAGGTCAGAAGATCTGCATAGTGCAGTATGGACGTGTTAGCATGGCTGAGAGACCCGGGTCCAGCAGTTGTAAGCCCAGGTTTACAGTGCAGTGTGGATGCTTAAGCACAGGCTTTGAAACACCCAGTCCCACAGACCAGGTTTACAATATCTATACTGACCCAAGAGTTGAATAGAGGTAATCATGTAGCAGAATGGTTGGCTGAATAATCTGAGCCATATACCATGCCATTTTAAACCCCATTGAATTCAAATGACGTGGTTTAACTGAGCCCGGAACTCTGTTTGTGATTTATGCCCAGTACCATAGCAAAGACTCAAGAGCAGGGCCCTTTATTTGTCTATTGCTTTTCTCTAGCCCCCTCCACTATAGTATCTGAGCATGGCACAGGTAAATTAGATCAAGGTGCAAGGTGGATTCCATGCACTATAAAATGAGGAAGTCCCCTTACTCAGCCAAGCTAGCCAGAATTGTGCTAAATGTCTCAGGTGATGGTTGCTGTTTGCCTGTCTCACACACGTAAACAGCCAAAGTCTTTGCTCTGGACATTTCCCAAACTTTGGAAGCTGAGCACCCTTTCCAGGAAATGAAAATGACACACACCCCCAACCTCCACCCACTGTGTGTTGTTAAAATCTGCCTATGCACTGTCATTTACACATTTTCTGCACCTTTGTAACTTCTTGCCCAATGGGGCAGCCCTTCCCACACTTTAGGAAACCCTGAGTTAGGATGACATTCACTCCTGTATAAGCTCTGTGCTCCATTAAGGCCCTAATCTCCGAGGCCTGAAGCAGTGTGTAGGCCTGGGGCTGGTCTTCTGCACAGGGGTGAATTTCAGTCCTACAGCATTGCCATATATCCAAAAGAAAAGAATAATAAGACCAGTAAGCTAACAATAGTGGGCTGCAGGACACAGTTCCTGATTACTGGATTCACTCTCGTTACTTATTTTCCATGTGGAGAACAAACAAGAAAACCGTCCTGACCTGGTTTTAATAGGTAATTTGGGAGCACATAACTAGGATTTCTTTCTAATTGTGCCTCTCTTTCCTTCTATGGCCATGCTGGTGCTATGTATAATCAGCGATGATGGAGAGATGACAAGCTGTAAAGATAAAGAAACCAAAGTTCTGCCTTTACTTTTGCCCCATGCAACCCCATTAAAGCCAGTGGGCATATGTAAGGGCACAGGGTATATGTAAGGGCACAATCCTGCCCACTGTAATCTGTTGTATACTTCCAGAAAGAAGAGAAGATCATTTGTATTCAGAAAGTTGAGTCTTCCATGAACATCAGCATAGCTTTTCTTACTCTGCACATCGTTCATATTTCAACATCAAGGGTCCCCTGTCCCAGGGCCTTTAGTTCAGACTGGGAATCCTTTTTGGGTGCTTTTCCATTTTTTTTCCTACTTAAGAGCGAATCAAGCCATCTCAGATGTATTTTCATCTCAGTCTTTGCTTGTGATAGAGCTGACTTGTAAAACCGATGGTCATGGGCTAACTCAAACATTTCCCAATGAACCCTTCTGATGAAGTAGACTCTCCTTGATCTCAGGTAGGCCCAGACTGAAACCTTGCCATAACTTGCACCAACTTACACCCCAAGGGTTGAATGTAGCTTCTTGGGTTCAATTCCATTTTCACCCAGAGTGACACCACTGAAGTCAGGAGAGTTACTCCAAATTTATATTCGTGTTTATTGAGAGTTGGACTGGGCCCTCAGCATTGGAAAACAGGCACGGGTACATGGAGGTCTGTGTGTGAGACATTATATTGATGGGTGTCTCTTTGGTGCTGCCACTTTATTTACTTAAAATACATAAGTTAAAAACTTTTTGCATCTTGAGGAGTGCTGCTTTCTCCTGTCCTGGGACTCATTCACTTAGTGCTCTTTGATACTTTCCTAGAAAATAACAGGTCAGGGTAACTCTGGGGTAGTGCTGAACATGTACTTTCCACTGTTCTCACAGGGTGCAATTAGGTAGGGGAGGAGGCCTGTGAGACAACTTCAGAGGTGAGTCTAAGTGAACCAAAAGGACAGTAAATTGGTATAATGTACCCAGTCTTCTGATCCTATCAGCATGTATTGCATATCAATGCAACTTCATCTCTAGACTCACTTAGACTTACAGTCACCTTTGCGCATTATCTCTGAATACTGACATTACGCCCTCTTTCTGATTTATCTGACACTCATGTAAATTAGGATAATTCCATTGAAGCCAATGGAGTTTCACCAATGTTGAAACTTTGTAACTGAGCTCAAAATCAGGCCTGCTGAATCTGAGGATAAAGAAGTCTAAATTCTATTCAGGTTCTTATATTGTGCTTACCTTTATGGTATCTGAGTACATAAAGAAGTCTAAATCCATGTCTACACCACATAGCCTGTGCTGGCATAGTTTTGCCAGCATACCGCCAGTGTAGACACAACAGAAGGCAGAGTTCTGCTGGCATAGTAAAACAACCTCCTTGAACAATATTAGTTATGCTGACAGCTGACAGGGGTTGGCTGGGGTACATGATTTTTTTTTTAAACTCTCCTAGCCTACATAGCTATGCTAGCAAAATTTGATGTGTAAATCAGGCCTAAGATGATTTGAGGTCATATCAGAGGGCTTAGGGGAATGGCAAGAAAGGAAACTAAGAAGGGTTGTGTGAAGATCTAGATTAAAGAAGGGCGTCGCCTACTTTAATTGATTTCCAAATTCTCAGCATGTTTCTTAAACCACTTTACACTCCCTTACACAGCAGTAAGTGGGACTGAGGCTACATCTACATGAAGAGCTAGGGCTGTGATTCCCCTGCTTATGTACACAGACTCATGCTAGCTCTCATCAAGCTAGTGTGCATATGAATAGCAGCCTAACTGCAGTAGCACAAGTAGTGGCAGTGGAAGCATGTCTGAGCCCTGCTGAGTACATACCTGCTGGTTTCAGGTGTATTATTGAGCTTGAAATATGAAGCAAAAAAGGGAAGAGAAAGGTGATTATGTAACACTGCTAGCCTACAGAACCACCATGTAAATGATGTCATTCAAACAGGAATTCTGGATTTTCCCTTGATTAACTAAATAGGAGACTAAGAATGATACACAATTTATACTTCCCTTGTCTGCTCAGCCATATGGCTAGATCAGCAACCAGTCAGCATTTACAAAATCAAGCCGGAAAGTCCGAAAATATACATTACAAAGAGAAAAGTGAAAGGGAAGTCTGAAAAATACCCAGTTTGTCAGTGAGTTTCTCTAGTCACCCCATTGCTGGTTGCGTTCATCACCATTAGTGACATGGGTCTTGAGGACGCTTTAGGCCTGACTCTCTTTAACCAAAAGACTGTTCTTGCAACAAAGCAATTCCAGATGCCTTGCCTCCTGGTTGACATTATCTGGTAACCAAAAGAGACTATGTATTTCCTTTGAAATGAGAGATGACATTAAAAATAATCCACATCAATAGTAAAAAGGCAGCCAGCGAGGAGGAATCTTTGTTTTCTGCCAAAATCCAGTCAGCTTTCTGTTACTGAAATACATATAAATGAGTTTCCGGCAAACATACTAACTCAGCAAGAAAGCTGTCTGTAAAATCTGTAAACGCAGCAGAAGAAATTTTGGTGACAGCATGATGCATTTAGTCATAGTCACAAGATAAAAGCACCCAGAAGGAAGTTGTCTTAAACTCCTTATTTAACAAATGCTTCAGAAAGGGTCATTAATATTTTTCCATTCAAAAATTAGGATTATTCTCCTTTGCTTCCACCCATGATTTATATCTAGGATCTTCTGTGATACTCAGCAAATCCTGCAGATTACAACCTTGCCCCCCACATCAAATTACAGTTGATTGGGATTACCTGTTCCCAGGTAATCATTGAGCAGTGTATTTGAAGACTATCTGAAAATAAAGACTGATGGGCTATATTATGGCATCTGTTTTGAAACAGAACTCTTCCATGGAAAATTGATGGGAATTCTGCTTGAGACTGGTACGTCTACATAGTCCCATTCCATTGGAAGAAGATGAAGTAACCATAAACAAAAATTTACTTGTGATTAATACCGTGGGTTACCCTGGAAGATTAATTAAAACTCACTTGTTAATTAAAACCAAAGTTAGGACCCAATCCTGTAAACCTTTCTTGCACTGAATTTGCTTTAGTGACTGCAGGGAGTACCATATACATAGTACCACACACAAGACCATCCCCTCCAAGGAGACTAGAAATCGCTAAAACGACACCCCCTTTTACATGGATATACTTTTCAAAGGACATTCTTCTCAGACCAACCACGGTTCATTTAAAAAAATCATCCTGTACTAAAGGATTTTTCTCCTCAAGAGTTCAATAAGTGCTTTTTTGCCAAGACCTCCATTTCTAATGTGAGTAGGTGAGAAGAAATAAGCAAAAATCAAATTGCGACGATCCCAGTAAACAAGCTGGTATTTGTCTAGTGCAAGGGGGTCCTTGGTAGCTGGCTGGGTATTGAATTCAAAGGCTCTATATTCACTCTTTCAGTCAGTGATTACATCACTCTCAGTTCCTTATTCCCAGGCATGAGTATGTCACTGCCTGAAACAACAGCCTTTATATGAATAATTAATCATTGCTAAATCACAGAGAGGCCATGCCATTTTTTCATGACTCAACTCACTAGTTTGACCTTGTGCCTACAGTAAAAAAAGCAGTTCAGGCCTAGCATATCAAAGTCATCTGGAAAGCACTGCCTGCTATAGTGTACAAAATCTGCCATATATCTAAAAGCTAATGGATGCCAATGGAGTTACTTTACATTCAGATGGTGAAAATTTACAAACTGCTGCTTGTTACTTCTTGGTTCTAACATGCAGGAAGTTTCTATTTCCATTAAGAGGTGCTCTTTCTAAAACCATCGATTTTTCAAAGGCACTTACCCAGACTGCAGTCAAAGGCCAATAGATATATTTACTTCCTCAGGCATAAGTACAATTCAGATTTATAGCTTCCATGGTCGCTTCCCTCTGTGGTAATTATTAGCCTTGCCTGTCTCTGTTCTGATGGCCCCAGTGCCCTCTCTCCACTCAGGCTTCTTTGCAATGGTTGAAAATTGACAACACAAGGAAAATAAAAACAAAGGAAAGAATTATTGCTAATACTACTAATAAATAGCTCTTCTGCCGCTCTTGTCATCTGCAGCCCTCAAAGTGCTTCACAAGGGAACACCGGATCATTAGCTCCACTTTACAGCTGGGGAGACCAGGGCACAGAGCGATGAAACAACTCAGCCAGGGTCACCCAGCAGGCCAGTAGCAGAGCCAGGAATACAACCTAGGCACGCCAGTCACATTCCAGTGTCCTGTTCACTGGCCACGCTGCACTGCGCAAGGTAATTGTGTTAAAAAGTATATATTCTGAAATAAAGAGCTCTGCCTATCATAAGCTGTGGTGTTTACTGCTAATCGCTTTTAATTTGTAAGGTGCCCTCCAGCCAAGGATTTTAACAACAGATGTCGGAAAAGGGCTGCAAGCCAAATGTCAAGCAGTTCAGCCAGTGGGTGTGTTCAGTTGAAAGCCTGGTTTCCAAAAAAGCATCAGGTACACACACTGGGCCTGGCTCTCCCTCCACTCACACCAGTTTTAAACCAGTGTAACTCTTGGGGCTTTAAGAGGGCTACTTCCGATCTACACCCATCTGAGCAACTGAACCAAACCCCTCTCTAAATTGGCTTTGTTAGGTCATTTTAAAACCTAAGCGTGCTTTCTTATGGCTCAACCTTGCAAAGGGCTGAGAATCTGAGAAAGTGGCGGCCAGTACGTCCCTCAGCCCGCACTGCTTCCAGCAGCTCCCATTGGCCTGCAGCAGTGAACTGTGGCCACTGGGAGCCGAGATCGGCCGAACCTGCAGATGCGGCAGGTAAACAAACCGGCCCGGCCCGCCAGGGTCTTTCCCTGCACAAGCGGCAGAAAAAGTTTGGGAACCACTGATCTAACCTGATCTAATCTGATGCTACCGTGTTGTTGGCAGGAGTACTTGCTTTTGGAAAGTGGTACTTTTGGGAGTCACATCAGAGCTTGCTATCTGGTTATGGTGGTGCATAGATTGGTATTAGTTCACTCCAGTGGCAACTCCACATGACAGTAAGAAATATCCAATTTGGGGCTTAAACAACATTTTAAAAACTCATCCAAACACTCAAAATCTCCAATGCTCTACTTACTAAAGAGAGAAAAATTACTTTTTTCTTTTACTCTATAAATGTAAACTATTAAACCAATTTAAATCTAAAAGGCTGAATTGTGTTAAATGCGTTTTAATGTCTTTTATATGTTTTTCATCACCTATCTTTGATTTAAGGGATCAAATCTGCTCTGTTACATGGATGCTTTTTCCATGGACCCATGTAACCAAAAGCACACTCCAGCCCCCAAACTATCAATCAACAAAATTTTCATGCCAATTTAAAAAAAAATCCCTCACATTGTCAGAAGTGCCCATATATCACCACTGACCAAACCTGCAAGACCATAGCCCCTCGTTTCATTCAGCCAGACTGAGCACCCCTTCACTGTATGGCCTCTAGACATCCCACCCTGCACAAAAGTCTCTCACAAGCTAAACCAGGGTTCAGATGCATCAGTACACATACAGGAGACTTCCAAGGAATACCAAGGGATTATGCTGGTGACTCAGTAAGTGACACTCTGTCCTCTGAGCCAGAGCCATGGCAAGGGAGTGGAGGCGAATTGGGTTGATTTATGATGGGCCAGTGAACTGAGGCTGCCCTTTTGTGCTCTGGAATCTAAGATGTCATTTAAAAACAAATCAACAACAGGAATTAGGTCTCTCACCCTCATGCTTGTGGAAGAGAAACTTCAATTGAAGAGTGAAATATAAACCAATGCAGTGATGTCTGCTCCTCTAGCCAGGCTGAAGCCGCGCTATGAGAGGGATGTGACCTTTTCCCTAAGCCTTTCAGTGGATTGTCATGGATTGCAGTGGACTGAGTCATTTCAGCTGCTGCCTATACGTTATACCCATACAGGCAAACAAACCCATTGCAAACTTCTGAGCAGGTGCTGCTGAGGAGGGGACCAAGTCTTACTCCTCTCCACACGTGAATACCCAGCCCCATGGAGAGAACTGTTAATTATCATTGTTACTCAGTGGTTTGAGCATTGGCCTGCTAAACCCAGGGTTGTGAGTTCAATCCTTGAGAGGGCCATTTAGAGATCGGGGCAAAAACAATTGGGGATTGTGCCTGCTTTGAGCAGGGGGTTGGATTAGATGATCTCCTGAGGTCCCTTCCAACTCGGATATGCTATGATTCTATGTATTTGTTTTACAATAGGACCTAGGAGCTCTAGTCATGGACCAGGACTCCATTGTGCTAGGCCCAATGCCATGAAGCAAGGGATGGCGCTAGGCCCACCTCTTACCCGCTAGAGGAGGAGAAACATGGATGGAAGCTTCCCTCTGCACATGGATTCAGGGGGAGCAGCTGGCCCTTTCTTTCAAAAGCAAAAGATCTTCTGCTAGAAGTTGCCATAGCAGTGAAAAACAGTGCAATTATTTACATCCGTTTAGTAACTAACCCTTCATCTTCTCTACTGCCAGTGCTCAGGGTTAGTCCATTTTCACACTGCAGTCCCAAATTCGAAAGAACGCGTGTGACCCAGCTGTGCTCTGTGCCAGAGCTAAGGAGGGCTGGCAGGAGGAGAAAGTACACCACAGGACACGCCTCTGCCATTCCAGCTCCTCCTCACTCTGCAGAGCTACAATGCAGCACTTACTGAGGGACTAGCTGATGTTTACACAACCCCATGTATGTTTTCCCCTCCTCGGCAGAGGAGATTCAGCCGTCTAATTGCTGGCCTCCACTGGCCTGTTTCTAATCTGGACCCGAGTGCACATTTTACTGGAAAGCCTTGCAGCAGGCTCTTTGCTTTGAACGCAGAAATAGCTGTGGTGATGGCTGTGGCAGGACTTGTCAAAGCATGTTAGACAGATAATTGCCTTCACTAGTTGATTTCTGAGAAATAATCCACATTCATAGAAACATCTAGCTTCTGCTTTCTCTATCACTCAGTGACCAGTAATGGACCAAAAAAAGATAATTTTGCTACATATAAATTGCCTGGGTGTCAGTATGGTCCATGGAGGAGAAATACACTGCAGAGCCTCACGCTTACCCATTTGCTTAACTGCAAGAATATCTGTTTCCTGAGGAGTGTTTTTTTAAACCTGGCTCACACAGGGATTATGACAGTCACTGTAGTTTATGTTCCTGATGGAAATTATTTAGTTCCAGAAATATTCATGGCCAGATTTTCAGCCTATCTTGGACCAGTCTCTCTTTGTATGCTTGCTTTTCACACTAAACTGTCCCCGGTATGTGCCCTGTGCTCTGTGAACTGCACTTTTAAACATAGAAGTCTGCCTTGGGGAGGCAAGGCATGACAGGGTTCAACATGGAGTGACATACAGCATGAACTACATGCTCTGTTCTCTCACTCATGAGAGAGAATTTACGTTCTCAAATTGTTAGAGGCTTTTTGGGCTGGGGGTTTTTGAGCTGGGGGAGGGGGAAGTTGGTAGAACGGAATCAAAGCAGAAAAGTGAAGGAATTAAATAAAATCCCCTTTTTATTTCAGGGGAATTTTATTTAAGGGGGATTCCGGTTTATTCTGTTGCAGCCATGTCCTGAAGTGCATCTAGCAAATAACCCACATGCCTCATTAATGGGATAAGGAGATTATTAAGCTCAAAATTGTTACTATACTGAAAGTTTTAATTAAAATATTCACATTTTAAATTAAAGAGGAAAGAAACTATTGGTCCGGCTCTGTACACCTATGCGGAGGTGCACACACGAACCCTTTCGCTCCCGTCTGCCTGTGCAGACATCCCACAATCACCTTCACCATACTTAGCAGCTTGCCTCCTCCCCACCACCTTGCCAGCCTCTCCCCACCTGGCTTCCATCGATTTTGCTGAAGGAGTGGCTCTGCACAGGGAATACCCTCACATCCAAGAGCTAGCAGGGCAGGGAGCCTTGGCGGCCCTTTGAGAGCACTGCGGGGTTCAGGGGAGAGCAAGGAGGATTGCTAGGAAGAGATGGGATCCACCTAAAGAAGAGAGGGGAGAGTATCTTTGCAGGCAGGCTGGCTAACCTAGTGAGGAGGGCTTTAAACTAGGTTCGCTGGGGGACGGTGACCTAAGTGGGGAAGCGGGATACTGGGAGGAAACACAAGAAGGAGGATGCAACATGGGGAGCCTCCTGATTCATACTGAGAAAGCAGGGCAATTGGTTAGTTATCTTAGATGCCTGTACACGAACACAAGAAGCCTGGGAAACAAGCAGGAAGAATTGGAAGTCCTGGCACAATCAAGGAACATTGATGTGATTTGAATAACAGAGACTTAGTGGGATAGCTCACATGGCTGGACCACTGTCATGGATGGGTATAAACTGTTCAGGAAGGACAGGCAGGGGAGAAAGGTGGAGGAGCTGCACTGTATGATAGGAGAGCAGTATGATAGCTCAGAGCTCCAACATGAAACTGCAGAAAAGCCTGTTGAGAGTCTTTGGTTAAGTTTAAAAGCGAGAGCAACAAGGGTGATGTCGTGGTAGGCATGTGCTATAGACCACCAGACCAGGAGGATGAGGTAGATGAGGCTTTCTTCAGACAATTAACTGAAGTTTCCAGAACACAGGTCATGGTTCTAATGGGGGACTTCAGTCACCCTGATATCTGCTGGGAGAGCAATACAGCAGTACACAGACAATCCAGGAAGTTTTTGGAGAGGGTTGGGGACAACTTCCTGGTGCAACTAATGGAGGAACCAACCAGGGGCCCTTCTCCTCTTGACCTGCTGCTTACAAACAAGGAAGAATTGGTAGGGGAAGTAGAAGTGGGTGGTAACCTGGGCAGCAGTGACCATGAGATGGTTGAGTTCAGGATCCTCACAAAAGGAGGAAAGGAGAGTAGCAAAATGCGGACCCTGGACTTCAGAAAAGAAGACTTTGACTTCCTTAGGGAACTGATGGGCAGGATCCCCTGAGAGGCTAATATGAGGGGGAAAGGAGTCCAGGAAAGCTGGCTGTATTTTAAAAGAAGCCTTATTGAGGGCGCAGGAACAAACCATCCCGATGTGCAGAAAGAATAGCAAATACGGCAGGAACAGCATGGCTTAACAGTGAAATCTTCGGTGAGCTTAAACACAAAAAGGAAGCTTACAAGAAGTGGAAACTTGGACAGACGACTAGTGAGGAGTATAAAAATATTGCTCGAGCATGCAGGGGTGTAACCAGGAAGGCCAAATCACAACTGGAGTTGCAGCTAGCAAGGGATGTGAAGGGTAACAAAAAGGGTTTCTTCAGGTATGTTAGCAACAAAAAAAAAAAAAAGGTCAGGGAAAGTGTGGGACCCTTAATGAATGGGGGAGGCAACCTAGTTACAAATGATGTGGAAAAAGCTGAAGTACTCAATGCTTTTTTTGCCTTGGTCTTCACAGACAAGGTCAGCTCCCACACTGCTGACCTGGGCAACACAGTATGGGGAGGAGGTGAGCAGCCCTCAGTGGTGAAAGAACAGTTTAAGGACTATTTAGAAAGGCTGGACATGCACAAGTCCATGGGTCCAGATCTAATGCATCTGAGGGTGCTGAGGGAATTGGCTGATGTGATGGCAGAGCCATTGGCCATTATGTTTGAAAACTCGTGGCGATCAGGGGAGGTCCCCAAAGATTGGAAAAAGGCAAATATAGGCCCATCTTTTAAAAAGAGAAGAAGGAGAACCCAGAGAACTACAGACCGGTCAGCCTCACTTCAGTCCCTGGAAAATTCATGGAGCAGGTCCTCAAGAAAACCATTTTGAAGCACTTGGAGGAGAGAAAGGTGATCAGGAACAGTCAACATGGATTCACCAAGGGCAACTCATGCCTGACCAACCTGATTGCCTTCTATGATGAGATAACTGGCTCTGTGTATATGGGGAAAGCAGTGGACATGATATATCTTGACTTTAGCAAAGCTTTTGATACGGTCTCCCACAGTACCAGCAAGTTAAAAAAGGATGGATTGGATGAATGGACTATAAGGTGGATAGAAAGCTGGCTAGATTGTCAGGCTCAACGGATAGCGATCAATGGCTCAATGTCTAGTTGGCAGCCAGTATCAAGCGGAATACCCCAGAGGTCGGTCCTGGGGCCGGTTTTGTTCAACATTTTTGTTAATGATCTGGATGATGGGATGGATTGCATCCTCAACAAGTTCACAGATGACACTAAGCTGTGGGGAGAGGTAAATATGCTGGAGGGTAGGGATAGGGTCCAGAGTGACTTAGACAAATTGGAGGATTGGGCCAAAAGAAATCTGATGAGGTTCAACAAGGACAAGTGCAGAGTCCTGCACTTAGGATGGAAGAATCCCATGCACTGCTACAGGCTGGGGACCAACTGGCTAAGTGGCAGTTCTGCAGAAAAGGACTGGTGATTAAAGTGGATGAGAAGCTGGATATGAGTCAGCAGCATGCCCTTTTTGCCAAGAAGGCTAACAGCTTTTTGGGCTGCATTAGTAGGAGCACTGCCAGCAGATTGAGGGAAGTGATTATTCCCCTCTATTCAGCACTGGTGAGGCCACATCTGGAGTATTGCATTCAGTTTTGGGCCCCCCACTACAGAAAGGATGTGGACAAATTGGAGACAGTCCAGCGGAGGGCAATGAAAATGATCAGGGGGCTGGGGCACATGACTTACGAGGAGAGACTTAGGGAACTGGGCTTGTTTAGTCTGCAGAAGAGAAGAATGAGGGGGGATTTGATAGCAGCTTTCAACTACCTGAAGGGGGGTTCCAAAGATGATGGAGCTCAGCTGTTCTCAGTGGTGGCAGATGACAAGACAAGGAACAATGGTCTCAAGTTACAATGGGGGAGCTCTAGGTTGGATATTTCACTATTTCACTAGGAGGGTAGTGAAGCACTGGAATGGGTTACCTAGGGAGGTGGTGGAATCTCTATCCTTAGAGATTTTTGACAAAGCCCTGGCTGGGATGATTCAGTTGGGGTTGGTCCTGCTTTGAGCAGGGGTAGGACTAGGTGACCTCCTGAGGTCTCTTCCAACCCTGATATTCTGTGATTCTAAGAGCTTGAGTCTGCTCCAATATCAGTAGCAAACTGCCCATTGATTTCAACACACTGAGCCTGAAGGAAGACATTTTAAGCTGGGTCCTTTGCACAGCTGCAGTGTGTAGGAATAGAAACTATCCTTTTAAAAAGCTTGTGAGCCCTCTAGTAGTGCTCACTGTGTTCTACGTTTTAGAAGCTGCCAGAACCCAACCAGCATGTACATGTAGATAGACCTTGCACAGAGCAAGTATTCAGTAAACGGTGTTATTTGAACTCCACTGTACCTGCGTGGCTCCTTCACATCACGTTTATTGTGCAAAGAGCGAATGACACAAGAAAAGCCCTATCTTTTGCTTTCAGGTATTTTCACCTTCCTTTCTGGGTGCACTCTGGGTGTGCGCCTGGTCATCTGAGGGGCGAGGGAGGTGGCTGTGTTGCTGGCAGACAGTGTGATCATTCTGAGCAAAGGAGCCTGTCAAAGCAGAACTATTTGTATGGGCACAGTATGGTTATTGAGGAATAACTGTGGTGAGCACGCAACTCCTCCTTATTCTGGCTGGCTGGTAGGCAGTGTAGCCCATCAGGGTGCAGGAGCTTGCATGCTGTAAGATCATTGCAAAGTCAGACGCCAAGAGTTAGGGAACTGCCTATCTGATGATAACTACGCAGTTATGGGTCAGTGAGAGCAGAATGTTCCCTGCATGCTGCTGGGCTGGGACAATTCCATTTCAGTGAAATGGGTGGTAACTTCTAGTGGGGTTTCATTCATTTTGTGCTTTCATGAGCAAAGCTGCAGCAAACAGCTAAATGGAAATGCAAGTGGAAAATGGGTTTAACTCACCTCCACTGGTGCTGTATCACCCTGGCCAGCAAGGGTCAGCTCACTCCAGAGAATGGCAGGCAGTGTTTGCCTGGCTTCTCCCCCATTCTGAGGTTCTGCCTTGGTGTCTGCCTCTGAAACATGAACAAAGCAAGGTTTGGAATACTGTCTGCTCCAAATTGAGCTGATCTCTCTCTCTTCTCCTCTTTGGCCAGTAGCTATGACTTCATTGCTGGCTTCTCCTTGCAGCTGGCCCAGAAGATCAGGGAGGCCAGAACTCTATTCCTAGGGAGCAAGTGGAAGGAGGAGGTCAATTTCTGCAGCTCTCCTGAATGGTATGGCCACCCACTACATTTGAACCCAAACCTCTCCAGGTTTTCGAGCACATTTTATCTTTTAAACGCAATTAACCATGGCCCACTGCTTGTTCCCAATAGCTATTAGTGGCCTCCTCCCACTATCCAAAGTGCAGCAAAGGGCCGGGGGGGGGCAAGAAGAGGGAGAGAAGATTTTTTTTAAGCAAAACTAACTAAAATAGGCAAGTGCCAGGTTTTTTCTGCTTTCCTTCTTTTGCTCTGCCTTTAAAACTCCAGATGCAAAAAATAAATATTGGAAGGTTATCCTTTGCAGCTCATGATCAGATCACAAGCTAGCATGTGACTCCAGGACAAAAAACAAGTCTTTGCAGCAGATGGCAAGTACAACTAGTACAACAATTAGTACTTGCTGTACCTGGATGTTTGCTGCCAAAGCTGGATTCTGCATCTCAGAGGCAGGCAGAACTCATGATTCATCAGGATTTCATTCTAATTAAAGCAAACTGCACACAGAGGAGTTACATTTTGGATTTGCATTTCTAGCAGTTCTGAACATAATGTAAGCGCAACAATAAATAGAATCCCTCAGTCATTGTTTTATAAACAGGCTTTAGTTTCATGAATGACAAGGGCAGGTTTTAGAGTCACCTTTCAAATCATGTACTGAACAAAAGGCACCTTTAATCAGCATTTCTTCTGGTAACATCTGAAAAAAAATGATGATGATTTTATTTTATAAAACTTTCTCTCCTCTATGGTCAAGGCACTCAAGGTCCTTTAAAATGATTTGTAATAAATTATAAGAGTATAATTAAAATATTGTCATACAAAACACATCAGACAAATAGAGGCTGCCCAAGGAAAAGAGGAAGGGAAAAGCTTCTTAATATGGGGATACCGGTGTTCTTCCCACACCCATATCTGACTTCTGCCAACACAATAAAATTAGGTATAAGAAAAGCACGTGCTGTCAGCTCCACACCGATTGAACAAGGGACTTGAGATTTCATTTGGGGCTTAGCTTCTCATATGGTGAAGTTCTGTTCTCCTTTTAGACTTTGAAATCTCAGCAAATTATCCAGATCTGGAATCCTCCCTCATTTGTAACAGCTTGTTTTCAACTTTCCTGTAGACGGGTCTTTTAGAGTTCAGGACTGAAAGTTCAACAACTGCTTTCTAATTTTCGACAGTCTAGAATACTTAAAAATACTCAAAGTGGAAATAAGCAATGACCCATATAGTGTTTAATCTGAGTGAGTTACACTCCTGTGGTCCCATTCTGCAATGGTTGGTGGTGGATCCCATTCTCCTATCCCATCCCATCGCTCTGGTACTGAAGCACACACCTATTACAGGGCTGGACACAAGCAATACTCCAGCAGGAAGCATGGCCCAAAGGACAGATCACTGGACTGGGACCCAGGAGACCTGGATTCTATTCTGTGCTCTGTCACTGGTTTGCTGAGTGACCTTGGACAAATCACTTCACTACCCTGTGCCTTAGTTTCTGCATCTGTAAAAGGGGGAAAATTATGCTTATCTCCTTTGTCATACTTCAGGCCTACCAATAGAACTTATGGGTATTAGGGGGTTGTAGACTTGCATTACAGATAATTTACAATTAGAATGAATGTCAGCTGCAGTAGGGGGGCCTTCCCAGTCCGAGGTCCACAAATGTTGATTTGCACTTTGCATGGCTGTGGCCCACACACACAACTACAGCGACCCCAGAGAAACAAGGAGAACTGGCTGCACTATGGGCAGGAGAACTGGCTGCTAGCCACCTCGGGCAGTAGATAGTGCTCCACCCACCCATCCAGGTCCCCCACCCATTGTGATCAACCAGTACGCTGTAATGGAAACAGGTGGTAAAGAGCAGACCCCAATGACTGAGAAGGAGGAGGCAGCTGTCCCCAAGGCTAGGAGGCTCACAGCTATTGCACCCAAGAGGAGGCAGCATAGGGTGCTGATAGTCAGGGACTCTCTTCTGTGGAGGACTGAGGTATCCATCTGCCAACCTGACATGATGTCCTGGGAACTGTGCTGCCTTCTTGGGGCCCACATCCAAGATGTTATGGAAAGGTTGCCGAGACCCATCCTTCCCTCTGACCACTACCCCATGTAGCTCATCGACATGGGCTCAAACAATACTGCCAGGTAGGACCCTGAGCAGATCAGCAGGGACCACAGGGCTCTGGGAGCGAGGATAAAGGACCGGTCAGGGACACATGCATCCTGGAGATGAATTCATGGCTGCATCAATGAAAGGGCTTCAGATGCCATTCCAGGAATCTGGGAAGAGATAGGGTCCAAGAAGGAGAAAAGCATCTTTGTGCACTGACTCACCAACCTAACGAGGAAGGCTTTGAATTAGGTTCCAAGGGGGCATGTGACAAAAGCCCACATGTAAGCATAAACAAGGCAACTTTAACTAGATGTTTAGGGGGACACAGAAAATTACAATAGGGTCAGAGGGAAATCAATGGGCAAATCTGCTCAACATCTTAGAGATTTATACACAAATGTAAGGCATAGGGGGAATAAATAGGAAGAACTAGAAGTATCAGTACATAAGCTAAATTATGACTTAACTATCATCACAGAAACGTGATGGGATAAATCTGGAATATTGCCATAGAGGGGTATAGCTTGTTCAGGAAGTACAGGCAGGGAATAAAAGAGAAGAGGTGTTGCATTATACATCAAAAAGTATAGACACTTGTTCTGATGTCTGGGAGCCAGACCAGTTGAAAGCGTCTGGGTAAAGATAAAAGGGCGAAAAAATAAGAGTGACCTCATGGTAGAGTAGTGGCTTCTCTTGACTACCAAATCAGGAAGATGAGGGGGATGAGGCATTTCTACAACAAATAGCAGAAATATCCAGAACACCTGAGGGACCTTAACTACTCAGACATCTGTTGGAAAAGTAATATGGCAAAACACAAAATTTCCAATAGTTCTTGGACTGTATTGGGGCAGCTTTTTGTTTCACAAAGCGGAGGAAGTAACCGGGGAACAGCCATTTTAAACTAGAGGAATTGGTAGTGAATCTGAAGGTGGAAGGCAACTGGGGTGAAAGCAGCCATGAAACGATAGAATCCATGGTTCCCAGGCAAGGAAGGAGTGAGAGCAGCAGAATAAGGACAGTGGGCTTCAAAAAAGCCGATTTCAGCACACTCGAGAACTGGTAGGTAAAGTCCCTTTGGGAGGAAATCTAAGGGATAAAGGAGCTGGGGAGAGCTGGAAGTTTCTCAAGGAGACGATACTGAAGGCACAATTGCAAACTATCCTGAGGTGAGGGAAAGAGAATAGTAAGAGGTCAATATGGCTCTGTCAGGAGCTCTTTAATGACTTGAAAATCAAAAACGAGCCCCATGGTAGGTTTGTCTCACTCAGCTCCTGACCCTAGGTAAAGGGGAACAAGAGCTGAGAAACCGTACAGAGAAAGGGCTCAAAAGGGTAGAAATAACTGAATTAGAAATACCCAATAAATGTGATTATTTGTTGGAAAAGGCAGAGCTGTTTTAGGACTGTCAGAGCCCCACATCCATGTTATTTTGTTTGTGGAGGGTTGGGGGGCAGGAGAGGATCACCACAATCACCATCTTTCTACACCCCACCACAAAATCCATTTCAAACTCTCACCCCTTCTCCCTGTCATCTCATTACCCTCTGTAACTGTAGGGGCAGACAGTCCCATTCCCACAAAGGGCTGGCAAGCTGTGTAGTAGTTTCCATGTCTGGGCCACCAAAAAGTCCATTTTCTCAGGGCTAGCAGAGCACCGTTTGCCACGTGCAGACTTTTCATGATACGTTTTGCGACTGTCTCTCACTTGGCTCCCTCCCCACCCCATATATTGGTACAGGAGGGGATGGAGACTGTGGCTGAAAGTCCTAAAACCCAGGGCTAAAAAGAAGCCAATTCCACACCCCAGCCTCCAGCTCAGAGGCATATAGTGCAGAGGGGAAGAAGAAAAGACTAGTGAAACTTAGTAAGCTTTTCCCATCACTGCATTATTTCCACTGGACATTTTCCTGGTGAAAACATGTTCCCCTATTGTATCTGAGTACTCTGTGTAGGTTACAGATCTCTCCCCACCCCTTCTCTCCAGGAGCCATTAACAATTGAGTTGATATTTTTAAACTCACTTCTCATTTTTTCCATGTAGAGCAGTTTGAATGGGTTTCACGCGAGTACACAGGAAGCGTGCTACACCCGTCCGTCTTGTCCAGTAGGCTCATTGTGATGAGAAAGGTTATCATGCTCAAAACAAGTGAAATCCTATACTGAAATTCCTGGGATTAAAATAGCAACACACTCTCCAATGCTGACATTCTCGGAAGGTGGACAGGAAGTCTACAAACATACAGCCCTCTGCAGTGGATTAGTGCACTGGCCTTGCAACTTCCAAGAATCTAAACAACACAAGCTCATCTAAACTAAATATTAAATATGACAGTCTGAGCATTAAAAATAAAGCAGAGATTCCATGTAGAGAAGGCCTAGGAATTGCCATAATTTATGAATAGTGTCTCTTTCAATACCAGCCCGCCCCGCCCCGCCCCCCACCCCAAGATATCACTCTCCCAGCATAATAGCTTGGGCATTTCTTGTTAGTATTCTTAGTGTTAGGGAATGTCTACACTGCAATCACAAGTGTAATTGCAGATTGTTTAGACAGACCCAAGCTACCTCGGATGCTAGTAGCAGCGACGTCATGGCAGCCCAGGCTTCATCACGGTTTGCACAAACCCAGTTGGAACCCTGGATAATTGCATAGGTGACTAGCCCATACTGAAGCCTGTACTGCCACAGCTACACTGCTCCATTACTCGAGCTAGCTAGATTAAAGGTAGTTTAGGTTTGTCTACACAAGTGGAATCAAGCTTTGTGATTACAGTATAGACATACCCTTATGGATGGGCTCCCTACAGAGTCTTTGGTAGGGTCAGCAACATAAACCCAATCTCCTCCAAAATCCATCAGTATCGTCACACTCATCAGCTGTGGAAATTTCTCTTACTCTGGGTCTGACATGCCCAGGGGTGAAAGTAACTCCAGACACTTACCGGTACAGGGCCGGGGCCAGCTCTGGTCCCAGGAAGGCGCAGGGCCTCAGGTGGAAGGGCCATGGCTGGGGGTCAGCGTCCCCCAGCCAGCCCTTCCAGGCTGCCTGGCCCGCACTGCCCAGGGCTCCAGTGGAGATTTAAAGGGCCCAAGGTTTCAGCTGCTGCCACAGTAGCAGCACCGGTAGCCAGAGCCCTGGACCCTTTTAAATTGCCAGCCCCAGGGCAGCTGCTCCCTTTGCCCCCCGTCGGCAGCCGGGGGGGGGGACACAAAAGGGGCAATGATGTTAAAGCAGGGCCCTTTGCTGCAGCAGCACTTTAACATAACTGCCCCTTTTGCACCCACTCTCCCCCATCGGTGGCCCTGCTGGTAGGGTCCTTACCAGCAGGGCCGCTAATGGTGGCGGGGGGAGGAAGCGGGGGGGGCGCACAGCAACGTTAAAGTGCTGCCGTGGCAAAGGACAGTTCTTAAAGCACTGCTGGGGCAGCACTTTAACATCATTGCCCCTTTTGCCTCCCCTGTTGGTGGCCCTGCTGCTAGGGTCCATACCGGCTGGGCTGCCGACGAGGAAGAGGCAGAGACGTTAAAGTGCTGCCAAGGACAGTCTTTTGCCGCAGCAGCCCTTTAACGTTGCTGCCCGTTTCCCCCCACCCCCGTTGGCGGTCCAGCTGGTACGGACCCTACCAACAGGGCCGCCAACGGGGGAGGCAAAAGGGGCAGGGACTTCTTACCGGTACGCAGTACAGGCCTGTACCGGCTCACTTTCACCCTGGACATGCCCCAGAGTGCACCAAGTGCTCAGTTCCAGAATGAAGTAAAACCTGCACTAGCAGCAGGACTGGAAGAACATCATGGCTCCACTGCCACAGACAGAAGTGGGCTCTAGGCAGACCCCCAGCTGCCAGAAGAGATCTGTTGCTCATGTGGGAAGGGAGTGGGCTTAGCCTGAAATGACTGCACAGGCTGGGAGAACTGGAGTAGCCTGCTTCCCCATGAAGATCAATGAGGGGCTCAGCCATACTCCCTCCAAGTCCTTTCCAGAGATGGGAGTATTTCCATGTTCGTTACAGAGATTTTACACCGGGGTGGGCAAACTACGGCCTGGGGGCCGCATCTGGAACTCCAGATGTTTTAATTCTGCCCTTGAGCTCCCGCCGGGGAGTGGGATCCGGGAATTGTCCCGCTCCAGTCAGGGAATGGGGTCAGGGGCTTGCCCCGCTCCGCATGGCTCCTGGAAGCAGTGGCATGTCCCCCCTCCAGCTCCTATGCATAGGGGCAGCCAGGTGGCTCTGCATGCTGTCCCCACCCCAAGCGCTACTCCCGCAGCACCTGTGGACAGGGCAGCGCATAGAGCCACCTGGCCATGCCTCCATGTAGGAGCCAGAGGGGGGACATGCTGCTGCTTCCGGGAGCTGCTTGAGGTAAGCGCCGCCCAAAGCCTGCACCCGACACCCTCCCAAGCCCCAACCCCCTACCCCAGCCCTGATCCCCCTCCTGCCCTCCGAAACCCTTGGTCCCAGCCCGGAGTAGCCTCCCACACCCTGAACTCTTCATTTCTGGCCCCACCCCAGAGCCCACACTCCCAGCCAGAGCCCTCACCCTCTCCCGCACCCAACCCCCAGTTTTGTGAGCATTCATGGCCCGCCATACAATTTCCATCCAGGGGTCGCCCTCGCACCAAAAATTTTGCCCACCCCGTTTTACACCATACTAGATGATCTATGAGCTATAAATTGAATTTAGTTTGTGAAGAGTTTCTGTATCCTCCAGGGAAAATGATGCTACGTAAGTATAACATAATTGTTGTCCTAAAGAAATTGTCCTGTTCTGTTCCACAATTGGACTAGCTTAAGAAGTGTTCATCTTGGGAAAAAATGGAATAAGGAGTGTTCCAGTAAAGGTAAAATGAGGGTGACGTACACCACTTGAGGAAGCAATGACTAGTTGCCACATACCATTATAAAGTTGATACACAAGTCACTTTAAGAAAATTTGCTGACAGTAATCAAATTCCATGGCTATACCAGGAACTACTCTCCCTCCCACTGTGTGACATGGATATGCATGGTAACAAAGCATTGTTTGAAACACTGACGTACTCTTCTATATAGCCTCCTAGCTCTTTAGTACACATAATCTAGACAAATACAATTTCAGATCCTTAGGTTCTGGTATCCGGCTAGCGAATGTCTTTTCTGACACAATCCCCTATTGTGCTTAGCAGAGAAAACAAGATAGGACATGGATCAATTGACACTTTCATCTGGAGCAGGCAAGTTTTGCACACAAGACCAAATGTACAAAAACAAAAACACCCCCCACACTTGTGCACATTTTGTGCGAAGAGTTCAATCCAAAGTGACAAAATTCAATTCTAAAGGCACAAGCTGCATACAGAGCCCCTAGCACAATAAAAAACTTGGCTCAAACATCTATGCTTTTTAAATAGGCCTGCATAAATTTAACCCCAGCTCTTCACCCAGGCCCTTAGCCTCAACTCCCAGGCAAATCAGCTCCAGGTTGTTACTTTTGAATTAGCTTGTATTTGGCTTCAGTTTTAAGCCTTGGTTATGAAATCACTGATGGGGCCAAGTTGCGAAGTTCAGATCTGGATCCCAGGGTTCAAAATGCAGGAGTTCAGATATGGGGGCCCCGTGGGGCTCCCATCTCTTGTTTTAATACAAAGGGGAGAGAAGGGGAGAAAGAAGCAAAGGATGGGGGAGGGGGAATTGAGGGAGGGAGAGTCTCACACATCAAT
Organism: Dermochelys coriacea; assembly: GCF_009764565.3. Lineage (NCBI taxonomy): Eukaryota > Metazoa > Chordata > Testudines > Dermochelyidae > Dermochelys > Dermochelys coriacea. Next base: position 63,015,115 of record NC_050077.1, on the reverse strand, counting down.
CCAGCTGCTGTTTGTGATTCCACTCTCCATCTGCAGCAAAACAACACAAATATGAGCAAAACATGTGGGGCCAGCCCTTGAGGGGTGGGTTGTGGGGGTGTTTTGCACAGTGAGATGCACAGCAGGGACTCAGGCAGATGGCCACATCCCAGAGAGCACATCTGGGAATGGGAGGGTTTGGCAGCTGGGTTAAAGCATGGAGGTTTTTCATTAGAGGGAGGGATGCAGAAGGTGGGGGATTCAGAGCACTTCTCATTTCTGTACAGTGCTTGTTGCTCTCTGAAGGGTCTGACCAGCTACCAGAAAGTGGGGATACACTTGGCACCTGAGAATTTAGAGGATAAGCTCCACAGATTAACTTTCAAGGGGAAGGACTGTGGTGGGCCCATTAGTAGGGGAGATATTGGGTGCACGTTGACAACTGGGCCCTGTGTGATCTCACATTTCACGCATGCCTAAGGCTGGCCTGGAAGGTGGCCATGAGACCAAGGCCACGTTTCTTAAATAAACGTATGTGGGAAAAGAGTAGCACAAGTATCTGAAGCTGGGGAATTATGTCTGTCTAGTTCTGAGGCTGAGAAGCATAAGAATTAATCTTACTCCCCTCCTGAGTTTACACTAAAATATTTACCACAGCTGTCTAAGGCCTTTTCAAAATAAGCATGGAGCTCTGCCTTTCTGCCCAACTTTAGAGTCCCTTCAAGGAAGATTTAAGGCTCTTCAGCATTTGGTTTTCAGTAATGAGCTAACAGCCTGAGTGCCTCCAGCTGCCAGCAGCTGCCCTTCTTTACTTAATTACTTTCAGGAGCCTTTTCCCAGAGAGATGCACAGCAGCCGCCTGAACCCTACCTTTCCATGTAACCAATCAGTAATTCAAGCTAACAGGAAACAGAGAAGCTTCCCATAGGCCAGCCCATGTTGGGATGCAAAACTAGCAAACCAGGAAATTAAAGCTAACACTTTGTCTTTACAAATTCCACTGTGAAAGGCATAGAAAGGGGGGGTTGACTCCAGCTAGACTTTCCTGGCTTTGTTGATTGGTGCGGCTTTATCGCTGTAAAAAGGTAACTTGTGCCTGTGACTTTTCCCCCTTCTTAAATGTCAACTTAAAAAGAAAAAAATTAGGAAAGGTCACTTACCAGAGAGACTGGGACAGCGCCAGCCACTTGGATAAACAGTTAGGGGCAGCTAAATGCAAAGCTAGATATTTTAAAAAGCATGATTTACCTGATTCAATACATGCTGCAATTTCTTCTTTGGAGGAGGCTGAAGTCTTGTTTACCTTTCACAAGGTACTCAAGTCACTTCCTGTACATCCACCTCCTACAATGATCACCACTTATGCTTTCACCCATTAGGATCCCCAGGATGGAAAGTTGCTTACTCGCTTGAATATACCTAACTGCAAGTAAATGTATACCAGGGGCACAAATATCCCTCGAGTTAAAGGGTCCTTCAGTTGTGAGTGGGGTCATGCCACTTCTATATAATACACACCTACTTCAGAGTAGCAGCCGTATTAGTCTGTATTCGCAAAAAAGAAAAGGAGTACTTGTGGCACCTTAGAGACTAACAAATTTATTTGAGCATAAGCTTTTGTGAGCTACAGCTCACTTCATTGGATGCATGTGGTCCTTACCCTGAAAATCCTTATCTATGCAAGAATTTCTTCAGTGGCACTACTTACATGAGTAAGGGTTGCAGGATTATGCCCGGCATAGCTGTGGTATGTTGGCATTGCTGGTGGCCAGCTGTTCCAGTCACTAGGGTAAAGAATACTTGGTTTAGAACATTCCAAGAAAAATATTGCTATTAGCAAATTGTATTACACATAGAGTATGGATAGAATGGCTATGTCAGATGACTTGGGTTCTCTTCCCAACTCTGCAACTGATTTCCTGTGTGACCTGAAGCAACATCAGTCTGTGTCTTAGTTTCCCCAGAAAGATAACAAGGATAAGTAACATCTTATTGATAATAACAGCTGGTTAAAATAGATTGAAAGAGGAGGGGAGCTTTTCCTGCCCCAAGGAGAAGGGGAGCCATGGGAGAGAGCTGCTTACCCCAGCAAGGGGACAGAGGTAGAGCTTTGCCTTCTTTGGTAGAGGAAGGGGATCCATACTCCTCCCTGCCCCCCCAAAACTTATTTTAACTTGTAACAGCATCACCTATATTCTTTCTCCCAATCAGAGAGTGCAGCCAGAATGACAAGCTGAATAAAACTAAGCCACTATCCCTTGCAGTTGTGACTCTGTGGGTCTTTGCAGGTGATTTGCAAAGCTGAGGATGGATAGCAATTAATCAAAGAGAGCCTGGTCCTGCAAAGTGCTGAGAAGTCTCAATTAACATCACTCATCATGCCACAGGTGGTGCCTGACAACACACAGGATCAAGCCTATGCTATTGAGGAAAAAATATTAACATGACAAAATATGGAAAAATGACAGATACACACATAGATATCCACATAGATTTGCCATGGGACTTCATGCCAATCACCTCAGAGTTTTCTCTCCTGAGTTAGCCCTAAGTTGAAGCTCCATCCAACTCGTTTCTAGACATTGCTCCAGCAGCTTCATTCCTCAGCTTCCAATTCTGCAGGGTCCCTCTCCGCCCACTCCACACCAGCTTAGCATTGCGGAATTCTTCCTCTTGTAGCAGGAAAATTTCACCAGTTTTAGCAAGAACTATTATTCAACGAAAATTCATACTGGAAGTGTGTTAGCCGCTGTTGGTCATTTATTAGTCATTCAATCCAGAAGCAGGAGCAATATCATGTGAGTAGGGGACCAAACCCACATCGTGGAAAGTGAATTGTTGAAGTGAGCAATTCAAGAACAATTCAAAGGCTGAAAATTGTTCTCATATGCTCTTCGGTGAACAGGAGAAATCAGGATCAATGCTCAAACAATTTACAAACTTTATTGTTATTTGTATTACTCGTGTCCAGAGACCTGAGCCAAGACAGGGGCTTTAGGAGCAGTACAGGACATAGAGTAAGAGCCAGTCCCAACACCAAAGATCTTGCAGTCTAAATAGACAAGACAGACAATGGGTGGGAGGGGAAACAGAGGCACCAAGAGGTTAAGTCACTTGCCCAGGTCACACAGCAGGTCAGTGGCAGAGCAAGGAATAGAGCCTCGGGGTGAAATCCTGTCCCCATTGAAGTCAATGGGAATTTTACTATTGACTTCAATGTGGCCAAGATTTCACCCCAGATCTCCTAACTTCCAATCCAATGTCCAAGCCATGAAACCATATTACCTCTCCCATAGGAAAAGGGCTCAACTGGTTAGATAGTTTATTTGGAACTAGTAAATCAATCTGGTTCTAGTCACTTTTTATGGCTGTTGCATATGGGATTGCTCTCATCTGTGGATATAGGAGGTTCTAGAGGCTTTGCAGACTCAAGGTGTTCCAAACTGTTTTAAGGAACACCTTTTCCCCTACTGTAGATGGCTTGAGGCAGGCACAGATTAAGTGAGACTGCAGGGTCACTCAACAAGTCACCAAAAGGGCTGAGAATGGGATCCAACAGACACAATTCCTAGTCTCCTGCTCTCCCCACTACACATACTGCCTTTCTCCAAGGTCAGCAAACATTGCAAAGACACAAAATGAGTTTTTGCCCACAGGTCATTCATATTTATTGTGCACTACTGGATCCTACTTAGGTACTTGAGAATAGGTGCTGGTTTGTTCTAAATGTGGGAGAAAGCTTACAGACCGCAAAAGAGCCTCTTTGGGGTTTTTGTTTTAAGAGAACCCACCAGGAGTGTGGTTGGGGAGTGGCATGTAGAGACACATTCTCATACATTCTTTTAACTTCTACCTGCTGGTTGCGTGGAACACCTGCTGTTTTTTCATAACCACATTTTATTTTTGTCTCTCTCACACCTGGTAAATTTCCATCTAGCTGTTGAATCCCCTATTCAAGGGCAACCAAACTATTTGACTAAAACAATAAGGCCTTTTCCATCTGAGCCACCACCACCTCTTACCCCTCCTTTTACTGGTTCTTAATAAATGAAATTTGTTGACTTTGGTTAATCACTGTAGGCAAAATTCATTGGACTTAGCCCTCTTTTGCATTCTGTTTACAGTAACACATTTAATTAGGATTTTTACCAATGCTAAATACTCCATAACCGTAGTAGGATATTGGCACAAACTCATCTACAGTAGAAATGTATTAAATTCCCTGTCACTCCATGAAATAGATGGATCTGCTGGCAAGAAGGCCCTCTGAATTACTATTGCTTTCTTGAAGCTGTTTTGTTGACAAAGTCCTCAAAAAGCTGCCTTCATTTTCCTTAACATTTACTATTCAACCTAGAAAATACACTGGAGTAAACAGTGCAAATACCAGGCCAGCTCTTCAGATAGCGTAAATCAGCATAATTCGAATCACTTCAGTAGAGCTACACTGATTTACACCAGCTGGGGATCTGACCCATCTTTCTGCATATTCTGTGATCACCTCCTGAGAATATTCTAGCAAACATTTCAGGTAGGAATCTTCATGGAAAAAGTAAAATTCAGCAGGCTAGTCATGGAAAGCATATTTTCAATTCATAAATGTGTGTATTAATGACAAAAACCTGAAACTAAGGGCTGGTCTAACATATAGATATGCACCCAAGTAGCAAAAGGCATGAATTAAATTCAGTTTAGGTATTTCAGTGCAAGTCTGTGTGTAGACACTTGGGCCTGGTCTACACTACAGAGTTAGCCGTACGTTGCCCTAACTCTGTAAGCATCTACACTAAAATGTAGCTCTCAATGTTTCTTGCGCACTACACCGGCTTAATAACTCCACCCAAGAGGCATAGTGCTTAAGCCGATGTAGTTAGGTCAATGCAGTGTCAGTGCAGATACTGCATAGCTTATATTGACTGTTGCTGCCTTTCAGAAACCATCCCACAATGCCCCACACTGGCAGTTAAATCAGAGCCCAGTGCTGCTGGTGCGGACGCACACTGCTGACACAAGGAGCGTAGCGTGGACATGAAAAACCGATTCAATTACTGTGGTGGCTGTATGTTGACATAAGTTAGGTTGACTTACTTTTGTAGACTTGCCTTTATTTTGGAATCAAGTGGCTAACGTCTGATTGTTATTACATTTAGCTAAATTGACTTTTAGCCATGTTTATGCCTAAATAAGACTGTTGACACATACGATTGCACCAGAATAATGTTAGGAAACAGCTTTACTTAAAGCAGTGCAGGCCAGCAAGCTTACACTCCTCCAATTACGAGACAGAAACAGTATTATGTGACCCATGTGCCTCGTCACATGTAACCAGCACAGCTTGAATTTCCTGTTTCAAATATTAACACTCACAACAAACTGCTCATGTAAAATGTACAGACCAAGATTTACTCCCTAAAATTATTCAGCAAATAATTTCAAGTATTGAAAATCACAAACTAGTCAGGCAGAAGAGAAGGCAAACATTCAAACCATCAGTTCACTGGAAGTGATTTGCTGGGACAGGGGAGCTGCACTCCTGTGCAGAGTACCAGCCCCTGGCCTATGTGACACTTAACATCCCACATAAACCATTGAAACAGAACTTAAATGGAACTGATGTGGCCCTCTGCACTGGGGTGAATGTCCCCCGCATCCCCTCCCTTCCAGGTGCTTCTCAATAGCATAATCAGAAAGAAGAAACATCAATAGAGGGCAATAAGGTAGCTGTTGCTCCTGCCAGTAAAAAGTTTAATCAGGAATATGAAAAAAAGGAAATCAGAGTAAGACCCCTTCCCATGATGACGACAACAACAACATCCAAGTCCATAATTAGAAAAGAGGCCAAGCTGCAAAGTTCAGAGCTAGAGCCAAATGTTCCCAAAGTTAGGGGAAGTTCAGATTCAGGAGTTTGTTTTGGGCTTGATAGCATCAGTCTATGAAAGTTTGGCTACAGTTGAGCTCTTTCCCAAGGTTTATGGGTGTATGTTTCTGAGGGTTGAGTGTGGGCCATTCTCCATCCATAATATGCAATTATTCCCTTTGTTTGCTATTTATTTTACTAAGCAATGCACTATGGACAGGCTCATGCAAATCCAGGGAAGGACAGCGTGTTTCAGTTACATGTATTACAGCTCTGTTTAATCCTAATGGCTCCATTGTGATTTCCCTGGAATGTGTTGTGGAATTGTTTGACAGAAGGACATACAGATATTGATGGGGATGGGAGTGGATATCTTCCCACCCTCTCAGGTGCTGAGTGGGTTGCCTGCAGAACTCTGAGCTCAGGGAGAGTGAGCCTGGTACAGGCAATCAGGCTATTCTGATATGCCAGCGCACAAGGCTCCCACTAGGCCCCCACATTCGTCTTGAATGCATTTTTCAGTGATTAAATTCATGAAAAACTAAGATGCTGGCAGCAGTGTTTTGTCTGTGCATAATCTGGAGGCCAAGGGCACATTCCTGAGCAAAAATGTGACACTCCAACGGCTGAGCAAAAGCAGACCGAGAACAAAAATGAAGGCAGAAATCAAATACAGGCAAGTCGGGGTCAACATTGTTTTGCTCATGAAAGGAATTCACTGCTGGAATGTACAGCACACTGGGGCTTTTGAACTACTCCATAGCAGTCAGAGCTGTATTAACCAGTAGGGCCGTGAGACCCAGGCCTAGAGCACTGTGATTTTGGAGGCATTGGAGGGTTTGTTTTAGCAGAAAAGGAATGTTAAGAACTAGTTGCTGCAGACAAGGGCTCCTGTGTCTGTTCGGATGATAGTTAATATGTAGCTGATTACTGAAGAGAGGATGTCTTGTGGGTAAGCCCTGGAATGAGACTCGGGAGGTCTGGGCTCAATCCCTGGCTCTGCCAGAGACTTCCTTTGTGACCCTGGGCAAGTCATGAAACCTCTCTCTGGGCCTCAGCTCTCCACCTGCCAAATGGGGATAAAAAGAGACTTCTTTCTCCCACCTTTAGTCTGTCTCGTGTGTTTAGCCCCTGGTCCTGCAATACACACAACAAGGACAGTCCCCTTGCCTACAATGAGCCCCGTTTGGCTTGTCTTCACTGCCAAATTCACTCACGTTATAGCTTGAGTTGTTCCTGTTAACTCAACCTCCATCCACACTCAAAATCCCTTCACTCGTACTGTGAGGCTAGTACCATGAGTCGGTTAGCATGGCTGGGGGTAGAGGCTAAAGCCGGAGTGAGCACAATCGTCAGCTACTCCTATGACCACAGTGGATGCTGGCTATCACTGCAACACAACTTTTCAGTGTCACTAGTCCACTGGTGCCTTCCCACAATTCCCCCGGACAGTCTTTTCTTGCTGTCCACCTATTCCTTGTTTCTGGGCCAGAGATAACCTACCAATTCATACAGGCCAGTTCAGCTTTCAAACCCCACATTCATATCTGGCTTCCAGTAGCAATGTTTGCAGTTCTGCACAGCTCTTTCTGTGTAAAAGGGGCAGCCAGGAAGATATTGGCTTAGCAGGTTGCCAGCTGGCCAGGGGCTGAGTCCAAAGCTCTGGTGGATTTCTGGCATGAGACTAGCAAGGACCATGATTCCAAGGTGAAGTCTGCAATACCAACATCATCTTTGGAAAGCTGGCAGAGCATGGGATCCACGGACACCTCAGTGCCAGGAGAAAGTGAAGTCAGTTAACATTATCTATTGGAAGGTCAAGGACCATAAGTCACAGTGTGGTATCTCCACAAGGATGTGCTCCAGTGAGATTCTCCATGGGCACAAAGATCTGTCCACACAGTCCATAGCAGGATTGACGCCTTCAACTGTAGATTCTCTGTGTCTTACCGTGAGTATGTACAATGCCCCACATAACTGGGCCTTGAACTCAGTTGGAGCCTCCAGATGCTGCTATAATATGAGCCTTCCTGGTTGCGTATTACAAAAGCTACTTGATCTAAGAGACACATTGGAAGAAAAAAAAATCTCAGCACACTCACTATCAAATTACTTTGTGCCCACTGAGTGCTTTTAGGAGTGTGGGGGCACACAATTTTATGGCCCAGGGTGCTCAATGGGTTGATGTAGAGTAGTCCTGATGGCAGTAACAACTAATACATGAGTATCATCAGAGACCCTGCCTACCACCCCCTGATGGTTAATTATATGTAGAACTCTTTTCTGAAAAAAAAAATGCAAGTTTTAAAGTATAAGGAGGAAAATAGACACAAAAATATCTTATTTATTTCTATGTTAAAGCAACATAAAATAATCCCCCAACAGAGGCTCTAGGCATTCTGGCCTTTACTTAAGTGACAATATTACAAATCCAGAACCGCAGCACATTTCTCTCTCCCACCCACCACCAGACAATAAGCATATTACTATTCAAAATCTCCTATCCTGAAAGCTCCCCTTCAAAGCACCCTGCCCCCACTGTCTCAGCCCTCCCTAACCAGGCAGGCCTCACAGAGAGTCCCGAAGGTCAAGACGAGGGCTACTGAAAAACTTTCCACTGAACCCTTTTTTATTTCTTTAAATGAAAAACTGGGTTTTTTGATTAAACAAAACATTTGATGGAAAGTGTCTGCTCGCCTCATAAATTTTTAATTTCTCAACAAAAAGTTAAAATGTCCTATAGGAGGAAAAGAGAAGATTTTCTGATCAGCTCAAGTCAACACATTCAGGCGAGGCTAGGATACAGTTAAAAAAAATTGTTCTGGAGTCTCTAGACTTAGTTGCTGGACCTTGAGCAAAACAGAGATTTGCTAAAGAAGCAGTGACAGTAACTGAGGTCACATTCTGTTCCCAGTCTCTCCTCCGCAGCTATGAATGCTGCAGAGGGAACATCTGCTCCCTCAGCCATATTCAGTGTTGGCATTATTGGACATAACTCAATGAAGCCCACTTACACCAGGGCTGAGCGTGGCTCACTGCAGTCTAAAGTAACATCTCCAAGAGAGCCCAAAGTCCTCCTCAGCTGCATGGATGGTTACCAAGATAGGGACCCTTGTGAGTGGGATCAGGGAATACTTAGGGTTCCTCAAGAAAAGTAATGCATCCGATGAAGTGAGCTGTAGCTGTAGCTCACGAAAGCTTATGCTCTAATAAATTTGTTAGTCTCTAAGGTGCCACAAGTACTCCTTTTCTCTTTTCAAGAAAAGCAGAGAACTTTCCATCTCAGTATAATACCCTCAATGTCCAGGCACAGGGCCAGATCCTGGCCCTGACTCTGGAAACCTGGCTTAAACAACTGTCTGGGGATTCCCCTTGCATAGAGGGATCCCTTGCACAAAGCTGACATGTCAGCTGTACACCACTTGCTCCTGCCTCCCCCAGCCACCAATGTTGTGGGGGTCCTGGGGGTGTGCCAGGAGTGGGGAGGGCATGGCTGGACGTGCCAGCAATCCTGGGCCGGCTGAATGAATACTGGCGTGCTGTTCCAACCGTCACACATTACAACAGCCCCAAGGCAGTTGCTGTATTTGTGCTACAATCATTTGGAAGTTTGTGTCTTTCTCAGAAGTTGCTCGAGTGGATTTTCAGTTACAGTTCCATTGCACTGATTGATAGCTGAGTAACTCCCACCCAGTTGCCAAGTCAGAGCTACTTCATGCACTTCTAAAGGACAGTTCCTGTTACCAAGACAAAGCCTGTCCAGCTCTTCAGTGCCAACTTCTGGGAGTTCAAAGTGTCCCACCAATGCATGTGGCAACAATGGGAGATGGATGATTACTGGAATCCATATATAACACCGGATCAAATTTAGCACAGATGGTAGAATAATTGGTGTTGAGTTTCTTGTTTCACGTAATCTTTTGACCTATTTATTCACATGATTAACCTCTTCCCGCCATGAAACATCTTACATTAATAAAGCCTACTGGAAACATTGATAAATACATATATTATTAGCAAGGCAGATAGTATTTTATGGGGAGTACTACAAGGTATGTGAGATTTAGGGGACTATAAATATGAAGCCTGTGAAATTTCCATACTTTTGTTTGATTTTAGGCTGTTTTATGCTGATATTTTAAAAGGATTTTGCAGGAAACGTTTTTGATTTTTTTTAAAATCAGGGTGAAAACATCAGAAAAATGGTCAACATTCAATTGAAATATAAAAGAGAATGATTTAGGGGCACATTTGTGGACTGATGTAGTCTCTTATGCTTCCTAGCCAAGAGCCAGATAATTTACCTTTTACACTGAGTAGCACTTACTCATGTTAGAATTTCTATTTGTGATAGGAGACTGCAGAAGGAACAGCTGGTCATAAGCGAATAAGGGTTACAGAATTAGGACATACAATTATCTTGCAGTCCTTCCATATGCAACAATTACACTGACTTCAGTAGGAAATCTGGGGTGAAACCCTGTCCCCATTGACATCAGTGGGAGTTTTGCCATTGACTTCAGTGAGGCCAGGATTTCACCCCTGATCTGCAGAATGGTTGCCCGAGGGTATCATACTTCTACACCAGAAGCTGTGATATGTTAAAACAACATTAAGAGTCTGGCTTAGACCCACAAAAAGGCTAGGGAGGCAGAATTGCAGTTGGACTCACCCATAAGTCACCCAATTCTGCAACAGTTAGGTATTGCAGCTTATATAGGTGCACAAAGTACTGTTGTTAGATGCCCAGAGTGGAACATGATTTGCAATGCCTACAGATATTGGGGTGAGCTAAGGATGAAATCAATACATGAATTCCTTAGCCCAGAGATTCTCAAACTGCGGACCAACTGTGAGGTCCATTCACTGTTGGTCTGTGGATAGTTCCCTCTAAGGTGTGTGCCTGGATGGCTGCACACAAAAGAATGAAGGGCAACCTACCTAATTAGTGGAGCCGTGCAGGCATGGTTCCACTAATTAGGTACCTGGACCCTGAACAAGATGCACATGTAAGGTGAGGTGGTGACCTTGGGGGGAATAAAGAGAAGCAGGGAGGGGGCAGTGGGGTGAGAAGGGGGGGTGGATTTGGGACATGCAGGGCTGCGCTGGCCAGAGAAAACAGTGACTTTCCCCAGGTCCAGGGCTGCGGCTACTGGGAAGAGATGGTCCTCCTTCCCAGCCACACCTTGGGTGCTGCCGCAATGGGGGAGAGAGAGGGAAGGACCCCCCTCCTTCCCAGCCCCAGCTCAGGGGCTGCCACGGCAGGGAAGAGAGGGCACATCCATCACATTAGAAAGGTAAGACTACTGATATTAAAATATGAGTTGTGTGTTTTTATTTGTAGAACAAAAAATGATTATTATTACGGGGGTTTTTTATGTATAGCATTTTTATCCAAAGCACTTTACAACAGTTAGCTAACGGTACAAACAACATTTGGAAAGATCACTAAGTGGTCCGCCGAGATCCTCAGCAATTTTCATGTGGTCCCCCCCCAAAAAAGTTTGAGAACCACTACTTAGCCATTGTGCATTTAAAATGGACACAGTCTGGTTAAAAATCATGAGGCCCAAACCTGCTACCTCCCAGTGAAGTCAGCAAGAGTTTAGCCAGGAACTTCAATGAGAGCAGGATTGGAACCCGTACAGTAAAAATACCCAACTTGCAAGTTACTGAGCACCTCTTGGGAGGTGATCAGTTTGCATTGAAAGTGCTGATCACCTCCCAGGAGGTATGCACAGTGCCTTGCATGATCATGCAATAGTCCACTTTCCAGTGGGAAATGCTCACCTGAAGTAACCACTTTAACCTAAAGCTTGCAGGAAAATTTTTCTTGACTGTTAGCTAGAGCCTCATCTGAACTAAGAGGTTGGTTGTGCAGTCACTATATTTTATAAAGGCAAATGCTCTTACCTGTGTCACTGAACATCTTACTTTTCAAACATGTAATTAACTCTTCACTGTCATCTGTTTGCACTTCGCTTTGGCGCAGACAATGCACAAACTGAGCGGTTTCACTTTTGTCTCTGGATGGTTACACTTTCTGGTACCCTTATTCCAGCGGTGGGCAAACTTTTTGGCCCAAGGGCCACATCTGGGTATGGAATTTGTATGGCACGCCATTAATGCTCACGAAATTAGGGATTGGAGTGCAGGAGGGGGTGAGGCTCCAGCTGGGCGTGTGGGCTCTGGAGTGGGCCTGGGCATGAGGGATTGGGGATGCAGGAGGGTGCTCTGGGCTGGAACCGAGGTGTTTGGAAGGCAGGAGGGGGATCAGGGCTGGGGCAGGGGGTTTGGGCATAGGGGGGGTCCGGGATGCAGGCTGTGGGTGGCGCTTACCTCAAGCAGCTCCTGGAAGCAGTGGCATGTCCCCCCTCTGGCCCCATCTGCAGGCGCCGCCCCGCAACTCCCATTGGCCGTGATTCCTGGCCAGTGGGAGCTGCAGGGGCGGTGCTTGGGGCAGGAGCAGCGTGCGGAATCCCCTGGCTGCCCCTACGTGTAGGAGCTGGACGGGGGACATGCTGCTGCTTGTGGGAGCTGCGCGGAGCAGGGCAAGCCCTCGACATTGCTCCCTGGCAGGAGCTCGAGGGCGGGATTAAAACATCTGAAGGGCCGGATGCGGCCCCCGGGCCTTATTCTATACTCAGAAAATGCATATCAAACACGAATCTCTGCAAGAATTCAAAAGGAACATACCAAAACGGTCAATCCCTATTGGCCAGAAAATATAACTAGATCTCCCTCCCCTACCATCAGCCAACCCCTCAGGAGTCCCTGCTGGATTAGACAGCCTGAGTGAACATGGATCCTTTGCACATTATTTTAGGGACCAAACTCAGGTTATGGCAAACTACAAGTAGGAACAGGCCCAAAGGCCAGCCCTTGAGCTGAAATGGCTGTGGGGCAGGGTGTTGCTCTAGGGAAAGACACTAATGGCATTCCAACTGCTTGTGGCTACCAAGATGAGCTACAGGGAAGGCATATCTAGAAGCCGAGAAATCGGCACATAAGCGTGCAGAATGGTAGTAACCATTCTTCCAGCCCATGAACTGCTACTCTGAGGCCTGACCACATGATGGGAGATGTATTTCATCCCCAATCACCACCCAAAACCCACTTTCTCAGGGCTTGTGTAGGAAGGAGCGCATCTCATCCTGAACAATGAGCATCCAGCATGCCACAGTGGAACTTCCTTGTTCTTTGTGAACATAGAGACACTGCACTTTAGCATGGTCCAGAGGCTAGGGCACTGCACTGGGAATCAATGAGATGGTGGTTGTATTCCCAGCTCTGCAACCTCTAGCTGTTTGATCTTGGGTAGGGTCGCTTAACCAATCCGTGCTTCAGTTTCCCCATCTGAAAATGGACATGACGATACTTACCACATTTGTAAGATGCTTTTCAAACTCAAGAAGAAAAGTTCTGTACATGTTTGTAAGTGTCAATTCATTGTTCCTAGTCATTAAAATATGCGGGGATTCTTTCAGGATAATCTTTAGGAAAGGACCAGCTAAAATTTAGAAATCATCCAGCCAACTAATTTCTTAACATGAAAATGGCAACTACAAAGAAGCCAACAAAAATGTTGCAGGTGACACTTTTTTGTTTGTACAGTACTTTGAAGAAGTAAAGCACACTAACTACTACTATTTAATAGAAAATTAAAACAGCTACATTTGCAAGAAACATAGCCTTTCAATCAGAATGTGGAGTACTATGTACAGCAACACACACACACACCCCATACCAAATCCTCCATTGGTGTAAATTGGTGGAGTTGAATTTCAATGAAACTACTGTCTGCTGATTTACCCCTGTGGAGGATTTGGTCCATCCCTACCCCATTCAGACCCCACAGGCTAACATAGATATCACACCACATTTAAAAGGAGACAGCATCAAAATAGCAGTACGTATAAGGGGTATGGGGGTATGGAGTTCGTCCAATACTCACTATATCTAGACTTACAATTGAAAGCACCTCCCATGTCCAGAAAAAAAAAAGCATGTCCAATCAAACACAGGAATTCTCCAAAGTGAGTTGTCAACATAGAATCATTAGAGGGTTGAAATGCAGAGGAGAACAAAAGTTGTCTACAGTACTTACAGTGGTTCTCTTAAAATATGCCTTTCCAATTTCCAATGCCGAGTCACTTACTACAGGAAATTATATGATTCTCATACTAGGCACAATCCCTCACTGAACCCCCCCCCCTTTTAAAATGGGTTATTTCCTAACCAATGCAAATAGATCATGCACTTCAAAAACGACCTAAAATGGGTGAAAAGCCAGAAACCACAAGCTAGCCAATCCACTAATGGTGGTTACATGATATAGTGCAGGAAATAAGAGCATAAATTACATGGGTACAAATGGACAACTTGAAGACCAGAAAGAATGTCAATGAAAATAAAGAAATACAAACACAGAGGGTCAAACTCTCGCTAATTTGAATAAAGCAAGCTAGACTGGGCCCAGGCAGGGAACTCTCTCACAAGAGGGATACTCTAATTGTTTCACTCTAAAAAGAATTTTTGAGAGAACGGATTTGACTTCAATATAATCATGATTGAAATACAACCAAAACCACCCCCCCACCATTTTGAAAGGGATTTATATGACACACACAGCTAGTTAAAGCCTAAAATAAAGGTTTTCTTTTATATTAAAAAAAGTTTTATAAGATTTGGTATTAATAGAAACATCTTCATGAACTCTAACAGTAAGTCAAGGATTACATTTTGGGTTAGGATTTAGACCTTTCCCATCAATGTGTGCTAGCCCAGCACAATAGCATTTTTGTGGTGTGTGAGATTGTCAGAGTGAAACAGTCTAGAAACATGCTGGAAAAAGTGAAACCCATGCTAGTTTATTTTCATCATCTAAGATGACTGGAACGTAAGAAAAAGGAAGAGAAAATTTAAAAACAACATCAAATAAATGTGATGTTTCAGACTATTTTTCTTGTCCATTTAGTCATTTGTTTGTCCCCTTTCCTTTTGTTCACCTTGGATAAAGGGGTTACATTCACAAGTTTTGTAATCTGATAAAAATTACCCTATGTTTTCAAACTTATATAGTGTTGAAAGGTCTCCAGACATTTTGAGGCCTGGTCTACACTATGGGGGGGGGGGGGGGTGGAAGATCAATCTAAGTTATGCAACTTCTGCTACATGAATAACGTAGCTGAAGTTGATGTACTTAGATCTACTTACCGTGGGATCCACACTACACTCTGTCGATGGGAGATGCTCTCCTATCGACTCTCCTTGCGCTTCTTGTTCAGATGGAGTACAGGAGTCGATGGAAGAGTGATTTGTGGTCGATTTAGCAGGTCTTCATGCATCGATCACCCTGTAAGTGTAGACAAGCCCTGAGTATTTCTCTTTTTAATTATTCTTACCCATGTGTCTATCCTGTCCCTGAAGTCAAAGACATGACTCATTCTTCAATGGGAACAGGATTGGGCCCTATAACAGCAACCCATGGTGGGAATACATTTAAAATAGAAGACTCTGTTAATGGAGCTGTCTGTATATATGTAAAAATAGTTAGATGGCAGTCCAGAATATTTAGCATAGTTCCAGTGGTTTATAGCACAGTAAGATTTCTTTTTGCTGTGTGATTCAATTGGCTTCCTTTGTGCAGCTCTAAGTCAGCCATCCACAGTCCCAATCCTGCAAAGACTTACGTACCTTATTAAAAAGTGGCAAATTCAAAGCTGATTTTAAAAACAACACCACCACACAATTAGACTATAGAACTCATTGCCACAGCATACTGAAGCCAAGAAATTTAGCAAGAATAAAAAAGGGGATTGGACTTCTATATAGATATCAAGAATATCCAGAATTCTAATAACAAATGCTAAAGGTTTTTGGAAGGGATATTAAATATCATGATTCAGAGCTAAAACCAATCTAACTCTTAGAGATCACGATGAGATCTAATGTGGGGGGGCAGATTATCTCATATCTACCTCGTGAGGAGTTCTAACATCTTCCTTGGAGCATCTGGTGTTGGTTAATGTCTGAGACAGGATTCTAGACTAGATGGACCTCAGTTTCAGTTCAGTAGGATACATGCTGGGTTCCTATAAGTGCTTAACTTTACATACACGAGGTATGTCCATTGACTTCAGTGTGTCTGCTCACCGGGTGTGAAGTTTAAGGAGGTATATTTGTTTTAGCAGAATAGGAATAAGAGAACATTTTCCCATGACAAAATCTTGCACATGCCTATAGACACTGTGAAAAACTGATTGTTCACAGTATCTGCAAGTTTGTGCTCCAGTTGGATTACATGAGTTACCGTTCATAGCGTCTGTAGGTTTGTGCTCCAGATGGATTACATGACAGTTACCATATGTTAATCCTAATAGCAAAAATATAAATATTTCAGGTATTATTTACAGCCCTGATTCTACAAACACTAAAGCAGGTGTGTAACTATACTCATGAGTAGTTCCACTGAAGTCAGTTAGGTCAATTTATAAGAACAAAGTTACAGATGTGTTAAGTGTTTATGGGATGAGGGTCTTTGTTATTTCTGAAGCACTTATCATAAAATAAACCTGAATGTTATATCTGAGTGCTTACTATTGAGAGCATCAACTTACCATTCCTTTCTTAGAGAAGTGTGTGGGGTTTTTTTAGGCAAGGTTTTGCTTCCTTTTATTTTTTGATGGCAAACAGGGAGCATGAAACATCAGTTGATTTAATCAATTAGTCTGCACTGTTTCATCCCTGGCTTTAAAAAACAAAACAATGTGAATGCTTAGACTAAAACTAAGAATCAACTCCTCAGTTGAAGCTGATGGAACCACATTGATTTATACTACCCAAGTTTTGTCCCTAATTAAGTCTTGTTATATTATACAATGCTGCTGTTGTAAAGAGAAAACAGCACTGTGTAGTGCAAAGAGAATAGCTATGTACTCTCTTTCTCAGTACCTTGGTAATAAGAAAATAGTCCTCCAAATGATATTCACATTACATCTTTTGTTCTTTGACTACTTCTTCACCAAAGCTCTGCTGCTCTAGTAGGATTAAACAAAATAATATCCATTTTCCTAGCTCTCAACTCATATTTTTGCCTTTGACTCCCCTATGGATTAGCAGCAAATAAACAAACATCCTTTGTGCTGAAACACAGTGCATGGAGAATACTCCACGAGACTGACATCAAAGCATCAGCCACACTTCACTTCTAAAAGGAAAAAAATTTAGTGTGAAGGCTGGTTGTGGCTTCATTCAAGGATATTTTCAGACTCTGGGTCATAATAGACATTTACTACTTTTCTCCACTGCCCTACTGTTGCAATCAGCAAAATA
The DNA here is from genome assembly GCF_009764565.3 of Dermochelys coriacea. Lineage (NCBI taxonomy): Eukaryota > Metazoa > Chordata > Testudines > Dermochelyidae > Dermochelys > Dermochelys coriacea. The sequence continues at coordinate 62,997,945 of NC_050077.1, read as the reverse complement.
AGTTCTATGATTTTGTCTGCGTGTCTTGCCTTATCTAAAATTAAGAATTTCATGAGATTTTGTGCAAGATATTTGTGACCAAATGCATCTCTGTATTCACACCCTACACACTATTATAATAATCTTTGTACAAAATATGCCTTGTGAGGTATCATTTTAAAAAAACAACTCACTGGTCAATACTATCATGCTGAAATGTACGTAGCAATATTACATGTAAAGTTATGAATTGCCCCATATGATGCTGTTAGCACATGTTCAAACCCATGAAGCCCAACTAGGCAGAAGTTGTTAAACAGATCTAGCCTAAACACAGAAGTGTGTGTTTATCTCAGTTTACATATAAGCAATAAACAGGGTCTGGGGGACAGCAACGGGGGTAAACTAGTTTCTCCAGAACGAAGGACAAGCTGATGCCTCTAGCCTAGTGGTTTTCAAACTGTGGATCACGAGCCAGTACTAGGTCGTGGAATGGAAGGCACTGGGTCATGGCAGCTCTGGTCAGCTCTGCTGACCGGGCCGTTAAAAGTCCCATCAGGGGTGCTGCCCAGCTAAGGCAGGCTAGTCCTTATTTGTTCTGACACCATACTGCGCCCCAGAATGGGGCAGAAGCAGGTTTGGCTCCTTTATTGGTTCCTGGTCAATGGAAGTGCAAAACCGGTGCTTGGGGCAGGGGCAGGGTATGGAGCCCCGAGGGTGAGGGGCAAAAACACCCTAGGTTATCTTTTTTACTTAAGACAAAGAAACACGCCTTTTGACTTTGGGAGGGATCCTGACATGAAAATTTGGTTAGGAATGTTGCTGTGAAAATGTTTTTATCTTGAACTAAGTTTTAGGTCTTAGAAAATTTTATCTTTATTTCTCTTTTAACCATTTTGGACTTTAATACCTTGCACTCACTTAAAAATATTTGTATACATAAATTTTAATAGTTAAAATTAATCCAGTGCTGTATTTAAACTGAGCTGTTTGGAAGGTTGTTGGATATTTACCTCTTACAGGGCAAAGGGATCTATAATATCTGAACAGTCCAGGAGAGGGTAGGCCCGTGCAGAACGAACACACACACATGAAAATTTGTAATTGGGAGTGTGTTGAGGTCACCCTGCAGGTAGTAACTATGGTTGCAAGGGTCAGAGTTGCTGGACCAGGACTGCAGCTAGACAGACACTCAGGATATGACCTGCCTACTTTTTGTGTAACTCCAACCCTGGGCCACTCAACAGCAAAGTACGGTGAGGGAGCCCAGGTTGCAGGGCAGGTAATGACAACCCTTCACTGGTCTGCATACTGGAATGAGACAATTTTATCTTTGCCCAACTTGAAATATGAGCAAAAGGGATAGGAGCCAGGATATACACATTTCCATACGTATTTAACCTTATTTTGCAAGCAAAAAAATCTGAGTATATATAGAGCTACTTGAGAAACTAAAGTTTTAATTCCTTTTTGTCACTATCACATGATATTCCTGTTACAGAAAACATAGGGAAGTACTCAGGTGACTGATTTTGGGAAACCACCATTATTTCCTTGTGTTATTCTCACTTACTGATAAGTAACCTGTTTTGGGCACTACAACTGCAGTTACCAATAAACATGGTTTGGCACAAGTCTAACTACTCCTCTCCCCCAGAGGAAGTCTCTTAAGGTGATCGATGGGCAGATTTACACATAGAGCAACTATTTCAATTATGAACCAAGGGAAGGGACCACACCTTGTAATAAGCAGATGCAGTGCCTTGAACAATAAGGCCTGAATCTCCCATTGACACTGAATTCGCAGGGTTAGACAACAGAAAACAAGTACACATTTTTATTCTGAATGAACAGCATTGAGGGGAAGATAACATTCTCTCCATCCTCTCTGGAACTTGCCAACTCTGAATAAATAATATTGTCTTTTGTTAGTTTCCCTGCATTTTTATTCATGATTAGCACAATGGAGTTCTACATAAGATATAAATTACAGTGCAGGGGTCTCAATACCAGAGAGAGTAGCACCAGGGAAACCGCTCTCCCCATTATTACTTCATTTACACCCCTACGCAAACACCTTGGCATTAACAACAGAGAAGCAAAGGGTAGAGCAGTTGCAATAGTTCATTGCAACTTCTTAGTTTTTAAGTTAACTGATGTCTACCAAAACTTCACCTTGAATCTTGTTCACATTTGCACAGCAAAACAATACTCCAGGAGCAACAGGATTGTGTTTTTTGGAGGGGAGCACTGAGGAGATGTTAGATAATATTTGGAACAAGGGTGGCAGAGGGACAACTACCCAGTGTGTGAAATGCTGGTAAGAGTATATTCATCTGGGAGGATAACAGGAAAATTACAGCAGTTTGTTTATTTTGTCTTCAGCTACACAATACTCTGGTCTCAGACAGACAGACATCCCAGCCTCATATTAGCCACCCCTTTGTAGTATGTGCTTTGCAACCATTTGTGTATTTATCTGTATAAGTGTGCAATTTAAGAAACCCTGAAAGTTCCACAAGCATTTTACAGAATGGGGCCTGGGGGATATTTTAAACACGCTAAGCCTAAGGCCTTGAAGAATTTAAGCCAATAAAGTTTTAGATGGGTTTAAAAAACTGTAAACCCCACCAAGTAGGGAGGAAAGGGAGATAAGGGGTAGAACATAAGTGGTCTGTCTTTAATGCAGGTCTCTCTCTACGTAGTGCCTAATAGAAGTATCACGGTTCTTAAGAAAGAATGATAAGCTTCTACCTCCATGCAAGACTTACCAGCACTTCTTCATAATTTTCATTTTCTGTTCTTAATTGAGCTCTATCCTCTTAGCACAGGAATCTGGACAATACAAATAGCTAGCTGCAATGCAGGCCAGTATTGAAGAATACTTTTAATTACAATTCTTCTGAATCCTTCCACCTATGTAGTCAGTCACTGATTTATTTCTTAAGACTCTATTTGCAAAAATATTAGTCTGTAGAGATGGGGGTGGGGGTGGTTCTTAAGGGCCCTTCACTAAACCGAGCTGCAGGAAGTGGTTACAGATAGAACTGTTAAGAGAGATTTGCACATTGCTGCAAAGCCACAAGCTCCCTTTTGTTTGCTGTCAAAACACTCAAAAAAAAGGTAGAGGTAAGTTACGCATTCAGGTAAACGGTTAACGTTCATGCTTCAAACAGGTATGCCGGTCATCTGAATAAATCCAGGAAGATTTAACTCTTTAAAATAAAAATACTTAATAGTATTTATTCACCATATTAAGTCACCACAGTAAAATTGTACAAGCTACAAGTAACCCAGGAAAGTTAAAAGCTACTAGAAACAATAGAAAGAAATACACAGCTTGTTGACAACAGACTAACACTGTTAGATCAAGGGAGACAATGGTTGATATACACTAGAGAGATCATGAGAACCTGTATTCAAAATGAAATTTCAAACAAAAATAAAGATGTCATGGCTACAAGTATTATACAGTGATAAATACTTCAAAAATATATTAAGATATATGGAAATTCTGGTTTTGACAGGGAAATCCAGAGAAATTCCAGCCTTCAATGGATTTCCAAATATACCAATTAAAGTTTTCAATAGTTAAATTCCTTTCAGTAAGAACAGATTTTGCAGCCATTTCTGCTTTTATATCAGTCCTCACCTATTTGTAGTGTAGACTACTATTCTTAGTCATATTTCCCTAATATTAAGCCATAATGTTCTTTACAACATAGGTACTCATTGCTCTAGACTAACCAATGAATTGCCTCTCAGTATTATGTGCAGTGCATCACATTTGGAGTTATAAACCATATTACATTACAGTTAGTGTTAGCTCACCTTACAGCATAGCTGAAGTTGTGTTCTAAAGTTACTCCCATTTAAACAAAATATCTTGAACAAAGGGTTTGGTTGCAAGACTGCCACGGCTTATTCTAGCATAACATTGAATACTCTGAAGTTACAGTACATGAATGAACTATGGCAATATTTAGATTACATCTTTCAAAGAAAGAGGTCCAGAGGATGGTCAGAGCCGATAAGCAACGTGTACATGCACAAATGGTGGCTTAGGTACACATTTTCATTTGTGCTGTTACTGGGTAGCAAGTAAAGCAGTTTATAGCCAAGGATGTGGTAAGACAATTCTCCAAGCCAGTTAAAAAATATAAACTTCTATCTTCTTAAAGAGTCAATCCTATAGAAAATAGACTGAAATCTAATTGGCAGTTTGTTGAGTACTTTTCATTGCAAGTTCCACTGGATCAGCCTATCGTACAGCCAAGAGAACAGCTAATCCTGCTAGTCCAAACCCTGCTGCTGCCATGATCGCACTGCTTATGGTACTGTTCTGGTCAGTTGGTTGAGAGCCATGTCCATTGAAGAAATGGCAGAAGCCATCCTAGAAAAGCAAAAGAAAGTGAGAATTTGAGTCTACTTGGGGTAAAGTAAAAACAACCATGCTTTGGTTATTTCAGTTGTTCACTACTAGAAGACAGATATCTGTAAACATGGTTTACAGTGCAACAACCACCTTCCTAGATGGAGACATTTAGTATTTCACTAATATATTTTTGCTTTTTTATGCAAGTCTCTGAATAGAGCTGGTTGTATTTTTTCTTCATTCACGCCTAGGAGAATATTTGAAACAGTGCATGGAAATTTCCACTTGAGATAGAAGTCTTAATGCGGCCCCTTCTCCCAGTTCCATGCACGATTCTGATTACACATGCTACTTGGAAAGTCTGCAAGTAACTCAATTCAGAGTTGACCTATGACAGAATGAAGCTGGCAGCTGCTCTTCCAGATCTTTATTCATGATAATCAAGAGTGGCAGTAATACAACACCAGATGGTCATGTTTGAACTCTGTTTGGCAGATATCTATGTAAACAAGTTATGCTCTTAATTTCTTCCGGAACTTTGTTCTTTACACTTTAATTTGTGCAAACAGTTAATGCATTTTTTGGTAAATGATAGTTTACATTTTAGCCAACAGTCATATTTCAATTAGCATTCAGGTGAGCAAGTGATCACTTAAAAAACACACAACTAACTTTTCCAAAAGGCAAAATAATGAAGCCAAAGGCTCTTAGAAAAGTTTATTTTATTCTTATTTGTACCAGCATCAAATGATCAGTACTATTTAAAATGATGTTTAAGAGATTGTTTAAAATGTCTCAGGTTTCAGAGTAGCAGCCGTGTTAGTCTGTATTCGCAAAAAGAAAAGGAGTACTTGTGGCACCTTAGAGACTAAAATTTATTAGAGCATAAGCTTTTGTGAGCTACAGCTCACTTCATCGGATGCATCCGATGAAGTGAGCTGTAGCTCACGAAAGCTCATGCTCTAATAAATTTGTTAGTCTCTAAGGTGCCACAAGTACTCCTTTTCTTTTTAAAATGTCTGAAATTGAACTAAATGCCTGGTATTCCACAATCATTTTGACCGTTCTCCAGATGTGTATTCCAAGTACAATAGAAAACTGTGCTTTGAGTCATATACAATGATTTTGGGAATACAATTGATCAGATTTTTTTTTTTTTAATTATTATTTACTCAGAGAGCCCCATCAATGCAATGACAGTTTTGGGAGCAAGTGGGGAACACTGCGTACCTCAAAGGAATCAAGCATATAGCTTAGTGGTGACTTGATATACAAATGAAATTCAAGACTTGCATGCAAATTCTGGACTATAAATATTTGGTGTTCCTACTTTGAAGTGTGTTGCTGAACTTAATAAAATAATCTGGTCTACATCTGTACTTTACTTTTCGGTTAAGCCTAGGGCCAAATCCTTGGCCCAGCGAAGTCAACAGTAAGATTTTCATGGACTTAATAAGGACAGGATTTGATACAAAGGTATTAGAAGTCAAAATGCGTTTGCTTAACTGATTTCTGAGAGCTTTAAACAAGACTAGCCCAACAGCATGTCAGCACACTTCTAGAAAGTGCATCTAGCATATTTCATATCCCTCATATCCTTAGTATGTTACTTGTTGGTTAAGGTATCTGCTAAAACACAAGGCAAACAGAGTCTTCTCTTAATTGAAAGAAGGGCATAGCATTTGAGTACTTCACACTGCACACAAGCTTGTTTGCATGTTAACAGAAAAAAATAACTTAAAGCTACATTGTGGCTTTGAAATGTAGTTTGTTGATTGCTTAACATTCAGAGAGACTAAATGACATGTTCTTGGAACCCTTGCCCAAATTCTTTCATTCAGTATATAATCAGACTTCAGCAGACTCTCTGCCTGAAGGGAAAAAAAAAACCCCAGATGTTCCTCTCCTAGGTTTTATTTGAAAATGGAGATCTGAATGCTTGGATACGAGTAACTGCATTACAAAGTGGTACCAAGTTCCTAGGTTGATGCTGGTGCTGCACTCTCCTAGGTCTGTTGCTAGGAATTCTGGGGACATATCCCATGGTTCTTTGTGCTGAGTGAACTGTGAGAACTTGTCTGTCCTGGGCACATGGAAGAATTGTGGGAGGGAACTGAAACTATCAGCACTTGGGCTGTGTAGTAACTGCAAAGTGGGTTGGTTACCAGCTCAAGTAAAAGCAGATCTTGGCTCTAACCCACACACCCCAGTTATATCAGCTAGCCTAGATTGAAAGCACCACCAAATTCAGTTGAGGGGTCTGTGTGCAGATTGGAGAGGGTTGAGGACAACACTCAAGAAAGAGCCCAGGCAAACTCTTCTGTGAAGATATACCCATATATTGTAATCACATTTTAATATTAAAGTCCAATGATGATAGGAAATAAATTTTCCCTATCATTTAGTGGCTGAATTATGCCTTGAAGCATGAGGGTGGGCAGTCTTTTTAAAGTCTTATCTAATGTAGGAGTGGATGTTCTTATCAAATGAAGCATTCCATTTTTGAATCCTACTAAGTTTTAGATTCAACTCCATAGCAATGGACTTCCACAAGATTGCTTCCTGTTACTTTTTAATTTCATTGGGTGTTCTATTTTGAAACAACCCAGTTTAATTTATGTAAGAAACATAACACCTCCATTATATCTTCTCTACCAGGATTTTGTCTCCATGTGTCAGACTTGTATTAAAAAAAGTAACATGTAGCAGATTTATATTTTGTTGCAAAACGTTTGGCAGCAAGGAACTAACCTAGGTAAAAAAATTATATGTGAACTAATCCCTGTTCCAACCTAGTTTTACAGTCTGACTGGGTTTCAGACTGCAACGTTTGTACGAATTTAGATGCATCTTTTCACATTTAGCAATAATTATGAAGTGGTGCTACTGTGTGTGACCACCTTTTGGGAACACTTCCTCCACTGAATTGCCTGAAATAAGACACCTTGAGTATACTAAATACGTCCTGACTCCTCTCCAACCGGATTAGAGCAAACAGCTTGTGCAGCTGCAATCCTACTAATAGGGTTCCATCATCTAATCTCTACTGGTGGAAACAGGCAGAGCCTGAGCAGTGACTATGATCCAGGGTCTCCATGAAGTCCTGCTAAAGTGATAAACAGAGTCTCATTTTTAGCCCAAATACTTGTTTCAAAGGCTTCATGTCATGCATTGCATAGTTTATAGAGTGCAAACCAATTCCAGACACCAATTTAAATGGTGCTTCAACTTCACTGTTAAAACAACAGGGTAGTAAAGATATCAAAATCTTGTCTACATGATAACTTCCATCAGTTTAACTCCCAGTGGTAACAAGTCTACTGGGCAACACTTTAATCTGTTTAATGCTTCATCACAGCTAGCCAAGATACAACTTCAGTTTGCCTGTCCCTCTTGACCTCCTTACCCACAGAGTGTATACTACAAAGAATACCATACAAAGAAACAGGAGATTTTACGAATTTAGTTAGCAAAGTTTTACACTCCATTCTCCCAGTTTGCATAAGCAAATTAAGTTATGAGACTAGACAGTGACAAGTTCTCTAAATATCCCACAGTTTATCGGTCACTGTGGCCATCTATACTATAATGCACAGCCACATTGACAAGACATTTCAGCATTTTAAAATTAGTGTCAGAAACCTGGTTCTGCTGGATCTGTAGCATTCAACACTCATTCTAGCAAACGCTGCATCTATAGAAACAAGCTTGGAAGCTGTAATTCACCATTGGTGGAAGCAGCAGTAGCACTGAGACACGGAAAGAACTTTAGTGTTACTAAAGTCTCATCTATATTAGAGCATCCACTATGGATAAATAACAATTAAGTTATTAGTGTGTACAAGGTAGTGCAATGCTGTGTCTAGTGTCCTTTCTTGCAATGGGTGTTAAATTTATCTGAGTGACCCCATCCATGCTAGTGACACAAACACTGGCTTGTCAGAGCACTACCTGACATCAGTTGTCCCACATGACTGAAAATCCCAGATCCTGTCTGCATTAAATAGAGCTGTGCTAGGAAGTGTCCCCCACTCGCCTGTATGGGAGATGATCTAGTTGGATAACATTGTTTGAAACTAAGCATAGCAGGCCCCTACACTACAATATGCCAGACTATCAGTAACAAAAGGCGCCCCCTCTCCCCCTCAAGGTAGGGAGAAGGGGTTTGGTAAATGGACTGCCTAGGGAGGTCAGGAAGCTCTTTCACTAGGGGATGGTTAAACAACAACGCCTACATCTCGGCAGCGGGTTACACAAGAGGACCTTGCGGTCCCTTCTAACCGCATGGGTCTCGGATTCTACTGGGAGCGGGGAATCGCACCGGGGTCAGGGAAGCTCCAGGCCACAGCATCCTCCTCAGGGCCTGGGACAGCATAGCTCCCATATATGGAAAAAATACCCAGCCTTGCGTGCAGACCGAGTCACCCTCCCCCGGAACCCCAGAGCGCGCGGGGCAGCTGCTCCCGCCGGGAAGGCCCTTGGAGCGGAGCGCGCTGCGCTGGGGAAGGGGCCCACACGCCAAAGGGGCGCTCTCCAGCGGGCAGCGGAATGGGAGAGTTTCTATGGTTAGTACCCGGCTCAGGTCAGAGCCTCCCCCAGCGGGCGGCAGCCCCCGGCCAGGGCGCGACCACGCGGCTCCAGTGCCGTGGGCTACACGGTCCCCAGCCCGGCCGCTGCAAACCGGCCCGGCCCGGCCTTACCCAGCCGCCGTGCGCCTCCAGCCACTCGCGCTTCTCCTCGGCCAGGTAGGCGGCCAGCACCTCGGCCAAGCGGCCCGCCTCCTCTCGGCTGCCCTGCTCGGCCAGCGCCGCCGCCAGGCTCCCCGCGAACACCACCAGCGCCAGCACCCGGCCCCAGTTCAGGCCGCCCTCCGCCTCCAGCTGCTCCGCCACCCGGCTCAGCAGCGCCGCCGGCTCCCGCCGCTCGTCCAGGGCCAGCGGGCGGCAGGCGCGGAAGAAGGGCCGCTCCCGGCTCTCCAGCTCGCTGGCCGCCCGCCGCAGCGTCTCGGCGGCGGGGCTGGGCGGCGGCGGCGGCGGCGGCAGCGCCGGGTCCCCCAGGCGGTGCTGGAAGTAATCGCCCAGCAGCAGCGCCGTCTGCTCCTTCAGCGAGCCCGGCATGGCTGAGCCTGCAGCCTCGCCGCCGCGGACTAAGCCGCTGCCCCCGCCGCGCCCACGTGTCCCCGGCATTGTCCGCCCCGCCCCGGCCCGGCCCGGCCCGCCAGGCCGCAGCTCACAGCCGGCCGCTAGGGGCCGCGTCCTGCGGCTGCCGCCCGGCGGCGCGTACCTGGGCCCCAGGCGTTCGTGGCCGGCCCCGGGTGCGGGTCGGGAGAGGATCTCGGCACTGGGGCGCCCATGTCCGGAGAATGGGGCGGATGGGTACCTGGGCACTAAGGGGCCGCCGTCCACCCGGGCACTAGGGGGCTGTATCCTGCCCCGGGGCGTGGGAGGGTATCTGGGAGTCTGCATCCTGCCCCGGGTGCAGGTACCCAGGCACTAGGGGGCCGTGTCCTGCCCTGGGAATGGGGCAGGTGGGTACCTAGGCACTAGGGGCCACCTTTTACCCCAGGGTGGGTACCCGGGCACTAGGGGGCTCTGTCCTGCCCAGGGGTGGAGCAGGAGGGTATCCGGGCACTAGGGAGGGCCAGGGAGATGACTTTGTATTTGATAAATGTTCGCCATGCACCTCATAGTAAGGGACCTTTCCAGTGCTTATTACAATACTCTGTCCTATTAATATGATTTCTAAACTAAAATATCAGGCAGAAAACATGGTAACTTTCCTGCCATGTTAATAAAAACAGCCTAGCCAGAGTCTTCTCTCAGGACAGTACACACAGTTTTTGTACTGGTATAACTTTGTTAGTTAGGGATGTGATTTTTTTTTTTTTAACTACCATGATTATAACCCCTAGGGTGGATGCACTTGTATTGGCATTCCCTTTCCTGCACAGGAATAAGCTATATTGGTACTACATTCACACTCAGGCCTTGAAACCAGTATAGTTAAAGCAGTTCAGTTTTTGTGCGTAGACAAGCCCCCACTTTATCTCCGTGTAAATCAAGAGTAAGAGGGGATCCATGCTCATTGTTTCTTGGTGCTTATATTTTCATTAGTATGCTTAGGCACAATTCACCACTGCTGAACCTTCAGTGTTATTTATAAGCCAGATCCTGTTCCCAGGAAAACTGAAGGGAGCAGGATTTGACCTGTAAAAATAACATACATATCCACTTCAGAAATGTGGATGAATTTTGTGGTAACAACAGGGTTTCCGCTGCATGTGGTTACACACCCATTTCCATATTTCTCCTTCATTAGAAGCCAAACGGATGTGATTGCACTTACAAATTCTTGACCTGCCTGACATCTTTGGAAAATAACACACCAAATACACAGCATCCACCTGGACTCCTATAAATGCCAAAAAATATACTGGATTCTTTTTAGACAAATATCAGAGTGAAATTAATCATGTGCAATGTAAACTAATTGCATTTACTCTTAAAAAAAGAGGCAAGAGATGCAACTTAAGATATAAAATATCAAAGCATTCAGGTGTTGTCAACAAGCTGTGAGTTGTAGGATAAAAACTATTACATTAAAAAAAGTGGGAGATGAAAACAGTTTCCAGAATTATGAACAAATTAATGGTTGAAAATCTCCAAGTGGCTGTTATTTATTTCCAGATCCACAGACAATCCAGATGTATTTACTGTATAGGTCAATTGTCTCACAAAAATAATCCGGGGTGGTACCGTTAAGCCCAGGCTTGAATCTGTAGATATACCAATAAAATTCTGGCACGTATTAAAACATTACTGGTCCAATCCTGCCCAGCCAAAACTGCTATTTAAGCCATGGGAATTGCAGGTGCACAAGGGAATATTGGCTGGCTGGGTTTTGCATTTACCAAAACAACAAAATGACATTTTCTTTTACATGGGCTTGTGGCTAAAGGTCCTACAAAATTTAGAGCTCAGAGTCATTTCTTTTATGAGAGCCGCTGGGCCAAATTCAGAGGTGCTTTTCAAGTATCTATTTTTAGGCAAGATTAAAATAAACGTAGTGCATTGGGTTAGTGGCTATACAGTGCAGCATATGGGGATGGGGAGAGGGAGGCAGAGAAGACTCAATATATACAAAAGTATTCTTATTAGCCAATGCTCAAATCAGCTGGCTGGGTTTTGCATTTACCAAAACAACACAATGACATTTTCTTTTACATGGGCTTGTGGCTAAAGCTCCTACAAAATTTAGAGCTCAGAGTCATTTCTTTTATGAAGCCGCTGGGCCAAATTCAGAGGTGCTTTTCAAGTATCTATTTTTAGGCAAGATTAAAATAAACGTAGTGCATTGGGTTAGTGGCTATACAGTGCAGCATATGGGGATGGGGAGAGGGAGGCAGAGAAGACTCAATATATACAAAAGTATTCTTATTAGCCAATGCTCAAATCAGCTGGCTGGGTTTTGCATTTACCAAAACAACACAATGACATTTTCTTTTACATGGGCTTGTGGCTAAAGCTCCTACAAAATTTAGAACTCAGAGTCATTTCTTTTATGAGAGCCGCTGGGCCAAATTCAGAGGTGCTTTTCAAGTATCTATTTTTAGGCAAGATTAAAATAAACGTAGTGCATTGGGTTAGTGGCTATACAGTGCAGCATATGGGGATGGGGAGAGGGAGGCAGAGAAGACTCAATATATACAAAAGTATTCTTATTAGCCAATGCTCAAATCAGAGCAACTGGATTCCTGGAGGATTGGAAGGAGGATTCAGTACCTTTCACTGTGAGGTCATGAGTTCAACTCCAGCCCAGGCTGGTAATGACCAAAATAGCTGGCTCTTTGGTGGCTCATGAGAATGGAGTTGGTGGCAGTCCAGATGTCCAATACCACTATTGTTGATAAGCGTCAATCTCAGCAAAGAGGCCAATAAGAGTAACTAACTGCGATGTACCCTGCGATGAAGTACCCTCTCACTCCTAGAGATGAACCCTTTAGAATAGGATCAAGACCCATTACAGGGCAGCTAATGTTGCTGTCTTTGCTGTACCTGTCCTGTGCGAAAGGGAAATCTTCTATCTTGAAGACTACATTACTTTTTATGAACAGCAAATCTACTCAGAAATAGTCTAAAAATATAGATATTTGGAATCAATCCGATTGCAGCTTGTTGTGGTTAGATCACTATCAAGAACTGGCCCGTTCTCCTGGGTTCATCACCAGGGCAAACTCAGTGCAACAACCCCATATAAGGTAATTGATTTTTTACCAGGGAAATTTAACTTTGGTTTATGAGTTAAATTTTGGATAAGAAACCTGGGACGTTACCTTTTTCTTTTCACTAGGGCAACTGTATAAAATTGTTTAAATCAGAGCTTTTCCCTGTAATTGTAAATCTTCCAGCAGGAATTTTCTATGGCATTTCCCATGGCAAGAGAGATATCCAGTAACTACTTCTCTAGCATGTTCCTGTTCCTCCCTTCCTGTTTATACATTAATTTTGTTTAACAGAACGAAGCAGTGCATGTTTGACAGTGAATTGGCCCTTGATGTAGCTTCCCTTTTATACTCAGCACTTTGAACATGTTTATGGTCAGTCGGTTCAATCCCTCTGCATTGCATCTCATTTACCACTGCTCCCCATGGGTGGATACTTCAGCTTACGTTATTACAGATCTAAGCAGTATTATATATAGTTACAAAGTTGTTCCTAATATTTAACCTAATCTCTTGCTGCAGATGAAGCTCATTACTGCTTGTTCTATCCTCAGTGGACATACAAAACAATTGATCACAGTCCTCTTTAGAATAGCCTTTAACATACTTCAAGACTATTATCAGGTCACCTCCCCACCAGTCTTCTCGTCTCAAGACTAAACATACCCAGGTTTTTTTTAAGCCTTTCCTCATTGGTTAGTTTTTCTAAACCTTTTTATCATTTTTGTTGCACTGCTCTGGACTCTCTCCAATTTGCCCACATCTTTCCTAAAGTGTGGTGCCCAGAACTGGACACAGTACTCCATTTGAGGCCTCTCCAGTGCAGAGTAAAGACACAATTATATACTAATACATACTATATATTAAATGATATACTTTTTCACAACAGCATCACATTGTTGACTCATATTCAATTTGTGATCCACTATAGTTGCCAGAGTCTTTTCAGCAGTACTTCCTCTTAGCCAGTTTCCCCATTTTGTAGTTGTGCATTTGATTTTTCCTTCCTAAGTAGTTTGCAGTTTCTCTATTGAATTTCATCTTGTTGAACTCAGATAAATTCTCCAATTGGTCAAAGTAATTTTGAATTTTAATACTGTCCTCCAAAGTGCTTGTAATCCCTACCACCTTGGTGCCATCTGCAAATTTTATAAGCAGACTTTCCACTCCATTATCCAAATTATTAATTAAAATATTGAATAGTACTGGACCCAGGACTGACTCTTGCAGGATCCCACTAAATACATCATCCTGGTTTGACAGCAAATTGCTAACTAGTCTTTGAGTACAGTCTTTCAGCCCATTGGGCACTCCTCTTATACTAATTTCATCTAGATCACATTTCCTTAGTTTGCTTATGAGACTATCATGTAGGATTGTGTCAAAAACCTTACAAAAAAATCAAGATATATCACATCTACTGCTTCCCCTCCCCCCCATCCATTGGTTAGGCCAGTAATCCCATCAAAGAAGGAAGTTAGATTGGTTTGCCATGTTTTCTTCTTAACAAATCCATGCTGGCTATTCCTTTTAACTCCTATTATCTTCTAGGTGCTCACAGATTCATTGTTTAATCATTTGTTCCAGAGTCCTTCCAGGTACTGGTCTATAATACCCCATGTCCTGTCTCCCTTTTTAAAGATAGGTACTATGTTTGCCCTTTTGCAGTCCTCTGGGACCTAATATCCTCCAGCAGTTCTCTCCTTTTTCCTTACTGAAGGGATGGAGGAATTAGCAGATATCATGCGAGATCTGTCTCCGCAGCATTGCCTTTGCTCACCATGGCTCTTTCCACATGGCAAGGGATACAAATACTTTCTAGCATATTCAGATTCTGACTGTATCAGGTCCTTCATAGGACAAATGAGCAGTTAGTTACAGGGCAAAGTCCTTGGTACCATGAGCATATGCCAAGGAGTGGAAACAATAGTGTAATCAAAAGCATCTAACTTAAGTGCAAGAGGACTATAAATACACATTTTCTCAATATGTAAAATATGATTTATTATATTTAGGCCATTCATAAGTATCAACACAATGCAGTCTGTTCAAAAACAAGTGTCTTACCAATAAATATTATCTAAACAATATTAATTTTTTGAACAAATGCATACAGTGTAGTAACTCAATATTGCACAATGAGCTCCAGATGCCATATTACAATTTCCACAATGCATTCAATTTGTTACAGGGATAATTTGCCACAAATATTGCAAAGCATTGGAGCGGACTTTTCCAAGCAGGAACAAGTGAACTATTTCAACAAGGAGTGAAGGCTGATCTTCTCCATGTAAAGTGAATGATTGTGTCAATGTCCTAAATTAATTAGTTCTGGATTTATGGAACTATATGTTTTCATGAATGAGGAGACTTTGTTTCTAGTACAATTACACTACACAATTTTTTTTAAAGAAAATCACTTATTAAATTGGATGAAATTATGAACTACCAACCCCAATAGCCAATTGTTTACTCTTGACCGAATCTAAATATAAAATTTACCTTTCATCTTTTCAGAGATATACCTTATTTATTACATTTTGAAAGCCTGACTGTACTACCCTCTCTCACAATGAGTAGTACCTTACTCCTCAAATACATCCTTCCAATTCAATGGGACTATTTTAGCAGTAAGGTACCATTCAGTATGAGCAAAGAAGGCCCTGTCCTTCAGTCTGTCCTTAATAGTTTTCAGTATATGAACACAGCTACAGCTTTGGATATATAATTGGATATGTATGGGCACAGCCATTGTATATTACATGACAACTTTCACCCATAGGGCCAGACTGTGCAAACATTTGCTGCTAGACATTGTTGGATGAGGAGTCCCATTGGCTTGACTCACTGTAGTAAGCAGTATGGCTGTAACAAGTGTTGGCACAATTGGGCCCTTAAACAATGTTCCCAGTTTTCACTTTTGTGCATTTTCCATATAGGTTCTGATCCTACAGTCCTACTAGGATAAAATATTATTACCTTCAGTGGGAGCTTTGTCAATGGAAAAACGGTGGAATTCAGCTCAGAGAGTCTGATTCTCATTTACACTAAGGACACTTTATGCTGCTCTGACATTGTAAAGGGGCCTTAGCATTGAAATATATTGCCCTGATAGCATGTTAAGGCTGCTTTCCACAGCTAGAATGGTATAAAGTGGCCTTGATGTAAATGAGAGCCCGGACCAGAGAATGAGTATGGCTGACTTGTAAAGATTTTATTATCAGTATCATTATTAGTGCTTAGAAGTAGTATCTCTAATTCAAAGAAAATTAATTCACCAAGTGATACAATTAATAATTTCTATGAAACTATTGGTTAAAATATTGCCTTATGATTATATAAACCATGAATTATACTACTTGTCTTTGTAGCTTATCTTTATAAGTTTAACTGAATTCTTTAAATTCAGGTCACAGAGATGAAATTGTTAATTTCATCTAAAAGGATACAAGAACAAACAGGGATTGAAATGACTTTTTTTAAACCAGAAAATATACTTTTTATGACAGCTAGTATCTTCAACATTAGATTCTTTGCTCCCTAATTACCACCAGTGTGGAATCATCTGTGACTCCATCATAAAGTGAAGTATCAGAAAGCAAATTTGCTTTTTAACTTTTCACATCAAAATTCAATGTAGTACTACGGAATGTTTCAAAAGTCATAGATGATTCCCAGATAAAATCAGGTGTCTGGTTTTTGCAAATTTACTTTAAAAAAATCAATTCTTGCAAATAATAAATACATAATGTGCACGGGATTACAAAATTCTATGATACAGATGATTTCAGAGAAAAGTCTGGTTTTAGAATGATCTAAACTATCTCTAATAAAAGAAGGTAGTCTCAAAAACATTTTATTTTACTACAAATTGATGTTTGCGATGTGTTAAAAGCAGATTATCTTTGCTATCTAGTTGTGTTTATTTGTGTTTTCAATAACATTTGATAGTGTAGCTAATATACTGAATTAATTCCTGGCTAACAAGTTGTCCTAGCTTGTTTTTTGTTTTTGTTTTATTTTGATTTGCATCTCATCAATAAGTCATGGAAACTACAATAGAAATGCTACATCTTTCTAAAGGACATTTCACATTTGCAGATTGAAATTTTTTTTTTTGGTAGCCCAAGGTTTCAATCTTCTTTTGTACTTGAAAACAGCATTGTGCCTTATGCCCAGATCTGTAGAGATAAAAGTCAAACAATTCTTTAGGGAATTTTAGTTTATATTCCATACAAACACACAGATTTACAAAAGCCTGGTTAATTTGCAAGAGAGCCAAATTCTTTTCTTGGAACTTGTAAATTATGTTAATGGTAAAGAGTTGAGGGTGGAGCAGTAACTTTAACTGATAATTTCATAATTTCCCAGTGTTTAATTGTTTAGTGATAATGTTCTGCTAACACTTTCTTTTAATGGTGAATATGTTCTTGATCTGGGGAAATATTTAGGCCTTATCTATTGTTTGCAGCAGTAGCCATGATATCATGGGGCTTTAATTTCTTTGGAAACAACTGGTTTCATATTCCATCCCCTGGACATTTTCTATAATGAATTTACCAATGGAAATCCCTGTATTTTTGGCAAGAAAAATCCCTTACTCGTAGAGTGTGATCCCATGATCCTGAGCAGAAAGCAGTTCCATCAGGTGAAACTCGTAAGGTGCTAACTCTGTTTTCATGACCAAACAGAATGGATACACGAGACCCTTTCAGAACATCCCATACATTTATGGTGTAATCATTGTAACCACCAAATAGTAGGCGACCTGCAAACAATCACATTTATGAAGATTAATGGCTTAAATGGTTAAACTTCTAAGTAATAACAGTTAATGAAAGGAGAGGAAGGAGGGTTTTCTGGCTGAAGCAAAAGGTGTTGGTAAGAAGTCTGACGCAGAGTCAGGAACAGAAGTCAGATCTCCTGATACTCAATCCTATGCCTTAAATATGAGGCCATCCTCACTCTACTTTCATGGGCAATATAGGATGTTGCTTCAACACAAAGGTGTATATGTTCCTTCTAAATTGGACTAAATTACTCTTTATGCATTTCAAAGCAAAATCATGCAAGTCCAGCCTCAGATTTTGGGTGCCCGCTTTGCTACAGAAAATGTATTTTACTTTGTAAGTACATGACACTTAACATGTCAATATCGTGGCTCTGCATGGATATTGATTGCCAGTTATAGCTGACCAGCAGAGGCCATCTTCTGCAACTGAAAAGTAATGGTATTTGAGCCCTCTTATTTAAAAGAGTATTAAAAATTCCATGATTGCACTTATTAAAAACATGTTACAGATGAAAGATTCATTCAAAAGGGGGATATAGACTGAAGGCAAATATAGCACTTTAACAATTAATATCAGACAAAAATATTCTGATCACATTCTGGGTATGTTTATAAAATTGTTTATAAAGGGTTACCAAGTGATTAATAGACGTTTTAATAAATGGTTAATCAATTATAGCTTGTTATATAGAGTCCAACAGTTCAATATCTTGAGCACAACTATGACTTATATACAGCAACTTATATACACCTACAGCAACTTCTACTCATGTGCTTATAACCACCTATATCATATACTACTCAGGTCTGTAACATGCTTATAACATCTATTAATCATTTATTAAACTTTTATGAACCATTTATAGTATACCCTAAATACAAAAAGTGACCAATATTCTATATCTAGTTGCATTTGAGGTGGATTTAAAAGTGATGGGTGAAGTCCTGGTCCCACTGAAGTTAATGGCAAAACTCCCATTGACTTCAATAGGGCCAGGATTTTACCCCATAACCGCATATTATTTGTTGATAAAATTTAAAAATAACCAATTACATTACTTAATAAAAAATCTTTTACAAAGAAAAGATATTTTAATGGATGGAAAATTTCTCTCCATATTTAATTTAGCTTGTTTCTAATAACAAATATTCTCAATTTAAACTGAAAAAAGTATTACATTACAACCTCAGCTGCATCCCTGTCTAAATGCCTCGCCGCAGCAAAAACCAACATATCCCCCAAAATTCAAATCTCACCACTGAGAGAGAAATCCACGCTAGAAGCTCCAAAAATGATGCTCTCTTTGGAATAAATTGCTACTTCTCGATCTGCACGAAGGTCATATAAACGACACTAGAATTAAAGCAAAAACAACATACGTTCATCACTAAGGATTATACCCAATTGCTAATCCCTCACCCTGTGCAAAGCATGAGAAAGGGGACAGGAATTCCAACCCTGTGGGCATGATGTGGAATGGCTGTGCAGCTTCTGCTCTTCTGCCCATGGGCCATCAGAGTACCTGGGACCACTGCACAGGCTGTTTAGACATGTAGAAAATTGTGACCTAAATGACCTAAGGTTGACTGGCCTCAACTTAGCGATCTGCTGGCCATCCCTCAAATCATCTCTCCATGGTGACACAGAGAGGAACTGTGGGTTCCTGGATTCAGAGTATCCACATACAGCTCTTCCACAGTCTATATGCCCTCCTGCTTCATGATGCGTTTACAATTGGAGAGTAGGTACAGCCTTTTAGGGCTGGCCAGAAAACAATAATTCCATTTCACGCAAAAATGGAAGCTTTCAGAATTTGTTTTCATTCTGCATCAGGATGAAAAGCAACTTTCACAATTTTTCACAAGAAACCACAGAGGGACATTCTAGAAAATTCCATCCTAGAGCTGAGAAAGCTTCCCAACGGAAGTTTAACCACAATCAATACATTTCCACACAACGTTTCGGTTTTGATGTAGAAGAATCAGCATTTTCCAAACAAAAAACCCCACACCTTTTGCTGAAAAATTTCCAATCAGCCCTACAGTCTTTGGCTTCACATGTACATTTATTTGCTAATACGTTTTAACTTGTTTAATATGGAAACTTCTATATTCAGACCAAAAATTTCAGCAGCCTGGAGAACAGCACTTACTTAGCCCTGAAATCATATGTGTTTTTGAAACTGTATTTCAACTAACCTGCCTCAATAAGTTAAGTCTAAGCAAACACTGGCTAGCTAGGTTTGTTAAAATTAAGTCTTACTAATGAAATGTGGCTGATATTCAAGTCTGTGCATAAAGCAGAGACTATATTATTCACAGACCTGTTATAAATTGCAAGGTATTTGAAGTCAGCGTTTCCTGGCGCTATGAGCTAATGAATAATTCTGTCAGAAAATTCTGACAAATGGGTCAGTTCACTCCAAGTGAGAAAACACCTATATAAACATACATTTATGACAGCCCATCAATCAGTCAGGACACTCAGTTCCACAGCATCCCCATCCATTCTTTCTGGGTGACAGAAGAAGTCGTACAGTGCTGCTCTCAACATTCTCAAAGCAGCAATTTGCTATTTCTAATTTAAAAACAAACAAACCCAGTAGTGAGAGGAACTGACCCACCTTCATCCCCCAACGTATGAAGATGGAATTTTCCATTCTTCTATTAGTTTGGAGGAATTCACACACATTTGATTAGATTTTTTTTTTAAACTAATAGCACAGTTGCCATAGTTTGTGGTACTTTTGAAAAATGAGTGTGTTCTCATATGAATTTTAATGATGGAGAATTTCTCCATTTCATTGCCTCCACAACGCAGATGCTTACAGTATGATACCCTGTACTCTCAGCTAGATATATTAATTTATAACAGAGCTTTTGGCTTCTAAAAACAGCATGCATTTTGTCCAGAAAAACGCACAAAATGTCTGATCCCAACCCATTGAAGTAAATAGAAATGTTTCCATTGAGTTAAATCAGCTCTGGATTAGGCCCAAAATTTGTTATATTGTCTGAGTACTTCAGTAGGACTTTGCGTTCCACCCAAGCTTAAAGGCAATGCTTGAGCAAACAGAAAATATCTCCAAATTCCTTCTGAAGATCCCCTTTTGAAGTCTGACAAATTTCAGCCCAGATTCTGATTCTTTTGTACCTATATGGAGACCCATTGACTTCAGTGGGGTCTGCGTACGAGGATCATGTTGCAGAACTGGATTTTTATGGGATAATAGTATATTGCATGTAATATACTGACTTAATGTGCCATGTCCTTTCCTAGGGTCTTATCCATAGATTTGAAGGTCAGAAGGAACCATTAAATCATCTTGTCTGGCCTTCTGCATAATGGAGGCCATAGAATTTCATCCAGTTTCTCCTGTATTGAGCTGTTAACTTGAGTGTGGCTAAAACATACCTTTCACAAAAACATCCAATCTTACCCTGAAGTCTTCAAGAGTCATAGAATCCACCACTAAATACAGAATAAAGGCCTACTAATGCAACTAGCTGCTGGAGTTACTCCCTTACGTCAAGGGATAGAGAACTGTGCGCTGGTGCTTAAAAACCCATATCCTGTCTTTGCTGATGCCTCATGATGGGGCTGTTATATGTTCACCACTTTTCAGAGGGTAAAGCTGATGTTAGTTCCTATAAGAATTTCTCTCTGACGTGAGAACATAAATTTGAGTGAAGTGCAAACACACATATTGATACAGCATCAATTAGTCTCCACATGAACACTTGGAAGTTGGACAGTCTATATTCCAGAAGAAGGTTGGCGCAGAGCTAAACTTTGCTTGTGTTTTGGTGACTTCAGGATTGTTGCAGCCCAGAGTACATTAGACTGACACAGTGCTGACAGACTGGCCCGAGCAGCAGCTTAAAGCTACCTTTGCACAACCACTTGTGACTTCTGCTCTATCATCTGGCCTCACCAGAGGATTTGGGCCAGATCATAGAGCAACCACAGAGGGGAAGGAGTTTAGCCCTCCTAGTAGTTCCCAAGAATGGAGCACAATTTAAAATGGCAGCAAGTCAGTTGAAGGTTTTAAGGGAAAATTTTCAGCTGGACTCTATTTATGTACCTACAAAACTCGGGGGAGCATATAGCAGCACATACAAATTTAGTTTGCTTGTGTAAACAGATGTGACTGCAAATTTTACAGGCAGATTAATGGAGAGAGTTTGAGTATTTGCCTAAAAATCTTTTTGAAACTCGTTGTATGCCTCCCATAGTGACGCTGCTCATCTGATAGCATGGATGAAGCTGGAAGATCTCACCCAGAAATCCTCCCAACCAAAAGCTTCCAAAGGCCAGCTAGGAATTCTGCAAGCATTTCCCTATATCCACATAATAACAACTTGGGTCTAATAAAATCACTTCATGTCAGCTGTGAATTAGGTCCATTCTTTGTAGGGATTTATGATATGAGACTTAACAAATCTTTTCTAAATGAAATTCTTGAATAAACTTACTGTGGCATCATCAGAGCCAGAGGCAAAAGCATCCCCACTTGGGTAGTATCTGTGCGGGGGGGGGGGGGGAAGAGTACAATGATGTGTTAGTCAAATGAAGTAGGCTTTCAGAAATAAAAACAACATGTAGCTTAATATTACACTGTTGTAAAAGTGTTTGGCCAGAAACGCACTGACCTGACACTATTGATATCTGATTCGTGAGTTTCGAATGACTGGATACACTGTCCAGACCTCATGTCCCAAACCATAGCTTTCTTGTCACACCCCTAAAAAGAGAAATAATTACCCCAGTTATACACACACCAATTCTCACAGGTGAAATCAATCCCACATAAGACTTAAACACCCCCTTTCAATTCCAATTAAGCTCTGTACCTCACATCTCCTAAAAGGATACACTTTAGCAAAGCTGCTCCAGATACTGAGGGTATATTTTCAGAAAGCCTGAAACTTGGTCCGCCTTTTTATGAGCACACAAAGATTTGCAGGAACAAATTTGAGTACTTGCACCACTTTTACTGCCTGTTTTGCACCTGCAATTGATTAGGAGGCCGCACCAGCACTCATTTACACCTGCAATTCAGTTATGCATGTAAATGTTGTAGCACAGAAACTGGGCCACAGACCCCTGAAACTTTACCCATAGGTGTCTGGCAGAAATACATGCAGTGAGATTGTACAGAAGAACCTTGCAGTTGTTTCTGAAACTTTCTGAAATAAATACATTATGATTAGATAGATAGGTAGAATACTCCCCTTGCAGTACGTAAAAGGAGCTGTTAGAGAATTACAGGCTGCAAAACAATAGTTCAGTTAAACTACTCAGCCACTGTCTTCTCTATCTTTTTCATCCTTTGTCCTATTTATTTCCTTTCTTTCTTCCCCAGGAAATGTTCTCTTGTTGTGAACAGTAGTTTAATAATCAGAAGAAGCACAAGACTATCTAATTACACTGCGCTACAGCAGATAAGAAATTGGGTTTGCTGTTTCTTATATGGATAGCACTCATAGGTTGAACAGAGTGCTGAAAGTCAGGATCCTTCCGAGTTCTAATCTTGGCTCTAATGCCGACTCGTTGCGTGGCCTTTGGCAAACCACATGGGTCCAGATTTTCAGAAGTAGCTTCTAAGTTTTGGCACCCAGTTTTAGAAACCACTAGGGTAGGGGTGGGTAAACTGCAGCCCATGGGCCGGATCCAGCCTACCAGCAATTTTAATCCAGCCCTTGAGCTCCCGCTGGGGAGTGGGGTCTGGGGCCTATGCCCCGTTCATAGGCGTTGAATCAGTGGGTGCTCTGAGGCTGGAGCACCCATGGGGAAAAATAAGTGGGTGCTCTGCCCCCACTAACAGCCAAGCTCCCCTCCCCCCTGCCTCACCACCTCCTCCTCCCCGCTGGGTGCGCCACGTCCCTGCTCCTCCACCTGCCCCCCAGTTTGACAGCGTACTGGGAAGGAGAAGAGCAGGAAGGTGGTGCGCTCAGGGGAAGAGGCGGGGCTGGGGAAGGGGTTGGAATAGGGACAGGGAGGGGGTGGGGACTTTGGGGTAGGGGTCACATGGAAGGGGTGGAGTGGGGGCAGGGCCAGGGGTCCGGTGTAGGGGGATGTCGAGCACCCAGGGGAAAGCAGGGAAGCAGCACTCCAGCCGGGGAGCAGATTCGGGAGCCACTCCACATGGCTCCCATAAGCAGCGGCATGGCCCCTTCCAGCACTCCAGCTGGGGACCAGGGTCTGGGGCTGCGCCACACAGCTCCCAGAAGCAGCGGCATGGCCCTCCCCTCTGGCTGCTACGCATAGGAGCAGTCAGGGACCAGCGCTCTGCATGCTGCCCTGCCCCAAGTGCCGCCCCTGCAGCTCTCATTGGCTGGGAACTGCAATCAATGGGAGGTGCAGGGGTAGTGCCTGTGGACGGGGCAGTGCACAGAGCCGCCAGGCCACGCCTTGCGTAGGAGCCAGAGAAGTGACGTACCACTGCTTCTGGGAGCTGCTTGAGGTAAGCGCTGCCTGGAACCTGCACCCCTGAGCTCCTCCCCATGCCCCAACCCAAAGTTTGCCCACCTCTGCAAGAAGGCCTGATTTTCTGAGCTGCTGAGCACCCCACACCTCCAGCTGAATTCAATGGGAGCTGCAAAAGGTCAATATCCCAAAACAATCAAGCCGTAGAGGTTTATATAGCAGAGGCTCCAAAATGGAGGCAGCCAAAATTAGAGGATTACACAACATGATGTTTGAATCTCCAATGGCCGTTTCTTGCCAGCACTCCTACAGTTGCTACCAGTGGTGGAGATGCAGCGCAGCAGCGACAGGCTGGAAATCAACTCTCGAGTAGCCATAGCCCAGGGCTGTACATGCTGAGTGCCACCTTCTCATCAAACACTAAAAATCACTTTCTGGTGCCCCAGGCTGCTGCCCTAATGCTGTTTCTGTAGCTGTATTCTGCAATACCCACCATGCCTTAACTGACTCGCTCATCGCTTAACATGTTTGATATAAAAAATTACTACTTAATATTTAAAATTTTATGGTGCATTCTTCAAATAACCTTAACTAGAAAATGAAACAGTTGCAATAATCTCAACCAGGGATAGCTCCATCCATGGCTCTGAAGCCATGTCCTTAATAGCTAGTTTGGTATTCAACATACCTGCAAGAAAAAGAGGGTAAAGAATTTTCCAACTGGGGCCTGCTGTTGCAAGGTGCAGAGCATGACTTGGGATGGGTTGACTACACTCACAACTCTCACTGAGATCACCCAACGACTCCTAAGAGGTGCTCAACACCTCACAGGGTCAGGCCCACAATGGTCTCATGGAGAAGACACTGGTTCTTCTTTTGGGAGTCTTGTCTTCGCCACTGACCTATTGTGTGACCTTGGACAAGTCACTTCACCTCTCTCTGCCTCTGTTTCCTCTCCAGCTTTTGTTGGTCTTGCGGGCTTAGGCTACACCTACACTACAAGCTAGTGATGTGATTCCCAGCTCACGTACACATACTTGCACTAGCTCGATAACAGCTAGTATAAATAGTGTAAAAATAGCGATGTAGCCAAGATAGCGCAGGCAGGGGGGCCAGTTTAGCCATGCAGTGAACAAACCCACTCACATACGCAGCAAGGCTAAGCTCTGCCGCCACTACCCAGGCAGCGGCTGTCCTACTGTTTATACTTGAACTAGCATAAGTATATGTATGCCAGCTGGAAAGCACACCCCTAGCTTGTAGTATAGACATAGCCTAAGCTCATCAGGCCAGGGACCATTTCTTACTGCATGCGTGTACAAACCTAGCATAATCAGGCCTTGATCTCAGGTGGGGTCTCTAGGCACTACAATAATACAAATAAGAATAGAAACAAACATCTGCAAATCAGTGACAAGAAA
The DNA here is from genome assembly GCF_009764565.3 of Dermochelys coriacea. NCBI lineage: Eukaryota > Metazoa > Chordata > Testudines > Dermochelyidae > Dermochelys > Dermochelys coriacea. The sequence goes on along the minus strand of NC_050077.1, from coordinate 62,972,727 downwards.
AAAAAAATCAGATTTTTTTGGGAGGAGGGGGGAACCATATTTAAAGAACTATGAAAACAGTAACATGAGAAAGAGAGGGTAATAACTAGACTTAGCACGTGAGGCCCTCTGCCTGCCTTTCTGTTCAGGTCTCCATAGTCACCAGAAGCATGTGGTGAACATATTATAGGCCAATCCTGCTATGCGTTACTGCGTAGTTAGTGCATGCCTCCTCAGGAGGCTATAGTATATGCATTATTTATTTTTAAGAAGACATAATTGCTGGTTTAACTAAACAGTCTCCTCGTGAGCCATTCCTCTCTCTTTCAAATCCCTTGTGAAATTAAATCACAATTCTTCACTTATGATGCCATTATTTAAATGGAAGAACTTTCCTTCTGGTACCAAAGCACCAGATAATTAATCCTCAGCCCGGAGAAGGAACTACATTGGAAAGGGAACATTTTGGATTTCAAAACCCACTCACATTCAGGGCCCAGCCCTGCGTTCCTTGCATGCCCACCACTCTCACTGACATCTATAGGAGTTTGGGATGCAAGAACAATGCGCAACCTGGTCCTTCACATACACAGTTCTTGTACTGATTCCTCTGGGTGGAGATCGGTTCTTTAAAGGGGCAAAATCCCTGCATGGAGCAGGTTATTCATTTTTAATGGAACTAAACAGGTGTTGAGTACAGAAACCAAGGGTTCAATCCTGAGGGCACACTTCAGCAGAAAAAGGCAGAGGTTACTCTAAGGCCTGGTCTACACACTATTTTTGTACGGATGTAACTATTTCAATTCTGGGACTGATTTTTAGCTCAATAGTTAAAACTGGTCAACCCTTCCTGTGCATGCAGTTGCCCCCATGTAAATATGATTATATGGGCATAGCTTAATCCCTTACATTTATGGGAAAAGCTATCCTAGTGTATGCACCTTTACACCAAAATAACTGCACCCACACTAGGGGGCTGAACCACTTTAACTATACCAGTGTCAAACTAACATATGGTATGTCTTCACTGCAGAGTTAACTTGATTTACCGGCACTTGAATTACTCCACTGGAGTTAGACTAGCTCAGATGAGAGCAGCCACACTGTGAAATGACATTTGAGCTGCTGTGTCCACACTGGGGCTGCACACTCTCATGTGTGGCATGAAGATTTCTGGAGTCATATACTGTAGTTCTCTGCACTGCAGTGAGCTTAACCACTTTAACTATACCAGTGTCAAACTAACATATGGTATGTCTTCACTGCAGAGTTAACTTGATTTACCGGCACTTGAATTACTCCACTGGAGTTAGACTAGCTCAGATGAGAGCAGCCACACTGTGAAATGACATTTGAGCTGCTGTGTCCACACTGGGGCTGCACACTCTCATGTGTGGCATGAAGATTTCTGGAGTCATATACTGTAGTTCTCTGCACTGCAGTGAGCTTAATGGCTCTAGGCATTCTCTCAGAAGAGGTAAGCGGAATGTCCGGGTTCCAGTAACACAGACACAGGTAACTAACCGCTTTCATGTTCTCTCCACAGGTACCAATGCGGAGAGTGGACCAGATGATATGTCTGGGGGGAGAAAGCAGAAGGAGACTCCGCTGGTTGGGAGGCATGAGATGCGATGTCCTGAGGTTGGGGGTTCCACGACCACCACTCCCAAGAGGAGAAGGCGGGTGGTGGTGGTCGGGGACTCTCTCCTCCGGGGGACTGAGTCATCTATCTGCCGCCCTGACCGGGAAAACCGAGAAGTCTGCTGCTTGCCAGGGGCTAAGATTCGTGATGTGACGGAGAGACTGCCGAGACTCATCAAGCCCTCGGATCGCTACCCCTTCCTGCTTCTCCACGTGGGCACCAATGATACTGCCAAGAATGACCTTGAGCGGATCACTGCGGACTACGTGGCTCTGGGAAGAAGGATAAAGGAGTTGGAGGCGCAAGTGGTGTTCTCGTCCATCCTCCCCGTGGAAGGAAAAGGCCTGGGTAGGGACCGTCGAATCGTGGAGGTCAACGAATGGCTACGCAGGTGGTGTCGGAGAGAAGGCTTTGGATTCTTTGACCATGGGATGGTGTTCCATGAAGGAGGAGTGCTGGGCAGAGACGGGCTCCATCTTACGAAGAGAGGGAAGAACATCTTTGCCAGCAGGCTGGCTAACCTAGTGAGGAGGGCTTTAAACTAGGTTCACCGGGGGAAGGAGACCAAAGCCCTGAGGTAAGTGGGAAAGCGGGATACCGGGAGGAAGCACAGGCAGGAATGTCTGTGAGGGGAGGGCTCCTGCCTCATACTGGGAATGAGGGGCGATCAACAGGTTATCTCAAGTGCTTATATACAAATGCACAAAGCCTTGGAAACAAGCAGGGAGAACTGGAGGTCCTGGTGATGTCAAGGAATTATGACGTGATTGGAATAACAGAGACTTGGTGGGATAACTCACATGACTGGAGTACAGTCATGGATGGTTATAAACTGTTCAGGAAGGACAGGCAGGGCAGAAAAGGTGGGGGAGTAGCACTGTATGTAAGGGAGCAGTATGACTGCTCAGAGCTCCGGTACGAAACTGTGGAAAAACCTGAGTGTCTCTGGATTAAGTTTAGAAGTGTGTGCAACAAGAGTGATGTCATGGTGGGAGTCTGCTATAGACCACCGGACCAGGGGGATGAGGTGGATGAGGCTTTCTTCCGGCAACTCACGGAAGCTACTAGATCGCATGCCCTGATTCTCATGGGTGACTTTAATTTTCCTGATATCTGCTGGGAGAGCAATACAGCGGTGCATAGACAATCCAGGAAGTTTTTGGAAAGCGTAGGGGACAATTTCCTGGTGCAAGTGCTAGGGGAGCCAACTAGGGGGAGCGCTTTTCTTGACCTGCTGCTCACAAACCGGGTAGAATTAGTGGGGGAAGCAAAAGTGGATGGGAATCTGGGAGGCAGTGACCATGAGTTGGTTGAGTTCAGGATCCTGACGCAGGGAAGAAAGGTAAGCAGCAGGATACGGACCCTGGACTTCAGGAAAGCAGACTTTGACTCCCTCAGGGAACAGATGGCCAGGATCCCCTGGGGGACTAACATGAAAGGGAAGGGAGTCCAGGAGAGCTGGCTGTATTTCAAGGAATCCCTGTTGAGGTTACAGGGACAAACCATCCCGATGAGTCGAAAGAATAGTAAATATGGCAGGCGACCAGCTTGGCTTAATGGTGAAATCTTAGCGGATCTTAAACATAAAAAAGAAGCTTACAAGAAGTGGAAGGTTGGACATATGACCAGGGAAGAGTATAAAAATAGTGCTCGGGCATGTAGGAAAGATATCAGGAGGGCCAAATCGCACCTGGAGCTGCAGCTAGCAAGAGATGTCAAGAGTAACAAGAAGGGTTTCTTCAGGTATGTTGGCAACAAGAAGAAAGCCAAGGAAAGTGTGGGCCCCTTACTGAATGAGGGAGGCAAGCTAGTGACAGAGGATGTGGAAAAAGCTAATGTACTCAATGCTTTTTTTGCCTCTGTTTTCACTAACAAGGTCAGCTCCCAGACTGCTGTGCTGGGCATCACAAAATGGGGAAGAGATGGCCAGCCCTCTGTAGAGATAGAGGTGGTTAGGGACTATTTAGAAAAGCTGGACGTGCACAAGTCCATGGGGCCGGACGAATTGCATCCGAGAGTGCTGAGGGAATTGGCGGCTGTGATTGCAGAGCCCTTGGCCATTATCTTTGAAAACTCGTGGCGAACGGGGGAAGTCCCGGATGACTGGAAAAAGGCTAATGTAGTGCCCATCTTTAAAAAAGGGAAGAAGGAGGATCCTGGGAACTACAGGCCGGTCAGCCTCACCTCAGTCCCTGGAAAAATCATGGAGCAGGTCCTCAAAGAATCAATCCTGAAGCACTTAGAGGAGAGGAAAGTGATCAGGAACAGTCAGCATGGATTCACCAAGGGAAGGTCATGCCTGACTAATCTAATCGCCTTTTATGATGAGATTACTGGTTCTGTGGATGAAGGGAAAGCAGTGGATGTATTGTTTCTTGACTTTAGCAAAGCTTTTGACACGGTCTCCCACAGCATTCTTGTCAGCAAGTTAAGGAAGTATGGGCTGGATGAATGCACTATAAGGTGGGTAGAAAGCTGGCTAGATTGTCGGGCTCAACGGGTAGTGATCAATGGCTCCATGTCTAGTTGGCAGCCGGTGTCAAGTGGAGTGCCCCAGGGGTCGGTCCTGGGGCCCGTTTTGTTCAATATCTTCATAAATGATCTGGAGGATGGTGTGGATTGCACTCTCAGCAAATTTGCGGATGATACTAAACTGGGAGGAGTGGTAGATACGCTGGAGGGGAGGGATAGGATACAGAAGGACCTAGACAAATTGGAAGATTGGGCCAAAAGAAATCTAATGAGGTTCAATAAGGATAAGTGCAGGGTCCTGCACTTAGGATGGAAGAATCCAATGCACCGCTACAGACTAGGGACCGAATGGCTCGGCAGCAGTTCTGCGGAAAAGGACCTAGGGGTGACAGTGGACGAGAAGCTGGATATGAGTCAGCAGTGTGCCCTTGTTGCCAAGAAGGCCAATGGCATTTTGGGATGTATAAGTAGGGGCATAGCGAGCAGATCGAGGGACGTGATCGTTCCCCTCTATTCGACACTGGTGAGGCCTCATCTGGAGTACTGTGTCCAGTTTTGGGCCCCACACTACAAGAAGGATGTGGATAAATTGGAAAGAGTACAGCGAAGGGCAACAAAGATGATTAGGGGTCTAGAGCACATGACTTATGAGGAGAGGCTGAGGGAGCTGGGATTGTTTAGTCTGCAGAAGAGAAGAATGAGGGGGGATTTGATAGCTGCTTTCAACTACCTGAAAGGGGGTTTCAAAGAGGATGGCTCTAGACTGTTCTCAATGGTAGCAGATGACAGAACGAGGAGTAATGGTCTCAAGTTGCAATGGGGGAGGTTTAGATTGGATATTAGGAAAAACTTTTTCACTAAGAGGGTGGTGAAACACTGGAATGCGTTACCTAGGGAGGTGGTAGAATCTCCTTCCTTAGAGGTTTTTAAGGTCAGGCTTGACAAAGCCCTGGCTAGGATGATTTAACTGGGACTTGGTCCTGCTTTGAGCAGGGGGTTGGACTAGATGACCTTCTGGGGTCCCTTCCAACCCTGATATTCTATGATTCTATGATTCTCAAAGAATTGCGAGAGAACCTGTTTGTCCTTTCTGGGCACTGGAAGACGATCAGCACTCAAATGGAGCAAGCCTGCATCTACACTATAGACTAATCGTATTAGCAGCTGATGAATTGTGCTAGTTTGACCTGTAGCCTGTACCCCCTGAACCAGCCAACTTGTGTTGAAAGCACCATCACACTAGAGTTAAGGGTTTGTGAGTGAGAACAGGAGTTGAGTTAGGAGCAACACTCAAGTTATAATTCAAGTTAACTTTGCAGTGAAGACAACTCCATAGTTAAAGAAGTGGGTGAAGACAATCCCTAAGACATCTTTATGCCTCCCTGATATACCGCCTGACATGAGATGTCAAAACAGCCTCCACCATAACTCAGTTGTGCAGCTGGACGGAGCAGTCCCCTAGCAACCAGCCAAGGATCGGGTGAAGTACTGTGTGCTTCCGTCCCATTTCTGCCATCCCTTCTCCGATATCCCCTAGGCTGAGGAGATGGGAGAGCAGGTGATATAAATCCTTGACGGCCTATTTAAAGTAGCTGAATGTGCTGTTAGTGCTGCTGAAGGACAAAGGGCACTTAGTGAGGGGTGAAGATCTGGCCCAACATCTCTACAATACCTATGGATGATCTAACTTGTGTTGATGCTAAACCAGCCTCCCAGCTACCTCCATGCTTCTGGGGAGGGGGTTATCAAAAAGGTGGCATATGCATCATTTACTCCCCAACCCAGGTGCATTGAGCAGAGCTCTGGTACCCCTGATGATCAGGAATCCAGGTAGGGAACGAGTAGGATGAAGAAAAGGAGGCAAGTGTGAAAAGCCATGTGCAGCGTAACAGAATTCTATCTATGGAAGGTCTACACTACCTTCCGCTCTATGAACTTTTACTGCTTTAACTCTTGGTCTTTCCCTTTCCCAATGAAAGCTTTTGATCATGTGCTGGATTATTTTAATGTAGGGTGGAATTTGCTAAGTAAGTACTTTAGCTGCAGAACTACATTCAATCTGATGGGGTTTGGGTTTGACCTTGCAGGAAGAGTGTTAATTTGCTCCAGCTTGAGAAGTGTGCTTACAGTGACAGGACTACTTGCTCTGTATGGTCTCTCCACATGTATCCCACCCTCCTCTTTAAACAACGTCACAAACCTCCTATTTTCCTACGTATCCTTCATTCCTTGGTTTTATATCACAAAATAAAAATCCCACTTACCCCAGACACAAACGTATTTCCTGTTTCAGAAGGAGCCAGATCCAGGCACAAGACATCAGCCCCATGCCCATGAAAACTCTGCAGAAGCTGCCCACTCTCAACATCCCAGAGGGCACACGTTCCATCTCCGCTGGCGGTCAGGATCTACGGTGGTAATGAAAGGGCAACAGCACAACATCACGTAAAAGCCTCAGGTTCACTCAGAAACCGTTGTGCTTCACACGCACAATTAATTGGATTTTACAATAGAACCTCAGAGTTACAAACACCAAAATTACAAACTGATCAGTCAACCACACACCACAGCAGCAGAGACAAAAAAGGCAAAATGCAGTATAGTGCTGTGTTAAACGTAAACTACTAAAAAAATAAGGGGAAAGTTTAAAAAAAGATTTGACAAGGTAAATTAAGAGGACTACATTTTTTTTCCTGCATAGTAAAGTTTCAAAGCTGTATTAAATCAATGTTGAGTTGTAAACTTTTGAAAGAACAACCATAACTAGAGTTTTTGATTTCAAAAGGGCTGACTTTCAAAAATTAAGGAAATTAGTTAGGGAAGTGGATTGGACTGAAAAACTTATGGATCTAAAGGTAGAGGAGGCCTGGGATTACTTTAAATCAAAGCTGCAGAAGCTATCGGAAGCCTGTATCCCAAGGAAGGGGAAAAAATTCATAGGAAGGAGTTGTAGACCAAGCTGGATGAGCAAGCATCTTAGAGAGGTGATTAAGAAGAAGCAGAAAGCATACAGGGAGTGGAAGATGGGAGAGATCAGCAAGGAAAGCTACCTAATTGAGGTCAGAACATGTAGGGATAAAGTGAGACAGGCTAAAAGTCGAGTAGACGTTGGACCTTGCAAAGGGAATTAAAACCAATAGTAAAAGATTCTATAGCCATATAAATAAGAAGAAAACTAAGGAAGAAGAAGTGGGGCCGCTAAACACTGAGGATGGAGTGGAGGTTAAAGATAATCAAGGCATGGCCCAATATCTAAACAAATACTTTGCCTCAGTCTTTAATAAGGCTAAAGAGGATCTTAGGGATAATGGTAGCATGACAAATGGGAATGAGGATATGGAGGTAGATATTACCATATCTGAGGTAGAAGCGAAACTCAAACAGCTTAATGGGACTAAATCGGGGGGCCCAGATAATCTTCATCCAAGAATATTAAAGGAATTGCCACCTGAAATTGCAAGCCCATTAGCAAGAATTTTTAATGAATCTGTAAACTCAGGAGTAGTACCGAATGATTGGAGAATTGCTAATATAGTTCCTATTTTTAAGAAAGGAAAAAAAAAAAAAGTGATCCGGGTAACTACAGGCCAGTTAGTTTGACATCTGTAGTATGCAAGGTCCTGGAAAAAATTTTGAAGGAGAAATTAGTTAAGGACATTGAAGTCAATGGTAAATGGGACAAAATACAACATGGTTTTACAAAAGGTAGATCGTGCCAAACCAACCTAATCTCCTTTTTTGAAAAAGTAACAGATCTTTTAGATAAAGGAAATGCAGTGGATCTAGTTTACCTAGATTTCAGTAAGGCATTTGATACTGTGCCACATGGGGAATTATTAGTTAAATTGGAGAAGATGGGGATCAATATGAACATCAAAAGGTGGATAAGGAATTGGTTAAAGGGGAGACTGCAACGGGTCCTACTGAAAGGAGGACTGTCAGGTTGGAGGGAGGTTACCAGTGGAGTTCCTCAGGGACCGGTTTTGGGACCAATCTTATTTAATCTTTTTATTACTGACCTTGGCACAAAAAGTGGGAGTGTGCTAATAAAGTTTGCAGATGATACAAAGCTGGGAGGTATTGCCAATTCAGAGAAGGATCGGGATATTATACAGGAGGATCTGGATGACCTTGTAAACTGGAGTAATAGTAACAAGATGAAATTTAATAGTGAGAAGTGTAAGGTTATGCATTTAGGGATTAATAACAAGAATTTTAGTTATAAGTTGGGGACGCATCAATTAGAAGTAACGGAAGAGGAGAAGGACCTTGGAGTATTGGTTGATCATAGGATGACTATGAGCTGCCAATGTGATATGGCTGTGAAAAAAGCTAATGCAGTTTTGGGATGCATCAGGAGAGGCATTTCTAGTAGGGATAAGGAGGTTTTAGTACCATTATACAAGGCACTGGTGAGACCTCACCTAGAATACTGTGTGCAGTTCTGGTCTCCCATGTTTAAAAAGGATGAAGTCAAACTGGAGCAGGTACAGAGAAGGGCTACTAGGATGATCCGAGGAATGGAAAACTTGTCTTATGAAAGGAGACTTAAGGAGCTTGGCTCTTTTAGCCTAACTAAAAGAAGGTTGAGGGGAGATATGATTGCTCTCTATAAATATATCAGAGGGATAAATACAGGAGAGGGAGAGGAATTATTTCAGCTCAGCACCAATGTGGACACAAGAACAAATGGGTATAAACTGGCCACCAGGAAGTTTAGACTTGAAATTAGACGAAGGTTTCTAACCATCAGAGGAGTGAAGTTTTGGAATAGCCTTCCAAGGGAAGCAGTGGGGGCAAAAGATCTATCTGGTTTTAAGATTCTACTCGATAAGTTTATGGAGGAGATGGTATGATGGGATAATGGGATTTTGGTAAGTAACTGATCTTTAAATATTCAGGGTAAATAGGACTAATCCCCTGAGATGGGATATTAGATGGATGGGATCTGAGTTACTACAGAAAATTCTTTCCTGGGTATCTGGCTGGTGAATCTTGCCCATATGCTCAGGGTTTAGCTGATTGCCATATTTGGGGTCGGGAAGGAATTTTCCTCCAGGGCAGATTGGAGAGGCTCTGGAGGTTTTTCGCCTTCCTCTGTAGCATTGGGCATGGGTGACTTGAGGGAGGCTTCTCTGCTCCTTGAAGTCTTTAAACCATGATTTAAGGACTTCAATAGCTCAGACATAGGTGAGGTTTTTTGTAGGAGTGGGTGGGTGAGATTCTGTGGCCTGCGCTGTGCAGGAGGTCGGACTAGATTATCAGAATGGTCCCTTCTGACCTTAGTATCTATGAATCTATAACATTTTGTTCAGAGTTGTGAACAACCTTCACTCCCAAGGTGTTTCTAACTCTGAGATGCTACTGAACTTAATGTGCAGTAGATCAGATTCAGTAAACCAGTGTGGATCTCAGCATGGTTTTCTCAAAAGGAAGGTGGCAGAGTGCGGGGGCATGGAGAAGGGGGAACAAAATATTGTGATAGACACAGAAATATTAACTTAATTCTGTTCTCAGTTGTTTGAGGGGACACCAATTAGTGCATCATAAGCTTGTGATCTGCTGGTATTTCCATTTCTGCCAGGAAGTTCTTAGCTCCAGATTGGTATGTCTGCCCCTGTCCACGTTAATGAAACTGGAATCCAAAAAGGATTAACTGAAGAGTTGGTGGATTTTAAAGCTCCTCTTATTCTATTGCCTGAAACAGCCAGGTCTGGAGCCAACAGAATACGTGTAAATTACAGTTAATTTGAATGTGACATCTTTTGCGTGCATGACCTTAGACCAACAATTGTTTGGCTAGTCCATCGCATGTCCTAAATCATTGTGTGACTGGATTTGGACATGTAATGACTGAACATTGCCAACAGCTACTCTCATCCCGATGAAGACCCTCAATTGTACAAAACTTCCCTGTGGCCATCAGCAGCTCTTATACAATCACAAATGTTGTATGCTGAAATGTTATCTGATGGTTCAGTCCTGTACACAGAACAAGAAATCACAAGGATCACAAGTTAATTGCTAAGGTGGCTCTCCCTTAGTGAAGCAATTGCTAGAGAACCCAGCTGTGATTGGAAGCCAAAATGAATCACACTGCAAGGGAAAAAATAATCATGCAAGTATAGAATCATTTCCCAGGCTACACGTGGATTAAAAACAAACTATTTTTGGCAAAAGCTCAGATTTGGTTACCCTTCCATAGATATAGGGGCATGTAGAGGTTTGTAAAAATTGCAGGACAGTCTGTTTTGAGTCCTGCTGTCTTCATTGCATGCGGAGATGTGCTAACATTTTGTGATTGAGGGTCTGGAATAGAATCCTAAATTACCTGTAATTTTTGCATTTAGGGCGATACATTTTTGTATTATGAGGAATATTTACATTTTCAGGCTGAGACGTTTGAGATTGTCATCTGCTAGATTATCAGCATTTCCCATTTTGATACCCAAAATGAGTAGCATAGAAGGATGTGCAGGGGGGAGGGACAGACAGAAGTTTTAAGGGTGTGATCCATTTTCAACACAAAGCTCTTCATTATATTTTATAATAAGCATGGTTAGATTGGAAATATTATGAACTCAAGTTGAAACTATTCTTATACAAAAACATTGAGTGAAAGATCTACTTTGCTTATGTTTTAGTCTTCTAGACTTCCAGCAAGTTTGAAAACACTGGATCAAGTGTCTTCATCTGCCACCTTGTGGTAATATGCAGCATTTTACCAGGCTTTTGGGTAAAACACATTCATTCCTGTCCTTGGAGTAATAAAAATGTGCTAGCTAAGACGATATAGAAACCAAGGCTGAAATGCGAGGATATTTTGGGGCTCACAGAAGACTCCAAAATTTTGCTTTCTCTGGAATGGACTAGAAATGCTTCATAGTCATTAAATGGTGCGAGCATGTCTAGGTGTTTGAGGAAGAGACGGTGACTCAGGAGTTCTTGAGTTCAGTTCCCAACTCTTCTACCATCTGTCTGTCTGTCCTCTGCATGTAAAATACTTGGAGAATCCCCAAGTACTGATATTACTAATGTATGTGCAGCTGGCTTGGAGTGGGGCAACATGGTTTTCACACAGCTGCAGGAGAGCACCTGCGAAGGTGCTATGTGTCTCCCACAAACTGATGAGCAGCTTTCCTGGTTATTAACATAAGGCACTCTGCTCCTGGCAGGATGAGGCCTTTCACTCATGTTTGGGGTTATTCCATGGCTGGGAGTAAGTCCATTGTAGATATGTCCCAGGAGGAAAGGAGCTGCACAGTGCATCCAAATGACTCATGTTTAACCAAAGAGTAGTGTTGAGGAAAACTTGGCACTGTTTATGCACATTTTACACCATAGCCTAATTGTTTTAAAATTTTATCCCAGTGTCATTAGACCATAAATGGAGACTATTTCACAACAACCAGCATCCCAAAGGAGAGCTGCATGGCCAGCTTGAGCTGGATTTTCTGATTTCTCTCTTCTTTTCACTGCTGTATTTTAAACGGCCCTACAAAATATCACTCAAAACATAAACACCTATTGATCCCCAACTCAATATCTTTGAATAGCTAGACTAAGCTCTTTGGGTCAGGGCTCCTTCAGAGTTCTCTGTCTAAAGCACTTACGTACATGGTTGATGCTACACAAATAATAAATAGTAATTTATTCAGTATAATATCTATTGTATCTATATCTATCTAGAATATCTATTGTATTCTATATGAACGTAAAAGAAAAACTCAGCTGTTTTCACTCCTTGATTATGAAGAGCATACTAAAAACCTACAAAAATAAAAAGCCATGGTTCACACAGGTATAAGCAGGAAAGCAAAACACTATTTTTGTATTTCACAAACAACATTCCACCTAATTTAGATTTCATGTTTACTCTACCCTAATTGTACTGGACTCCTGCATTGTAAGGCCACAATTAAGTACACAAGAGCACCCTGGGTAGATCCTTGACTTTCCTCTGTTTCCATGGCAATAGACTTGAATCAGCATCTCAGAATCATTACTGAAACCACATAATGGCAAACAACAGCTCACTCTTGGGTAGCTCATGTCCTGAAATAGAAGCAATCCTAGCTGATATTTCCTTAGGAAGAGCTGTAAATATCTGGAGCTAAGGAAACAATCATATCTTTTCTATTCAGACTTCATAGCCTGCATAACAATGAAAATAACCCCTCTTCCCATTTATTTTGCTACAACAGTATATGATAAGCATAACATCAATTACATTCTAAAACCAGAATGGGATAGATGATTATCTTGGATTATTTCATGCCCACATAGACTTGTGATCTTGCAGGAGCTGGGGTTTATTTATTTATTAAATAGGAAGGATGGTTTTGTGATTAAGGCACCAGATTGGCACTCGGAAGACAAGCGTTTTATTCCCCACTCTGCCATAGGATACCTGTGAGATCTTTGGCAAGTTACTTGGTCTCTCTATGTTTCAGCTCACCAGATATAAAATGGATGGATGGATATATATATATAAATTTATAAATGAAATCTATAAATATACAAAATCTGAATAAGCAGATCCTTACTTACAGCCTCTGAGCAAGAGCTTTTATGGAGCTTTCAGCAGAGATGGACGCTGTCCTTCTTAGCAGGAACCACTGCCTTGCACAGAATGTGAATACCCCACTAGGCACAATGACCATCTCTGGTGCAAGGAAGAATACTTTGCATCTCCCTGCAGCAGCAGTATAAATCCAGCTCATGGCTTTGTATTATATACTGTATCTGAATGTATTTACCTGCATGTCTGAGTTAGTGAAGCTGCAGGCAGACAGGTAGTTTGTGTGCATTGCAACAGATTTCTTCTTTGCAGCCATATTTTCATTTTTATCAAATGTCAGTGGATACACAGAACACTTATTGTCCAGGCCACTAGAGTTAAGAATTTAAAACAAAAAAAAAAAAACAGAGAAAACATTAACAAGAAAAAGTGGGATGAGAAACAAACGTAAGGGTGAAATATACTAAAAATTCTGCATCATCAAATCTTTATAAATATAGATTTCCATTCTATTACACCACCTGGGATTCCCATATGCTAAGGGAATCCCCAGCTGCTTCTTTATGGAAAATGTATGGCTATTTTGTACTGCTTGAACAGCTGGAAGTGGGACTGAGGACCTAGTTCCTAGTATTTATTATATGCATTTAATTAATAAACTGCATTTTACTGAACCACAGTCCATCCAACATTTATTGACAAGTGATACAGTAGTAACCTTGCAGTTAATCTTTTGAATAAAGTCAAACTGCCATTTTTCTATTGAATTACATTTTTAGTATTACTCTCATGATGTTATCATTTATCCAACTTACTGAATTTGACACATCTTCTATGGAAAAAGAAATATAGCAACTGATGGCTTAAAGATCATACTTTCAAAATAACTTGCAAATAGGCAGGGCAAATATTAACTGTGTTGCTGAAAAAGAATTATCTGGAATAAAGTATTTAACATTTGAGGTTTCATGATCTAATGATGAGTTGACAAAAGCAGCAGTTCAATTTCTTTGTGTACTAAATTTGCACATAACTTAATACAGTCTTAAGGCCCTACATGCCCTTGATCTGCATATACTGTGAAACTCCCTTTGACACCATATTGCTTATTGGATCAGGCCCATATTGCATGTTTTGATTATTATGTGACTTTATTCCAATGGAACAGAATTCTTTAGCTGTCTGTGCTTCAAACTTGAATGTTACTTATATAGGCCAACAGCAATATGAGGTCCTAAGATATTTTCAGAAGTTTGAAGCAAGGAGAGATTTCTGCTCCATATGAACAAAGTCATGAGGTTATCAAAACATGCAAAATGCACCTGATCCAATATAGATCAAATCCAATATCCACTGAAAGACTCCCATTCATTCCAAGGGGTTTTGGATCAGGCCCTACTTTGGGTCCATTTCTCCTCTCTTGCGGTACAAATCAGAAGTAACTCCACTGAAGTCAATGGAGTTACACGCGTGTGAACCAGCGTGGGACAGAACCAGGCCCATTGGGTGCAACACTTTCCTAAATGCTTATAGCATCCAAATGATATCATTGTGAATATTTGTTAAGCTGTCAAACAATTCCAGTGATGGGTAAAGAAGGCCACATATACAGATTTTTTAAAAATAATACTCATCTGATTAAGTTAGATAGTTGCTTTTTTCTGCAAGAACTACTAAATATCAGGTCTTTTCTCTAGGATTCCAAATTGTTTTCTAAAGCATTCTTGAAGAAATGGGGGGGAGGGGAAGGGAAGAGCCAACATTTTAAAATTTTCCCCCAGCTCCATAAGTTACATTTCTTGGGACACAAAGTCACCTCTAGTTGCAAGAGTTTTTACTTACTTCTAGTCGCAAGAAGTTGCAAGAGTTTTTACTTACCCACAAGCAATGGCACATCCAGATGGGGCATATGCACATGCCATCACCCAGGTACATGGCATAGTCACTGCATGTTCCTGAAACATAATATTCTCCTTACAACTCAAGTATCAACTTCTGAGTGCATTATCATGTCACTAATTGGTTTTAAAATAACCACGCAGAGGCCGAAATCGCTCAAATGCTGTCATGACTCCTCACTGTATTTAATGAAAATAGACAACAGATGAGAGACCATGCCCATGTTTAACAGATTTTTGCTCCTAAACCTGAACAGTGCAGAATCAAGCTGTAATTCAAGATCAACTTTCATTGTGAAAGCCAGAGGATGTATGAGGATGAGAATCAAGCCACATTTGCCAAGTCATGCATTTTTCGGTACCTCTAGCCTTATTTCCCAACACAAAGCTAATCAAATTTGTGACTGGTTCTGAATTATTCCAGGACAATTGTGTAAGATGCTGGGCACCTGCATGGGCCACTTTAGAACTCTCCGCATTTTGGATGGTCATTGCAGCATTTGATCAAAGGTAAGTTACAGTGGCCTGTTTTTATAATGCCAATGACACTCTTTATTAGCTATAGCTTCTGCTAAGGCTATGCAGACCTGAGCCACACTGGGAGGGAGCAGCATCTGGGGGACATGCAGGAACATCTGGGGACATTATGGCTAAAGAAGCCAGGAGAAAACACAAGGGGTCAAACTATGCCAGGGCACATGCTTACTCATGGCACTCACTACGGATATTCCATAGGTGTAGCCTGCACTTTGCCATCTCTGCTCTGCACCAGCCAGTGCCCAGAGTAGTGACATGCTCACACTCCAGCTGGAGAGCAGAGTGCGGGAAGCTTACACTGCCAAGCACTTAGTGCTCAGGCAGTGGTGCCAAGAGCTCTGGTGCACTGAAGAAAGAAAGAGGGGGAAGGGCTTCCACTTCTATCTCTAGCACATCCACTCAGTGCAGCCATATTTGGCTTTATATATAGAAACTGCAGAAGTCCACTTACCTTGTTGGTTGTGAAGGAATCCCACACTATCACCTTCCCATCCTAAATTCAACACACAATGGAGAGAGAAATTGGGGGCTTCAAAGTGTACTTTCACTCCCGTATTTCAGAGATCCAGCCAGAGCACTGCTGTTAACTTCTGTCCCACATGCCATTTCCCCAGGCAATATGTCACCACCTTTACAACATTGCTATTAGTGACAGTGAAGTGCGCTATGAATCAGAGACTCTGCTTAATTAGGCTAGTTATTTCTGTAAATGCAAAATGACAATGAACCATCCCCTCACACTGATGGCCAAATGGAATCTAAAAGGCCTATATGGAGATTGATACCCTTTGTTCCAGTGTGCCTCTGAAAAAAATCAGTCTTAGCACTTACGACCCTCTTTAACAGACCTTTCCTTAGCCCACAGAGAGAGCGAGACCCTCCCTCTTTGGCAATGTCTACACTATGAGCTAGGTATTACCCACCTCCTTGCACTAGCTCAATGAGTGCTAGTGTGAGGATAAGTAGTAGTGTAAACGCAGTAGCACAGGCAATGGTAGCCGCGGCATGGCTTACCCATTCCCAGTACACACCTGCCTGAAACTGGTGGGTATGTACTTGACACAGCTCAGCCGGGCCTCCACTGCCCCAACCCATGCTACCATGGCTACACTGCTACTTATACTCACGCTAGCTCGATGAGCGCTAGCGTGAGTATGCGAGTCGGGGAATCAGACACTAGCTCGCAGGGCAGATATAGCCTTTAAGACAGAGGTGGGCAAACTACAGCCTGCCCAGCCCTTCAGCTCCCAGTCAGGGAGGCTCGCCCCCAGCCTCTTCCCTGCGGTCCCCCTTCCCCACAGCCTCAGCTCGCCGTTCCACCAGTGCTCTGGCCCGCCACTCCCGCTGCTCTGAGCTGCATGGTAAGGGGGCAGGGAGCAGGGTTGGATAAGGGGCAGGAGGTTCGGGGGGGCAGTCACGGGACAGGGGGTGGTTGGATAGGGAGTGGGGTCCCGGGGGGGGGCAGTTAGGGGCGGGGATGTGGATAGGGGTTGGAGCAGTCAGGGGACAGGGAGCAGGGGGGGTTGCATAGGGAGCAGGGTCCCGGGGGGGGGGAGGCAGTCAGGGGACAGGGAGCAGGGGGGTGGGATGTGGGGGGGCGGATAGGGGGCGGGGGCCAGGCTGTTTGGGGAGGCACAGCCTTCCCTACCTGGCCCTCCATACAGTTTTGCAACCCTGATGTGGCCCTCAGGCCAAAAAGTTTGCCCATCCCTGCTTTAGGGGAATGGAAAGAGCTGTCCTCACCACTTATCATGGAGATCACCATCTTCTCAAGAAACAACCACCTGGATGAATTTTTATTCTCCTTTTCTCCTGCAAATGAACTTATCCTAGCTCATAATTATCCTCTCAGTTACATCTCCTCTTCCCATCACTCTGCTTATCCTCTTTTTCCATTCTACCCTTCCTCTGCTCCCCTTTTTTCTACTACTCCTCTTACTTAACCTTTAGTTGCCCACCTAAGTAACCTACTAACAAGAATGAACATGCAATCAATAGTGTGCTACATAATCACCTGGTATGTGTGTTGATGCCAATTACCTTTGGCTGGGATAATATCCTTTAGCATTCCAGTCTGGGAAGAGTGAATTGTTTGTTTGTTTGCAACCAGCTATTGTTATTGTCCCTGGGCTAATTAATTTCTTAAAATAGAAGTTTAAAAAAAATGGAAAATGAAACAATCTACATGCCATCAAACAGAAAACAAACCTCAGTGTGTCCGCAGTGCTAATATATGAAACCCCAGACTGGTTCACAGAATCACTGGATGTGGGTTTTTTCAGGATACATATTTTAAAGTGGAATAAAGCCTCTCTCTTTTGCTTTCATACTTATACTTCACTACTTCAAAAAATAGCTTACTAAATGTTCAATCTTTGGTCTCCTGGCTGAGACCTCCAAGAATGGTGCCAGACAGCAGTAACTCTCATGGTGGTTTGTGATGCAGATATCCTATTCTATCCTATAAGTGGTAGATTGAAACCAGCAACTCATTTCGTAGAGGCCAATGAACAGCCATCAGATGTAAAAAGTTCCAGCCATTACCATTCTGAATGTGAACCAGTGACCTACAAGTGAAAGGCTTTTATCTCAATACCTCCCCCATTCCCCTGTACAACTTTGTGACATAAAACTGATCTCAAACAGACTTAATGACTGTTTATCAAAATGTCCAAATATTTGTAATAGTTCTAGCTGGCTAAGTGAGGTTGTTTATTTTTTAAGGCCACATCCATCTTCCAGACCACAGAAAGATTTCATGTTCACAGATCACACTGAGACCTTTCTAGTAGAATCAGAATGTTTTCAGATCTCTCCATCCCAATTCTTTCTCTTCATATGTTAAATCAAATGATGGGGTGAAGTGCTGCATACTGAGTGTCCAGAGAGAATAAGGTGCATCTAATCCCAAACCAGCTTGCTGTAATATTGTATATGTAATGTGCTAAAGTACTCTGAAATTCTGTATGAAAAATGGATGAGAGGTCTTTAGGGTCTCACCTCCAATAGGCATGGTGATGCTTACCTGAATTATATTCTTTATTCAGTAGTCTGGTTAGTGTTCTCTGAACAAATATTTTGTTAAAAGAATGCTTTAGGCATCATGAAAGCATTTAGACTAAAAACATAGATTTCATTTCCAATTAATGTTATCCAGTGTAGCTATCAGAATTGTGCCTGGATATCACTGACCTCGAATAGTGCCTACATATTTCCTCACCTGGGAAGAGCTCACAATTCGTCTTTTATCTTTGCACCAATCCATGCAGAGGACTTTATTACCATGGCCTTTCAGAGTTCTCCTGGTCTTCATCACAAACTGACCTAGGGCTTCCACACGTTCCGCCACCTGATGAACTGTGGAGAATTAACCATAAAGAGAATCACCAAACGTTTGCTCCATATTAAAGCCCTGGGCCTATAAACATTTAATGCCCGTAAGTCACTTTACCCACATGAGTAATTCCAGGTAGCACAATGAGTCTATTCAGGTGAGTAGTTAGTCAGGTGAGTGAATGCAAGATCAGACTCTAAATTCACTTGAAGCACATCTAACTATCGCATCTAGAGTATTCTTCACTGAAGCATAGCTATTAGAAACAGATGAGACCTTAGAGAATGCCATCAGATCAAACCATCTACCATACCAGGTGTTGTTTGTTTGGCAAGAGAGGGTTATATGTGTGTGTTTATTTTACAAAAATGCAACTACATTATTTAGGACTTTTTACGTTTGTTCAGAATTTTAAAAAGGTTTGAAAAATAATGTACAATGTCATCAGATTTTGGAGATCTCACTTTTTAGTGCAGTGTTTTGTCTCAAATTATTGTTGTGGTTCTAAAATCCTCAGAAAGTGCTTTTAATATTATAAAAAGTCTTTTTTGTTTTTGTTTTTTTTAAATAATTCCAGTCCCAGCAATGTGATGACATTTTAACGTGGCAACTCTGACCTCAAGGTGCTATAGGTACTGGACTTCAGTCTGTTAAGAGGTTTGATCTGCACTCAGAATTCCCACTGGCAGCCATGGGAAGTCTGTGTGCCAACTGCAGGCGTTATGCGCCCGTGTGAGCTGAGTGGCTGAGCAGTTCTTGTGATAGCATCATATCTTACGACATTAACCTGCATCAGTGTAACAAAGCCTTTGCTATTATCCAGACACCAGTCAAGTGAAGTGCAAGTGTTTATTTCTAAAACATATGACTCTGTGAAACAGTTTCTATTCATTGTGAAGAATCCTAAGTAAAATCCTCCAGTTCTCACCATGTTTTAAGTTATTTCTCAGCGGAGTTTCCATCTGCTGTTTCTATAAATAATCTTAGATTTCCAACAGGACATGGCCGTAAAAATGAACGTGCAAAGGCACCTCAGTGTGAAATCCACCCCACTGCAACTGGCACAGTTCAAAGCCATCTTGCACCCCTGAAGCCTCACGCTGAGGCTGTCAGGGGGGAAGGGGAGGCATCAGCTGAGAACACTAATTTGTTTCTGACCCTGTGATGTTCATTCTATGAAGGGCTCAGCAGAGGCATGCTGTCTCCTTTCACATAGGAGCAACAGGACTCTGTGTTGGCCCCATATAACCAGAGTAACAGAAGGAGACGTATCTGTCCACAGGGATGGGCAAACTTTTTGGCCTGAGGGCCACATCTGGGTCTGGAAGTTGTATGGTAGGCTATGAATGCTCACGAAATTGGGATTGGGGTGTTGGAGGGGGTGAGGGCTCCAGCTGGGGCCAGAAATGAGGAGTTCAGGGTCCAGGAGGGGGCTCCAGACTGGGGCGGGGAGGGTGGGATGCAGGGCAGATGAGGGTTCCAGCTGGAGGTGTGGGCTCTGGGGTGGGGCTGGGAATGAGGGGTTTGGGGTGCCAGAGAGTGCTCCAGGCTGGGATTGAGGGGTTCGGAGGGCGGGAGGAGGATCAGGGCTGGGATAGGGGGTTGGAGCGTGGGGGGGGGGTGGGGTTGCTTAGGGGTGCAGGCTCTGGGTGGCGCTTACCTCAAGCGGCTCCCAGAAACAGCAGCATGTCCCCACTCTGGTCCTATGCTGAATCACGGGGCAGCGTGCAGCCGAACTGCCTGGCTGTTTGCAGGCACCACCCGTGCAGCTCCTATTGGCCATGGTTTCCAGCCAATGGGAGCTGCGGGGCCGCATTTGGGGCAGGGGCAACATGTGGAGTGGAACCCCCGGTTGCCCCTATGCATAGGAGCCATAGGGGGGACATGCCGCTGCTTCCAGGAGCCACACGGAGTGGTCCCTGACCCTGTTCAGAGGCTAGAGCGCTGGAGCAGGGCAAGCCCCAGACCCCGCTCCTCCAGCGAGAGCTTAAGGGATGGATTAAAATGGCTGGCAGACTGGATGCAGCCTGTAGTTTGCCCACCCCTGCTCTAGTGGCTCTACCAGCTTTAAAACACCTCACAAGGAGGAGTATGGAGGAATGAAGCTGCTACTCCAGCCTAGGAGGTGGTGTACTGTAAAAACCTTGTGCCCGGGCCCCGGAGACCAAAAAGGGCCTGATCCAGAGACATGCTGAAATGATCCAGTGCTTCAGTGTGTGTTAGTCGCTAGTGGGTTGCCCATATCAGCCACTGTGATCAGCTAGAAGAGACAGCGCCTGATCTAAACACACTGGAATCAGTGGAAAGACTCCCATTGACTTCAGAGGACTTTTGTATCTGGACTTTCCTCTTTTAGTTCAAGTGATTTGGATCTGGAGCTCTGAGTTCAATCCCTGTGGCGATGAGTGATTGCTCTGGGTAATTGTAATCGCCATCGATGAAAGTTGGGTAGCTCAGACCCTAAATTGCAATTATATGAATGTAAACAGATCCCTGCATCACAAAACTCGCAGCTAAAATCTTTGTCCTGTGTTTAAGCAGTGATGAGAAAGCATGCGAGCTAGGAAGGGCTGTCACAGCGAAAGGATGGGCAACCGTATCCTACAAAGATGGCTCTTTGGCTCATAATCAGCGGAGCAATTTCTGCCTCTCTAAGTCCGAAATTGATTTCTAATGGATTGGCTGTTCAATAATCATCTTTCAGAACACATCAGCCTTGTTGACTGTGCCAGAAATAATGCTCTTATCTACAAACACTGCCCTATAAGAGACTAAACCTCACATAGCAAGTGAGCTAAATTGCCGCCCATTATTCCTGACAATTCGTCCATTATAGAACGATCTTCATGAGGGGCTAGAAGCAAACTAGCCTTTCCAAAACGTATCAACTAAACTCATTGAAAAACTACATTCCCCCCACACCTCTCATCAAGTGAGGCCAATCAAATGATCTACTGAGATCCTGAAACAACATAGTCAAAACACTAATGCTGGAGATTGTTATGGCAACTGGAAGACTAGGCTGAAATTCTTGTGTCCAGAATTTATCAAATAAAACAAATCTTTTTACTGCCAATAGCTTAAATGTTTCCTTTCTGTTAATGCAACATACGTTCTGCAGAACTGGCTGTTTTAGTATAAATAACTCTCTTAGAACTGAATGCATCCGATGAAGTGAGCTGTAGCTCACTAAAGCTTATGCTCAAATAAATTTGTTAGTCTCTAAGGTGCCACAAGTATTCCTTTTCTTTTTGCAAATACAGACTAACATGGCTGCTACTCTGAAACCTCTCTTAGAACACAGATCCCTACAGCCTTCATAGACATATAACAATTCTGAAATATTTATATTTGTAAAAACACTATTGCAAACTAGGGACCTGACCTTGCAACCCTTACTCAGGTGAGTAGCTCCACTGCACTGACTAGGACTATTCCCAAGAGGTAGCCTCTGTGAGTAAAGGTGAAGGATTGGGCCCATAATATTCAAAATAAGACTAGATATCTTTCTATAAGGTATGCTGTAGTTAAATAGAAGTTATGGGGCTTGACGCAGAAATTACTGGGTGAAGTTCTTTGGCCTGTTATGCAGGGGAGGTGCGGGAGGGGGAGGAAAGCGGGTATGTCAGTTTAGATGATTATAACAGTCCCTGCTGGCCTTAAAATCTATGAATCAAATAGACAAAATAATTGTTTATATTTTCAATCTGAACCTTTAAATGGTGCAATAAACCATGAGAGTTTTCCAGACTGCAAGTCAAATAAAAGGGTAGGACTTCAGATATTTGTTCACATTTTTTTCACAAGGCTACAGTTCAAAATATAATTGAACAAAGAAGAGAAAAGCTATTAAGGCAGGCAGTTTGTCTTCGGGAGAAATGGGAAAAATCGTGATTTTGTCATGGCAAAAAGTGACCGTCATAATTTTAGATTTCAAAAAAGGAAGTTATTTAATTTATTTCCCCAGTAGAAATAGCTGTTGGAAATAATTTAAAAGCACAGAGAGACCAGAAGCTTCAACACCAAAATAAAACTATAAAAATAATGGAGGAGTTTTTCCTCAGTAGTGGGCACGCTAGGGTGAAAATAATTACTTTTAAATGGGAAAAATGTTAAAAGTCACAGATTTTGTCATGGAAATCAAACCCTGGGCAAATACACCGTCTTAATAAAACAAAATTCAGGAAAACATTTATTTACAGATCTATGAAGTGAACAAAAACATGTGCAGTATATTCCGCAAACATCATGAGACCTACAGTTAGAGTATGCGCAGTTAAAGTTAAGCATATGCTTTGTTAAATAGAGATGGTTTTAAGCACGTACTTAAGTGTTTTGCTGAATTAAGGCCTCATTGCTAATACTGTAGAAATTATACTGCAAGACCGTACTGAGTTATGGTAATGTTTCTGTAAGGAGGCCATCTCCATTCAATGATTCCTATTAAAAGGACATTGACAAAACCTATGATAATCAAATTTAGGCAAGAAAATGCCTCATTTACTACAGAAAAGCAGCAGGTGTATTTTTTTTAAACAATCTGAAATTTATATATACTCACTCCTGCCATTCCCCTACAGTAACAGTGATTACATAAATCACTAGATATGGGTTTGTATCCCCTTTCAACACCGACTTCAAAAACAAAGACAGGAGGAACAAAGTTGTAATATGCCTACAAAAGTTACTGGTAAAATCAACCCTATAGTACAAGAAAAATGTAGCAATTTATACCTATAATATTTGTTAAAAAAAAAAAAGGAGGAGGAGGAATGGGAAGTAAATAATAAATAATATTACTATTATTCATAATAATAATAATAATATCGTCTTGTATTTCAGGTTAACAAGTTTAAATTATTTTGTATTAACCAGAGTAAGAGGGGAGGATGGAGTAAAATTATGCAGGACCATTTCTTTGTCCCTGCACTGCAGTCACTAGGGAGCTGGACGTTACACTGGATTAACGTAGATGACTTGCCAACAGAATTGCTGGGAAGCTTTCAAGCAGCGCTAGGGCAGGTTTGGGTTTTTGAAGGGGGCAATGGTCCCCTTTGGCGCCACGCCGCCGGGATGAAATGCCGGCTCAGTGCATCCCCCGGGATTTCACTCCGGCGGCGGCCGCCACCAACCGTGACCAACGTGAGCGTCAGCCCCAGTGATGCTCTGAATCACAGCACCCACCAGGCAGCGGCAGCGGCGCGGCAGCAGCTTCCCCTCCCGCCCGGGGACTGGCTCAGGCCCCGCGCGCTCAGCCGAGTAACGGGGTGCAAGGGACGCTCACGCCGCTTGCCCATTGTCCGCACGCGGGGCACGGGACCAGCGCAGCGCAGCGCAGCGCGTGCCGGGCCGGCTGGAACCCGGGAGCCAGCACCTGCGCCGGGCTAGGGACGCCGCTCGGCTCGGCTCGGCCCGACCGCGCCCCGGGATGCCCGCGCTGCACCCCCGCCCCTCCCCAGACTCACGCTCCACATCGTGCAGCTTGGCCCGCTCCTCCTCCAGCCGGCCCTTCAGGCTCTCCGCCTCGCTCTTCAGGGACGCCAGGGTCTCGTTCTCGTGCAGCCCCTCGGTTGCCATCTTTGCACGGCAGGAAGCAGGGAGAGAGGGAGGAGGGGTTTGAGGGCCCGGCTCCCAGCGATGCTGCCGCAGAAACCGAGCCTGGGAACTGGGCCTCCCGCCCGCTGACGTTCAAGGCCAGGCTGGCGGCTCGTGCCGCTCGGTGCAGCCAGCCCCCGCCCGCAGCGGTACCGTGCGCCGCCCTGCAGGGAGTCCGGGCTGACGCCGGGGCTGAATGCAGGTGCCTCTGCTCGGGCCTGGCTGCTCCTCTCGCCCTAGGGTGACCACATAGCAAATGTGAAAAATCCGGGGGGGAGGGCGGTGGGAATAGGCGCCTATAGACGACAAAGCCCCAAATATCAGGACTGTCCCTATAAAATCAGGACGTCGGGTCACCCTACTCGCCCCGTTAGAGCGTGAGAACAGCACTGGGGGCTCCCAGAGACTGGCACCAGGCCAGCTTTGCAGTTTCATTCCCGGGGGCTGTTTCTCAGCCCCGGGATTCCATCGCAGCGCCGGCTGCCTGTGCAAAGCGGCTTTCCCAGGTTGTGCTGAAACTCTTGCAAGTTGCATGTTTCAAGGCGCAAGTTGATCCTCGTCGCAGTCGGATTTTAAAATTCAGAGGCTTTGCTTCAAAACCAGGACCCTTAGTCAAGGTACCAGGCCTGGCAAGCAAGGTTCCCCCCCACTGACCTCCAGCCCTGCTGCAGTGCCATTCCCTTTGGGCACCGGGGCTGAGATTTTCAAAGCTGAACAGTGGATTTGGCCACTTGGGAATCCAGATCTCTTAGGCAGCAGTGAAAATTTCCACCCCAATCTCTGCATCTCCCTGGAATGGAGATGATAATACCTACCCCTTCTCTGTGAAGTGTTTGGATGCATCTTTGGTTGAAAAGAGTTAATTATTATTACATGCCACAAAGTCAATGTATTTATTATTCCACCCCCCCCCCCCCCCAAAAAACACACACATACCATTTTGCCTAGTTCCATCTTTAATTGTGGGCTCTGTGGGTAGGAGAATATAGTGCTTCTGATGTATTGAAGCTGTAACTGACTGACATTTGCAGGGGACAGACCAGCCGTAAATGGGTCTTTGCAGTCTTTCTGCAAAGGGAGCTTCCTGAACATGGCCTCTTCTGCTTTTGTTAATTGTCCTTGATCTACATGGAGTAACTTTGTTAATATTGACTCCCATTGTCTCTGGTGGGCAGAAAATAGACAAACTAAGTGACTATTGTTCAACCTGGACAAGGTCCAGGATTGAAAAGTGAGATAAGAAAGTAAGTGCAGCTGCTTTTTAGCCTGTGTGCACATCCTGGATGTAGCATTAGCCCTTGGAGAAAATAAAGCCCTTTTCACACTATGTTTAACAGCAGTACCCAACTGGGTGCAGCCTCAGTCAGTTTCTCCTATACATCCCTACACCAAAGGTATGTATGCCCTCTAGAGTTAGTACAGAGGCAGCATTCAGTTCTCCCCAGAGTAAATAGTACTTTGGAAATAGTTTCAGGACCAACCCACTTCCTAATTTGTACCTACTCACTGGAGAATCCAGTACTTTTAAAGTGATACCAAGGGAACATAAGCATCATTACTAATAAGCAAGACAGCAACAGGAAGGTGCTGTTTTGGCATCTGACTAATTAAACCTGCTTATATGAAATTCAAGAATGTGACTATTTTTTGACCTGAGGAGCCAATAGGGGGAGGGTTGGGAGAATCAATTCCATTTAACAAAGGAATTTGCTCTATGACAGATGGCCAGGTTTTGAATGCCAAGGTACATCAAATCCTGGGCCCACTGAAGTCCCTGGAAGTTGTGGTACTGAGTTCTATAGGAACAGAGCTAAATCTGGAGTGTAAATCAGTGCTGCTGAGATATTGCTTGCATTTCAGGATAGTACAATAATGCCAAATCAGTGCCACATCCTGCCTGCCTTACTCACTGAATAAGTAGATCTTTGTGTACAGAAATTAAAGCCCATGTCCTGTAAATAACTGAGCGTCTCCTAGGAGGAGCTGAAAGTCAGCACTGAAGGTATCAAAGTCATTGGAAGCTGGAGTGCTCAGCACCGTTCAAGGTCAGTCCCAAAGTGCATATTACAGATCCCAGCTTGATTACACTTGGACTACTCATGTGAATAAAAGTTGCAGGATTGGGCCCAGAGGATGTTGGGTCCTGATGTGGATAGGAGAAAAGAGGCTATCTGCGTGGTACTCCCCAAAATGAGCAAGTGGATGGGGATGGGCAGAATTCTCTAGACCCAAGATGTAGGGGGAGCATGCTGTATCTTGTACAGGATTGATCCAGCACACACTCCCATCCAGGGGGAAAAGCGAGTTTCAGCATTATGTCTCACAGGGGTGGGAAGTGGAAACGCAGCTCAAGCTACTAAGTACAATGGTTTCAGAGTAGCAGCTGTGTTAGTCTGTATCCGCAAAAAGAAAAGGAGAACTTGTGGCACCTTAGAGACTAACAAATTTATTTGAGCGTAATCTTTCATGAGCTACAGCTCACTCACTTCTTTCATGAATTGGAACTAGAAGAGAAATTTAAGTGACCTAGCCAAACACTGCGCTATTAATACTTGGGCTGTCATTAACTAACCCTGCAAAAATAACAGGTTAGAGCAGATCTATTCTGGACATGCTCCAGATCTGGATGATAAATATAGAGGAGAACATACAGTTGAGTCACAGTTTTCAAAAATGCCACACGAATTTTCTCATTTAGTAAATAATGTCTAAATCAAGGCAGTTTGTTTCGTCCTTCCCATAAAACCCATATCTGCTAGAGGCAATATGTTTTTAACATTAACAAATAATAGATTAGTAATTAATTATTCAATAAAATAATGAATATTAAGGAAGTCATTAGCCTATGTTTGCAGAATTCATTCTGCTATAGGAGTGTTTAATCTGAAATGGGGAAAGCAGCAGTTAAAGTGCCACAGCCCCTTTAGCTTGGAATCTAAGTTCAGAATGCTTTCAGATTGATTTCAAAGCACACGGGGCATTTGCCATGAGAGCTCCTAAAGTCAAATGGAGTTTAAAAGGGACCTGGATAGTTTTATAGACAAGAACAATACCAAACCCAGTCTTTAAGCTTATCTTCAATATTACACAGTTGACCAAGTCCATTATAGGGGGAGGGTTTTATTTGCCTTCCTCAGAAGCATTAGGTAAGGATATTGAACTTGAAGGACCAACTGCCTGATTCAGTATGGTAAATTCTGTGTAGAAAGTATGCTGGCCTAGTAGTTAGAGAAGGAGACTGGGATTGTATTCCTGATTGTTCCACTGATTTTCCATGGTACTTTGAGTAACTCATTTAGCTTCTCTGTGCCTGCGTTACTTAGCTGTAAAATTTAGAGACTGATTGATCCAAAGTTCTCAAAGTACTGTATGAATCCAAGTGACTATATAAGTGCAAAGTACTATTGTTATATTGCCAGAAGAAAACCACTGGAGTTAAGGTTGTATACATATCAGTAACTTAAGGGTATAAACATTACAGGGATGTGGTAAGTATTCCCCAAACTAGCATTATAAGTCCAGGAAATTCAGAGTCAAAGTTAAAGTTAAACGCAAAAGAAATCCAAACAATGATGTCTGGAAGTGCACAGTAAAAGCATCCGAAGAAACTCAGCTTCACTCAGTAGTAATGCCATGCAATAATTATACACTTATGGTTAGTGCTAAGTAGTGTTTATAGCCAGAGAAGATTAAACTGATTTTAAAGACATTAGATTTTTTTCATTTATTTTCCCCTTCACGGTGCCACAACTATTTGGTGTTAAGGTTGTTTGGTGCCTTAACTACTCATTTCCATACTTTACCATTTTTTGCTTTCTTTAACCTTAACTCTGATCTTCCTGGGTTTGTAATGCTTAGTTTGGGGATAATTGCAACATCCTTGTAATGTTTTTACTCTTAAATTAATTATAGCTACTCTCAAACTTAATGCCACTTTAGCAGATTTTTACCTGGGAATTTCCTCATTATTTTTTATTAAATTTGCCATACGTAAACACTAAACAAGAAATGCAAATAGACTATTATCATAGAATATTTTTAATGATTTGAAAATTGTGTCAACACCCTTAAATCTTTTTTATTTTTAATGTTAAGTTTTAGGGCCAGATTCACCAGGCCACTTTGGCTGCTTTACCCCACATTGGAGCAGTGCAGACCAGGCAGAGCATAATGGCCATTTCTCCTCAGCCCTTGGCCTCTACATGTCACTGCTCAGACACATCCCATTTCCCCCGAACTTCTGCCTCCCACATGTCCCTGCTCAGACACACACCCCAGTTTCCCTCCCCCCCGATTTTGCATGCAAGCCACTTCTTATGTTTCTCCTCTTGCCCTTCCTGTTAGTAGATCTTGTAAAATGGATAGTTTTTTAAAATAATTTTTGGATTAATAGTATTTGTTGCTGCTATACTTCATAACCAGAAAGTTTCTTCTTTAGCAGGACTGACAAATCGGGTTTTTTACAGAGAGTTCCATGCCCATCTCTGAGTTAATCATCCTGCTGTCATCTCCTATTGTTCTCAGTGGAAATGAGGCTACAAAGGTACCACCTACAAGATGGCCACCCCTTCCTGCTGTTCCCAGTGAGGTTGAAGCCAAGCTGCCACAATAGAAGTTAGGCCCCATTCCTAGTGAGAACAATGGGAGATGGCAGGAAGGGTGAAAGAAGGCAGTATTTTGTATTGAATTCCCTGCAAAACCCTGCTAAACCAACTCTACCGAAAAAAGAACTATACGGGAAGCTGATGAGTCTGCATTAAAATCATTTGGTGGACTGTAGGAGGAAAAGGTCTGACAAGATGCTAAAAATCTTTAAGGGAACATTTTAAATCAAACTAATTAACTGATTTACTTGTAAATTCTCAGAAAACTCATTCTATACTCAAGGGGCAAGTCCTGTAATTTGGGGAAGGATACACTATAGTCTTCATATGTAGGCATGGTGGAATCCCTGCTTTACATGCAACACTCAACAACGGAACCGTGACTTGTACGTCTATCATGGAATAGTTTGGCCAGCTGCTCACTCTGAATAGTTGTTATGATGAACAATAAGAATGATTAGATACAGAATAATCCTACAAGAGTGAAAAAACAAAAACATGATGCACGACCCCTTTTGGGCATCTTGTGCTCACCATAAATCCCAAAACTAGGTGGGAAAAGAAAGACCTCAGAGATAAAGAGTGATCTAGCATAAAAGCCAGTTGGCCTAATGGACTGAACACATGACTGGGAACCAGGAATTCCAAAATTCTATAATCCTGCATCTACCAGTGACAACACGAGTTCAGGGTAGGAAGCAAAGAAGAATACTTTCTCCAATGAATACTACATGGGGAATTCAGATAGGCAGAATATAATTGCCCAGTATGGAACTTGGCCAGGACACCAGTGTGACAGTATCCTTTTGGTAAGAATAGGGATGTAAACTAGCTCCTTACTGGCCAGCTGTATTCATAGCCTAATTTTTGTGCTTTATCCAGAAGTCAGGACCTTCTGACT
Source organism: Dermochelys coriacea (assembly GCF_009764565.3). NCBI lineage: Eukaryota > Metazoa > Chordata > Testudines > Dermochelyidae > Dermochelys > Dermochelys coriacea. The sequence goes on along the minus strand of NC_050077.1, from coordinate 62,943,244 downwards.
GCACAGCTCTTTACTACAATACTGGGAAATTGATTCACAATTAACTCAGAGGGAAGGAAGAGCCACCTATAAATTCTCCGACACCACACAGGTGTTCCTTGTCAGGCCTCCATCCAAGTACTGAACTCACCCACACCTGTCTAGCTTGTGAGAAATGAAATGATCCTTGTACAAAGTGGTATGACTATAGATCATGCAGAAGTTCAGGCAGATTGTGGATCACATTCAGGTTCACTGTGATAGTTTAAGAAAATCATATCTGATGGTCTCTTATGAAACAGCTACTTACAAAACCTCATGGAGTTTCATCCAGTGTTTATTTTTGAAGGCTAATGGGCAAAACTGAGGTCTGATGTAATTCTACTGACCTCAGTGGAGTTGTGCATGGTTACACCAGGGCTGAATTTGGGCCAGCACATTTTACTTGCAGAGTTAGAATGTGTGATCTTTTACCATATATGTGAAAAAGCAGATAGTCACTTACCAAAAGGTTGACTTTGCCCCACACCCTCAGAGTTCCATCAGGTGCTCCCTAACTGTAGCTGAGGACTGGGGCTTTTATTTGGAGTAGAGCAGGGACCCTACCTAGTCTCATGGTTTCATAGCCCACTGTCTAACTGAACATGTCTGAGAATACATCTGACCCCTAATTTACATTTATTTACTTTTGTGTTCTCTCTGGCAAAGGCTGTAACATACCATTTCCACACATAGCGAACAGTAGTTGAGTTGTTCTGATTTGATGTAAGTTGCCCTGAGGGGTTTCTCTTTGGAGCACTTGTCACAAGGACCAAACACAATTGCCAAAAAGGTCTGGTCACACATCTTTGCTGTGGATTGGACCTGAAAGAGACAGAGGAGAAAGGAGGAGTGCATTAAAGTCACATGACAAACCTTTCCCGTATTCTCCCAGTAGCTAATGGATCTTAGACAATATATAGACAGCTGTAGGCTGGATAAGCTCTCAGCGGCTTATCTCTAAAGCTCAAATAAACTGTCACTAGTACATGCCCTGTGGTGTGGATGATATTTTTACGAGGAAACAAACAGCAGCACCCTTTTGTTGTAGTGCATGGAATATTTTTTCTATTTGTAATGTCTTATTCTGGGTTTTGGCTTACACAATGGCAACAGAACCTTAATAATCAAATGACATGCAACAATGGATTAAGCTTCAGAAGGGCCCGGTGTTTACCAAAATTGATTGTTTTTCCACCACATATTTTAAGCAGTCTGTCCTATTCGTGACCATTTTCAAATCTGAAAAGAAGGTCCCGAATGCTCTCAGTAGCTATACAAAATATGAACAACAATGAGATGGGTTGAACAGAAATTGGCATTTCAGAATGCTGGAACATTTTGAACCCATTTTTTGTTTATGGAGCCAGAGTCATTGCTGTGACTGCAGACACTTAAAGAACTTTTCTCACCTTCAATAGAGAGTGAAAAATCACTGCTTTAAAAGGCAGGAAAATGAGACAAATGCATAGAACATTCTCATACAAAATAAGGGGCACTGATTCAATATTCTGTGAAAAAATAATTAAAAAATGTTACACAAATGTGACACAATGAGATTAGTGTTGATTACTATTACAATATTTTACCAGGGCAAAAGTGAAATATGATTAAGAAAGTGAACTCACGTTTTGCTAGTTTCATTTGCATTAAAAAAAAACCTCCTCTTATATTTAGGGCCTGATTCTGCCACTCATGCTCAGATTGAGATGCACTTTTCTCCTGAAGCAATTCCATTCATTTCAATGGGTCTACCAGAAGAGTAAGATATTAACACCCAATGGGTGAAATCCTGGCCCACAGCAGTCAATGGGAGTTTTGCCATTGACTTCACTGGGGCCAGGATTTCACCCAATGTGTGTAAAAAGGGCAGAAATCAGCCCATACATGATCTAAAATGCATGGCATGATGATCTTGCAGTTTGGTCAACTTTGAACCAAATACATGAATTCAAATGGGCTTATTTCCCCCATTTAATGAAAATGGACATCTTGGATGGCATTAAGGGAGGTTCTTAATTTAATAGTTTATGAACACTGGGGCTGATGCTGCAGCCTGTCACTCACAGACGTAGTTTCTCTCATGCAAGTATTCCATTGCCATTAGTGGGACTACTCATGTGAGTAATGGCTCGCAGAATCAACCCCATTGTGATTATATTACTCATTAGACTGGAGACCAAAGGACTGTGGCCAAAATATTCAAACATGGGTGCCTTAAGCTAGACATTTAAATCAAGGTGTCCTGTTATTCCAGGGTGCTGAGCGTTACCAGTCCCCGATGAGGGCAATGGGAGCTGCTGTTGCTAAGCATCTATGATAATTGGGCCACTTTGGGTAGGTGCTCTAACATGGATTTAGCTGCCTAAATGTAGGCACTCAGGTTTGAAAGCGTTGGTTATGTCAGGTTTTGATAGAAAAGCTTTCCCTTCAGGAGTAGTGTAATTCGAAAGTATTTTAACACTACAGTAAAAAATGCTGAACAAAATAAAACCACTGGTGTTAAAGAGACAGATATTACACGCACACAACAAAATTTAATGAAGCAAAAGTTTTGAACATAAAATGGGCAGCATTCATCCTTAGTGAAACTCTCATGAATTCAAGGGGGTTATGCATCAAGGATGAATCAGGCCCAATGCCAATGTTACTTCAATAACTACTATACAATATGCAGTATTGACAACACATGGATGAGAAAAGCTAGTAAAATTCCCAGTTAATTAAGAATTAGTATCAGATATTGGTATCAGGACCTCATCTGATATTTGACATTTTGATAAACTAATTTGCAAATACAGTGTCCTTTGTGATAGTTATTTCCCTACCGTTTAAATAGAGCTGGCTGAAAAGATCCCAACTTCAAACATCCTGCTGCACCATGGCTTGAGATATTTCAGACCTATTATGTCATCAAACACTTGTGGTAGCTGTTTAAAAAGGGTGACCTGGTGAAATACACATTACCAATGTGGTACTTGCAGAGCAGATATTGTATGCTAAATGTTGCAAATGAAGATAGAAAATTACCTACCTTTTCACAGGACAAACACTGGACACTTCAGAAGAGAAGTAAATAAGCTGCGTGTAACTGGATGTGTAGAAGGGCAACCTTAATACTAATAATCTACTTAGAGGGATATTAAAGCTCAGCTTCTAGTTTCCTATTGTACTATCTTAGTTCAGCTAATGTTGGTTTACATTCCAAGGGCTAGAGGTTTTACCCACAAATCTCTGGACAAAACTCCCACTGACATTGATGGGGATTCAGACTAAGAAACAAGGTAAGAGTAGGACCCTACCTTTTAAACACACCAGGTTTTGCCCTCTCTGCTCCATGTAGTTGCCAGTTTTTTAGTTTCCAGATGTTAAAGTTCAAAAGAACTGACTGTGTGAATGGCTGCATAGTATCTTTCCTCCACTACAGATGCCAGGTTGCCAATGTACATTCTCCATATATTTTCCTTCAAACTTGTAATGATAATTAAGGCAAGGAAAGGTGGAGGAGGAATGGGGGAGGAGACCAACTCATTGATATCGGCAGGAGCCTGAAAATTAAAAGGAGCCAGAATTCAAGAAGAATTCCAGAGGACAATGCAACTGTGTAACTACATACAGTAAGCATAAAGAAAAGGAGTACTTGTGGCACCTTAGAGACTAACAAATTTATTAGTCTCTAAGGTGCCACAAGTACTCCTTTTCTTTTTGCGAATACAGACTAACACGGCTGCTACTCTGAATACAGTAAGCATGTAAGTGCTTGAAACTGTATCCACTGAAGCCCCTGGGAGTATTGCCATTCATGCCAACAGGGATGGGGCAGTTTAAGGGCAGAGCATTATTACCCACCACAAGGCTATTATGTTTGCCTTCTCTCCCATTCTTACAAACATAGATCCTTCCTCTGAATAAATCAATCAAGATTTTCTTCTTGTTGTACATAGTGTCAGTTGTTTTTTTCACTCCAAACTCTGGGAGAAATAGTTCAACACCAAATTGCCACATTTCCTCTCTGTACAATGACTGAATACTTTTCACCTACAGATGTATGTGTCTTGAATAGCATATCTGCTATGTGAATATAAGAGTGGGCTAAGATTTTATATGGGCAGAAGTTAGTATATGATATGCATACAGCTTCAGACGCTCTTGATAAAAGTGTAAAAAAAAAGTATGTAGGTTACAGCAACCAAACTAGTTTGTTTCCAAAATAATATTTATTACAGAAATGAATTAGCAACCAGGGACACCACAAATTTCAGATATTGAAATATGCTGTGCTGCAGTCACAGTGATCAATCTAATACCTAAATAGAAACTTAATCGTTTGATACATTACCTACCATACTCACCAAGCCTGATATAATTTCAAGTGACTTCTGTCAAACATTTTAGTACTAAAAGATAAAATATCTTTATTACAAAACTTAAATGATTCCGAAGTGATTTAAAAGATAGTTAACATGTGGAAAATGTTAGCCTACCTACATGCTTAGGATACTGTGTATACTTTTTTGAATAAATGCTTTTAAAAAAAAAAAAAAATATATATATATATATATATATATACACACCATTCTTGTTCTATGTGCTTTTCATATACCACTGTTCATATTAGTAACTATCGGAGGTGGTTCCATTTTAAAATTCACATATGCAGATATGCAAAATTAACAAAGTGCAGAAATACTGTAGCAAAACATTACAAAAATATTTTGTCATTCCCTTCATATGGATAATGTTTAAATTAACTGAATTAAGTTAAAAAGTACTTAAATATATCAATGCAACTCAAACTGGTCCTTGATCAGAGTTCTATGCCTAACTTACTACAGAGTTCACTTCTAATACACGAATACATTCCAATACACTGACTAGTAAAACATCATTATCTGTCTAGGTTTTTATAAGGTCACTCATCATCATGGTGTCTGAGTGCCATTACTTCAATCATTTTTACAGGGTACACTGTTAAATAAATTATTACATATTGTTTATTGTGTGCTGGCTGTGGGTGTGATGCTGCACAGGGCAGAGGAGAGAAGGTCCCTGCCCCCAAGGAGTGTACCATCTAAATGAAATAAATATGAACAAACAGTAAGAAATCAGGTTGCATCTGTGAGCACGGACGTACCAGGTAAGCTGCATTCAGTCACTACTCTCAGAGTAGCGCACATGCACAAGGAACTGGTCAGTGGGTTAGTAGCACAGCTGCAGGCATTGTCGTCTTGCACACTTCTGGCTACCCAGCTTTTCTTCAATGCCTAACCCTTGTCTGAGTTTAGGGTTATTCCCCATCCCGCTCCTCCTCCTCACTAGTCTGGAGCTGGAGAGGAAGATCTACCCCCCCCCACAAAAAAACCCACCTATATCCTCCTTAGTGGCTTCCTCCTCACCTCAGATCCCATCACCCTCTTCCCTTGAAGAAATTTTAAAAACAAAATAACCACCCCTTCACCTCTCCTCAAATTTGTACAAATGCTTTGCAGGTCATCTTAGAGCCATTGCTGCAAACGCTTATTACTGGGTGCAGTCCCACTGACTTATCACCTGTGGTGAACACAACCCTCTGCAATTAGTGCTGGCAGGACTGGGCCCTTGTCTGGCTGTCTAGGTTCTCCTACAGCACCAATCACTGTGGCAAGTGAACATCTCCCAAAGTGATGAGCTCTACAAATAAGATATGTGGGTGTTCCCTTGGTTGAGTTTTAAAGGTGGAATGTGCAGGATGTTCTGCAGAAGCTTGAAATATTCTTTCCATGACATGCAGTCTAGTTATGCTCATATTAAACTCAATTGTTATTTTTCCTAGCTCACCTCTAGACTATTAAATGTCATTGCTCGAGACGCAACAGTCTCTACCAACCTATTTGTATTCTTAGCACCTGATCAACAAAAAACAAAAACAAAAAAAAGGGGAGGGGAGAGTGAATGGGCTCTCTAGGTGTTTTGCAATTACATGACACTAGAGATGGGTCCAAGTCCAACCCTACCTCCATCCCCCTTTGAAGGAACAGAAGTTTAAAATGCAAACCTGGATTTTGATCTCAATTTTACAGTTGGCTTTATCACTGTAATGGGCTGAACCAAAACCCCAGACTTGAATACCCCTGAATTTTGCAAAGGGGAACTGAACTCTTCCTCCAAATTAAGGGTCTCAACCCCATATCTACTTTAAATGGATGCTAATATGGTCTCCTCCGCCTGAACTATAATGTCTGAGTGAGCAAGTCAGCACACATATGAAAAAGCCAGCATGGGTCTGCAGAAGCAATTCTCTTCCTCATACTGACATCAGAGCTGTCCCTAGGGTCAGTGTAGCAATTTGCATTGCCTTTTAAACTACTATAGGAAGACCTTCCATTTTCTATTGCTCCACTCTTCTGCGGGCACAAAACAGTAATTTTATTGTTGTTTGTTGTTAGACTGCCTTCACAGATGGAATAATGCCACAGGAAATCTAACTGGGTGAAGACTGCTGCAAAATAAATACATCATATCAAGCCAGTGAGAGGAACTCCTAGGGAAAACATCTCATGTGAAAGAAAACAGCACCATGAGAGATTATAACATAGTAGTAGTTACCCCATGAGAGAGACTGAGCATGTTGTTCCCTCACTGGCGATCTGTCAAAGAACATGAAGCACCAATACAAATTTGTCTCTAACATAAACTTTCTTCAAAGGACTCCAAAACTGTAAGGTGTATAGCTGCTGGATATAGTATCGCCCTTTGTAAAAATGCAGTGGAAAATGGATAATACTTAGAAAAGAAAGAAGAGGTTTGTAGGCTGGCATATACTTTATTCCTACTGCTGATGTCCTGATTCCAAAGTAGTTTTTAAAAGTATATTTCACAGTAAGCCACTGCACTATATCCCAGTTGCGGGAAAATGAGTCATAAAAGTTTGCTCTTCATTTAGTCTTTGAGGACAGGGTGGAAAATCCTTTTGAATTTTTGTATTACACCCTTGTGAGAAAGCCAAGTTTGAAACTGCTGGGAATTTGTATAATTTCCAAGGCATGTGGAGATGGGGTGTAAGGAAATGTCACTTGAAAGAGATATTTGGTATCTAGCATCAATTGTGGAATATCCTCTCGATTATTGAGCACAGTCTGCAAATAGAACAAAGAGAGATTTCCTGTCAAGAAGATACAAAGTGTTAAAACCCTAAAAGGCTTGCTTTCCCATTATTCTAATGATTTTTTTTTTCTTGTCAGTCCCAAAGGGTACATAAGAGCCTGGTGTTCTGGTTTGAATTTAAAGCCAAGTATGAACATGTACCATTGTAAACAGTGTGCGCAAAATATTGTAACTTGAATGTGTGTGAGAAAATCATTTAAGGCTCTTACCTGGACTTTACGAACAAATGATGGGGACACTCTTTTCTCAAAATCATCTATAGGAGTGTATGAATTGAGGATCTTTACTATCTGCATAAATAATAAAAAGACTTTTAATAATTGTAACCCAGGCAAGAAAAAAGGAACAGTTTGAAAGGAAGACGCATTAAAATTATGCCACCATCCATATCTAACTGACTGTGGGCACCGTAAGCAATTGTACTGTAAGGAGGTAGATTATTAACTGGCAAACTAGTGAGTGGTTCTCTATGTGATAATTGCCTAGGCTCATCCCCAAAAGTATCAGAGAGGAGAAAGGTGATGTGGGGAGATGGTGGAAATGGCTGAACTGATTAAAGGAAACCTATTAAAAAAAAAAAAGAATTTTGTGACAGACAAAGGAAATTATACTGGGGAATAGAGAAGAGGACAAGTCTGGAGCAGGACTCAGACAGAACAAGGCAGATAGGCATCCAAGACAGAAAAGTAGAAAATACAAACAAAGGAATCCGAGAATCAAACATTATAGCTGGGGATGCCTGGGTCAGAGGAGGTGGCCAGGGAGGACCCGCTATAAAAGTGGGATGCTAATTACTCTGTCTGCAGCCAGGATTATTTCACACATGAATTATAAGATTCTGCAATTGGTGCTGCCAACATAAAATGACAGTGTTTATTACCTGCACAGCAGACAGGGATGTACAGCGTTCATATATCTCCTTGGCATCCTCATCTGTGATCTTTTTGACCTGAAGGAGCCAGGCTGCCTGAGAGAGAGGTTCCAAAGTTTCCTTGGCAGAACTGCTCTGCAGATTCTTTTCTTTAAGCCATTCTTCTAAGTAGCTGATATTACATCTGGGGTTAAATAAAAGATAATCATAGAAATGTCAGTTTCCCCTCACAAACTAGTAATAATAAAGCAATCTGCAAATGAATGTCATTAAAGAAACACTGTCAGTTTAAAATTCATGTATATTAAGCAAAAAATATCGTTAAAAACACCCACCTTGGATTATTAAAACTGATAAATTTAAAAATCTGATTCCCCTTTCATCATTTTATTCTGTTCATATTTTGTATTTCACAAACTTTGGACAATAACAGTTTCCTTGTTGTTTATACAAAGGCCCTAATCAGTTTCATACATTAGCAGGATGTGCCAGCATTACATGGGATTCTGTTAAAATATTGCTATTCCTTTAAAAATACACTTTCACAGCATCCATTCACAGGAGATGATAGCAACTTTTGCACAGTCCCAACCAGGGCCAGATTCTCATAATTGATGACCTATAGGTGAAAGCCCCCATCTCCCATTGCCACTTTCCTGGACGATTTAAGGCCTATAAGGTTATTTTATTTCAGCTCTGTCTCCAGACTGTCTAATGGGATGTAACTGAACTATATATCTTTTGCAATGATTTAGGAGCATATTCTTCTCCTGATTCACATAAGGGCAAAAGGAAGAGGAGCCCTCAGCCAAACCCCTGCTGGTCTTACACCTGATTCTTGTCTGATTCAGCACTTCCCCCTCTGCCAATATCCACTCTCCACAGTAAAAACCACTCTAAAATACTTGTGTGTGTAAATTAGCATGGCAAGATCCACAGACATGTTGCAGGCTAAAGGGGACAATAAATGCTCCAGAACTGGGCTTCTGAGTCTCTCTGCCCCTCCAGACTGTACTGTGTGTCCCTCTATTAATATGTTACCTGTAAAGTACACTTGTGATAAGCACTGTATCATGGAGTATGCTAGCACCAGCAAACTAATTCACAGAAAAGTTAAAATCTCCCATTTCAAACCAGAGGGACAAAAATAATCACCACTGAATATTCACAGTGTATCCAATGGCACAAGTGATAGAACTACAGTAAGTAAAAAAATCCCCTCTCTCAAATAACTACACGCTGAATTTTTATTGGCTTTACCTTATCTGCATTCCTTTCCTACAAGAGCACATGTCCTTGCGGAGGAAAAGACTATTAAGGGTGACAGCTCCAATCAGAAAGAAAAGCTGCTTCACTGCCTGCTTTAGAAGCTCTGTGTCCAAGCCATTCTGGCACATGGTGCTATAAAAATAGCTGAGCTGTTGCAGGATGGAGGTCATTGTGTAGGTATCGGTGTCATCTATACTAGAAGAACGTTTACGGAATCCTGTAGGTTTCATGCCAGAAATTCCTTGGAGACTTTCATATTCAAGCATACCTGGCACTGAAAAGGCAACAGGAAATAATTTGTAACAACAACAACAACAACAACAAATAGGGTCCTTTTAATGACGGTAATTTGGTTTTGGGAACCAATATTTTCAAGATGTATCGTTTAAAGTTTTTAAACTGCATTTTCTCATTACTCCCGTAATAAAGGAGGACAGGTGTTTGCATGTGAAAATGGTGTGTGCTTCCAGGCTAGATTTCATCTAGAACCTCATCTTAATGTGGCAGCTCAGTATGGTAGCCCAAAAGGGAGAAGGGAAACACTGTAGATGAAGGAAGCCACTCCTTGCGTCACATCAAACAAGATTAGTGTTGTTAGACCTTTCAGGTAGATCTACACTCATGCTTCTTCGGGTGGTGTCTAGTGTACACTCCTGCATAGCCCCCCAGCAGAAGTATAAACAGCAGTACAGCCAGTGAGGCATGACTTAGGTAAGTAGAGTAAAGACATGCTGGAAGGGTACGGGTATGTATGTGAGTACGTCTCCTACACCATCTCTACTTGTCCAAGCTGTGCCTGCCTGCCTGCACGGCTGTTTTTAGCAGTGTAGTGTCCTGCTGCCTCCCTGCTGCTGGAGCCTCTCTCTGCAGCCTCCCACGCTAAAGCCTTTCACTGATGCCTATAGTGTCCCACTGCAGTGTGGATGCAGCCCGTTTTTCACTGCAGCAAGTAGCTACATGTACTCTACATGGTGACACCAGTGGTGTGTAATATAGACATAGCCTTGGTGTGAGGTAATTTGGGAAAAACTAAAACAAAAACTACTGTCACACTATCATGAATAATTGAAAAACACAAAGGAAAAAAGCCACTGTAAAATGTCTAGTGAAAACAGCAATACAGAAATGGAATACCCTGCTGCTGAATAGCTTGCCTTCAGCTTGGCTGGTTAGAAATAGAGGGGGTGGGGAAGGGAAGGATGGAAGTAGAAGCAGAAACATGTTATGCAATATTTCCTAACTGAAGCCCCTCTTTTTAGGAAAATAAAATCAATCAGCCCCCTCCCCTTCAGACCTGTCACATGTTGCTAAACGCTCAATTTATACATTGTCCACAGCTGCCTTAGCTAGCCCTTTGTGCTCCGGGGCAGTGCCCCACACGGAGAAACACTACTGCAAGGGGGGCGGAAATGCAAACTTCTGGTGACTGTACAGTCAATGTAAACAGATGTATAGATATATACTCACATACATATATAGGTGTATGCACAACAGGGCATAGTTCACCCCTAATCTTTTGTCTCTGTATAAGATTTATTCAAATACCTTAGACGTTACTAGTGCATTTATTTTCATTGGTTATTTTCTTCCTTCTTACCTATCATTGGCTGAATGTTATTCTCCATTACAAGAATGAGTTGGTGATAGATACGAATGGCCAAGTCACTAAGAATTTGTCTGTATTCTGAAAGATCAAAATGCTTCAAACAGTTCATATTCTGACGTGGAGTATTTTGCTTCATGAATTCCTGAAAGATAGTAAATGTAAATGTATCAACATGACAATGCTGTTAATGCCATCATTATCAATAGATCTGAACAGTGCTACACATGAACTGGATTAGTGAGTTCTGTGTGTATGTACTCTCAAAATGGGTCAAACGTACTGCTGTCTTGAGACGCTGCTACTACCCATGGATTTCATCAACATCAATATACACATTTTTTCTATTTAGTGCTCATTCGGTGTCTAATAAAAAAACGCAGTGTAGCCAAAGGGAAGACTCACATTGACTTCAGTGGGCATTGAATCAGGTGCTAGATCATTTACATGAAAAGCATCAGATATTTTTTACAGGAAAATCACTCTCTTGTTTAAACTATATGAGAGAAAAATTAAAATGTGCCTCTTCAATCTTTTATGGTTTCAAGTGCTCTCATTTTTGTACTTTGTAAAAAGCCAAGTTTCTGATATGACTATTAATCTGGCAGAGTTTTCAGTCTCTCAGAAACAGGGTTATTAATAGGTTCCAACTGCTGACAGAAAACATCATCAGCTCAGGATTTTTAAAGCTGACCCAAAGTCCCACATCTGAGTTTTGTATCTCTGTAATGAGAAGAAAAATCCAGGATTGAAATGCTCCCAAGCTTGGCGTTTTGAAATGCAAACTCTCTCAAAGTTTGGAATGGTCAGACTTGCATTTGGTTCATTACAGATATGAATTAAAGCTGAAAACTTGGATCCAAACCCAGAACCATGTTTTGGGTTCAAACACGCCTCCAATTCTGCAGTTAAATTGTGAAAGAATTGCATTACATTGCCTTGACTTGAGTTCAATCAAAGGCCTTTCTGATCAAAATTTGCTATTATCACTATAACCACCAGGGAGAGTATTGCAGCTTGCAGAGGACACAGAAGTTCTTAAGTTAGGGTTGAGTGAAAGGTGTTTTCCCCTTGTAGGGATTCATGAGAATACTGTCTTTTAATTTCAGACCATATGGGTTTCTATTCCACATTCATCAAGTATCACTGAGTTTTGGGTTTAAAGAACCAAAAACAAGCAACGAAATTCAGCTTCATCTGGTTTAAGATGAAACTGACTATTTTACTACCATGTGTCTTTGATTTCATTTGGAGTTGTAACTTTACTTATTAATCAAATGGTAACAATGTCTGCCTGAAGCAGTAACAACTGAGTGAAAGAAAAGGTGAAAGTTATTTTTAAATACAACTAGTTGAGCTCCTGAGGTCCTGTTCAAATTAAACAGAAGAAGATCAAACTAAGCAGCAAATGGATTAAATGGCACCCAAAGTATGTAACCGTTTCTTCCTTCTTGCTTTAACAACTGTTTACTGTTAGCGTTTAAAACATCTTCCTAAACTCCTTTGGACAAGCTGTCTATTCCATTGGATCACCTCTAAGCCAGAAATCACTAGTGCAGAAGGATACGAATTTCATGCCCTTTTGGTGAGATGGTTCCATCTGATGATCCCTGCCCCATTTAGTTATAAAATTCAGTGAAATTATGTAAAACATGAAGTGATGAAATTATTCCTACCTCTTCCCCGCTGTATTGTTTCAAACAGTTAAGAAAATGATACGTATTGGAGAGCCAAAAGGACATCATCTCAAAATCTTCAGCGTGTTCCTAAACAATGACATATAAAACAACCTTTTTAAACAACATGATCCTTTAAAGTTTAATTTATTATTGAAACTTATGACCAACACAGAGTTAATGTAGTAGCATCAGGCTACAGTGAAAGGAGCAAATAGTATTTGTAAAGTGCTATCTATACAAAGTGTGCCCATGTCTATAATGGCCTTAAAACCTTTGTTTGTATATTATTTAAATGCAGTTGTACAATGGGTTGGCTAGACAGTGTGTATGGCGGCTCCAAAAATTACTGGAAGTCTTACTGCAAAAGGACTGAACACTGTATATACAACTGACATGAAATTATACTTAAGTATTGCTTTGAAAGTCAGCTGTTGGGCCTATCTAAGTTACAGCTGTGTTTAAACATGGTTCTTGGTAGCAAGGTGCTGACATGCTTTCTCTGCCCAGTGTAAGGGATGAATTGGGTTATAAAATTGTTTACAAACTTGAGTTGTAGGTTCTATCTATATTACGGTTAAACTGCAAAAAACATGTTTCACTTCCATCTGTGTCACAAAACAGAACTGTGCTTTTTGCTTTACTGGGTCACTAGACCACAACATAATATCCAGATACTGCCATGGTGGAATTTGTAGTGCAGATGGGACCACAGACAGAGGGTCCTAGCTTATAGTATGGTTTTGTAAGTTGGTTTACAACATGGTTTTCTAGGATTCAGATCTATTAGTGCCATGCTAGCAAGAACTGTGTTTAAACACGATTATATTGTTGGAACTGTAGTGGCAATAGCACTCTAGATTCCACACAATGTAGTCTTGTAACAAATACACTCTTCAAACCTCATTTCTGTCCTAAAAGAAGCCCAGTATCACATGTTTGGCAATACCTCATGCAACAAACTCTTACTATGGCTGAAAAAGTAAAACTTACTTATTTAGCTACTAACTTTTAGATGTACTGTATTGGATGTTATGTCTCAGTTCTGAAAGCTTCTTGGGAGAGGGCAATCTTTATGTACTGTCCTGTATGTACTGTACTAGCACAATAGGCCCTTCACCCCTGGCTGGGATTTGTAGGTGCTACTGCAGTGCAACTACCAAACCACTGTCACCATCTATGATATTCTTAACTCCGGAGGACCAGTGGATGACAAATATCAACATTTTCCCATGTATAATTGTGCAGGTTGTAAGTCTATAGATGCATGTACAATGAAACCAATAAAATAGTAGAATAAAGCAAAATATGCAAGAAATATTCCTACCTTAATAACTTGTTTGATACCATTAGTGGTTATACTCATGAAAGATTTCAGCATGTCACCATCATTCACATAATCAGCATATCTCACACACATGAACAGGATGTAAGCTGGTAGGCCCGGAATCATATTCACTACCACTCCACGTGGCTTTAGATCTGAGCAAAGCAGAGTCAAAGCGGGTGTTCATTACACATAGCAGTTACAAAGGTAATATCACCATCTAGTCTTTCTTAAATAGGTAAAAGGCACTGGATTAATTTCTAACCACGTTCTTGATTAATTGATTGCGGATGAATTCTCTTTTCCTGTACAATTACTAGAGCAGGTCAGGAAACTGCCATCAGAACGATTTCCCAGTGCCGAATTCGCCATCTGCAAAATTTAGATTTTCAGTCAGAAAATCATTCCCAGCACCATGGCTCATCCACTCTGTGGCAGTCCAGGTTTTCAGTCTCCCGGGCAACCCACCAGGTGGGCTGCCTCCAAGCTGAGCTCCCTGCCTCACCCACAGCTCTTCTGGCCAGCTCCTGGGAGCTGGTGCTCCATAAACTCCCAGCTTCCCACCGTGGGGGAGATGAGGCGCACTGGCAGTGGCCAGGTGGGCTGCAGAGGAGCCGGGTATGCCCAAGGAGCACTGGCTCCCTGGCACACAGTTAGGCAAGGGAGGCAGGGAGATGGCTGGAAAGCAGGACTTTTAGAGAAATTCCATTTCAGTTCTTCTCAAAATGTCCCCTCTCATAGAAAATTTCACAGGTCCAACTTATTGTTCTGAATCAGAATGGATTTTTTCCAGAAGCACGAAATTTTCTGCAGGACAGAAATTTTGGTTCTTGCTCAGCTCCAATAATTACAACACAATACATTTCCATTTAGCATTCCTCATAGAAATATATTAAAAAAAAAAGTTTTGCAGATAGGTAGGAAATATTGTAACAAGTTTATAAAGTACAGTACGTCTTGTTCAAGTAGAAAGGAATGGTAATACATGAAGGTGGAGTTGAGCAGAGGAAAAGAAAGCGCTTAACTGAAGTAATAGAGAGGATATAAGTTTTCTTGTACATTAATTAATGGGGGTCAGGGAGCGCATTGAAAATGAGTAGAGTTTACTGTTAATCACGAGCTAAAGCAAGAAAAAAAATGGTTTGATGATGAGATTTAGTGAGTGGAAACAACTCAGTGGAAAGAAAAGAATTCCAAATGGAAGGAGAAACATAAATGAAATTTCAACCACTAGTGAAGGAGTTGGCAAGGGGGAAAAAAAAAAGAGGAGACCATGACCCAGAGATGCTATGCCTAGATATTATGGTGACTGGTGCCAAATAAATACCCTAGATAGATAAGAAGAGCAAGTGGGTAGAAGACTGTATGAGAGTCCAAAGAGGAGACACAACCCTGAGTCATAAAGCAAGAACAGTCCAATTGAAACATTCTGTATCCCTGAAGTTTTGAGAGCAGGGGCTTGTGATTTCAGCAGAGGGGTACAGACAACTTCTAGCAAAGTTCTAGAGATAATGACTTACAGAAGAGGTAGACCAGGAAAGAGAATTAAACTCAGGTCCTGCAGTACTCAAGATTTCAGAAGTTTCAAGTTTCAAGTTTCAGAATTGAACAAATAAGAATCTAGACAGTAGAGTCAGAGATATGAGACAAATGAGTTTTCACCAGATAAAATACTTCTGTCTTTGAAACACTTTGAATCAGCAGTAATAGAAAGTAATAGTATGGTGACCCTAAGAGTAAAGTGAGAGAGAAGAGAGATAAAGAGATCAAAGTTGACAATGAGTATACAAATGAAATTATCAAATCTTGGACCTTGGATTTTGTTTAACATGCTATATCGAATATAATTAAATGTGGCTGGAATTCAAAGTGTAACTGAAGTACCAAGGATGAGATTTTTAATAATTCTTGCTTCGTCTTCCTTTACGTACTCCATCATTCCAATATACTCTTTAGGCACAGCTGGCACATGTGTTTCATTGGCTGTCAAAAGTAAATGTACTCTTACTCACAGGCTAATGTAATGTTAACATGTTAAAAATAAACTATGAGAGACATACAGATCTTACTGCCAAAAACATACTGTAGCTCCTGTTTGCAATCATCATCTCAATTTATGGCTCAAATCTTATCAGTCAATTCCTGCTCAGATTACTCATGAGTAGTCTATTCCTGTGGGACTACTTGCACTAAACAAGTGAGGCTCTGGCTACCCATCCCAATATTAGTCAGGTTTTCAACCTTTAAAACAACTTTTAGAGTGAAAACTAATTCTGTGAAAAAAAAAAGTGTACACACATATACACACATTTATAAAATGGGCTGAAAAACAGGGCAAATATTTATGAAATTGTTTCTAAAGCTTTCCCATCTTTTGTTGTTGAAAAATTGAATTTCCCACCTTCTGATCCTCTCTCTCTCACCCCCCCCACCGTATTACACATTCAAAACTATTTTAAACTTTAAAAAATAAGTCCTACCTTTTTCAATAGTCTTGGTAAGAGTCTTGATCTGATCCTGCAATTTTTTTATTACTCTGTCTTTCATGTCTAACTCTTCTTCAAGATCCTACAATAATCAAATAAAGATGGAGAGTGAATTTATAGCTACCTGCATTTTTTAAAATATTGCCTTTGATTGGTATATGCAAGTCCTACTCCATTTATGGATATCAAAAATTACTGTTACATCCTGGACAAAAATTCAGGATCATGACTGGAAGAAAAAAGTCAAGTAACAAGTCAATAGATCTCTGCTTCTACCTCCACAGAGAGCAATAAAACTGAGATCTGGAGCAATGCTGCAAAGGGGTACATCCTTACCGGCACTGCTGATGAACCAATCACTCAGACAGCATGTGCAGAAATTTGCTCAGTAGCTGGTCTCACATAGGTCAATATTTATCTGGCTCGCTAACTTCATTTCCCTTTTAGAATATTGGGTCCCAATTCTGCAAAGACTTATGTATGTACTTAATTTTCAGATTGTGAGTAGTCCCACAATCTGACTGTGAGTAGTCCCAGTGAGTAGCTGAATATAAGCTTGATCCCACAATCCCTCTGTCCTCAAAATCAATGAGAATTCCAAGCAGAGGCTTGAGAAATGGGGTAACATGGCTCTCACCTCCTAGCATAATATTTAATTGCACTATGCCTTTAAATCATTTGCTCGATTGGGCTAGACTGTAACTTTAAACTAGTACCTGCAGGTTGGACGGTTTAGGAAGTGTTGCACTTCAATGGGAGATTATGGAGGCACTATGTCTTAAGCAAACAAACTATATCTGAGAGAGCACAGAGGAAGCACACACAACAATGGCCTGTGTGCTTTCTTCCTCCTACTGGCCCCAATTTGGGGCAGCAGGGAATAAAGCCATGGAAAGGTCCCTCTCCAGCTGGGATTTCCACTGCTACTGTTAGCTCTACAGTTCCTCATTCTCTGCATGCCAGGAGCACAAGGACTGAAACTCTGCCTAGGCCAGTATAGAGATGCCAGGGAGATGGACCTTTGCACCCTCTCCTTGTGCAGCTGCACTCAGCTGGGAAATGTTTAGCGCAGGGGTGGGCAAACCACAGCCCGTGGGCCAGATCCAGCCCCTCAAAACTTTGGACCCAGTCCATGGGATTGACCCCCGTGGTGCCGCAGGCCCCGTGCTGTTCTCAGAAGCAGCCAGCACCACGACCCTGGGGCTCTGGGGATAGTGGGGGGGAAGGGCTCCATGTGTTGTCCTTGTCTCCAGGCACCACCCCCTGCAGTCCCCATTGGCCGGGAACGGGGAACCGCGGCCAATGGGAGCTTTGGGGGAGATACCTGGAGGCATGGCAAGGGCAGTGCACTGAGCCCTGTGCGCCCTCCCCCCAGGGACATGGTTCCAGCCACTTCCCAGAGTGGAGTGGCGCAGTGCGGGGCCAGGGCAGGCATGCAGGGAGCCTGCCCTGGCCCTGGTGCGCGCTGCTGGTCCGGAGCCCAAACTCCTCCTGCACCCTGCACCCCAACTCCCTGCCTGCACCATGCACCCCTCCTGCACCCCAACTCGCTGCCCTGAGCCCCCTGCTGCACCCTGCATCCCCGTCGCACCTCAACCCCCTTCCCTGAGCTCCCTCCTGCACTCTGCACCCCTACCTCCTCCCCTGCCCCCCGTCATACACCCCACACCCCTCCTCTGAGCCTGTTCCTGCACACTGCACCCCCTCCCACACCCCAACCCTCTGCCCTGGCCCTGCATACAATTTCCCCACCCAGATGTCGCTCTTGGCCCATAAAGTTTGCCCACCCCTGGTTTAGCACTTACTTTGTAATCTAATATCATTCCTCACCATGTTTTCCAGAGTAAGATGAAATGCCTCCTGCTTTATCTTGCTCTTTACTTCATTCTCAATTTCATGTTGCTCCTTTAGGCGATTGTTTGCCTCCTGAATTTCTTGGATTGTGGCAATCTGCTTCTCTTCTTCTTTTGTGTGTATTTTAGTCTGGTCTTCCAGTGTCCTAGAAATCACAAAAAGTTTGTTCCTTTCTTCTTCTTCTTTCCACAAAGCAAAATATTGCTTCAAGATGGGTTACACGTTCTGTCTTTTTGAGGCACCTCTTGAGTTGGCAGAAGCAATTTCCCACCTTATCGTTACATCACCCCAGTAATAAGTAAATACAGTGCCAGTCCCTATAAGGTTTTAAGTGCGTCTACTCAGCCTGTGGCATTAAATCCACATTTCTCAAAGAGATGTAACATAGGGCTGTCAATTAACTGCCGTTAAGGGGTGCGATGAACACACAGCACAATGAATGGGTTACTTTTTTTTATTCACAGCAGGGCAGCCTCAGCTGCTCTGGAGTGAGCCCAGTAACGCAAGCCGCCACCGCAGGGCGGGTGGGCAAGCGGAAAGAGAAGCGGCTGCGGAAACACATGGCTCTCATGCAGGCTCCAGCAGAAAAAGTAAAGTGAAAACAGCTCCACGTCACTTGCAGCTGGGGCTGCTCCTCTCCCCCGCTCGTGCCACCTGCAGCTGGAGCTGATCCCTCCCCCCCCCCAGCTGAGACTGATCCCCGCCCCTCGCCAGCTCTGTGCTGCCCAGGGGTCGGCTCTGAAGCCTGAGCCCTATTGCTCCTGGTCGGTCCCCCACTCCCAGGACCAACCCCCCCACATCGTGCCCCATTTCCGGGGGTACCCCATGGAGAACATGGGCCTGGCGAGCTCAGCCTCTCCACCCCTGCAGTATGACGAGTCCCTGAGGTAAAACCCACTCTCCCTTGCAAACAAGGGCTCGCTCAGCGGAAGGGAGCCCACCTAGCTCCGGAAAAGGAGGCAGGCCTGGCGAGCCTAGTACCAGAACCCAGCCTTCCAGAAGCAGCAGCAGCAGCAAGACACCTCCCTCACCCTCCTCCTGCACAAGCTATTGCTTGTTCCTCCCCATTGTCACCCCCTGTCCTCCCCAAGCCTCCTCCCGCGCAAGTCCTTGCTTACTTCCCCCCTCCCCTGTCCTCCCCCAACACTGAATGCAGATTTCTAAGATGAAACTCTCTTCGGACAGGAGGTGAACCTGATGAGCTCAGAAACCCACTCCAACATGAGTAGCATCAATAATTCACCTTTCTCCTGCACAACTCACACCCCTCTCATCTCCAGAGTACTGAGATACAGATAGATAGATAGATATATAAAAAAAACAACCAACCAAAAAAACCTTACCCCTTCAATAAGCCAAGACTCCTCTAAAAGGACACACACAAAATAGTATACAAAAGGCTAACCCAGCAGCAGCAGGCGAAAAAAAGCCGCCCGCACTATTCACTCCCCTACTGACTGTTAATCCTGAGGTAAAATCTTTCCATATCCATGGCAAGGACTCTTGTGAACAGGACACAAATATATTGATTATATAGAAGAATGTATTGAACATTGACACAGTTCTACTGTGCTTTCATGATCTGGAGTGATTAAATATCAGAAAAAGGTAATGGAGCAAAGCAGCTACAGTTCAGGAATTCTGAATGGGAAGTTTATGTTTAAAATACTTCCAGATGGTGCTTTAGCTAAAAAGACAGTTAGTTGTAGCTATTGCACGGCTGAGTCCCAGTACCACAGAAGCACTTCAAGTCTGCAGTACCACCTACGTTCTAAGCATGCTTTTGCCTCCGGCTCTTGTGGTATAGATAACACACCACCTGCAAACAAATCCAGCCAGCCGTGACAAAGTACAATTACAGAGTTTCAGGATCACTACAAGCCCACGGATCAAACAAAGTTCAACACCTTAACCAATGCTATTGCAAAGTGGATAGCTATGGACTGCAGACCACTCAACACTGTAAATGACAGAGGGCTAAGAGATATTATTCAAATTGCATTTTCCAATCAATCATACACCTTGCCCTCCCGAGGAATCATTGCATCACAGATAAGTGACCTATATGATAACAAGAAGACTACAAAGTCGGAGTTCTGAAAAATGCACTGGCTGTTACTTTCACTGGTGATCACTGGACATCCTTGAGCAATCACAGAGATCTTGGTGTCATGGCACACCTTATTGATAGGACATGGACACTGCAGTCGTTTGCTGTAACAGTAACTCGTACTGAAGAGAGACATTATGCTGACGCATGTGCAGAGAGTTTCATGGATGTTGCAAAAGAATGGAATATTCAAGAAAAGGTAACAGCAATTAGTACTGACAGTGCACGTAACACGGTAGCAGTAGCCAGTCACTTGCCTTTTGAACACGACTTGCATTGCTCACAGTGTGCAGCGATCCATTATAGTAGTGCTCAGCGATGGTGGTTTTGAAAACATGCTAGCAAAATGTAGAAAACTTGTAGGCCATTTCAAACACAGTCCAGCTAACAGTACAGAGCTATGAATACAACAAGCTTCAAATGGACAGAAACAAGTGTGACGTTGTACTCTGTATGATTTTATGAAAGTATGCTGATGAGTGTGAATATAATATAACTAAAATATGCTTAGTGCAAAAGGTCTTATAATCTACTGAGCATGGTCATCCTATTTGTATCTGTAACTAGAAATATAACAAAGAGGTCCTATTGTAATTATGCAAAGAGTGGGCCATTAATGGTGGTTTGGAATCTTGATGGCTCCCATCAACCAGGACAATTGACTGTGAATGGCTCTGTTTGCAGACAGGCCTTCCTGTGAGTCAGGCTGGGAGGAATGAAGGCTTGGGATCTCACAGGACATGTGATCATATCACCTGAACCAGTGGCATAGCCAGATGGAGAAACGAGAGGGAGCAGAAATAAAAAAATAAAAGGCACCACCCACTAGTACTCACCCGGTGGCGGTCCGGGTCCTGAACTGGAATCCATCTTTAACCTGGTGTTTTTCCATTGAGAAGGAGGGGTGGGAACCCAGAGGGACAAAGGATTCCCACCTTATGCAAAAGATATATAAGTGGGTGGAACAGACCAAAGAGGAGCCATCATGAGGAATCCTCTAGCTATCACCTGAGCTGAACAAGGGCTGTACCAAGGGAGAGGATTGTGCCCAGACTCACAAGGTGTCCAGTCTGTGAAATAAACTTATGGAAACATCTCTAAGGGTTAGATTTTATCTGTATTCAGTTTTATTACTGTACTAGACTTAGACTTGTGTGTTTTATTTTATTTTGCCTGGTAATTCACTTTTTTCTGACTGTGACTACTTGGAATCACTTAAATCCTACTTTCTGTATTTAATAAAATCACTTTTTACTTATTAATTAACCGAGAGTATGTATTAATACCTGGGGGTGTGGGGGGGCAAACAGCTATGCATATCTCTGTCAGTGTTATAGAGGGAGAATAATTTATGAATTTACTCTGTATATGCTTTATACAGGGTAAAACAGATTTATTTAGGATTTGGACCCCATTGGGAGTTGGGCATCTGAGTGTTAAAGATAGGAACACTTCTGTACGCTGCCTTCAGTTAAACCTACAGCTGTTAGGGGATGCGGTTCAGACCTGGGTCTGGGTTTGTAGCAGCCTAGGGGATCTGGCTCAAACCAGGCAGGGCACTGAAGTCCTAAGCTGACAGGGCAGGAAAGCAGGAGCAGAAATAGTCTTGGCACATCAGTTGGCATCCTCCAAAGGGGTTTCTGTGATCCAACCCGTCACAACAAGAACCTCTTGTGCAAGATATTTCAACTAGGGCCGTCAAGCGATTAAAAAAATTTGTCACAATTAATCGCACTCTTAATAATAGAATACCATTTATTTAAATATTTTTGGATGTTTTCTACATTTTCAAATATACTGATTTCAGTTACAACACAGAATACAAAATGTACAGTACTCACTATTTATTTTTGATTACAAATATTTTCACCGTAAAAAATGAAAGAAATTGTATTTTTCAATTCATCTAATACAAGTACTGTAGTGCAATCTCTTTATCATGAAAGTTGAACTTGCAAATCTAGAATTATGTACAAAAAAAACTGCATTCGAAAATAAAACAATGTAAAACTGTAGCACTACAAGTTCACTCAGTCCTACCTCAGCCAATTGCTCAGACAAACAAGTTTTGTTACAATTTGCAGGAGATAATGCGGTCCACTTCTTTTTCATAATGTCACCTGAAGTGAGAACAGGTGTTTGCATGGCATCACAGGCATTTGTAGCCGGCATCCAAAAGATATTTATGTGCCAGATGTACTAAAGATTCACATGTCCCTTCATGCTTCAACCATCATTCCATGGGACATGTGTCCATGTTGATGATGGGTTTTGCTTGATAACAATCCAAAGCAGAGAGGACCAATACATGTTCATTTTTGCATTTGAGTCAGATACCACCAGCAGAAGGTTGATTTTCTTTTTTTTTTTTTTGGTGCTTTGGGTTCTGTAGTTTCTGTATCGGAGTGTTGCTCTTTTAAGACTTTTGAAAGGATGCTCCACACCCCGTTCCAATCAGATTTTTGAAGGCGCTTCAGAGTCTTAAACCTTGGGTCGGGTGCTGTAGCTATTTTTAGAAATCTCACATTGGTACCTTCTTTAGGTTTTGTCAAATCTGCTGTGAAAGTGTCCTTAAAATGAACATGTGCTGAGTCATCATCCGAGACTGATATAACATGAAATAGATGGCAGAATGCGGGTAGAACAGAACAGGAGACGTACAGTTCTCCCCCAAGGAGTTCAATCACAAAATTTAATTAATGCACTTTTTTTAATGAGCATCATCAGCATGGAAACATGTCCTCTAGAAGGGTGGCCGAAGCATGAAGGGGCATATGAATGTTTGGCATATCTGGCATGTAAATACCTTGCAACGCCAGCTACAAAAGTGCCATGCGAACCCGTTCTCACTTTCATGTGACATTGTAAATAAGAAGCAGGCAGCAGAATCTCCTGTAAAATGTAAATAAAATTTGTTTGTCTTAGCGATTGGCTGAACAAGTAGGAGGACTGAGTGGACTTGTAGGCTCTAAAGTTTTACATTCTTTTATTAAGTGCAGTTATGTAACAAAAAAAAAATCTACATTTGTAAGTTACACTTTCACAATAAAGAGATTGCACTACAGTATTTGTAAGAGGTAAACTGAAAAATACTATTTCTTTTATCATTTTTATAGTGCAAATATTTGTAATAAATAATAATAATATAAGTTGAGCACTGTACACTTTGTATTCTGTATTGTAATAGAAATCAATATATTTGAAAGGGTAAAAAAATCCCAAAATATTTAATAAATTTCAGTTGGTATTCTATTGTTTAAGAATGCAATTAATCGCCATTAATTTTTTTTGAGTTAATTGTGTGAATTAACTAACGAATCGACAGCCTTAATTTAAACCAGATGGAACTCCACACTGGCTATGATTTAGCGCCTGCTTTGCAACAAAGCCGCTATCACATCCACATTAGCTCTTCAAAAGCACTATCAGTGCCAACAGATGATGAAAAACTGCAAAAGCTAGAATCTCTACTTGAGCCCTGCAGGTTTGTGATTGAACTCCTTGGGGGGTAATTGTATGTCTCCTGTTCCGTGGTTTTATCCGCATTCTGCCATATATTCCACATTATGGCAGTCTCTAATGGCCACCCAGCATATGTTGTTCGATTTAAGAATACTTTCACAACAGATTTTACAAAATGCAAAGATGGTACCAGTCTGAGATTTCTAAAAATAGCTACAGCACTAGATCCAAGATTTAAGAATCTGAAATGCCTTCCAAAATCTGAGAGGGATGAGGTGTGGCGCATGCTGTCAGAAGTCTTAAAAGAGCAACACTCCAATGCAGAAACTATAGAACCCAAACCACCAAAAAAGAAAATCAACCTTCTGCTGGTGACATCTGACTCAGATGATGAAAATGACATGCATCGGTCCCCACTGCTTTGGATCGTTATCGAGCAGAACCAGCCATCAGCATGGACGTATGTCCTCTAGAATGGTGGTCGAAGCATGAAAGGGCATATGCATCTTTAGCACATCTGGCATGTAAATATCTTGCTATGCCGGCTACAACAATGCCCTGCGAATGCCTGTTTTCTCTTTCAAGTGACATTGTAAACAAGAAGCGGGTAGCATTATCTCCCACAATTGTAAACAAGCTTGTTTGCTGAGTGATTGGCTGAAAAAGAAGTAGGACCAGAGGTGAAAGTAAGCACCTGTGGGCTTGTTTTAAAGGCCCCGCCTCTTCCAGTTGAGGCCACGTCCCCGCTCAGGACTCTGGCGTACTGGTAAGTCCTTTAAGTTACTTTCACCCCTGAGTAGGACTGAGTGGACTTGTAGGCTCTAAAGTTTTACATTGTTTTATTGTTAAGTGCAGTTATTCTTTTTTTACATAATTCTACATTTGTATGTCCAACTTTCATGATAAAGAGATTGCAATACAGTACTTCAATGAGGTGAACTGAAGTTTCTTTTTTTATAGTGCAAATGTTTGTAATAAATATATGTAAAGTAAGCATTGTACACTTTGTGTTCTGTGTTGTAACTGAAATCAAAATATTTGTAATTGTAGAAAACATCCAAAAATATTTCAACAAATGGTATTCTATTGTTAACAGTGCGATTAATCTTGATTAATTTTTTTTAATTGCTTGACACCCTAATTTAAAATAATAAAATAATAATATTTACCTCCTTTGACCTTCCTCTGACAGACTGTGATGCACCTGATTAGGCATGTCTTCCATTTTTCCTGTGATGATTAAAAAAAAAAAATCCAACAACAAAAGAAGCACAAACAAAAAACAACCAACCAACCACTTACCTCCCCTCCAAGTTTGCTGATTGATCTAGGCTGAAATTTAGTTAATATTTTCTTACACATAATAACCTCTTCCTATTTCCTGTAACAATATTGGATTACAAGGCAAATACTGTATCAAAAAAGTCCTTTGCTTACACAGCAACTGTTTAATAATAGGTCCAGTATGCAATGGGAGCTGAGTGTCCATAAAAGGCACACGATCAGACACCAGCTGGTAAATACATGTAGTATCAGAGCAATTTACAAGGTACATGTCATGTAATTAAATGTTTAAATAACTGACTATTTCCCCCTTCTGATGATTACATGATATAGGGACTTTTGGAACTCCTTCAGTAATTACAATTTGCAATAAAGTTTCATATAAAATGAAAACATTGTTGAGGAACCAAGTGTTTATAAACAAGAGAAAATCTTTCATTGCTATGGGCCACATCCTGACGGCCAGGATTTTCAGATTTACTCAGTCCAGACTCCCACTAAATTCAATGGGAGCTTTGCATGCATAAGAAATCCAGACTTGGCCCACAGTAATGGCATGGAACGTAGTAAATAAACCCCAGCCATGGGAAAGATTCTCTCATGCACCAGAACTCTATTCAGTGCCGGAGAGCCATGGAGAGATGTGGACCAGCTGCAGATCTGACACAATTTAGAGCTGCTGTCAAGCAATTCTAAGTTACGCCAGAGGCATGGAATCTATAAATGACCCACATCATTGGAGGAGTGACAGCAGTGTTCCACTTTGCCCTCTCCCATCAAAATACCACCCCCTCCATGCTGGAAGGGGAGAGGAAAGAGTCCTGCCAGTGGCACCGATGTGCTAGTAGGCGGTCCCCTAGGCTCCCTGTACTTGTTTGCAAGACAGGCCCCACGTTGGCTTTTTACCTTTCGTCTTGGCAGCTTGTTCTTGAAGGCGTTGTTCAAGATCCATCTTTTGCTTTTGAAGTTCAGAAATCTGCTGTTTAAAGTCTGGGATCATCTTTATAAAGAGGGAAAAAAACACTTGAATAATTTAGTCTCTCAATATTTTACCTAAAGTTTAAACAGCTGAATTAGTTTAAAGAAAACTAATGTCATGATTTTCATTTTTCCAGTTCAATTTATTTTTAGAAAGTATCTCTTATATAATATATTACAAAACACTTCAGAAAGAAATGATATTATAGGCTCTCTTTTTGAAATGCTTTTTCATCTCAGTAACTTCAAATTAAATTTTGAAAATATTTCTCCTACTGACTCTTACTTTTTTCCCAACCAAAGGAAATAACATTATACACTACAGAATGCACTTCCTTCTTGGAAATGTATATTCCATTTGTATCAATATCAGTATGGTGCAGGGTGGTAGCAGTTTCATCTCTTAGTCAGAAGATTTTGTATTGCTCAAGTGTTAAAGTGTTGGACTTATAACAAATGCTTGTAATTACTGGCTGCTTTATGTGAATAACCGCCCTTTGGTGGATGGAACATCAGACTGCTCAAACTTATGGAGCAGCAGGTTTTAACTTTTTTTTATTTTGCAGACCCCTAAAAAATTTCAAATGGAAGTGCGGACCTCTTTGGAAAGTCTTGCCCAGTCTGTGGGTCCCCTGGGGTCAGTGGACCAGAGGTTGAAAACCACTGCTATGGTAGATATAAGAATAAATGCCTGTTGACAGATTATCCTTAAGTTTACATGCTAGAGGACGCAATTTTGGGAGGTGAAGGTCCTGGTTCTATCCACATGCCATATGTGTGCAAAATAGCTGGCAATCCTGATGATCTGTATGCATCCAACTACAGGACATCATTATGACTGGCACCCAATTATTGGATCTGAACTCTTTAAAACTGCAGAATGTTGAGCTTTGCTTAACTGGGACTGGTTGACTGCTTACCCAGGTGGTTGTTACAATGAAAGAAACACCATCTTTCAGAAAAAGCAGTAAAATAAGTTTCCTTTTGTCTGTTCCAAGTGGTTGGTACTTTTCAAAACCAGTAGAGGGATTAACCCAAGTGTTATGCCATCTTTCCATGTATGAATTTTAAAAAAAAAAACCTCGTGTTCTAAAGATGAATGTTTGTATGAGCTATTGCTGTATGGTTAATGGTGGCTGTTTGCCTACAATGACACTGTAGCATGAATGTCTGACTCCTAGCTATATCAGTTTGAAACACTGTACTTCCAGCATGCAACATATTGTGTAATTCTGATTCTAGTTTGTGTTGCTCTGGAAAGGGTTATTTTTTCATTAAGAAACTCTCTTTATTAAGCTATGACATCTACCAATGAGAAAGATAAACACATACCATCAGTCAAACAACAGCGGTCTTATTTGATTTTCAGACCAGTTGTTTAAATTATGGATGTACTGAAATGGCTAAATATGATAACTTCCTGATCAATGCTAAAGTTCTGGTATTGTTTTTCTAGCTAATTCTCTATTCAAATGACTTAAAAGCTTAGAAATAGATGTTTGTTTTCCGGAATAGCTGTCCAGTGTAAAACTCCATATTTGCACAAATTATTACTGTAATTTGAAACAAAAAAATCCCATAAGAATAGCAAGGAAGAGCATATAGTATGTCCAGCATAATACTTGTATGAGCCTATCTATGTCCATCATGACAATATTTTGAATAGAACAAAATCCTTTATAAAATCATAAGTCTTAGTCACATGGGCATACAAAGGGTTAAAATACAATCTAAGCTCACACTGTGATTTGTCTGTTTTCTTAGGAAAGTATCAACCACCTGAGCCACATTCTGCTTTCAGGTGCATGAACATGCAGCTCCTGCTGAATCAGTTTGTAAAATGGGTATTTTAACATTTGACGATTACGACAAAAATGCACATTGAGGGCATTTCTCAGCCCAGGTTTACACAGCAGTAAGGGGCTAAGAGAGAGTAGCTCCACATGGCGAACAAACTGGCTGTAGACCAGGCCAACCAAGTCTGTCACCTCTCCTGATGATGTCCTCATGTATGGCAGTTTGTTGGGCATCACCACAGCCTTTACTCCAGTGTGGGCATAGAGGCTGTGTATTTTGACATGGCTACATCACTGAGGTCCATCGAGATTAATGGAAGGGCCTGCAGAAATACTGAGGGTTTCATGTCACAAATACACTTGGGGCAGGATTCTGTCCCAAGGTAATACGAGAAAAGGTTCTGTCCGATAAGATAGTTCTAACCTCTGCAGTACTTGAACCTTACCATGTTTTCCGATGTTAGTCTACTAACTTCAAGTCGGATGCTGTCATTTATGTCATTTTCCTCCCTAAACAGCTTTTGTAAATGGATAATTTCTTGACTAAGATGTTCAACTTTAAAGTTCAAAGCTTCAATCTCCTTTTCATAGTTTTCTTTCTGAGACTGGAATTGGCTTTCCAACACTCTGTTAAAAAACAAAATTTGGAAGCTACAGACAGTGTATGACTTTGCCAGCAATATGCCTTCTCCCAGGGTCAAGACAAAACCAATGGGAAAACAAGGCATAGAGCTGAAACAACTCCAGAACCTCAACACCCCAGGAATTCAGACCAATTATGAGCTTCCAGAACACACACATTTTGTTTCTTATGACAAGGGTTCAATCTAAATAGTTTTCAATTTCATGTTATAATTTATGACTATACAGTTCAAAGCTATTCAGTTATCTCATCTTTCCTGATATGCATGCAATGTATTGTTTATGTCTGTAAACAGAGTTTTCATTTAACAACCTCAGAACCTTTAAAGAAACACCACCATGTGCAGACATGTAAATAAGAGAAAGTAACTATGTCAGGTGGATTAAGGACCTTGTAAAATACACAACGTCCAAATTATGTGCAGTGTGGTTTTAGCCCAAACTAAATGGATCTCACTAGTAACACTGGTTCTTAAAGGCTTCTAAGTCAAAATTATTTCCTTTTTCTAGCTGTATAGTACTAAACAAAAGCTATTTGACTGGTTTAAAAAAAGCTTAGAGAAAGTTTTCTTGTACACAATATATTCACCAAGACTGTCCAAGCTTTTTTGTTCCTTTCAGTCCATGTCTCTCCACTCAAAGATTGGGTCGCTCATCAAAAATTAAGATTTATGGAGATTAGTCTCATGAATCCCCATAGAAAGTTCTCTAGCTATTAAAAAATACCCATATGTTTCTAATGTTTGCATTATTAAAATACCACCATCCTTACTTAATGTTTATAATGAATACAACTTGCAGGATTGGGCATGAGTTTTATTTATTCATGCATTTATTCATGCATTTGTCCCATTGACTTCATAACAATGCGATTTGCTGGCTTGAACCCTAAACTATTCTGCTATTAGGCAATGTTTGTTCACTTGTTACATGATGCTTGCAGTATGATACTGTAAGACCAGTTTCCTTATTACTGCCCCTTACAGTTTATCCTATGAATCTCAGGCCAGAATTACGAACATTACATTACATAATTAAACTAACCTTGTGGCTTTTTTCAGGCCCTCATAAGCAAACCAAAGTTCTCCATCTTCATTTAAATGTTCCAAATCTTCTGTGGACAGCCTAAAATACAAGGCAAGACAATATAAAATGTGTATGGATGAAGAAATTAAATATCTTAAAAGTATGATTGTTTTAAATTTTTAAAAAGCCTAGAAAAAAATTTATATATTTTACCTGCTTCTTACATCCTCAACATCATAGCTCTCAATAAATTGTTTCGCAACTTCTGACACCTTTTCTGAAAATAAACATTATGTAAAGAATGAATTTTCTCCTTAAATTTTCAGATTATATACATCATACAAATAATCACATCAGCCTCTTTCTAAGCAGCCAACTTCTTTGCTGGTGGATGATGCACATACTTAAATTTAACTAAGGAGTGCAATCCAGAGACTTTGTTCTATCTCTTTATGGATATCTAGGAAGGTACAAGTGCCAAGGATGCTGTCTATCATTTGCACTTGATATGAAAGTTATGTCCTTTCCTTCTGAATTTGGATCTTGCTGGAGTTATCTACACCTTAGCTATTTAATGCTTTGATTAACGCAAGATGATTTACACAGGAGCTACACCGTCAAGATATTAGGTACTGCAGCGAGTGCAGAAAATGGCAGCACTCTTGTTAAGCAACATTTCTCACAGTCTCCAGTTCAGCATTTCTCACAGACTCTGGTGAAGCACATGCCAAACTTTAAGAATGCAAGCAATCCCTTTGATTACTCATGGGCTTTAGGCATGTTCCTTGCTGAATGAGTGCTAGAGAGCATATTGTATCCATGCTCTGTGAGTTGTACTAGCTACTTATTCATTTCTGAGTTAAATTCAAGGTATTACTTTTGATCTGTAAATGGGTTGAGTGCTGGCTGGCTGAGAGACCAACTCCTCTGTCATGTGATCCCAATGCAAGGGCAATCATCTGAGACATCTGAATTAATAACACTGTTGTTTAAATGAGAGAGGACTGAGTGTTCTTGGTGAGGAGTCCCTGGTGTTGGTATTCATTCAGCACGCAGCAATACTCACCTGTTTTCCCTCAGGCTTTTTCTGGTGGAAGATAATGTGGCTGATGGGATGGATTTCATTCTGGGTTTGGGCAAGGGGGTTTAGTTGGTTTGTTTTTTTAATGTCTATCTGAGAAGTTTTGACCTCTGAGTGTTTTTGCCTTTTGTAATATATCTAGAAAAAACGACACAACTAAACATATAACCGTGGTTTGAGCATTGGCCTGCTAAACCCAGGGTTGTGAGTTCAATCCTTGAGGGGGCCATTTAGGGATCTGGGGCAAAAATTGGGGATTGGTCCTGCTTTGAGCAGGGGGTTGGACTTGATGACCTCCTGAGGTCCCTTCCAACCCTGATATTCTGTGATTCTATACAAGTTTAATCAATTACAACAGAATCGTAAATGTCTGTAAATGCTCTGAATTACATAGTTGTCAATTACCTCTCATTTCTCGCTTCTGGGATCGGACCTGCTTTTCCACATCCATTTTCTGTGTCTGAAGCAGTTCAATTTCCTTTTGCAATTCAGGTATCATCTGAATTGGACAATTTTTTCAGAATGAGATGGAGTCCAATGAGATAAAAATGAATGACTAAGATGGGCCAAATATTGACTAAGTTGTAAACAGTATTATAATTAACAACGGTTTGATCAACATGCCCCAAGATTTAAAATGTGTTCTGTTTAAATCAGTCTAGTAAGATGTCTCAAATATTCTCCTATATGAGAGAACCTAATAGTAAGATTCTGACACAGCATATATAGTTTATGCTACAATATTTGACTCAAAGGAAGAATATTTTGCTGTTTTTAAACACACACAAACAGGTTCTGTTTACAAAAGGGAATAAATAATATTTAGGAAATGTCCTCCTACTGAATTAGTACCTTCTTCCAAAAGTTGATTCACATATTTTAATGGACAAATGTTTAAGGCCCAATTCAGTCCTCCAATATTTTTGCACAGTTCTCATTGGCTACATTTTAAGTTGTGCTTATTCTGAGGGCAGAATTAGGTTACAAATATTCCTTTCATCAGGACAATAGATACAGGGTTTTTTTGGTTTTGTTTTTAGTTGGCAGTAGGTTTGTGAGAAGTATAATTTTCAGATTTTACACTCAAATAAATGTACTAACCAGCTGTCATTTATGAAAATGAGAGTAATTTTGTGTCTGTCTGGTTTTTCCATGTGTATTGAAGCCAACGGTAAATATACACTATTGCCTCAACCAGATTTTTCTAACCACAGCTTGCTTTAAAATGTACTGTACTCAAACAAAAAAACAGAAAAGATGGACTATCAATAAAGCACTGAAATTCTCTATTTGCAGTATATAGGGAAAAAACTAAAATAAACTAGACCATCCTGGTTTTGTTTACTTAAACTACTCCTCCTACCTTTGCCTGTTTTTTAAGTTGTCCTACTTCCAGTTTTAAGCCATCCTGAATGATATGTTCTTCCTGAATTTGATCTTGCAGCTTAATTTTCTCTTCTTTGAGAGTCTTAATTTCTCCCTTTAATGACTCAATCTCTTTTTCATAGTCTTGCTTCTCATTTTGGAACTTTTTCTCACGTATTCTGCAAGGAATCAGAAAGAAAGCACTTTTTAAAAACCCATCTCCAGGTGAAAAAGTGTTTTATTCTGTCTTTTCATTTGATTTTCAGTTTTGGAGACCGAAGGCTATGGGTACGTCTACACTTGAAACTATTGGAATATTCTGCTGCCCATGTCACTGAAGCTTCAATTCCATTTTTAGGGCGCTAGCTCATTCAAAGCTAGCACGCATATGTCTATGCGAGTCAAAAATTACACCTCCAGTTCATATATAAATATATCCATTGAAACAGGACCAGCTGGAATGACAGACAAGGTGCACCCTTCAACTGAAAAAAGCATAAAATGTATAAGGAGTAAAAAATACTAGGTGGGACTGAAAACAGAGGGGAAATACTGTCAACTATTAATATCACTTACTGACTTAATAGCCAGGAATGGAAAAAACCAAACCTTTTAATTTACAGAAAGTTAAAGGTATCTAAGAATAATGAGACATATTCTCCCTTGTATGTGTCACAAAAGACAGTTGGTGCAATCCTCCACCACAACTTGGGCATGAGAAAATGAGGGATGGGTGGGGCAGGTAAATGAGATGGGTGAGATTTCCAAAAGTGCGCAGTGTCAGCCTAACTTTGCTCTGAATGACTTCAGTGGGAGCGGAGTTAGGCCAATGCTGAGCATTTCTGAAAATCCCAGCCTAGCTTCTCAGAATCATCTGCAACATTGATGAGAGGATGACAGGAATGTGCCTAGGCCTCCCTACATCCACCTGCCTATGGGGACTGAGGTAGAGGGCTCAGAGGTGGAACAACCCCTATGTCTAAGGGAAAGTCTACACTGCAAAAAGCAGTGAGTTTCAGAGCCCAGGTCAACTGACTTGGGCTTATGTTATGGAACTAAAAATAGCAGTGTAGACATTCCCACTTGGGCTGAAGCACGGGCCCTGAAACCTTGTGACAGAGGAGGATCTCACTGCTGCAGGCTTTTTTTCCTGTGTAGACGTACCCCCAGCCAGTAATACAGCGCAAGTGTCCTCGCCTTTCCTGCTAGCTCCCTGTGAGACCCAGCTGGTGGAGACAGTCTTCACTCAGACCTTGTCTACACTACATGGGAAATTCGATCTAAGCTACGCAATTTGAGTTACTTGAATAGAGTAACTCAAATCGACGTAGCTTAGATCTACTTACCGCGGGGTCTGCACTATGCAATGTTGATGGGAGACTCTCTCACCTGAGAAGGACACAGGGTTTCCAACTTTTGGAGGTTGAGTAACCACATTTCCCTGTATTTTAAGGGATGTCTCTTATTTAGTGCCTAATGTTCTACAAATCATATACATTTAAGGAGCTACTGTGAAGCATCTTATCAGATAAAAGGTACGTTTTCAAGCAACAATCATACAAAGGGTCATAACATGTGGACAAACTATGTGGTTTTGTGACACAAATGGAAACACTTTGGGTAGTGAGGGTCCGTGCCTTACAACTAAGCTTTGCCCTGTATTTTCAAGCAAATGCCCTTTATTCTTTGAAATGTTGGTGGTCAGAGAGAGAGAGAAACAGTAACTGGAAGAGCTGGCTGTGGGCATGACATTGTCCGATTTCCCTAAGTCAACCCCCTTTTCTGTCTTTTTTCCTCTAAGTCACAGAAAATCTGCTTGGTGTCACCATTAGCCTATTCCCAGACACTGTGGATTGCAGTGCATTTCCAAAGGCACCATTATGATCAGAATCTCCTCTCAGGTCTCAAAAATATGCCTGAGAACTAAAACAAAAAATTGTAAAAGAAAATTGATCAAAGGAAACCATACAATTTCCCAGGCACATGACTGATGTCTTTAACCTTCCCTCTGTTGACATGTTTTAGTTTCCTATTCGAATATATAACCCAATAGCCATGGAGAATGGAACGATTTTTGTATTTATGTATGCATAATACATTTTCAGAAAGAGGAAAAAAAGGCAGAGAGAGAGAGAGAGAGAGTAAGAAAAATGTAGTTTTAAAACAACTAAACTTAAATTCCATACATTCTTTGTCTTTCTTCTTGTTGTACATTGGTAAACAATTGTTTTGTGAGGTCATCCATTTTGTCTGTGGGGAAAAAATTATATTTGAAGGCTCTTCATATAACAGTGAACATTTAGAGTAAATTAAAAATTAAGAGCATGAACATGAGTTTTTGTTTTAATAAGCAATTCTTTGGATAGTTTAGTTTAGAATTAACATATCACATGTAACCACATTAATCCTGAGATGCAGAACCACAGCATAAGCAAGTTCTGACAAATCAACATGCTATGAGTTCTAAAATGTAATTACAGATTTTGATTCCAGTGCTAACCTTTCAAGAGAACTTGGATTTTTAAGAGCAATATATTAAAAGAATCAAGCAAAGAGAAGAGTTTTGAAGGGAATTCTATGAGCTCCCTCAGAGACAAGAGGCAAGGGAGAGAGGAAAGCTTCTGTTCCTACATAGACAGACTCTAGAATAAAGAGCCTGGGCACTACATGCCCTAAATAGAGCATTTCAGAGATGAGTAACTAAAGGCCAGATGTCCAGCTACAGTAAACAGACTTCAACAGAGCTATGCCTATTTACACCCACTGAGGAGCTGGCTCTATCACTTTTCTCCACTGCAGCTTTGTAAAGCTGCCCTACATCTGCTTTCTTATTGTACCTTTCATTTCCTCGGTTTCCTCTTGGAGCTTCTGTTCTAAGAATGTTTTTTGTTCTTGCAGTTCTGCATTCTGTTTCTCAAGTTTTGAGAGTTTCTGCAAACATAAGAAGTTAATAAAAGACAAATTAAAAACGAACAAAAAATATCTTTCCTTTAAACTGTAAGCCCTGGGTTTCAATTAAACTGCAGACTTTGTTAGAAGTTGCAGATGCTTAGCAACCCTCAGGATCAGGCACTACATAAACCCATTGTCACAGTAACTAAAAGATTAATAAATTATCTTATATTGTGAACACCACCAGGAACAGGAAGATTAACCTGTTCAGCGTCCTCCTTATATTTCTTTCCTTTTTCCTCAGAGGTTCTCTTTTGTGTTGCTAATTTTTCAAGCTCTAATTCAAGTTTCTGGATTGAATCTAGGTCATTCGCATGAGTCGAAGCCAGGTGAGTCAGCCTCTCCAGTAAGCCATGATTTTCTTTGTTCTAAAATGAGTAAACATAAGTTAAAATGAAACCAAATTAAAGTTTTGTTCCATTCTATTTAGTAACTTATATTAGTATAATACACACATTTCCCCTCCCAAAACACTTGCAACAGGTTCTGCTCTATTCCTCCATCAGTTACCAAAGCCCAACTTTTGTGTCTTCATTGGAAATCTCTAATAATTTAATATTTGTTCTCTCATTTTTTAAAAACTAGATTCGGACACTGTATTAGTAAAGAATGACCTCCAGGAACAGAATCAAGTAATACTTGGACAACAAAAACAATTTATTACCTAACCTTGCCTCAGTTATGAGAAAATAGCTAATCTACTGCCTGACCCCTCCCCTTGCTCATTCATGTTCACGACAACCAGGGAAATTCTGTCTGAAAATGGGGTTAAAGCCATATTATAAAACCAGTTTGGCTAATATGGCTCTCAAAAAATTGTCCCTGAAAGAAAACCGGGCTAGAACCCACAAAACAGCAAATGCATCTAAACAGAATTGCAGCTAATATGGTTCTGATCCCAGTGTGGACAGGATCAAAGAGAAGTGACTGAACAATTGCAGCACACATAGGAACTGCCACACCGGATCTAACCACTGGTCTTCTAGTCCAGAATCCCATCGTTAAGAGGGGTCAGTACCAAATGCTTCAAAAAGTACAAGGAAGCCCCGTAATGAACAAATATAGAATAGTGTGCCTGCATAGGAAGACAATTTGAGTTTGTTTTATGCCCTTATCAGGGTCCATATCCCTTATGCAAATTTTTTGTGTCTAATGAACTGCAGATATTATTAGCATAAATGTCTAATTCACATGTGACTGACTCACAATAAAACAAATGCATTGAAAGAAAATTAATACAGAACATGAATGGATTCTTGTCATCTACCTGGTCTTCTAGTTTCTTCTGCAGTCGCTGAACTCTGTACGAAAGCTGGATATTCAACACAAATCGCCGAATATTCTGAAATCTGCGTCTTGCAAGCCAAGCACGGGCATGTTTCTGAAGGATTACAGCCTTGTGTTCCTTGAGCATCTTTAAAACAAGAGAGCAACAAACTCCTACAATTATCTGGTGGATCAACCAACATCTGATTAGATGTTCTATGATTCTATCTACAGGGATAAACAACAGTGTTAGGATTTTAACATTTAAAATAGAAACATATTCAAATAGCACATCCAAACCATTGGAATAATCAAAGAACACCACCTCCAACATTTTAAAAATTGTAAAGTGAATGTGCAATAGATCCTGCTTGAAATTATGAGGTAATAAACTAGAATATTTCATCCACATGCTGAAGTATTCAAGAGTACCTCATTTCAGAGATACAGCATTAAGCATCAATAGAATTTGCCTCCGTCATTTTCCCAAACACTGGGATCTTGGTCAAATTCTTAAATGGCTGTACCTTTTGGAATTTCTTCCTTGCTAGAAATCCTCGCACATAAGCTTGGATTGTTATAGCAGCCACACTGATGAGCTGGCAAAGTTTACGGACAATATATCCCCGACAGTACTTCTGAATAACTATAGCAGCCCATGCTTGCTTTAGAGCTGTAGCAGTGATAGCTTGCCTTAATTAAAAAGAAAATAAAGTTATTTTTAATTGATATTAGACTCCTTGTGCTCATCCTCTCAAGTCCCAAAGGTTGGACCCAAAAGAAATAATAGGATACGGGTAGGATGACTATCATTATGTGGAACCAATACTTTTAACTAAATTACATACCTATAGTCCCAGTTTCATGAGTTAACATTTGTAATGCAAGTAATTTAAAATGCTAAAAGTGAGGTCACAGCAGATGGAGATGAAATTGGGTCTAAAATTACAGGTGTTCCCTACTCTAGGGTAGATTCACATTAAGTAGCATTTTAATTTGGACTATTCCTTTTTGAAAACAAATCTAATATACAGAGCCAAATTGTGACTCAAGTGCCAAGTGGGCACAGAGCCCTGTTGCCTGGTCAGGCTCAGCCCACAAGTGCAGAGCGCTAATCAAATCCTGGGGGGAGGGGAGGGCAGGGAAGCCCCTCTGAGGAGCATCTGTGGTGTTTCTAGTACTCCAGTTTCCTTCACAGCCACATACAGAATTGGGTTCAGTGGGGAGTGACATCTCGGGCGGCTGTATTCCTCCCGCTATCCTGTTAAGGAGCTGGTCCCCCTCACCGTGTGCAGCTGGGGAAAAAAAAAAAATCAGTAAGGGAGACTGTGAAGGGGTCAGGCTGCTGCACTGGTGCTGGATGACTGCTCTTAAATGCAGTGGGTAACCATGGAACAGAGCCCATTGCCCTGAAGACACCTTCCTCCCTGACCAATCTCAGCAGAGGTTGCAGAAGAACAGCCCAGATCTTTCCAACCCCACACAGTTGTCTTTGACACCTCCCATTTCCAGCCATAGCTCTCCCTGACAGCATGTTCTGTGTGGGTTTTTTGCAGCCCCAGGGTTTCAAAACCTTTCATGGTTCCTGCACACAGGAGGGTGTGGGGCATCAAGGGAACAGGAAGCCTGACCGTTCTAGGTTTCTGAAGTGGATCAGTTACTTTGGACCCACTAGTAAGCCACTCAGCATCAGTCAGGGAGCTTCCTTATGTGCTATTTAGGGGTACCTAGACCTTCAGAGACATGACCACAGCATCTGAAATTTGACAGAGTACTTCCTGAATATCTATAAAACAACTCAGGCATTTTCAGTTCCATAAATACATTGAACAGCCAAGTGGTAACTTGGATTACAATTTTAAACTCTCCCCCATATTTACACTTGCATGTAAATGCCAGGCATGAGTCTGAGCTCTTTACACGTGCCCTCATAGCAAACTGATTTATTATGAAATACCGTACAGTCCGCTGTCCACGGAAGTACTGCTGTATTATAACAGCTGCTTGTTTTATACGGAGAAATTTCTTCCGTTGATGCCAGCTTCGAATGTTCTTTTGGATCACGATGCACGCTTTTCTCAGTTTATCTGACCGCAGTTTTTCTAAATAAGCAACCTGCCCTGCTCTAAAGAAAATTTTTGTTCTCCCAAACTGATACTGGTTAGGATCCTGCAAAAGAAAACGATAGGTTTATTTATAATCTGCAATCTTCTTTTCCTTTTTGGGGGGCAGTGGGACAGGCATTAATAACTGTAGCCTAGCTATGCCAAAACGTCAGAAACACAGTTAATGACAACCAGCCTCCCTACAGATTTGGGGAAATATTTGAGCTCTGTGCTCACTCCATAATTTTTCTGCTTCAAGAATTAGGGATCTAAATGCTAAAAGAGACTGAGGAATTTGCATAAGGTCAGTTTTATATAATTTATAGTCACACAGCACTTTTCATACAATTACATCTCAAAGCACTTTACAAACTATGGCCAAAATTCTCCTCCCAGTTACACCATTAACTGACTCTGGGTGTAACTGAAGGCAGCTTCTGGCCCTGTGTATTTATACTTCAGCTGAAGTTCAGTCACCTCTAAGCTGAAGGACTACAAGTAACTGGTGTAATGTGAATACACATCACACAGGAATGATGGAAGAGAGGGAAGAAAATATTTTCAGTGAGGGATAGCCTTGATGCAAAACGTGACATGGGATCCTTAATGTTTAGAGCAAGTAGGCTTCTTTTGGAAGTCTTAAGAAGACACATACAGTAAACCGCAAGGAACTCAATTATCTACTTCAAGAGGATGGAAGGCTGAGATGAACTTGCTAGGATTAAAGCTTTGGCTTCAGAGAGTTTGACTGCAAGATAACACATTATTAGAACAGCACTGCCCTTTACTGTATTCCACTTAGCATGCATGTGGCACTTTCTTTTCATTGACCCAAAATGCTTTACAAAGCTAGGTAAAGTATCATTATACCCCTTCTACAGATGAGGAATCAGAGGTGCAGAGAGGTTAAGTAATTTGCTCACTCTGAATCAGTGGCTGGTGAAAAAGAACAAAGGCCCTGTGCTCAACCCACTACACCACAGCTGATTAAATGACCTACCTAATAATAAAATAAATAATATTTAAATCATCATTCATATTTAAAGAGTACATATTTTTGTGAATTGGATCCTTTGTATTTATAATTAAAGCTGCGAGTTTGCCACAGAGTTCACGGATGCCATGACTTTCTGGGACCTCCGTGACTTCTGCAGCTGCAGGTGTGGCTGACCCCAGGGGCACATAAGCAGCTGGCCCCAGCCGCAGCAGCTGCTTCTGGGGTGGCCCTGGGGCCAACTGCTCAGGCAGCCCTAGGCAGCTGGCCCCAGGGCCACTCAAGCAGTGCCCAGGGCGGCTGGCCCGGGAGAGTGGCCCCGGAGGCTGTCGGAGCAGTGTTCCCCAGGGTCCTCGGAGCAGCGGCTGGCCAGGGGAAGTCTTCCCCTGCCACCAGGGCAGGGGCCAGCCGTTGGCCCCCAGGTTCTCACCAAAGCAGCGGCGCCCTAGGGCCGCAGGAGCAGCTAAGGTTTAGTCAGGGGTATTTTTAGTATAAGTCATGGACAGGTCATGGGTCATGAATTTTTGTTTACTGCCCGTGACCTGTCCATGACTTTTACTAAAAATACCCATGACTAAATCGTAGCCTTATTTATAACGGATGACAGCACAGAGCAGAAATGCTAACCTGGATTAGACTCTGCAAAACAGTCTTGCAAATCTTTTTCTTGTCACTTAAAGATAGTTCATGCTGCGTCATGAGAATGCTGTACCGGCTGAAAAATTCCATGTAGGTCCACCTATAAAACGAAAAATTGGTGAATGTAAATTATTTCAGCAGATCTAAATATATGTATTCAAGAAAAAGGAATAGTCACGTACCTGGATGGATAGCTCTGTGAGCTAATTCGAATAGTTTCCAAAACACCACATGCTCGCAGTTGTTGCACCACCCTTTTTGAGTCAAACCTAAGGGAACAGAACTTGTACATTATTTTCTTCCAGTTTTTATATGCCATGTTTATAACCATTATACTTCTTGCAAAGATTAGTACCTGTATGCTTAATTGGAGAGATCACAGTTTAGTATAGAGGTTCTTTACCAGCAAAACAAAATTGAAGGTGTTAAATATTTCTGAATTATATAATAATGTCCCACACACACACACCCACACCCACTCTCTCTCTCTCACACACATATATAAACAAACACACATACACACACCTCTACCTTTTATATTAAGGGCCTAGTCCTGCAAACTCTACTGAGTATAGAATTTAGTACCCACTGATCAAGTGTTTGCAAGATCTGGCCATACAACAATGTATTTCATTTCTAGGATTTCTGGTATCAGAATTTATTCATAAAAATGGTATTTAGTAGAATGAATACTACTTTGATAATATTTAGATCAAATGAAGAAATATAAACCATTTTGTATTTCTATTCATGCCTGAAGCACTCAGGGTCCCAAGGGAGTTTTCAGGATCTCTTATGTCTGACCCAAATTCTTTATATAGAAAAAAACATGGAAATTGAACTTCAGGGCTTCCTCCCAAAAGACAAATGAGCGATACATTTATTTTTCTCTTACATAGGCTTTGTTCCCTTCAGTGCTAAATTGGAAAATGTATATCATCAAATGGCACAGAATCAGACAGTATTCTCAATATATAACATACATACTGGTAAATTCTCACTAGCAACTTTTTATTAAAGTGTGTTATATTGTCAAAGCCTATTTAAGCACTCTTTAGAATGCCAGTTCCTGAACAACAGATCTTTGTGGCTGTGTAATATGGTACCACGAAGGCAGACTTAGAGTGCGTATCTCCCTTGTCAATGCATGTATCTGTCAGCACTATTAACAGACACCACACCTCTGAGCCAAGAGATTTTCCTGTATCTCTGCACGTGAAACTCATTAATGGTTGCATGCTTGTCATGATTAAAGTCGACTCCAATTTAAAAGCTATTGGTAGCAGTGCTGGCTATCAGAATTCTGAAACATTTGACATACACATAACATTAAGAATGCTTTTCTTATTCACAACTATTTCAGAGCGTGTTGTAAGTATTTTAGGAAGAAGGCAAACATTTTGGATGTGATTGACACTGCACATAGAAACATTCAAAGAAAAGAGCTAACACCTTTATAAATATTTTTGTTAAAAGGGTAGGTAGTATGAAGTAGCGACTTTTCCTCCCAGAAACCCAACTATACTAATCCACATCATAGAAGATCAAACACACTCATACAAACTATCTACCCACTTAAAACTAAAATGGTCAGCATTCCCTCCAAAAATGTTATTGCAAATAAACAAAAAAAATAAATCATGGCTTGAAACCTTTTAACTCAACAGAAAATTTTCTAGTGTCTTAATAACTATGATCAGGTGAATCGTGTAGAATTAATTGTTTATATAAAAATATTAAATTGTTTTATTTTAGTAATCTTTACAGAAATAAAATACATTCTGTATGTAAACTTCAGCTAATAACACTTTACTGATACTTGGCTAATCTGAAAAATAAGAACATATATTCAGTCTTAACATAGTATTTCAACAGCACTAGTGTACTCACTCAAATGGTAACTTCTCATCATTTGGCTTTATGCATCGTACATAGTGAGGAGTGGTTGCATTAAGTGTTTCCATAAGTAAATACAAAGAACTGCGGAACTAGAAAATATTAAGGTAACAATTTAGCTAATTTAACATTCCTATCAAAGTAATACATCTTTGACTTTTGATTCCGAGTTAGCCTCTAGCTGGAAACTGTGACAAAAATATAGACAGCAGTCCTCTCAGAGTTCTGATAATTAAAATGTTGGCACTATTTACCGTGAACGTTTTCACACACAAATACACAAACACACCCACTTGCACACAAAACTGGGATACTAGTAGCTGGGGCTATCCCTTGCTGTACAGCACACTAGACATCCTAGAATAATGTTTCTAAATACCATAGTACCAGATACGCACTTATGAATAAATCTGGATCTCATGCCCCCAAGTACAAATACCTGAATGCTGCACTTCACCAATATTTTCTACTTCATAGAATCATAGACCCATATGGTTAGAAGGGACTGTAAGGGTCATCTAGTCTAGCCCCCTGCCAAGATGCAGGATTTGTTGTGTCTAAAAAGTGCTGTTTTAGGAGGAATATTGAAGAATCATGGCCACCCCCTCTTGGCTGATGTTGGGAACTGAACTGGAAACCTCTAGGGCAGGGGTTCTCAAACTTGATTGCACCGCGACCCCCTTCCAACAACAAAAATTACTACAAGACCGCAGGAGGAGGGAATGAAGCCTGAGCACCGCCGCTCTGGGTGGGTGGGGCCAAAGCCAAAGGGCTTGAAGCCCCAGGCGGGATGAGGGTGGGGCTGTAACCTGAGCCCTGCTGCCCTGGGGCGTCAGCTTTGGCCCCGGGCGGTGGGGCTTGGGACTTTGGCCTGAGATCCCAGAAAGTCTAAGCCAGCCCCGACGACTCCATTAAAATGGGATCGTGACCCACTTTGGGGGCTCGACCCATGGTTTGAGAACTGCTGCTCTAGAGTTAAAAACATGAGTCTTTAGAGCTTGAGCTAAACTCTATACCTTATTGCCAACCGTCGTCCGGAACTGTTTCTTAGGTGGCTTGACCGCTGTTTTTGCAGATTTGACTGTTATAGTTGACCGGAAGGGTGAAATGGGCACTTGATGGTCTTGAAAAAAGTTTGCACACAGATGAAACTAAAAGCGTAAAAGAAAGGATCACAGTTAATACTGAGAGTAATTGTAATAATACTTTAATATAAGAATTCTAATAATGGATGTACAGGACAGAACAGACATTGTTAGTCTCAGATTGGGCCAAATCTTGTAGCTTTTGAGACTGGATCCTTTGATTTAACTAGCAATTGCTGCTGGACTTCATTTCACTGAAAGACCTGAAGCCTGCAATTAGACCTGCACGGAGCCTCACTGATGTCAGTGGAATTGTTTGGGGGGTACAGGGATACACCTGCGTGGACATGATTACATGACTCGGTTAAATTCAGACTATTCATGTTATTTTAAAAAGGTTATTTAAACCTAAAAATTTGTTTTTCTTTGTCATCTTAAGTTAGATTCTTAACAATAGGGCTGCATAGTCAAGAGAAATAGGCCAAAAAGTGATAAAGCGCTCTCTTGTTTTCACCTTACATCTGCTTGAAAGTCAATGCAATTCTTTCTATGCCTTTCCATTATTTTTTGTCTCCTTTTAAAAATAATCAGTGCTAACAGACATGATAAGCTATGTAACAGATAAGTTTGCATACACCTCAAGAAAAAAAGCAGTTTTAATAAAGAGATTTCAGTTTCAAGCTTCAAAAAGTTATTTCTGAAGAACATTATAAAAATACTTAAAATATTAACTTGCAGGGTAACTATACAAAAAATAAAAGTCTAAACAGTGTTCTTTTAACTTGCAGTGTCGCTTTGAAATTAAAAGTATACAGTTTGGAATTATTTTAGATCCACTGTAAGAGTTTTAAGGAAAAGCATTCTTAATTTAATAACATTAGATCAAAGTATTTTCATCTTAATCTTTATTCATATTCCACAAGAATTCTGGCATCTCTAGTAGAATAATCAGCCATGATGAATTTACTAACCTTGCTGTTTTTCAAGATGTCAATCAATACTTCATACACTGTATCTCTGTTTTTTTCCAGAAATCCTTCAGATTTGTACTCTACCTGTGCAAAAAAGTGAAATTAGTAATCATAGTGGCAACAACATGAAAAATTAATGAAAAGAAATTCCTTTACCCCTGGGTGGTGGCACTGGGTGCAAATGGGCTGGTCTCAGAGACCTGGTCCAATATTTTTATTATTCCTAACCACTATAGGTAAAATTCTGCCTTTATCAGTTGCATTGTGCCAGATGTATAACCTGCAATTGTAAGAGCTGGGCAAACTGGCTCAATATGCAGCCAGTTGCATTTTTCTTCTGTTTTGATTAGGAACTACATACAGCCCCAGCTACCACATTCAGCAGCCTGCAATGTTCTTGATTGTTAGCAGAGGAACAGCTCCTTGACAGCTGACCACCTTCTCTTAAGGGCATCATGCACATTGAGGTTGGACAGTCCTTCTAATGATCTCATCTCATTTATCCATTGCCTTCTGTTACTCATTTCCCCT
The DNA here is from genome assembly GCF_009764565.3 of Dermochelys coriacea. Taxonomy (NCBI): domain Eukaryota; kingdom Metazoa; phylum Chordata; order Testudines; family Dermochelyidae; genus Dermochelys; species Dermochelys coriacea. The sequence continues at coordinate 62,898,814 of NC_050077.1, read as the reverse complement.
GACTTAAGCTCTAAGTGGCCCCTGAAACTGAAAACTAAGTTTCAAAATGTAAATAAAATAAAGATACTAATAAAACCTGATGGTACTAACTGAATGTGTGTCAGTTGGAACCCTGACTATTTTGCTCGTATGTTGTATGCTTTTTCTGCATCCTTAGTCTGAAGTTTTTGGTCTTTTACTCACAAACAAACGATTGTGGGTTCTTTGAGACAGGGACTTCATCTTCCTATCTGTTTGTACAGCACACTGTGGGCCCATAGCTAAGGCTACATTTTTGTCATGGGTTTTTCAGTAAAAGTCACAGACAGGTCACGGGCGGTAAACAAAAATTCACAGCTCGGGACATGTCCATGACTTTTACTATATACCCCTAACTAAAACCTGGGCGGGGGCCATGGGTACTCTGTGGGGGCAAGTCTCAGGGTGCCGTGTGCTGGGGGTGGTGGGCCAGGACCCCTGCTGGTGCTGGAGGGGGAGAGACCAGGCTCCCTACCCAGCGCCATGTGTCTGCAGCTCCGATGGAGAGAGAAGGCCAGGGGGCTCCGCAGGCTGCTCCCGCCACAAGTGCCGGCTCCGCAGCTCCCATTGGCCGGGAACTGCAGCCAAGGGAAGCGGCGGGAGCAGGGCCTGCAGACACGGAGCCCTCTGGCCCATTGGCCTAGGAGCTGCAGAGATATGCCGGTGGGAACCAGGGAGCCCCCGATGTAAGCCCTGCCCCGCACCTCAGTCCCTTGACCCAGCCCCTGAGCCAGCACCAGCCACTGCAGAAGTCATGGAATCTGTGACTTCCATGACCTCCATGACAGACACGCAGCCAATAAATATATAATAAAACAACAACAACATATATTGAATATAGCTTATAAAGATAGCACATGTACAATTCCATTTACATTTTAATAGATTTTTTTCCTTCCTGAATGTTATGTTGGTTGAAAAATGGTGAAATAATACAGTAAAATATACACCTACCTTATCAGCAAAGTGCTGGATGATAAAAGACGTGTTTGACATTTTGGGTTTTTGAAAGAATGGGTTCTTGTTGTTATAATTATTATATAGTTTTTGAAGCCAATTTTCATCAGTCCCCTGAGGTAACTATAAAAAAAACAAGCTGTGAGGCTGTTTAATAAAATACTGTTGGAATGTTAACAATGAGGAAGCTACTTACTACCAATAAATGCTATTCAAGCAACAGACATACAATGTGTTGTGATGATAAATAGCATCTGAGTTTTAATCTCTTTCAGAATAGCCAGAAATCCCCTGGGGAAAACCATTTTAAGAAGAAACAGGGTCTTATAAAGCAGCCAAGGTACATAACCTGAGAAAGTTCTGTAGGCAGCCATGAATCTGCCATGAACGCTGCTCCTTGTTCTGAAAGGGCAGTGGCAACATAATTCCAAATGAGGCATAATTTAGCTGCCCAAGTGATCTATGGCAATCAGGCCAAGAGAATGGTATTGGATGAATCACTGGGCTTGATCAGTAACTTTTTACCATCCTATGCATGGTATGGATTCTGAAAATCAGGTCATAAGTGACTTGCCAAGGTCACACAGAATCACTCTGGATTCTCTTTCCCACGCCTCTCCTTTACCTCTAAGGCTATCCTTTCCCTTTTAGAGGAAGGGCCTCTAGAGGTACGTGGCAGAAGGGAAGGAAAAATGGAGTCAGAAGTGGGCAAAGAAAAAAGGAGAGGAATAGTGAGAAGAGAAGCCTAGATGATGCACAGGGAGCTGAAGGGTGTGTAGAAGGAGAAGAGGGCAGAGATGTAGGACTGGAACAGTCAGGGAGTGCTTGAAAGTGAGGAAAGGAAGCTTGAATTTTATGCAGAATAAGAAAATAAATTAACAAGAGAGCAAATGGTTTTAAACTAAAATAATCAAATAGCGATTCTTTACAACTTTAAGGAGTACCTGTGGCACCTTAGAGACTAACTAAGGTGCCACAAGTACTCCTTTTCTTTTTGCGAATACAGACTAACACGGCTGCTACTGTGAAACCTTTACAACTTTAGAAGACTACAAAGATTCAGAGAATGATTACTGCATCAGCAAGGTGCTCATCTTCTTAATTTAAAAGGAATCAGAATATGGTTTAAACCACAAATTCTGCCTGAAACATAACTTACAGAAATGTTTTCATACCAGTTCATATGTATAACAATTTAAAAATTACCAAGCACTCTTCATCTAGCAGCTCTAAAATGCCCATTTTAGCTTCAATAAGGTCAATGACTGGTTGGTTGTCATAAAAGTCTATTAGAGTCCATGGAATGTCTTCCTTCATGTATTCCTCTTGTTCAAGTTTAAAGACATGCTATTAATGAAAAATGTCAGCATTATGAAAAGCACATGTTAATAACTCAGGAACAAAATATAGGCATTTGGAAAATAGAGGTAAAGTAAAATATTTGTGTAATATGCAGTAAAGTATAGATCTGAAGAAAATCTCTTTTTTAAGTATTGCTAATCTTTATTATAAAGACACCAATCAACACATACAACTGCAGCAAAATATATAAACATACCTGGTTAAATTGTTGTTGCAGTTTTTCATTAGCATAATTGATGCAAAACTGTTCAAAACTGTTCACATCAAAAGTTTCAAATCTGAAATACATTTTAAAAATTAGGGGCAGATATTATTAGATAGGAGAAAAAAAAATTCACGATCACTTAAAAGTGAGTGCTAATGTCCCGATGGGATTTTGAGAGAAAACAGCTGCTTATAAGGAAATTACTTCCTAAACTTTCAGTTTCTTAGCAGAGTAGATGGTGAGGCATGGCTTAACTGAGTAGAGTGTCCTACATGCCTGAACCCTATGCAATAGGCCCTACACAGCTCTCTACATGCCCAAGCAGAGCCTCCCATGCCTACACTGCTATTTTTAGCAGTATTGTGTCCCACTGCCAGAGCCTTTCCCCTCCACAGTGAAAGACTCCAGCAGCAGCGAAAGTCTCCTCTCTTCACGGCTTCCCTCTTCCAGAACCTTTCCCTGCTACTTCCCACTGCTGGAAACGTTCACTGCCTCATATGGCTACACACTGCAGTGAGAGTGGACACAGCCTGCCTTTCAACACAGTATGTAGCTACGTGTACTATACACACCGCTGCAACTGAAGACAAGGTCTTAGACTTAATGACCAAAACCCTGGTGTGCAATGGGGGTGCTCTGTGTTGCAACGGTGGGACAAAGCAACCCTAAAGTTAACGTATCCAGCCATCAGAGGAGCATCATCCCATCTCAAAGTGACAATACAACTTTAAATTGATTTCCCCAAATTTACTTCTGATAAGGTGCATATCGAAGATCAATGTCCTAAGATGTACTAAATCCAAGATCAGTTGTCACCTTGAGACACAGATATTAATATCCATCAAAATAAGAAGTTGCCATTGCCCTTCATGCAAAAGATTTTATGGCGCAGAAGACTGCATCCTTTTGATTAAATGGATGCCAATTCATTGTAGGAAATGCATCATATTTCCCAGATATGTAGGAATAAGAACTGGAAAACAGAGGAGAGTTGTATCATCTGAAAATAATTTTTTTCACCAGAGATAATCTTACCCATAAATGTCCAAAACACCAATAAAAGTGTGCTGCTTTCCAGAAAAATGCAAAGCTTTGTTAATTCTTTCCACAATGAAGTCAAACAGGTGAGAATAGATCTTCTTTGCCAAAGCATCCCTTGCATTAAGAGCTTGGAGTTTTGTCATAGGCTTTATTACAGTCTCTGAGGTAGTGATAATTTTTCGGTGGCACAACCATTGTGCCACTTTGTCATTGTCTAAATCCAGAAGTTCACAGAATATATTGAGATGTTTATCCTCCAGCTTTAAAGAAGAAAAATAAACATTACTAGATCTTATGAAAAGTTTTAACTAATGAATTATTACTAAGACTAAGATTTTGTCATGGGTATTTTTAGTAAAAGTCATGGACAGGTCGCAGACAATAAAACAAAAATTCATAGAAGCCCATGACCTGTCCCTGACTTTTACTAAAAATACCCTGGGGGTGAGGGGGAGGAAAGAGGGACAAACAGAACCCTGCTAGGGCTTGCAGCTGCTCCAGCCCCGCTGCTGATCCTGAAGGCCAGGAACCGCTGCTCTGGTGGCCCTGGGACTGGCCGCCAGTCAGCTGTTTTCCAGCAGCCCTGGGACTGACAGCTACTCCAGCCCTGCCCCAGAAGACATCATAGAGGTCCCAGAAAGTTACGGAATCCCTGACAGAATCATAGCCTTAATTACTGCTTAAAATGTCTGGGTGAAAACCTGGCTCTATTGAACTCAATGCGAGTCCTTGCCACTAACTTCACTGCGGTTGGGATTTCAGCCTATGATTGTTGGTTTGGTTTGGTTTAATTGGTTTTTAATAACACAGGCACTTCTTACACAGGCAAAATTCCTGTTGATGTCAATAGACATTTTTCTAGAATAAGCATCGCTGAAGAGGACCATTTATACAACCAGGGATGGACCAATTAAACTGCATCTCATATGGGCTAGGGACAGCATAGGTGGCTTTAACCTGTCTTATGGTTTCCCTGACCTTGGGATCACCAAATGATGGTGTGGTCCTATGGCACAAATCTGAATGGCCTTGAGGCTGATCTGTTTTGCAGAGGCTGCAAACAGCTCCAAGAGATCATTCTAGCAGCTGCAGATCAGCTGGATGCGGGCACCTTCCCTTTGTTCAGCCCCTTTGTGCCATAAGTGAGGAAGGGGAGTGGCATAAACACCACCAGTTGAGGATTCTGCTGGGCAGGAGGAATCCTAAAGTGGCCTTAGTTTGCCAGGTTTAGGGCTGCTTTATGCACCCAAAAATTGAGACCAAGTATTTTACAAAGAGACTTGGCAAAGAATGCTCACAAGGTAGATTGTCCCAAGACAGCCTGTAACATGGAGATAGAGGAAGGACGTGACAGGTAGCTGGGGAAGATACGAAAGGATTGGCAATAACCCACCAAATAAAGAAAACTAAATATAATTATTCAAATATTTGAATGAGCGAATGTCTTACACTGACTGAAGATTTTTCATCACCGACAGCCGTCATTTGCACATTGCCTAAGTGTAGGATGGCTGCCAGTATTTTAAAAACATCCATCTGCAAATCCTCCTTCAGACCTTAAAAAAAAATCCCTACTCATTTGAAATACTCAAAGCAATAAAAACATCCATTAATAAAAAGCATGCTCTAGGAATACTTGCAATGCTATATATAATCATTAGCGATTCTATAAGGACTTGGTGAAGACACTGCTGGTTGCTGTGCAGAGCTATAGCTCTGCCTACTCTCTGCCCTCCCCATCCCCAGAGAAGTAATTAGGGACAAATCCCTGTACTTTCCTGATTGGTGCAGGGACAGTTCCACTTTGCCCTTCAATAGATCACACAAGAGAGTAGGAAGACTCCTTACTTCCTTTCCTCCACAGCATGCCAGCCTGAGGCCAAGTGAGACTCTAGCTCTAAGTAATTTATACCACTAACAATGAAGACCAATTGCTAATAGCTAGTTAATGCTGCCAAGTCCCATTAAAGCAAATAGAAAAACAGCAATTCCACAGGTAACTACTACACATTCTCCCTAGTTTTTATCAAAACTTATTTGTCATTGGTCATTTCAGAGCCAAGCTCGCTTTGCTAGTTTATCAATATGTGTTGCCAAGGATTCTCATTTACCTAGTAGAGTGAACGTCTTCTGGGTCTCCATCATATCTGCTCTGTCATCGACTCCTTCAATAACAGTGTTGCCGCCCATTCTTGTATAATTAAATTCTTCTGCATGCCCTATAGATGGAAAGTAAAACTTATAACAATTAACGTACTTGGTAGTGGTAGAGAGTCTTTCATCAATAGGCCAGTAGCTATGAATGAAAATGGAATGAAAGCTGTTACCATCTGATAGTTCTTCTAAAATGAGCTCATGGTCTTCGTGTACTTCTGAAATAAACAGGAATCCACATAGCAAAACCAGTACAACTGATACTAACCGACACCCCTTTTGGAAATCTAACAGAGGGCTAAGGATTGATTGGTAGGGAGACGAACCCTCTTGAGGCTGGTCCTCCAGATTGCAATTTAAGCTCACATGGAGCTTGTACCATGTCGCTGCTCTTTGGACAAATAAAGAAGCCTTCACTCCCCAGGACTGTCAATATGGCATCCTTCACAAGCATATTCACTAAATAAAGTGTTAAGAGTATGATTTTCAAAGACACCTAAGGACCGGATCCTACACCTCTAAAGTTAATAGAAGCTTTGCCACTGACTACAGTAAGAAGGTTCAAACCCTAGGCAACTTAGAGTATGTCGACACTGCGATAAAAAACCTGTGGCACCAAGTCTCAGAACCTGGGTCAGCTGTCTCAGGTTCGCAGGGGTAGGGCTGTGGGGCTAAAAATTGCAGTGTTATGTTCAGGCTCAGACTGGAGCCTGGGCCCTGAGACCTGCTCCTCCCGTGAAGTCTCAGGCTCCAGCCTGAGCCAAAATGTCTACACTGCAATTTTTTAGCCCTGGAGTAGGAGGCTCATGAGCCCGAGACAGCTGACATAGGCCAGCCACGGTCATGCCACGGGACTTTTATTGCAGTGTAGACATACATGCTGGCCCACAGGTCCCACTGAAAGTCAGTAAGATTTGTGCTCTCAGAGACTTAGGACTCTTAAAAATCCTACCCTTAAAATGTAACACTGCAAAGGTGAAGAACAGATTACTTTCTTGAGACATACCCAATTTAAGGTGCTTAAATTCTGGTTGCAGAGCAGAAGCACACAGCTGGTAGAATATGTGGTAATTTCGTTCATTCTCTGACTGCAAATGAAAGAAAAGGAAACCATTATACTGGAGAAAGAAAAATAAACACGGAAAACATGTGGCATTTGACTATAATTGTAGAAGAGTGAATGATTACCCAAGTGTAAATTCTATTGCAATCTAGTTTGAGTCAAACATTGCCTATGCTAAAATGGATATGCTTTTAGAATTCAGCAAGTACCTTGGCTGTGACAAAACCAAGTGCACTTCCTCTGCAAACCCGCATGTCAGTGTGCAGAGTTCTTTGCCAAAACTGTTACTTTAATAATTGATTCAGGTAAAAAACTAACAAGGGCTGGCAAATATAGCAATGAGCGCTGCTTCCTTTGGGAGTGCTAACTGAAACATTATTCACAGAAAGTGGAAAGCTCTCAAGACTATTTTTTATAACCATCTGTTGGGTACAGAGGTAGCTGTTCTCAGTACCTGAGAAGTTATAAAAACACAACTACAAGCAAGTAGTAAAATGTTTTGTTTTGTGTGTGTGGTTTTTTTAAACAAAAACAACCAACCACCAGATATTTTCCATGCTATTTTAGCGCCATCATTTCACAATACCCTAATGACTGACATAATTAGCCCCTGAACTTGCAAACACAAACACAAATTTAACTTTACATATATGAGAGTAAAGTGAAGTATATTCATAAGTGTTTGCAGGATTAGAGCCTTAGAAAAATAGGTTAAATAAGATTCCACAATGCTACAATTTTTGCACCTCAAAGTTTAGTGTTAACGACAACCTGTTTTGTCAATTTAACCTTAAAAGGATTTCACCTATTATGTGTTACTGAAAAAGCTTTACGTTTCCAATGTGCTTCTATTAACACTGGCTTTATTAGGGCAATTAAAAAAATCCATCTGATCATTTAAGGTATCTAAAATTAATGAGATCGTTGATCACTTATATCTAACTTCTATTATAAGAGAAGAATTTCAGTTGATTATGCCACCCCAAACAAACACTATGCCTTCCCAAAGTGAGAAGAGGAAATTTTGCTAACCAAGTTGCCAAAATCTCACTTTGGATGGAAGTTTTCTAATACTGTTGTAGCTTGGATAGTGCCTAAGTTTGTCAATCGCTCAAACTATTCAGTTTGAAGAGCACTCTATCTAAGTACTTAGATAACCCATCACCATACCACCTGAGAAGGTTCAAAGTATTTACTTTCATCTTCCACTTAAACCTGTCCAAACAAGTGACATAATCTAGCCAAGCCTCCAGTGTGACAACTTGAAATTTGAGAATGAAGCAACACAGGTTTTGCTAGGGGAAAATAAGTTACATTCTGGTTTGCTGTACCATCTAAACTACTTGAAAAACAGGAATAATGTAAATTTCAGTTAAGTAAACTTGCAGGGAATTTTTGCCCTTATCAAATTCCTTAGCTTCATCTCCATTGTGTATTCCAATATCATCACCATTATTTCTTAAATAATGCAAATAAAACACACAACTCATGCACACTCATTCCTTCTCCCCCCAGAGTCTGCTCTATACCACAATCTGAAATACTGAATTTCAGAATCTACACAAGCCACCTAGTAAGTTCTCATTTTTATGCCACTATTAGGAATGACTCTAAAATAAGCTCCATTGCCCAGAGAGGCCAATGTACCACACAGAGCAGCCGATCCCACAACTCCTCCTCCTTCTACCTTGGCCCTGCCTTCATCTTGGCCGCACAGAGCAGACTTCTATTTTTGTGGCTTGGAGAGGAGAAAAACAACAACGTGATGATATTGGTGGGAACACAATGTCTCACTGCCTTTCTGCTCTCCTCCCTATGGTGTAAGCAGAGAAGGAATATATATCCCTAAATAACATTGGTCTCCTATTCCAAACAAAGGTACACTCTAAGATTAATACAAATTATGCAAAACTTCACCTACCGCTTTTAGTATAATGTTAACAAAGTTAAGAGAGAGTTGTACAACAGTGATTTCACTGAAGTTGGCTTTTTTAAACTTTATTTCACTTACTTGAAAGACAACTCTGGATTTCTCAAGCAGGTACGTCCTCATGTTGGCTCCAATGATTTGGTGTATCTGATCAAAACTGATTTCAGTGTACTTCCCGAACCGACTGCTATTATCGTTGCGTGTTGTTTTCGCATTGCCTACAGCCTATGAACATGGTGAACCTCTTTAATGCCCACTTTGTGTCAACAGAATCAATCATGCTGTCCAGTTTTCAAATGTGAACATCTAAAGAAGAGTAACTCTCTCAAAATATGACTTGGGCACATAAAACTTTGGGCATTTATGCATCTAAGGATCAATTCAAACATCCAGAAATGGGATTTGGATGTTCTATTATGAGGCCCAAGTCTGGAAATTGCTTGTCTAGAGACTCTGAGCCTAAAGTAACATGCATATATTAAACACAATTCTATACAAACTAAGCACTAACATAAATAAGTCTCCTTTGTGGATGGGTTCTCAACCTTTTTCTACCCACAACTATAAAACCACCCACTTTTCTCCTGTAACCATATACCCAAGAATCTTTCCTGCTGGTGCAGACAAAATAATAAAACAACCCGCCCACTTAGTGCAATATACAAAAATTTGTTTATTTTTCAAAAGTTTTTTGTGATGCTGTGTGTGTGTGTCAATTTGAAAATTTACATTTCAAATATACATAAAAAGATAAAGGCAAACGTTTTCAAGTTTGGGTTCCAAAATATAGAACCTAAATAAAGTGGCCTGATTTTCAGAGGTATTGAGATTCTAATCTCACTCAGAAATTGGAGAGAGATGTGGGTGCTCAGAGCTTCTGAAAAATCAGACCTGTGATTTGGATGACTTAATATGGATTTCCATCTGCCATCACCTAGACTGAGTTCAAGATCACCTACAATTATCCATTAATGCCCACGTTAGATAGTGTTGTTGCTGAGTTATTACAGATGGTTGCAGTTAGAAAAGAAGGAATTTTTTTTTAAAAGGTGGTTAAAGGAGAAGATGGTGAGATGAAAAATGTGACAGCACAAAACTGCAATAAAACAATAAGTATAGCCCACTGGATACAGTTATATACATTATACTCAATACTTCACATAAGCAAGAAAATGAAACATATTTGTGACACAGAAAAAAGTGCACATATATGTAGCAGAGCATGTCACAGGATTGGGCTCTTAATATGTATACAGTTTACTAAGAGTTACTGAATACCTGGAATGCTCATTGACTTCTACCATAGGAGCTCAGCAACTTTCAGGATTCAGCCTTTAATGAGTATAAAGTCCCTTTACTTTCATCTTTAAATTTACCTCTGTTATTGGGTTGGATGCCAGTACTTTATCCTCCACGTGCGCATTGCTGTTTGACTTACTGACTGTGGCAAAGTATCTCATAGCATATCTAGCAGACACAGTTTTTCCAGCTCCTGATTCTCCACTGACGATAACAGACTGATTCATGTTGTTTCTAAAACAGAATGATAAGAAGGAGATTTTAAATATCTTGCTGGTCTATATATATATATACACACACACACACACACACACACACACATATGCATGGGATAAATGTTATCGTGACCAGCACCACTGCCAGCTTCCATCTTCTCCTTGGTCTTTTGGCTTCTCCTGTTTTGTTTGTCCCTTGCAGGCTGTAGTCAACACAAATCACTGAGCTAGGACCACCTTTGTCCTTTCCCCGTGAGAGGTATTAAGAAGGGAGTGTAAATTCCAGAAACTCTTTACCCCTCAGCACCTCTCCTCAGAGGTTACAAGGTTCTCTTCTCTTTGAGGATGGGCTGCATGAAATTATCCAGATAAAAGGAATCTTAGCTGCTTGGACATTTACAAAACAAAATTCAATTACTATTATTTTGTTACATTATTTGCCATCAGATTTTTAAATTATGTTTTAGAAGAAACAAGTGTTAAACAAATGAAAACAGACAATACCTTGCCATTTGTTTGTAAGCCTCTTCCGCTACAGCAAATATATGTGGATCCATATCCCCCATGTTCTGCCCACTATATGCATGGATAATGGCATCCCCATATATTGGCAACTGTTTATAGGGGTTCATTGCAACCAAAATGATTCCTATGAAAAAATACACAGTACAAAATCAGATGCATCATCCCATTTTCTACAATACCTAGCAAAAGGTAAGATTTTGAAACTAGGAACCACAAGATATTCATATCTGAACTAACCACTACGCAAGAGCCTGATCACTGAAGCAGTGCTTACTCATGCATAAATCACCCTGGCTTCAAAAAAACTTAATTAACAGATTTCAGGAAAACATAATTCTGATCCTATTGTACTTTCAGCAGCAAGAATTGAAACTTTTTAAAATTTTTTGTTTGTTTACCTGAAACCCTAGGTTTGTCTTTACGTACCACTATAAGTGTAGATAAGTTTTGACTCCACAAAACGAACTCTAAGATTGTGTAGAACAGCAGGTTCATGGAGATAGCTAAGTGCTGTGAGATCATTTTCACCAACAAGTATGTCAGGATTTCGTAGAGGTGGCAAAGGTGCTGGATCAACAGGGTATTTCAATTCCTGACAATACAAATTACATGAAACGCACGCGTAAATACATATTGAACTTTTTGGCCACCTTTGTCCGAACTGTTGCATGGATGATGGATCAGCGCCTGATCTTGCATTTCATGAACATCAGTTAACTTCCAATGACATCCATGGTCATTTTAGTGTACAATGAATGCAAGATGGGGCCCCTCAATGTCTCATAAAAAAAAAGGCTTATTTTCTCTCTCTCTCTAATATATTGTACTGAAACATACCAAGTGTTTTTTACATGAAGCCTCTTCAATCAATAAAGAGAATGAGAGGTTTAAATTAGACAAACTCTGCAGTAGTTTAAATGCAATTTAGGGAGCAAGAGTGTAGCTGGAGTGTCCTTTTGCCCAGGTGTCCCAGGTGCTGGAATGGCCTATGGTCTTACAGGCAGCTGGTCTTAAGTTAGCGTCTAAAGACAGCTCTAACTTATCACAAACCTTTGACTAGATTGGGAACATAAAGATGAGATAAAGTTACCTTTTCGTTCCCCACAAGTCCTAGAAAATCTGGGCCCTAATCTTCAAAGCCCTCTGTGGGATTGACCCAAATAACCCACGGAAGCCCCTTGTTCTATATGATCCTGTCCTTGTATAACAGCTACAGTCTATTTGAACAATAGAACTGTCATCCTGAAGAGTGACATGTGTGCGCAGGAGAGGCAACTGGCCAATGATTGTGGAATGTGTTTCCCAAAGAGCTCAGAATAACCCTGGACCTCACTGCCCTTTGAAAAAAATGTAACCCTCCACTTTTCTGACCTTCATTTCCTTCAATAACTCTGCTTTTATCACATTTTTTAAAAAGAAGTCCTTATAAAATGGGAAAAGGAAAGAGAAACACAGTAATCTTTTTGTGTTCACATAAACAAATTTGTAAGCTGCACAGATACCAAGGTGATGGGTGCAGTATAACAACTTACAAAGAGCTTCACTCCCATCTCTGTCCTTGCACCTCAGACAATCAGAGAAATGTACAATAACTCATTCTCAGGCTAGGGAAGTGTTCACAATGTATTTTGGAAAAAAGTAGTGTCACAAATTAGAGGATCATAATAGTGTGGTTCTACTGTATATGTACGATAAATCATATACTAAAGCAATGAGTTTACAAAAAAAATTATGGACAAGCTCCTCAGCGAACTCCATAATTGGCATAGCTCCATTTTCCCTTCTCAGTGCAATAGGGCATACACGGACAAGCACTGGATGGTAAAATTAAGCTCTTTACATTTTGTTAGGGGATTGCTACTTACTGTATAGTTTTAAATGGCTAGAAAATCCTAAGATTGCAAGAAAATCAAGAACATGTTACTGGCCACAGTCAGAAACAGCATACTGGATTACATGGACCAGTGATCTGATTCAGCCTCTCATTAAAAATTGAAATAACTATGTGTATTTTTTCCTCACAGTTCCATCTTCTAATAGTAGGTGAAGCACATGGTCTCCTGTTTTGTAGTTCTTTGTGATTTCAGCAGACTGCCAAACTTCTTCATTATCAGGGATCCAAACCCTGTTGTACTACAACAGAAGAATAAAAGATAAGCATTAACTCTGATGCTATTTAAGGAACAGACTATCTTAAACATACATTTGCCAGATTTCTTTTGAATGTGATCTAATGGTTAAAATACAGGGCTGGGAGGCAGGACTCCAAGGTTTTATTCCTGGTTCTACTATGGATTTACTGTGTTGCCATAGGCAAATGCCTTGTGCTTTAATTATATTTGTAAAAGAGGTATACAGTGTAACCTCAATTATCCAAATATCTCAGTGGTGCTGGCTCAACAGAGTTTCAAGTAAGCAGGAACAGATAGCAGGAAGCAGATCATTCTCAGTTAAGGACACTGAAAAGAGAGTAAAATCATGCTTTAGCAGAAGCTCTGATTCTAAGAAGGAACCACAAGTATCTCTGCTATAAGTATGTAAGTATTACACAAGTCCAGGAGTCTTATTCTGTAGGATTTACATGATCACTTCCTTAAAACAACGTAAGGGGAGATTTAATTTAGGAAACATTTTGCAAAAGAAAATACCTATACAGTTACTTTTCTTTTTATATGATTAAAGAACAAGCTCCACAGAATAATCTCTCCAGTCCCTGAAGACAGACTTCAAAGCCTGCTGGCTAGTTTCCCTATTTATAGCCAGCCAGCTAGCTCCCATAAGGCCAGCTGGTTCAGCAGGAATCTTTCACACTTTAGGCATTTTAGCTCAGCCCCAGAGTTAAAGCACTCTGCCCTAAAAGCACCTTATGCTTGATGTGCACTGCTGAAATAGATGTCTTTATTTGTTTAAAGAACTGAACAAAATTCTTTGTAGAAGAGTTGTGAAACAATGTTTATTGAAGTGTTCGGAGCGCCTCAAAAGTAATACTGCTACTTAGGTGCAAAGTATTACCAACATATAACAACTTGCTGTGATACCTGTAGATCTTAAATATGCTTTAGTCATGAGACTAAGGGCTAAGCAGAGCAGATGTTCCTGTATAAACACTCGCTTAAAAGTATAAAACTCAAGTTATACAACAAAAGTAGGAGTGTGTCCAGCTGCCATCAGTAGAGTATATACCGTCTTTCTCTCTCCAGCGCGCTACACTACTGTATTTATTAGAGAATTTCATTTAGAAACAATGCCGTTCTACATTTATAATAATATCCACTGCCACTTTAAATAATTATCAAAGACATGATTATCTCTGTTGTTTATATTGGAGTTTGCTGTGGCACAGACCATCTGTTCTTCCTGTGAAGTCATAATGCTTTGTTTATGGCATCATAGTCATCTCCATAGCAACAGACTGATGTTAACCACAACAGCATTATGACTTCACTGAAAGCACAAGCAAAACTAGCAACAGACTAAGGTGAGAAAATTCTTATCTGAAGTACTCATCTCTCTGACAGCAGTCAGGGAACAGAAATTATGTAGAAGTCCTTTTGTACCAATGATCTCCCTGTACAACTTTGCTTCTGTGTGACTCTCTCTTTACAGCACTACTGCTGATTCATTTAAACTAAGAGGCATTCTGTTACCTGATTACTGCCACTAAATCGGATGTGTGAAACCAGACAAGAGTTGAAACTAACCACTGACAAAACAACCAAATCTCTACTTCTATTCTTCGTGTGACATAAGAAATACAGGTTTCAGAGTAGCAGCCATGTTAGTCTGTATTCGCAAAAAAAAAAGCAGTACTTGTGGCACCTTAGAGACTAACAAATTTATTAGAGCATAAGCTTTCGTGAGCTACAGCTCACTTCATTGGATGCATTACGATGCATCCGATGAAGTGAGCTGTAGCTCACGAAAGCTTATGCTCTAATAAATTTGTTAGTCTCTAAGGTGCCATAAGAAATACAGTATCATGATAGTAATCTACACTTCCACAATGTCTTCTAGCCAAGGATCCTGAAGCACTTTACAAACACTAAACCCCAAAAAGAATGAAGCCTCAAAATATGTCTATGGGGTAGGGATCATCGTGTCCATTTTACAGATGGGATAACTGAGGCACAGAGAGATGAAGTAACTAGCCTATGATCTCTCAAAAGGTATGTGGCAGTGGCAAAAATAGGATCTTGGGGCCCTATTTTCCTGCCACAGGATAAAACTCCCATTGAAGTCAACAGAAGCTCCTATATTTATGTCCTGCAGCAGATTGGTCTCCTGTTTCCTAGTGCTGTGCTTTGCCTTTAAAGACCACCCATCCTCCTCCCCACATTAAAAAAAAGAGAAATAATATCAGGATAACCCTTTATTTTAATAGGCCACCATAGAGGACTATCAGACTTCACTAGGGGAAACCAATGCAAATGCTGAAAATCAATACTACTGAATGAATTTGAACAGCACTGATTAACGGCTTTGACATTCTGAATGCAGACTGGCTATTGTAGTGCAGGGGAAAATTTACCCAAACTAAGTATATCATCAACATGAAAGCCTGAAAAATTACCAATTATAAAAAAAAACCCAGGGTTCTTGCTATAATTTTCTGAACCAAACAAGCAACTTATTAGTGAAGCATAACAAAAAGGACATGCCAAAGTTTGAAATGCTGATTACATTTGAAATCATTCATTCCTAATTGCTAAACTTTCCTTTTCAAACTTTTGTATTCAGTAATTGAGCACTGACTAGATTTTACCCATTACAGAAAAAAATCCTATAGCAAAGAGAACTTTAAAGATCGGCTTTACAGTTTCATAGATTAGAATTCAGATCTTACACCTTAATGGAGTACTCATTTCAGAGTAGCAGCCATGTTAGTCTGTATTCGCAAAAAGAAAAGGAGTACTTGTGGCACCTTAGAGACTAACAAATTTATGTGATCATAAGCTTTCGTGAGCTACAGTTCACTTCATCGGATGCATCCGATGAAGTGAACTGTAGCTCACGAAAGCTTATGATCACATAAATTTGTTAGTCTCTAAGGTGCCACAAGTACTCCTTTTCTTTTTATGGAGTACTCATGTAATGGAATTTTTTTTTGCACTTTAGAAACTTGCTGGTTGTAACATTGAGAACACAGTACGATTTTGTATGGGTAATACTTCCTGCAAGTATTATTGTGCATAACAAGATAGGATGCATTCACGTTATGCATCAGACTAACATTCCAGAAATGATTAATAGATTCCAAGGCCTCAAGGGACCATTGTGATGATTTAGTGTGACCTCCTGTATAAAACAAGCCACAGAACTTCCCCAAAACAATTCCTAGAGTAGATCTTTTAGAAAAACATCCAAATTTTATTTTCAAATTGTCAGTGATAGAGAATCCACGACAAGCCTTGCTACATTGTTCCAATGGTTAATTTTCAGTTAAAAATGTATACCTTATTTTCAGTCTGAATTTGTCTAGCTTCAACTTCCAGTCAATGGCTTGCGTTCTACCTTTGTCTGCTAGTTTGAAAAACCTATTATCAAATATTTGTTCTCCATGTAGGTTCTTATAGACTGTACTCAAGTCACCCCTTAACCTTTTCTTTGTTAAGATAAACAGATTGAGCTCCTTGAGCCTATCACTATAAGACATGTTTTCTAATCCTTTAATCATTCTGGTGGCTGTTCTCTGAATCCTCTCCAATTTATCAATATCCTTCTTTTTTACAGCTGCCTTCACTTCCCCTCTAAAACAGGCTAGTTTTTTAACCACTAATATAGACTTCTTCCTCAGTTGTGAGATTGTGGCATTTTGGGCATCTAGAAGGGTGTTCTTAAACAATTCCCAATCATCACTCACATATTTTTGGTTAAATTCTTCCTACCAGGTGATTTGGCTCATAATTGTTTTCAACTTTGCGAAAATGGCCCTTTTAAAGAAAAAAGTTTCTATATACTATATATATATATATATATATATATTACTGATCTAGATTTTAATCTATTTGCACATTATAAATGTTATCAAGTCATGATCCCTTGTAGCACAGCTACCATTAATTTTTAGTTCAGTAATCACTACCTCTTTATTTGTCAATATGATACGGAGACCAAAATAGTAGCAATGATTTTGAAATTCTCAGCTCTAGCACTTATAGCAAAAACACACTCTACAAAATGAAATAATGCCATGGCTGACAATCTTGTTAAGATCCACTGTCAGGGTTTACTTCCAGAAAATTTCAGGCCTCCCTCATGCCCCAATGGTTTCTTATACCAACTCTTTCCTTAAAGACCCCTCTCTGCCCACCCCCTTAATATAACAGTAAATAAAACCATAATAAATAATGGATCTTCTGTTAAAAAATATGCTGAAATCTCTTCCATTTTGTGGTGCAGATTAAGACCATTTGTTGGTTTTCCCTTACCTTTCTTTCTTAAAATCTTGAGGCGGGGGTTCCAAATCTTTTTCCATACTGTGTACTATATCTTAATAGAGAGAGTTTGTTCTTCCAATTTGTTATGACTTAACATGCCTATGACAACTGCTGCAACTGCTTACGTGGAAAAGCAACATTAATAAAGTATTTAGGCTGGTATTTGCAAAGGTGTCTAAGGGAGTTAGGACCCCAATTCCTATTGAATTTTAGTGGGATCTAGATCCTAACTCCTTTAGGCTCATTCGAAAATCCCAGCCACAATGCACATTTCCATGTCTTTAATGTGATAAGTATTTTTTCCTTTGAGAAAAGAAGAAAAAGGACAGAAAACATCACTGTCAACCTTTGGTCTTCACTTCATCGTCCCTTGGACCTGCTCTGCTTCATCCCCTGTGCCTCTTTGGACAGACTATCCAGAAGAGAAACATGTGCACCGAAACAATCATCATATTATTTTTTGTTCTTGTTTTTTAAACAGTTGTTCACAAAGACCCTGAAGTGAAATCCTGGCCTCACTGAAATCAGTGGCAAAACTCGCATTGACCTTCATAGAACCAAGACTTCACCCAGATACTTTTTTCCTCCTGCTACTCTGGATATAGTGCTTAGCTGCCTTATTCCCACTTCCCCATGCCATTTGTCTCCTACTGTCAGTGGGTTCCAGTCCCTGTTTTCTCTCCTCCTCCTTTGTAGCAGTGATCCCTAGGAGAGCCATGTAGGCTGAATCCTTATTTCCAAGCTACTTTAGAGACATCCAAGCTTTCAAAAGACCACTAATGAGAATATTCTCTAAAAGGTGACCTGGAAAGGATTTTAGAAAAATGGTTTTGTACCAATTTTGCTTCTACGTGATATATAAAAAACATGTCTGAATCCTCCCCTTTTTCAAGTCATCTTTCCAGGACTCAGGAATAGCTGGTAAGAGACCATATGCGGTGCAGGCACTTCTCGGAAAGCATTATCTTTTTCTCCAGAATCACAATTTTAATTTAAAAAAAAGGTAACTGTCTAGCTTAT
Organism: Dermochelys coriacea; assembly: GCF_009764565.3. Classification (NCBI taxonomy): domain Eukaryota; kingdom Metazoa; phylum Chordata; order Testudines; family Dermochelyidae; genus Dermochelys; species Dermochelys coriacea. The sequence goes on along the minus strand of NC_050077.1, from coordinate 62,880,588 downwards.
ATGCTGCCAAAGAAAACCTCAATAATGTGAATTGAGTGTAAATGAAGCAGAGGTAAGTCTGCAGAGAACCTGGAAAAATAGTTCTGTGAGGTGCCCCATTCATCTCAGTGAAGTGTTAACTCAGATGTCCAGGGATTATCATTTGAGAGAGAGAGAGAGGGGGTCACATATCTGCTTCTTTTCATGCCACTAATGAGATGGTGTTTGGGAGATACTACTACTGACTTCTTTTCCTCTAATCAGGTGGTGTCCCAGGAGCCTACCAGAATCTATGGACATATTCAATCCCTTCCAAGGGGGAGCAAGCTCAAGGAGCCTCATGGAACCTACCATATTTTGAATATCTGCATAATCTTGTGAGTAGCATCTTATTTTGGTGACTTGCATGGGCAGAGTTTATTTTGTGGGTGAAGCTCAGAAAAGTATCACCACCTTTTCCCCCAGCATCTAACCCCTGACAACCATCATTAAGAAACTTGATGATACCACACATAACATTTGGTGAACACCCTTCAAACTTTCAATGCCCTTCATGAGTCCATTTGATGATGCCCACAAAATAAGGAATATTTTGCATATTATTAAGAAGATCTGCAAAGTCACAGAAGTCTTTCTTGATCAACTACAAACCACAGTAGTGAAAATATTTTTGCCTAAGCGATTAAAGATAACCCCCAAATCAAATTACTGACACATTTTATACCCAAATAAAAGGTGTTATGTAATAAGATATACGAAGAAGAAATTTTAACTAGTTCCTTGTCTTGAAATACTAGGCTAGACTTTCACTTTTATCGTTGCCACATACGTTGATTTCATGGGTATTTAAGATACTGTATACATATTTACATATGCTAAAAGAGCATTTTAATAAATATTATTCTAATCAGACCAATAATATTATAATCAAACAGCCTAGCCCAGATGGAGTGTGACTGTATGTGAGAAACTAAACTATGCTTATGTAAAGAACAAAAAAAGCATGTGACCAAAGTATTCTTCAGAAAGGAACCTGCAGTTCCAGGTGCCTCCATGGGTAACTGTAATCTGCCAGCTTAAGGTCGGTTTAATTGAACCCTACCTTACAAGTAAACACAGAGAGTTTACTTATTCTCCTTTAAAGTTACACCCAGTCTTCCCCGCCTGCATGACACTATGCTGGATTCAAGAATAGATTGTGTTCTTTTAGGTTCTCAAAAAGAATTTTAGCCACTCAGAAAGAATTACTTATGTGCAAGTAATAAGAGGAATGAATATAGTCAGTCCAGAGATCTAGAGGTAAACTTGTAATGACATTATGTATTATAGCAGAACAGAGATATTTGATTATAAGTTAATAATATACGGACACAGTGTTTACCGTGGTTATTTAAAGAAAAAAGTTAAACGGACAAATTATTTACCATGACATTATAGTGACTGGGGAAAAACAGAAAGTAAATTATAAAAACAAAAAATTCAGTTTACATTTTGAAGAATAAATTTCCCCTTTAGCTTCATGAATGACCAATTATATTCAAAGTTTACCCCAAAGATGAGAGCTGATATTCTGTATTTCAAGGTACTTATTTCAGAATTGCCTGAATGGCTAGTTTAGCTTGTTGGGACTTCTGTATAAATAATACCTTGTACTCCCCCAAATATAACAATATCAAAAGTTTCAAATAAAAGTACTCTTCCAGGATACCCACTTAGGAATTTTAAAGCCTACTTAGATTACTTCAATTCATGTATATAATATCTGAAACATGAGAGAGCTTTTAAAAATAATCTGAGGAACAAACTGCATACCCTTGGAATGAACTGCACTAATTTGAACAAACAAATTAAAACATACACAACATACATATATGAGTGTCTGTGGCCAATGTGCCTTTAACCCAAAGATGCCCTACCCATAGTAAGCAATAGTAAATCCGTAATTCTTCTTCTCTTCTATACTGAAGCAAGAAGAGATGAAATACTCTTCAGAAACTTTAGCTCCCCAAATAGCCCCCTCAAGGATTGAACTCACAACCCGGGGTTTAGCAGGCCAATGCTCAAACCACTGAGCTATCCCTATTACCTTTTCTTTTTCAAATTACATAAAAATGTTAATTGCATTCTTATGTGTCCTACAGAGCTGTATACTGATATTACCCTTATCCTGCTCCTTAGATGCTGATTGTATTTTGTCTCATTAGTCATGTTGTTAAAATTTTCTGTACATGTCTGGCTGTCACACTTTTTACTGTATAACTATATGTTCATAGTCAGAATACCAATTCATGTATACTATTTTTGAAAATAACAAATACAAGTACGATCATTTTGTACAAATTGTGCCAGATTGTGTCTTGGTCTTGGATATAGCTAAATGTTTTAGATATGTCTAAAGAGGCACTTCTTCTACCAGGCCCCAATATACTGAACCACACCAGAGGGCGAAGGGAATGAGAGATTGATTTAATATTCTAAGTTAAAACTTCCATGGGTTTCCTAGTGCATCTTGTCTTATCCATGGCTGTTGGCCTTATTTTGCAAATACTTATGCGCATGCTTTACTAAATGGACTACGCACATGCTTAAAGTTAAGCACATACTTAAGCATTTGTAGGAGTGAGTGAGCTGTAGCTCATGAAAGCTTATGCTCAAATAAATTTATTAGTCTCTAAGGTGCCACAAGTACTCCTTTTCTTTTTATGGGGATGTTTTTTAGATTAAGATTTTTGAGATAGATTTCTTTCTTTAGATCTTTTATAGCGCTGACTGCGTATTCAGAGCTGAATAATAAAAAAAAAGTGTCACCAAATATTAAGCCTTATTTTTTTTTCTGACCTTAACAATGTAACAAATAAATAAACATGGTTTAAGTAAAAATTTCCTCAGCGCCTGATAAAGCCAGGTTAAAAACCTATTTAGAGGCACTGAGTGGAAAATAACCAAAAATTCAAAAATAATGTATGTTCTGTTCTCTCAATATTTAAAAGCCTCCCCACTAGCTTACTGAAATTAATTACAAATACATTTAGTTATGGAATAGCTGTTCAGTATAATGTATTAAACACAATTTATGAGGAAAAAGTAATCAATATGTAATGATCTAGGGAAGCCACATCCTGTTTCGTTTAAAATGATGGGAATCTAGAGTAATTCTGTTGACTGCAATGGAGTTACTCAGTGTTCACACCAGCCTAAATGAGGGTACAGCTCTGTATTAGGAACAGAGAATTTTCCATACAGGATCAGATAGATAGTTAGCCCCTTAAAACTAGTCTCCTGGCTGGCCCACTATCACCATAATATCCCCAATGATGTACTTGTCTGTGGCTTGTGCAGTGGTAGCCAGGAAGCTGCACCCAAGGATTCCTCCAAACAAGGGGAATCCCTCATACAACTGGATCCGCTGGATTTATGTTCTGCTTTCTGTCTCTAGGGCAAAGCAAACTCACTGGACTTGAGAACTGGCCCCACAGCATGCAAACTGTGAAGTGATCATAACGGTAATAAATACTTTGCACTTGCAGTGCACTTTTCCCTAGATCTAAAGGTGGATAATGCTTATGGATGGGGAAAGGGTGGAGGTATAGGGAAGTGGAGTGACTTGCCAAACCTCATTTCACTATCAGGATCTGGGAACGGAAGCCAGGTTTCATGATTCACAACAGCATTTCACTTCTGTTTCATTATTATTGCCTAGCTGAAGCTCTATATAATTGTGTAAATGTTTGGTTTATTTAGCAAAGCAATTCTGCAGGCAGTCAGACTTGAAGAATCATCCAGGCAGGATAATGAGTGCCTGTCTAAGTGATACTGTGTTATTTTAGTTTAATAAATAACCTATAGAAATAACAGAAACCTGCAGTTTACTAGCCCTGTTCAGTCCCAGGATAATGGTAAATAATAGCTAGTTATTAAAACCAGTCTCTTGGGTGAAAATCATGATTGGAAAAATCATGATATTTTCCTATAACTGGTTTTTTTTTTCTTTTTTCTTTTCAAATCTCAACAGCCTACCACAAATTCAGGGCAACTCTCACCATATCAGGTGCTTTTCTTAATGCCCCAGTTCCTGGAGTCCTGTGATCATGTAAGAAGCCTAGCTTTCATTTAAACGAGTGAGACATTCTAGATCCACTGAAGTCAATGGAAAAACTCCCATGGACTTTGAAAGGGCCAGGATTCCCCCCCCCCGCCCCCAACTTTTGCAGCTGTCATAGTTGCAGAGAAAACCTAGCAGATGTGAAGCCTAGAGCACAAAGAACGGAAGGCAGCTCCAAAGACCCCAAAAAGGTGTGTGTGGGGGGGTTCTTTTAATCTCGTGGTTTTGGGGGGGCTCGACTCCCGGTTTCTGAGGCACTGGGGCTGGCAAGGCTGTGCATTTACTCTCCGGCCCCATACTTTGGAGGCAAAGTATAACCTGAGTCAGGGGTGCAGGAACAATTTGTAGGGGGGGGGGGGGCTGATGGAAACCACGTGTCCGGTGGTTGTTATTAGTACGTCACGCCAGGGGGGGCGGCAGCACCCCCAGCCCCACGGAGCCGAGTTCGGGACCAGGGAGCCTCTGGGGCTGCCCTGTGCCCCAAGCTGGGGGCGCGGCGGGTCTCCCGGGCCAGGCCCAGACACGTTCCCCAGCGGCCGTTCCCAGAGCGGCGGGGCCCCTGCCCTGAGCGCGGCCGCGGCACCGCCCTCCCCAGCCCGCGGGGGCTCCGGGGGCAGCAGGGCCCCGCGCTGGAGGGACGCCGCGGCCCCCCCGGCCTCGCTCGCGCGCGCCCGCCCGGCTCACCTGCGTGTAGAGCTCGGCCAGCGCCATGGGGCCGCCGCTCCGCGCCTCGGGGAAGCAGCCGGCTCGCTCCGCAGCGGGCGGCTCCCGGGCGGGCCGAGGGGCGGCGCCGCGCCAGGTGTGTCCCGCTCCAGCCCCTCCTGAGCCGACACCCGCCCTGCCGCTGGGCCCCCGGGGGCTTCAGCCCCCCCCGGGCAAAGACCAATCCGGCTTCAGCCCCCCTCGAACAGAGACAATCCGGCTTCATCCCCCCCCGAACAGAGACAATCCGGCTTCATTCCCCCCCCGGGGCTTCATCCCCCCCCGAACAGAGACAATCCGGCTTCATACCCCCCCGGGCAGAGACCAATCCGGCATCAGCCCCCCCCCCGGGGGCTTCAGCCCCCCCCGAACAGAGACCAATCCGGCTTCATTCCCCCCCCGGGGGCTTCATCTCCCCCCGAACAGAGACAATCCGGCTTCATACCCCCCCGGGCAGAGACCAATCCGGCATCAGCCCCCCCCGAACAGAGACAATCCGGCATCAGCCCCCCCCCGGGGGCTTCATACCCCCCCGAACAGAGACCAATCCGGCTTCATTCCCCCCCCCGGGGGCTTCATCCCCCCCCGAACAGAGACCAATCCGGCATCAGCCCCCCCCGGGGGCTTCAGCCCCCCCCGAACAGAGACCAATCCGGCTTCATTCCCCCCCCGGGGGCTTCATCCCCCCCCGAACAGAGACCAATCCGGCTTCATTCCCCCCCCGGGGGCTTCATCCCCCCCCGAACAGAGACAATCCGGCATCAGCCCCCCCCGAACAGAGACCAATCCGGCTTCATTCCCCCCCCGGGGGCTTCATCCCCCCCCGAACAGAGACAATCCGGCTTCATACCCCCCCGGGCAGAGACCAATCCGGCATCAGCCCCCCCCGAACAGAGACAATCCGGCATCAGCCCCCCCCCGGGGGCTTCATACCCCCCCGAACAGAGACCAATCCGGCTTCATTCCCCCCCCGGGGGCTTCATCCCCCCCGAACAGAGACCAATCCGGCTTCAGCCCCCCCCGAACAGAGACCAATCCGGCTTCATTCCCCCCCCGGGGGCTTCATCCCCCCCCGAACAGAGACAATCCGGCTTCATACCCCCCCGGGCAGAGACCAATCCGGCATCAGCCCCCCCCGAACAGAGACAATCCGGCATCAGCCCCCCCCCGGGGGCTTCATACCCCCCCGAACAGAGACCAATCCGGCTTCATTCCCCCCCCGGGGCTTCAGCCCCCCCCGAACAGAGACCAATCCAGCTTCATTCCCCCCCGGGGGCTTCATCCCCCCCCGAACAGAGACAATCCGGCTTCATTCCCCCCCGGGGCTTCATCCCCCCCCGAACAGAGACCAATCCGGCTTCATCCCCCCTGGGCAGAGACCAATCCGGCTTCATCCCCCCCCGAACAGAGACAATCCGGCATCAGCCCCCCCCCGGGGGCTTCATACCCCCCCGAACAGAGACTAATCCGGCTTCATTCCCCCCCCCCGGGGGGCTTCATCTTCCCCCGAACAGAGACCAATCCGGCTTCACTCCCCACCCCCCCGGACAGAGACCCCCTCCCCCGGCGGAGACGTTTCCCCCACCACCCACCGGGGACGTGCCTCCGAGCAGGGCTAGAGCACGGGGCGGGGACCGAGGGCGCAGTGTAGCTGCGTCCTGGAGCCTAGGACCGCTTGTGAACGTTGTTTTAACGTGGGCTGACCTCGAGCGTCCCATGCTTTAGCTCAAACGGTGGGTAAACGTGGTGGCCCTAAACTTGGCTGGAAAGCCAGCCGTGCCAGAGCTTGTCCACACAGTTGCTCCCGAGATGTTCAAGCCTTATTTTGCCCACCCATGGCTGATCAAACACCGCTGTAGCTAGGGCACTGTCTACTCTGCTTTGCTGGAACTGAGGCAAATTCGCAGTCTGTGGCCGTAGCTGCAGTGGTGTGTGTCCCAAAGATGGACAAGGAAAGCAGCAATTTGCACCAATAGCTTACCCTACTTTCCAGCAACGGGAACAAATAGCGGCTCTTTCTATCAGTACTAAGGGGTGCACTGGTGCAGCTATAGCAGTGGCTGTAATTGGGGCAAATCCCCAGTCTAGACATGGCCAAATATGGTTCTGTATTTAACAGAGCTACAGCTTACAGGGTTCCCTAAAGGAGGAGAGCAGTCTCCTCCCTGACATTTTTTTAAGACATGCAGCTGTATTAAAGAAGCTCTGAATATGTCATTTTCCATGGTATTGGCTTGGAAATTAGTGAGTTTATACACATTTTCCATCATGTTGTTTGATGGTTCTTTACATCTACTAACGTATACAGTCTGCTCAAAGGAGGCTTCAGAGTAGCACCTGTGTTAGTCTGTATTTGCAAAAAGAAAAGGAGTACTTGTGGCACCTTAGAGACTAACATTTATTTGAGCATAAGCTTTCAATGCATCTGATGAAGTAAGCTGTAGCTCCCAAAAGCTTATGCTTAAATAAATTTGTTAGTCTCTAAGGTGCCACAAGTACTCCTTTTCTTTTTTTCAAAGGAGGCTGGCTCAGTCTGCCATAGCTATAGGCAAAGGGCTCTGGGCTGAGAGTCTGGTAATTGGGGAATTTTCTTTTCTAATTTTGTTGGCAATTAAATGGTGTATTAACCCACCCCTGGTATATAGAATCCAGTGTCCTTAATTTGGACTGAAAACATTTATCAATGACTACATTTTGTGAAGCCAAATGGTTGAAGGGGGAGATTTTCTAAAGCAGAAATGAGCATTAGATATTTATCGCTCTTCAGTGGTATTGAAAATCTCCCTCAAAATGAAGAAATATAACACATACTTCAATCTAGTGTTAAAAAATAAAAATAAATCCAATTATTAAATGTAGCTGTTGTGTGCAGTTTTTACAGTAACTTACCCTCTTGATTTTTATAATTATTGTACACAGTAGTGTTGTACCTCAAAAGATATCTATTGGAACAAGTGGAACAGTTTCTCTTGGGTAAATGTTTATTAGTAAAATATAAATGATATAATTTACTGAAGATGACCAAGGAAACCATTCCTGAGTAAATAAGTGATAACAATAGAAATGTAACTTCGTTAATTGCATTCTTTATAAAATTACATTTGGATTTTTCCTTACATTTTATTAAACCAACAAGAGAATTAAATATACAAAAGCCCAAATTTAAATATTAAGGTTGTGACAAATTAATAAAAGCTCAAAATAGCTCATTATAGCTAACTATAAGGATGTTGGTGTGATCCAGGTGCCAGCTGGCAGATGGCATAAGAGGTGCATAGGGGGTTTACGGGTATCCCCTGGGGTTGGTATATGCATAATAATTTATCAAAGGGTGGCATGGAAGGTCTCTACCAATAGCCAGTAGCTTACCGGTCATCACAGTCTTTGCAAAATGTATATGTGAATGTTAGTTAAGGAGATATGCATCTATCCTGAAAACTATGGTTTTAAGGTATGTAAGTTAAGACAGGTTACTAAAAGGTGATAGATCAGAGGTAGGCAACCTGTGGCACGTGAGCTGATTTTCAGTGGCACTCACGCTGCCCGGCCGCCAGTCCGGGGGGGCTCTGCATTTTAATTTAATTTTAAATTAAGCTTCTTAAACATTTAAAAAACCTTATTCACTTTACATACAACAATAGTTTAGTTATATATTATAGACTTATAGAAAGAAACCTTCTAAAAACATTAAAATGTATTACTGGCACGTGAAACCTTAAATTAGAGTGAATAAATGAAGACTCGGCACACCACTTCTGAAAGGTTGCCAACCCCTGTAATGGATTCTGTTCAGATGGGGGAAGTAAACGCTTCTTTCTCTAGCTGGTCATTGTGTGGCTCACAATGGAGCCACCAAATAATTAAGATTACAAAATTGACATGAGATTGCAAAATCTATAGAAAGAAACACAGCAGGAGGGGGCCTGGTTTATGAATAAAGATCAAACCACTATTTTGATGTATATGGGATTTCAAGGTGAGACCTACTATTCTTCACTTCAGAGACAAACTTGTTTTGTGAAAAAGGGATCACAGCCTATCTGGCTGAGAAACGGTGGTGAGCAACATGAGATATGACAGTAATTAGTTAAGTGAGTATGTTCTAGAATGCGTATTATGATTTTATTTTACATACAACCATTTGTTTCCAATACTTTGACTTGCTACTTCTTGAATCACTCTATGTTGTTAAATAAACTTTTACTTGTTTTTGCTATAAACATATCTAAGTGGTGTGTGTTAAGCAGAGTGATGATCCTGAGGTGAAAGTGGTAAGCTGGTGTGTACTGTTCTTTGGGAGCAGCAGATTCTGTGAATTCAGTGAGCATCCAGTAGATCAGGGCCTGGTCAGTCCTGGGAGACACTCGGGGGGCTTGAGGCTTGGAGTGAGCCTATCACTAACCTGTATAGATAGAGCTGGGCCTGTGTAGTCCTGGAGGGGAGTGCTTATGTAGCTGGGTTTGGGGAGCTGACCCTTGGCAGGCACCGACCAACAAGGCTTCCTCGGTATCCGCCCTCAGTATTCCCAGGAGTGTCACAGTTGGTCGGATACACTAAGTTCTTCATGATATTAAGATAAAGTTCCACTAAAAACACCATCTGGTTTTAGAGCTCCCAGGGCACAGAAGCCTGTGTTTTTGTTTAAATTTGCAACCTTAATTTTCTTTTCTGTTCATTAGTATAATTTGTTTTCCATGCACTTTGAAACAGAAGCATGTTAACATACTGACAGAATTGCTTTCTGTACAACAAAAGACACATACAGTATAGATGTATTTACAGAAAAAGGTTCTGTCAGTATGAATCTGTTTGTGTGCACGCGCATGTATGACATCTTGGACCTGAACCAACTACCCTTTCAAGTCAATAGAAAGGCTCCTGGTGGCTTCCATGGGGTTGGATTGGGCCTCATTTGAATATATCTGTTGTTTAAATATTCACAAAAAAACTAAAACAACAGCTGTAGAGTTGGTTTTTATTTGGACATTTTTCAGTGACAGCTAATAGGATACAGTGTTTATGATGCACACGTTTACTAAATACAACATCAGACACTACAACATTTCAAAGCATATGTCATTCTGAATTGTTTCGGTTTTCATCCATGTACTGTGGTGATATAGGTGAAAACCTGTTTAAAGGCTTTTATTTATCAGATGAATTATCAGCATCTTAAAAAACAAAAGTAATTCTCTCAGAATTCTTGTATGATATTTTGAAATGTGTTCAGTTTTAAATCCTAAATGATATAGACCTTCAGCTTTCAAATGCTGGTGTTTCCAGATATGGAACAACTGTTAACGGATTAAAAAAAAATCAACTTTTCAAAGATGACATTTACCATATCTTTCTATTCTGATCAAGTAGACTAGATTAATCACATTTAATAAAGCAAAATTCTTCAAACACTTTCCATCTCAGATTAAAGCCTGGGTAGCAATTTGTTAAAATTTGGATAGAAGATTATGTTGCAAAAGGCAGAGCAAAATAATCACTGGACTAAAAATATACCAAACTCAATGAGGTAATTATTGTGCAACATCTTTAGAATGGTTAAGTATGTCAAAAGGGACATTGACAAATTAATAATTTCCAGCATCCAACAGAATCTACTATATCAATAGATAATAAATTAAAATATAAAAGTTATGTCCACATTAAAAGAGCATAACCATGATTCAAAGGAAAAAAATAAGTTGTTAAAAGATGTTTATATTTGTTTTCATGGTTATTTAAAGAGACCTTAAACCTAAAGTGAAAAATATTTTATATAATAAATCAAGACTAATATTCTTACTTCTGAAAAGTGCATGTAAAATACTGTTATGTAAAATTCTAGATGATTTACCAAGTACACATCTATTTCAACTTAGAAATATTTTCCTTTAAAACATGTCAAGCAGCATACACTTTTAATGTGATATAAATGTAACACTACTCAAACCACTGAGTTTAAGGATAATACCTATAAACAACTTATTACTACTTTGTTAAGGAAACAAGACACAATAAGGCTTTATACAGGTAAACAAATTTTAAAAACAAAAATATATTTTAAACATAAATTTTCATAACTATGTGTTTAAGTAGTAGATTCATCTACAGTATGAATATACTGTTGTGCCAGTTTTATTTAAACAGGAGGAGAAAAGTTTCTAGTTTTCTAAATGTTTTCACCTATTTCCTGCTCTTATGCTATTACTGGATATCAGAGCTTTTTCATGACATATTAACAAGTGCAGTACTTCCTGAAACTTTGAAAGATTAGTACACTCCACTATATTATATTACACTGTGTTTGGAGCCAACTCATATTATCCTTGGCGTCAGAGATAAAGTAACAAACATATTTGAATGAAGTGCTTTTGGTTTACTTTGCATATGAAAATAATTTAAATAATTTAACAAAGATCATCCAAATTAAAGACGCAATGCTTACTTGTAGGTACCTGAACGTATCAGTAGTGAGCTCTAAAACACAAAAAATGGGCACACACTTCTGAAAATAAAAAGGCATGAGCATTTCAAAATGGTACTGACAAAGATCAAGCTTTCTTTATTATACATTTTATCAGTCACCATATATAAGGTGCATGTATACATCTCAAATAAAACATAACTGAAATGTATTGGTCTGCTCAGCTAGCAAAATGATTTTGTAGGTTTGCAGGCAAACTGACTAGTATCAGAACATTCTAAAAGTATACCTCTAGAATATTTTTCTATTCTTGTAAAGAAATAAATGTTCATGCTAAGTTGCCAATTTGCACGATACGTTAAAATATTGCACTCTACAATTTAGTAATGTGCAACTTTTACATATGTATATTTGAACCATACATCATTCAGAAATGGAGTGTTGACCAAGGCCTCTGACTTAATTATCATACATTTTAAAATATAAATTCCACACTGGAGCAGATCTGAGGAGTGAAAGAGGGAATATTCTTTCTGATTGAAAGTGGAGACGCCAAAACAACTATAATTTCTCATTGTGCATTCTGGATCTTACAGAACACTTTATAGATTTTTTTTAAATTATTTTTCTAGCATGAAGTAACCTTTTTGTTAAATAGGTTCATTGAACTATATGCATAGATTCACAAACTGCACAATTTTAAATACTCCCTTCCCAGTCAATGTTTGTTGTACGTTTACAGAAGCCAATATATAGGCTAATGAAGGTATTGGCCTACTCAAGGAATTTCCCCTTTCTTTCTAGGTATTTGAGAATACATCTTAAAAAGTGTGGCAAAAACATAAAATGGATGATATTGAAAAAATACAATGCCATTTCCTTGGACTAAAATTGGACAAAGGAGAAACCCTGACCAACTACAAAATATGAAATAATTATAATAATCATTACTGACTTTTGTTCATTTTGTCACAAGACGAATATTTTTGTACCCTATCTTTAAAGAAAACTGTCATGTAACTTCCAGTGTGCTACTTGTGCTTAGTTACCATTTTTCCTTTCCAGGTGATATTTGTTGACATTTGCATAAATCCAGTTAAAAGAATGGATTGCATTGGACTGTAAACAAAATTGATAAGAAAAAGTGAAGTCTCTTATTTTAGTGCCTAATAAAGGATACTATCATACATTTTAAAAAACACAATACTCAGCAGCAGTTTAATATGCTTAGTAAATCACAGTACTAATAAATGAACACCTATGTTATACCGCATAGTAAGCCAAAAGACTTTAAAACTTCATAATTTATGTTATACTGAAATAAGGAAGCTGTTTAACAAATTATTTTATATATTGCCAGTTTGCTATGTTTAAATTGTCAAAAACTCTAATGGAGAAACAGATTCCTACATGACTATGTATTCTACTACAAAAAGCCTTACTTCTAGTCCTCCACTTATAGTACCATGTCTGTCCTTATTGGTCCCTGCCTATGAGCAGATTGTGTATGTATTTTAATGTACACTATTTAAATATGTTACTAAAGATCTAAAAATGTCTCTAGGCAGCTGAAGACAACTTTTGCCCTAGCCCTATATTCATACTCTGGAAACATAACGATTAGTAATGTGTGTCTACATGAAAATAATGACCTATACAAATGCACATCTTTCTACGAGCCTTCCAGTTGTTGTACAGTTATGTTGATTTCCAGCTACCCATACTAAAAATCTGGGCACATGCAGTATTGTCCCTTCAAAAACGTATTTTCAGTGGCTCACTATGTTTTAATGGATTCAGATTTCAGGCAACAGACTCATTGTCAATAGCTGACAGTGCATCCTTGGTTCAGACACGTGAGATGAATGCTAGGCCCAAGCTGGCTGGAATTTGAATGGTTTCTAATGCAAGAGAGGATGGATTAAATGGAAAAGTAACAGGAAAGATGTGTTTAGCATCCATTAGCAGCTGAGGAGAGTCTTTCCTGTCTCGTAAACGCATCTGTAAAAGATAAGAAATTGGTTGTGTTAATACTTCATCTTGCAGCAAAGGCAGATCAAAAATAATCACGTTGGATTTGAGTTGCTTAGTATCATGCTTTTTTGTAAATAAAAGTGGAGCTTATAATCAGTTATACTTGATTTTCAGGTTTCAGAGTAGCAGCCGTGTTAGTCTGTATCTGCAAAAAGAAAAGGAGGACTTGTGGCACCTTAGAGACTAACAAATTTATTTGAGCATAAGCTTTCGTGAGCTACAGTTATCATTACTTTGTGGGCTTTAAACATTCTCTTGAGAAAAATTATTAAAAAGAAAACATGAGTTTTTGTAAAACATAATAATTTTTTGAGCTTGTCATACTAAATATTTGACTACTGATCAGTGCAAAATATATACATATATATTTGGTAGATCTGGACCCTTTGTAACAGTTATGCACATAAACCAGAGCTGCCCCTGAGCAGCTTTGGATCTGCATGTCTTTTCTTCATAACAAATCTGAAGAAACATTTAGATTTTCTGCAGAGGGTAGGGGACCTTTCTGGCATATGTTAACTGTACCTCTTCGGTGAGTATGCAGAATGATTAATTTGTTTTTTTTTACAGTAACTCCTCACTTAATGTTGTCCCAGTTAACGTTGTTTCATTGTCACGTTGCTGATCAATTCGGGAACAGGCTCATTTAAAGTTGCACAATGCTCCCTTATAACGTTGTTTGGCAGCTGCCTGTTTTGTTCACTGCTTGCAGGAAGAGCAGCCGCTGGAGCTAGTTGAGGGGGCTTGGAACCAGGGTGGGCCAGCAGCCCCACATCATCTCCCCCTCGTTCCCTGTGTGGCAGCCACCAAGCAGGCTGTCAATTGCCGGGCAGTTCAGCTGTCCCTCCCCCCACTGCCATATGCTGCTCCTGCCCTCTGCCTTGGAGCTGCTCCCGGGAGCCTCCTGCTTGCTGTTCAGGGGCAGGAGGAGAAGTGCTAATGTCAGGATGTCCCCCTCCCACTGCTCCTCCCCCCCCATCTCCATAGAGCCGGAGGGGAGAAGGGGGGACAAGACACGACAGGGCTCAGGACCGAGGGAGCTTGCAGATCTATTTAAAAAGGCAGTGTCCTTAGAGTGGGATCAGCGTACTTAAAGGGACAATGCGCGTCTCACACACATGGTGTTTGACACACACACCCACCCACCCACCCACCCACCCTCATATGTGTCTCTAAAAGAAAAGAAGTACTTGTGGCACCTTAGAGACTAACAAATTTATTTGAGCATAAGCTTTCATGAGCTACAGCTCACTTCATCGGATGCATTTGGTGGAAAATACAGTGGGGAAATTTATATACACACACAGAGAACATGAAACAATGGGTTTTATCATACACACTGTAAGGAGAGTGACTGTCCAGTTTGGCCAATGTACATGGCAGAGGAGCATTGCTGGCACATGATGGCATATATCACATTGGTAGATGCGCAGGTGAACGAGCCTCTGATAGTGTGGCTGATGTGATTAGGCCCTATGATGGTATCCCCTGAATAGATATGTGGACAGAGTTGGCAACGGGCTTTGTTGCAAGGATAGGTTCCTGGGTTAGTGGTTCTGTTGTGTGGTGTGTGGTTGCTGGTGAGTATTTGCTTCAGGTTGGGGGACTGTCTGTAAGCAAGGACTGGCCTGTCTCCCAAGATCTGTGAGAGTGATGGGTCGTCCTTCAGGATAGGTTGTAGATCCTTGATGATGCGTTGGAGAGGTTTTAGTTGGGGGCTGAAGGTGATGGCTAGTGGCGTTCTGTTATTTTCTTTGTTGGGCCTGTCCTGTAGTAGGTGACTTCTGGGTACTCTTCTGGCTCTGTCAATCTGTTTCTTCACTTCAGCAGGTGGGTACTGTAGTTGTAAGAATGCATGATAGAGATCTTGTAGGTGTTTGTCTCTGTCTGAGGGGTTGGAGCAAATGCGGTTATATCGTAGAGCTTGGCTGTAGACAATGGATCATGTGGTATGATCTGGATGAAAGCTAGAGGCATGTAGGTAGGAATAGTGGTCAGTAGGTTTCCGATATAGGGTGGTGTTTATGTGACCATCGCTTATTAGCACCGTAGTGTCCAGGAAGTGGATCTCTTGTGTGGACTGGTCCAGGCTGAGATTGATGGTGGGATGGAAATTGTTGAAATCATGGTGGAATTCCTCAAGGGCTTCTTTTCCATGGGTCCAGATGATGAAGATGTCATCTATGTAGCGCAAGTAGAGTAGGGGCATTAGGGGACAAGAGCTGAGGAAGCGTTGTTCTAAGTCAGCCATAAAAATGTTGGCATACTGTGGGGCCATGTGGGTACCCATGGCAGTGCCGCTGATTTGAAGGTATACATTGTCCCCAAATGTGAAATAGTTATGGGTGAGGACAAAGTCACAAAGTTCAGCCACCAGGTTAGCCGTGACATTATCGGGGATACTGTTCCTGATGGCTTGTAGTCCATCTTTGTGTGGAATGTTGGTGTAGAGGGCTTCTACATCCATAGTGGCTAGGATGGTGTTTTTAGGAAGATCACCAACGGATTGTAGTTTCCTCAGGAAGTCAGTGGTGTCTCGAAGATAGCTGGGAGTACTGGTAACGTAGGGCCTAAGGAGGGAATCTACATAGCCAGACAATCCTGCTGTCAGGGTGCCAATGCCTGAGATGATGGGGCATCCAGGATTTCCAGGTTTATGGATCTTGGGTAGCAGATAGAACACCCCAGGTTGGGTTCCAGGAGTGTGTCTGTGCGGATTTGTTCTTGTGCTTTTTCAGGGAGTTTCTTGAGCAAATGCTGTAGTTTCTTTTGGTAACTCTCAGTGGGATCAGAGGGTAATGGCTTGTAGAAAGTGGTGTTGGAAAGCTGCCTAGTAGCCCCTTGTTCATATTCCAACCTATTCATGATGACGACAGCACCTCCTTTGTCAGCCTTTTTGATTATGATGTCAGAGTTGTTTCTGAGGCTATGAGTGGCATTGTGTTCTGCATGGCTGAGGTTATGGGGCAAGTGATGCTGCTTTTCCACAATTTCAGCCTGTGCACGTTGGCGGAAGCACTCTATGTAGAAGTCCAGTCTGCTGTTTCCTACCTTGCTTGTCACCATGAAAGGTTTTCCTCCTTCCCCCCCCGCTGCTGGTGATGGCTCTTCTTAAGTGATCACTCTCCTTACAGTGTGTATGATAAAACCCATTGTTTCATGTTCTCTGTGTGTGTATATAAATCTCCCCACTGTATTTTCCACCAAATGCATCCGATGAAGTGAGCTGTAGCTCACGAAAGCTTATGCTCAAATAAATTTGTTAGTCTCTAAGGTGCCACGAGTACTCCTTTTCTTTTTGCCAATACAGACTAACTACTCTGAAACCTGTCATATGTGTCTCTGTCTCTCTCTGCCATGCTGTGTCTCCTACCTCCATTTGTGCTGCCTTGTAGAGTGTGAGGCTACATTAACAACAACGTGTTAAACCTTGAGGGCTCAGCCAAGTGCTAGTTCATCATTTAGCAGTAAGGCATCCCCTGGGAAATATCCCACCCTCTGACTCCACCACCTCAATCAAGCTTCACAATCATCATTGCTGTATACAGTATTAAATTGTTTGTTTAAAACTTATACTGTGTATACATGTGTGTGTATATATATATATACACACACATACACACATAAAATATAGTCTTTTGTCTGGTGAAAAAAATTTCCCTGGAATCTAACCCCTGCTATTTACATAATTCTTATGGGGAAATTGGATTCGCTTAAAATCATTTTGCTTAAAATAGCATTTTTCAGGAACATAACTACAACGTTAAGTGAGGAGTTACTGTATCTTGTCAATCTCCCTTATCAATCTTATTGTTCCCCTAATAGATACCAGGAAAGGCAACTTTTAAAAATAATTTTTAAGAATTAATTAACTACACAGTATTCCTCTGAATTTTCAAAATGTTTAATTCTCATCATATTTTTCAAATTAGAAGAGCTGAATTGAGAACTTCTGATATGTATGGCTCAGTTTTCAAAGTAGTCTCAAATTGATCTCTCGTGTGAAAAAAAATTTGAATGAATGGGTTTGGTGTGTACAAATTTCATCACTTGCATTTACAAATGTTAATACTTGAAAAGTGGGTATAGTGGAGTGTGCACAAAAAGAGATACAGAGATAGAAAAATTATGGCATCTTCTGAAAATCAGGTACCTAGAATTCATTTTAAAAATAAATAGTGATAGAAAGTTAAAGTCTACATTAGTTTAAATCTGCAAATCGTAGCAGAAATTGTGACAGCCTACAATAAACGTACCGTATATACTCATTCATTAGCCCGTTTGTTTATAAGCTGACCCCCCAAGATGGATAAGTAAAAATAGTAAAAACTGTATGACACTTTCATAAACTGACCCTATATTTCAGGGGTTGGCAAACTCTGGCTCCCGGCCCGTCAGGGTAAGCCGCTGGTGGGTCAGGACGTTTTGTTTACCTGGAGAGTTCACAGGCATGGAGCCCCTCAGTTCCCATATCCCACAGCTCCCATTGGCTGGGAACGGCGAACCGCGGCCACAGGGAACTGAGGGGCTCCATACCTTCAGACGCTCCAGGTAAACAAAACGACAATGTATTAGAAATTCAATTCAATGATTTCATAGAGTTTAAAATAATCAAATTTTGGTGTAGATCTGTTTATAAGCAGACGCCCGTTCTTTGATGTGCCACTTTTTTACCAAAAATATTCGGCTTATGAATAAGTATATACGGTAAATGTCTTGGTATCACATCTGTATTACAGAAGAAGAAAAGAAAATGTAGTTGACAAGCCTGCTTTACTTTGAATATTGCACTGTACTTTATGACAACACCTTGTTTGGCTCACTGATGTGTTCCTGTAGACATAACTCAACAATATGTGGGGCAAAAAACCGTCTTACCTGTATCGTACGTATAAATGATATTGAGACCCTTTCTTCAAACTCATTAACTGGAGTATACAAATTCAAAACTTTTACAATCTGTGAAGAAAAACAACAGTTCTTGGTTTCAGTCTATTGTTGAATTAAATATATAGGCATCCTATTCTTAATGTTTAAAAATATCTTTCTAAATTAGTTGTTTACAAGTGCTGGTTTTTTCAAATCAATGCATTTGAAATTTTCTTACTCATTTAAGAAATTGTTATATGCTATAATAAATTAAGGCACATATTTAAAATAAACAAGCCTTTTACATTTTTTTTATGTGAAAATATATAGCTGTACAATATTATTAAACAGCTGATCCTGGCACACTTACAAATTCTACTTTTTCCATGACAGCTACACGAAATTGATCAGCTAATACCAGCACAGGAGGAGATTAGAGTTGACGATTGTTTTTAAAATGTAAGGTTTAGTGCTCGCTCGCTCTCTCCATCCTTCATACATCACTTGTGTTCTTAGATTGTGTGTCCTTTGGGGCAGGGACTATTGCCTTGACACATGTGTGGGCAGTGCCTACCACACTGTGGAAATTAGCAGAAGACACTCAATCAGCAGCAATAATATCTTACATCCACTGAAGTCAGTGGAAGTGTTGCTACTTCCTTTACCTGAATTTGGTCCTACATTTCGGACCCTATCCTGTTCCCATCAAAGACTGTAGTAAAATTTCCACTGATTTTAAATGGAACAAGTTAGAGCCCTAAATGCAGGATGAAGACCCCAAACCAAGAAAAAGACAGACATCAGTAAGGGGAACATCAAATGATACAGAATAAATTTCTTTAGCTCAAGTAAAAATATCTGTACTTTTTTCATGATCCCATTTTTTTAAATAAAATTTGAAACTTCTGAAATTGGAACTTTTTCTTAAAGTGCAAAAGCAACAGGGGTTTCTACATTTCTGATGCAGGGATTGGGATTGGGATTGGGCTGGCACGTAGTAGTATGGTACACAGGCATCTCTTATTCTTGGAGTCAAAGGCCAGGCCTACACGGATTTTGTACAGATATAACTATTTTGGTCACCTGTAGTGTTTTTTCAGTTGAACTAACTATACTGGTACAACCCCGAGTACGGATGCAAAAGGAGCTTTATGCCAGTATAGCTTATTTCCCTTAGCTATACTAGTATATTGCACTTTCCCCCACCTATAAGTGCATCCACATTAGGGGGATTGTGCCATTTTAACTATACTGGTAAAGTTAAAGCAATACAACCTGGAACTTATTTTGTGCACAGTCCTTGGGAGTGGACCCACTATTCCATTCGACCTCTGTTTTCATTATGCTCATTTACAACAACATGAGCAGAAATACCCAATCTCTGTAAGATGGAAGCACATGCAGACCTAGAAAAAACACAGTTTAGAGGTGTGCATAAATGTAACAGCTGTCAGGATAAGGGCTGGATTACCTGAGCAGTAGTTAGAGCATTGCACATTGAACAAATGGCTTCTGCGTCTTCATCCGTCTTCTTTTTCACCTGCAACAACTGTGCAGCCTGAATGAGAGGCTCCAGTGTTTCTTTGGCCCCACTATTCATCAAATTTTTGTCACGCAGCCATTCTTCAAGCTGACTCACATTGTACCTGTTAAAAGAGGAAACCGCCCAAGAATGTTTTCATTCCTACTGTTCAAGTCTGACCAAATATCAAGAGCTTTAGATTTTCTGTTTAATTAATGCCCATATTTTGTTTTTGTGGGTATTTCCCTTACACAATACCTAGTTATAATTTCCGTAAAGTTTATTTCCATAGCAGCTCCCTTCAATTGATTTTCCTGAGGACTTTTTAATAACCCTATGCTGTGTCATTAGAAGCCTTCACACCCTGAGTTCCAAAGAATATTTGAAAATAATGGCCACTCTCTATCTACCCCTTCTCCTCCTTGTTTGGCTCTGTTCGGATGTACGGCCTAACTCTGTTCCCCATATTCATCTCAATGGGACTACTCTGTGCAGTTAAGACAAGCAGGATTTCACCCTTGTATATTAGGTTGAGATTTTCAAAGCTTCTTAGGAGATGAATATGATAACACTATACAAACACAATATACTGGGCAACAGACACCAAAAATGAATAAAATGTGTCCCATACTGGGAAAAAGAGGAACGACAATAGATCTGAACACATCATGTGTCCACTGAGCCACAAACTGACAAGGTTAAGCAATGAGGAACATTTGCTACACCTCCCCATACTCGGCAGTAGCTGGTGTTGCCCATCTGGGCTGAGCCTTACTTGCAGATAAAAGGGAATTAATTTTGTTTCCCCTCAACTCCATCCTACAGAAGCTTTGTTTGTGGAACCAGGATTTAGCCCTAAATTAAATAATGACTTCCTGGTGAGATATTAAGTGCAAGAAACCCTCAAAACCAGCATAAAGGAGTCCGGCACACTTCTCTCTTAAATGGAATGCTTAAATACAGCTATTATTCAAAACAATTATCTGAGCATAACAAATCCTTTCTTACAGCCAACAGTACATTTAAGAGGCAAGTGAAAATACTATGGAGCACTCTCTCACCGTATCTGCATCCCTTTGCTCCAGGAGCACATGTCCTTGCGCAGGAGGAGATTATTCAGGGTTACTGCTCCAGTGATGTAGAACGTTTGCTTGACAACTTGCTTGATCAACTCTGGATCCATACCATGCTGACACATTACAGAGTGGAATGTGTTCAGCTGTCGAATGATAGAGTCCAGCGTGTAGGTCCCTTCATCAGCAATACTGGACGTTCTCTTTCGCAGCCCTGGTGGCTTTACCCCTGAGACACCTTGAATAGTTTCATGCTCCAGCATTCCTGAAACTGCATTTGATTGACAACATTATTACTATAGCTGAAAAATGCCCAAATGTATACACATTTTTACAAAACAATAGTAATTAATATTTATATACAAGTAGTAGACTGAGCTTTCTATTGGCCACCATTCTATACCATTCCAGCTCTTTTCTAATTGCCCCCACTAATTTTTGCAGAATCGAAGTTAAGTTTCCATTACAATTTTAAAAAGAGCCTAGTCCATAGGGTTGTAAAGAAAGCCTGAATGTGGCTCAATATAGTACTGTTTTCCTGAGTCTTCAATTAGATAAGTAATAGCTCCAGTGGAGCTAAGAGCTGCTCCATTCATCTAAATGATGTGTTGACTCTGCAGCCAAGTGAAAATTTAAATGTCAATATTGTCTTAAGGGAAGATACATGAATTTAATGGGCTTTGCTTAGAGATCTAGAATAAATCATTTTCATTTTAAAAAAATGTGAATTTAAATATCAACATTGTTAACTATTTCACTGCTGATAATATTATTACTTCATTACAAACATTTATAAGGTACATCCAGCTATTCTGTCATAGTGTGGGGGGGAGTAGCAACAGAGTTATGCTTTCATTCTCTCTCCCTGATCTCTGCTTATAATAGTCATTTATAAACAGAATACTAGTAGGGTGCTTTAATATAAATATACCATTTAAGGGCAAATACAAGAGATCATATACTACCACCATTCTCATTGAGTAGGAAGAAATTTATTTTGATTAATATAGCTGGAAAGTTAGAGGAATTTAATTTTGCCTTACCAATCATTGGCTGCAGAATATTCTCTAACACTCTGACCAGCTGCTGGTAGATCTGAATAGCCAAGTCACTCAATACCTGTCTGTATTCAGCCAAGTCAAAATTGGTGAGGCAGTGTTCATTCTGACGAGGCGTGTTGTGCTTCATAAATCCCTGAATTCACAAGACAATGGAAGCAAATGCTTCAATGTACAAAATAGCATGTATATTTTTTCTTACTGTAGGCAAGTAATACTCCTTTGCAAATTCATTCCCATTCTCCCGCTTACATCCCCAAAACATTTCATTTAAAAGTTGGTTCTATTGCAGCTAATGCTTGGATTTGCATTTTGGATATGGATCAAACTATTTCTATCATAGGTTGAGCTTGCCTTTATTATATTCACTGCTTTGCATTATATTCAGCATTAATGCAAGGAAGCTACAGCCATTAGCTTCAGCAAGTTAGCATAAGGCTTGAGGCCTCTGAACTTTGAACAGATAAACTTTAAACAGAAAAATGACTCAACAGAAACTCCAAGTATCAGGGAGCTAAAAATAGAGTGTTTTAGGGGAATTTCTGACCACAGGAACATGACCCGACCATATGTATGAATTGACATACATAACAGGTACATAAGCTACATCTACAAATAACTAACCACAAGACGAAAGGAGTACTTGTGGCACCTTAGAGACTAACAAATTTATTTGAGCTCATGAAAGCTTATGCTCAAATAAATATTAGTCTCTAAGGTGCCACAAGTACTCCTTTTCTTTTTGCGAATATAGACTAACACGGCTGCTACTCTGTAAACACAAGAGGGCCATGGTAACAAATGGACATATATGATAATAAACTGAGATCATTGATATGTTAACCTATAGGAAAAGGACACTCCAACATTAGTAAGGTGAGGAAATACAAATAAGGAAAAGGGGAAAAACCCTTGCATCACTCTTAGCCCTGGTCTACACTGGGGGAGGGCAGAGACAACCTAAGATACGCAACTTCAGCTACCTGAATTGCGTAGCTGAAGTCGGCGTATCTTAGGTCAACTTACCTGGCCATGAAGATGGCGGCGAGTTGACTGCTGCCGCTCCACCATCGACTCCACTTCCGCCTCTTGCGAGCTGGAGTTCTGGAGTTGACGGGGAGCGCATTCAGGGATCAATTTATCATATCTAGACGAGACGCGATAAATCGATCCCCAATAGATAGATCACTACCCGCTGATCCAGCGGGTAGTGAAGACCTGCCCTTAGGGGCAGTAGGAGAAGGGGATGTAGTCCTTGGGATGGTGATGAGGGGAAAGGTGATGGTGATGAGGAACATGATGGCTAACAGTTCAGGCTGTTCTACAAGGGATGGTGTGAGTAGATGGATGTGCAGATGTGTATTCTGTAGTATCTCTTTCTACCTTACTGAGTTGGGGTGTTTGTGACTGTGTAAATGTATTTATAAACTATTTGTAAATATACTGAAGACTTCCAGTAGTGAGTGTAGCAACTGTGCACATTGGGGTTTTCAACTATATAATAATTTGAATAATACTGGGCCTGGTCTTGAGACAAGAACCTGTCAACCCTCGAAGTGATAACTCAGGATTCGTAAGTAATCAATATAATTAATACAGAATCTGTAGATCAGGCTACACTGCCTTGAAACTTCAAGAATCTGAAGCATTTACTGAAGTTACAAATAAACCACTACTTCTCCCCCAGTATTTCTAGCTGCACAGATAGTCTTTCTAGGCCTTTAAAGAATTGTATGAATAGAAAGGCGCATTTAAAGACCTTTAAGGCTACATCCACACTGCACACCTCTTGCAGTACTGTGCAGGATAGCTACACATTGCAATGAAAAGCAGACTGCATCCACACCACAGCGTGTCAGTGAAAGGCTCTGGCATGAGGGAAGCAGCAGGGAGCTTCCGGAACCCTGCCCTGCTGCTTCCTCACACTGGAGCCGTGCCCCACTGCCATAGTCTTTTTACTGTGGTGGGGAAAGGCTCTGGCAGTGGGAGACTACACTGCTAAAAACAGAGCAGTGTAGACAGGAGAAGCACTGCTTGGGCATGTAAGGTACATATCCAGAGGCTTCAGGAATGACTTTGCTTGCCTAAGGAGTGACTCACTGTCTACACTGCTATTTAGACCCACGCTAGGGGGGAGTGTAACGTGTACTCTACATCAGTGCTTCTCAAGCTATCTGATGTGGGGGACCAGCAATTTTTTTTTCCAACGTGCGTGCAGACCGGCAGCCGATGGCTCGCGGACCGGCACCGGTCTGCGGACCACCACTTTGAGTAGCACTGCTCTACATACAGTGTGTACCCTAAATATCTTTTTTTAATATTCAGATAACTATAATTTTGCCACCATCATAACACCTTTCATCTTGAAGGATTACAGAGCACATTAGAAAATTAAATTGATATAAACACTACACTGAGGCATCACTTCATGCAGCATTGAAATATAGCCACTTCTGGAGTGAGATGTGACAAGCTTAGAGCAAGGCAGCACAATTATTCCTTTTCTTTTCTAAACAGAGATACAGGCCAGATTCTCTCTCATGATCAATCTCCAATCAGTGCAGGAGAGGGGTGGGTGGAAAGTGTCATATCTTCTCATTTTTTGGGCTGGTCTGTGCCCTGCTGCGCATTTGTAAAGCCTCAGAGTTGCACCAATGTACACTACTGGTGCATAGTCATATACCAGTGGAGGCTCAGCATAGCTGAGTGGAGCTCCTTCCCACATCCTGCATGGCAGTGGGCAGCGTCTGGTGCAGGATACACTTCTGCCAGGTTTGCGGCAGGTGAGAGATCCCACCCTCCAATTTTATCTTGGGGAATTCTCCGTTGGATGGTTATGGAGAGAATCCCTCCTATAATATCTAATTAAATTTGCAGGAAGGAATTGGATGGGTAACTATGTTCTACGTTACTTGAAATGTGTTCAGGACACCATGGCTAATGGGCTAACATCCTTATTTTTACAAATAGTGCCACGCATCTCCAGCTAAAACCTTAATTTTGTATATAATCTGAAAGATGGCACTTCCAGCATGATGCCCTCTAGCACCATGCTGGGACACTGGTTCACTATGGACTTGCAATGCCATCTACTAACTTACCATCACCTATTCCAAAGCCCCTAGGTGTTTCTTAGAGATTCTGCCTAACTTTGAGATTTGATGGGAACACAGATTGATACCACTGGCATGATGACACTATGCAAGCCTATCTGGTCTGTAAGCCCCTTACTATACCAGTCTTCTATCTTTCTTGGTTGAAGATCATCAATTATTTTGAACAGTCAAACGCTGTGAAAACATTGTGAACTTACTTGGCACTATCAAATGTGCCTCTTTTGTGAACCATGCCATATCTGAACCCACCTTTGAAGTTGAATGGTTAGTGCACATTAACTGTTGCACCTATTTTCATTTTGCATTTTAAGAAAACAATAAATTTAGGGGAAAGGTCTAATATGAATCATATGATAAAAATAAAAAAACAGAACAGGAGTGGCACTTGCCTCTTCTCCACTATACTGCTTTAAACAGTGCAAAAATCGGCAGGTGTTAGATAGCCAGAAGGAGACCGTTTCAAAGTCGTCACCTCTTTTCTGAAGACAAAAACAAAGACATTTGAGTTTGGATTCAAAAGAAAAATTGAAAAAGAAAACGTTAGAAACTAAAACAGAAAAAAAAATAATACACTATACATGTTAAAATAATTAAAAATAATAAAACAGTATACACACTTCTGGTAGTTGTATAGACTTACCAGTATACTAATGTTGATGTATGACAGCTTTTTGTACACTGTCATAACATTATTTGAAAGGCAAGTGTTTACTTAAAACAGTGAAATTCATTTTTACCCTCTCTTAGAAGTTTCAAAATATTATTTTTCAAACCAATTTTTTCTTTTCCAATTTTACAGGCATTTCCCCCATCCTGTGAACTGAGCTGAAATCTAGGTGATTGTGTTTGTTACTGCACTTTCTCTTACCAGTACTCACTGTGCTACAGTATGACTGGTTTCAGCAAACCGCAACACTTAGGATAAAGATGTACAGCAGGGGGAGCAAAAACATAACTTAGAATTTGGAGTTCTTTCACTACCACTTTGTAACAATTTTAATAAACGTGACATGTCAACTTAACAAGAAAAAACAAAGCCACAGGCTTGCTTTGAACCTAGAAACTGGTTTCTGAACAATTAAATCTGAAGCACTTTTCAGAACGTGCAGTAACTGATATAACTAGACACATTGTTCTCCCAAGACTATTAATATATTGTCTTAAGTACTGTATCTGAATTCCTGCACAACTGGTGTTTACTATAGCTTTTCCAGAAGGTGTGCATTGCTTAAATGCTTTTCAGTCATGGTAGCTGTTTTGTTTAATGACTGAAAAATGCCCTAAAATGACAAAAATTACATAGGGGAATCTATTTAAGAATATTAATGTTCACTGGCCTCAACCTTTCTACCAGCTCACAGAACAGTCCTTAGAATTACACATAACCACCTGGGAATCTCCCAACCAAAACAGCAACGGGAGTATATGGGTTAACAGCGTGGCATTATGAAGAGGACTGGAAGGGTTCGATAAAGAACGAGTTGTGCATGTGACTATGTGCACAAAAGTATACATGCAGGGGTGGAGGGCAGGATGAAAGCTGTTTAGGATCAAACAAGAGTTAATATAAATTCTAATGTTCTATTGAGTCAAACTGTCTATACTATATTGTGAAATATATTGTGAAGTATAGTATAGTATAGTTGGGGGTTGGACTAGATGACCTTCTGGGGTCCCTTCCAACCCTGATATTCTATGATTCTATGAAACTAATTCTGTATAACTCTAGCTATGATCTGGGGAAGATAACAGCATTTTTGTGATGGGCAGTTATCTGTGGGAATGACTTACTAACCAGTAACTAAGAGCCAAATCGGTGAAAAATCGGTGAAAGCCTTTTTTCTATTCTTTAAAACAAAAGCAAAAGTAAATTAAAAATTAAAGTAAAGTAAAAGCAAAAGTAGATTTCAAGTTGCATTTTCATAAAGGACATGAAACAACTAACCTTCAATACTTTTTTGATGCCATTAATAGTGGAAGTCAGCAATGACCTCACTTTTTGATCATCATTAAGGTAATCAGCATGGCGGACACACATGAATAATATATATGCTGGTAGTCCTGGGATCAGGTTGACTGCTACACCACGTGGTTTCAGATCTGGGGAAAACCACACAGACACACACACACACACACACACACACACACAGAACTTTACATCAAATCTAAACTCGTCAGATGGTATAATGTGCAGTATAGCTGCAGATCCTCAGTTAATTACCATAGTTCTGGCCAATGAATACCAATGGCATTTATTTTACAAATAGTGTTATTTTTCTGACAAAGCTATTGGATCAGAAAAAAATATTTACCAGTTAAATTTTTTATGGAGAATTACAAAAGGCATTGCCAATATTTGATATACTAAGCAAGAAGAAGGATAACATTACAATAAAGATGTATACAGTTGTGTTAGTGCATTGGAAAAGTCTCACCTTCCTTCAAAATATTAGGTAAACTGGACATTGCCAAATCTAAGATACTAAGCTACCCAGATCAGTTATCTGATCTGATAAGGCAAATCCCAAGTTCCTATATTGTTTATTGCAAATAAGGAAAATATTTACCTAAAATAAGATTCTTGACCAGTTTTGGCTCATCATCCTTCTTATATTCTAACATTCCCTGGAAGTCCTTTTCTTTCCGTGGAATATTAACTGGACGTATGGGTTCATCAATGATTTGCCCAGGCGAAATGTTTTCCATCTGGCCCACTTTAAGAGGGAGAGAAAAAAAATCTGAGAAAATATTTTCCAATGCAAGCTTTACACGACAGCAGAAATACCTATGCTCTTACTCAAGAACTCTAACATTTGTCATCAAGGAGTGTTCTTATTTGATTTAGCCTAACACCTCCCAGTACAACTCCCATTGTACTAAGAGACTTAATTCCTGATAAACATATTATAGGAATACATCCTCTCTTTGATGAAAAGTGTAAGTGTGTGAGTAACTCCCATTAATATATGTTAACCTCCCTGTCAGTGCTCCCAATGTAGTGATGAGAAAAAGACCTTTCAGGCTGTTTTTAGAAATTCAAAGCAATTAATTAGTTTTGATTTGCTGGATTTCACATCAACAAAAGTTTAAGAACCAGAAATAGCATTAGTCACATACTGGATTATACTGCAGCAGTCACCATTATCTGTAGAGCAAAATGTTAGCATTCTTAAAGGTATGTCTTTGTTACACTAAGTGAGAGATGGCGTTTGAAAACTATTTCAGACCAACCCCTTTCTACACTAGTTTGTTTGGCTAATTGGCACAGACAAGGACAAATAAATTTCATAATCATTTTCACAAATTATGCTTGAACCTAAGCATACCCTGAAGGGGAGTTTGTGAAAATGATGTTGAATGTGGTGTGGCTCTATTTACAACAGTAACCCAACGGTGTTCAAATTCTGTTTAAAAGCAAACCACTTTTAAACTTTGTTTTGAAATGATTTCATTAGCTTAGAATCAGACTGTTAACCCATGACCAACTTGGTTTGCATGAAATGCATTATTCCTTTCATCAATCCAACCTTCCGTTTGAATCCTAGTGCTCATGAAAAAGAAGGGTTATTTACTTTGCATCTAACTGGAATTTTTTGAGCTGTTAATACCCATCTGTATTCCACTGCGAGCCTGAGATAGAAGATTTTTACTAGCAGTGACATAGGTCCGTGCCTGTGCACTTCTTCTCCTTGGCCTCTTAACTGAGGGTATAAGGGTCAGTGGAGGCCTCTCCACTTCCTTCTCTACCATGAATCATACATGAAGGATCCAAAGCAGAGGGGAAGGAGGGTGGGTAGTTGAATACAGATAGGGACCACACATCTCAAAGAACTCCAATTACTATATATGGTAAAATAACCTCTCTTTCTTCTCTGAGTGCTGGTCCCTATGTGTATTTCACAGTGGGTCACTGACAAGCAGTATTCATTTAAGGGGAGGGTGTAAGGATTTGTGTGGTATCGATGACTGAAGGACCGCTGAACCAAAGGATGCATCAGTTGCAGAAGCTTGCATTGTGACATAATGTCTAATGAAGCCAGAACCTTCAGCTAGAACCCCATGTTCCCATTTTACAGATGTCAACAAGCTGAATTTCTTGGAGAGGCTACTGGAGCTTCCTTAGCTCTGCTGTAGGTCCCCACACCTTGCAGAGGAGGGATATCTTCTAATTTGTAATCCAGCAGAATGCAGCCTAAAATCCACCTAGAAAGTCTCTGAGAAGAGATCGCTTTTCCCTTCATTCGTTCTGTCAGGGAAAAGAACATCCTAGAAGATTTCCTAAAAGATTTTGTTTTCTATAGGTAGAACTCCAAAGCCCATCATGCAGCCAACAAATGTATGGAAGCTTATCCTCACTGGAGATGTGGCTTCAGGAAGGCAACATGGAAGTGGATTGTTTGATTCAGATGGAACTCAGAGATTACTCTGGGGGTAAATTTTGGGTAGTTTT
Organism: Dermochelys coriacea; assembly: GCF_009764565.3. NCBI lineage: Eukaryota > Metazoa > Chordata > Testudines > Dermochelyidae > Dermochelys > Dermochelys coriacea. The sequence continues at coordinate 62,851,265 of NC_050077.1, read as the reverse complement.
AGCAAAACCTTATCCTTATGGAAAATTGTATATATTAACAATGAGAGAACAGGACTATATTAACAATGAGAGAACCAAATTAAATCCCGTGTTGGAGCAGGTCTTGTTACCACTGAGAAGATTCTGACTAGATCTTTTAGAAAATGTACAGACACTGGATGGGTGAAAATAGAGTGACTGTCAGTTGGAGGATAACAGGCACTAAGAGCAGCCAAGTGTACCCACAGGGAGCGAAGGCAAAGACCTGAGGATTTCAAGGAAAGCACAGCCCAAAATATTAGGATGTCTGATTCTTCTGGGGACATCTGGCGATGCAGAGCTCAAATGGAAAACCTCTTCCACTTAGATGAGAAGCATTTTCTGGTAGATTCCTTTATGCTGTTGTTAAGGATGGTTTGGATATCTGTTCTAGGTTCAATGTTCATCCAGATGCCATGCCATGAAGTGGAGGGAGTTCAGATTAGAATGTTGGACCCTGCTGTGTCCTGGAGCAAGAGGTTTGGGATGGATAGGATATTGATGGGTGATGAGCAACATCTAAAAGAGTTTGGGAAGCCAAAACTGCCTGAGCCATCTAAGAATGAGAATGACCACTGCTCTGTCCTGCTGGATCTTCCTCAGAACTAGATGTTACAGTGTATTGGGTGAGGAAAGCATTCATTAAATGCTTTGACCAAAGGTGAAGAAGCACTTTTCCACAAGAGTCCTAACTTTGAGCACTCCTGGAGCAGTACATCTTGCATTTCCTGTTCCCTTGGGATACAAACGGGCCCCAAGACAGACACCCCCACTACTGGAATATGCTGTGCACCAGAAAATCATGTAGTTCCCATTCATGACCCTTGGAGTAGTGCCTGCGCAGGCTGTCTGCCAGTGTTTTGTGTATTCCCAGGATACACACGCTGTTGATAGGGTAATCTGGTGACGAACACATCTACTCCACCGATTGACAGCCTCTACAGCAAAGGGGCCGAGGTGGGGTGGTGAGTGGCAGATCTTGCTCCCTTGTGCTTGCTGATATAGAACACTTGTCACATTGTCTGACATCACTTGAATATGCTGGGATTGTCTGAGCAGTACAAGTATGAGCAGAATCTTCTGCAGGCCTCTCACACCGCTCTCAGTTCTAGGAGGTTTCTGTGCATCCCGGATGCCCGAAGAGTCCAAGTCCCTTGTACTGTGTACTCATCTAGATGGATGCTCCATCCTAACAGGGAGACGGCGGTGATCAATATTTTCTCAGGGATGGGAGAAGTGAAGAGAACTTCCATGCACACTTGCTCTCCCACCAATCTAGAGAGTCCAGCACTCTGAGAGGAAGTGTGACCAACTTGTCCATATTGTGTCTGCTTGGCATGTACAGTGTCTGAACCCAAGCCAGTAGGCAATGAAGGCGAAGTCTCACAAAAGGATGTTACATCGGTACAGGATTCCATGTGACCCAGGAAGATCTTCTGTCTGCGAGCTTATGTCTGCATGCTCACTGTGAGTTTTGAGATCAGATTCTCTATTGATTGGAATCTGTCCTGAGGGAGGCAAGCCCTGTTCCTGACAGAGTCCAGAGATACTTCAGTGAATTCTATGGGAGCTAAAACAGACTTTTCCGTGTTCACACAGAGTCCCAATGATGCTAGAAGACTGAGCAGGGATGAGGTTGCTGTCAGTACCTCTTAATTAGATTTCTCCATCAACAGTCAATATTCTAGGCAGGGAAAAACTGATGATCTGTGGTGATGGAAATGGGCCACCACAACTGAAAGCAACATTGTAAATACCCAGGGTGCTGTTGTTAATCCAAAGGGAAGCACCCTATATCAATAATGGTTTGAACCTAGAACAAACTTGAGGAATCTCTTGCATGAGGGGTGGATGTCTGTCTATATGAAAATAGGCATCCTCCACATCAAGAGTTGGGAACCAGTCCTTTCTGTTTAGTGACAGAATTATTGACATCAGGGTAACCATCCTGAACCTTAATCTGTAGATGAAAGCATTGAGCTGTTGGAGATCTAAGATGGAACTCCATCCTCTCTTTTTAGGAATAAGGAAATATTTCAAGTAAAACCCCTTTCCCTGATGTTGAGGGGATACTGGCTCTATGGGCCCCCCCACTGAAGGAAGGAGGTCTACCTCTTCAGTGAGTATCCTCTTGTGAGAATGGTCCATGAAGAGGGATGGGGAATGGAACTCTATGATGTAGCAAAAATAAATGATGTCGAGAACCCATTTATCTGTTATCATTTGCCAGGTATGCGAAAGACAAACTAGGTGGTTGCCAAATTGAATAATGAGGTCTGAAGTCAAAGGACATGGCATCTGGATTGGTTCACAGCTCTCAAATATCCCATCAAAGGTACTTCTTAAAAGGCAGCTGTGATTGGAAGGAGAATAAAGGAGGAGCATTATGTTTGCTCTGCTGCATCCTCTGCCAATTTTGCGGGAGTTCACAGCCCCTCTGGTGGTAGAACGGTTGTGCTGCTGGTCTAGGCTTGTGAGGCTGTCTATGATATTTCCTCTTTGGTGGTGGTGTGTATATCCCCAGGGACAGGAGGATTGCCCTGGAGTCTTTCAACAAGAGTGCAATGACTCATCTATTTTCTGACTGAATAAGTTGTTCCCATCAAAAGGCAAATCCTCCTCTGTACATTGAACGTCCCTGAGGAATCCCAAGGAATGAAGCTAGGGCTCCGAATACATGATGATAGCCATCACCATCAATTAGGAGGCTTGTTGGCCTGCACCTATTGCAACTTGGAGAGATGATCTGGCAATCAATCTACCCTCTCCAATAAGGGCTTGAAACAGTGCTCTATCCTCTTGTGGGAGCTTATCCATGAACTCTGGAAATTTTGAGTAATGGACAAAATCATACTTAGAAATTACCACTTAGTAATTGCCTGTTTGGAATTGCAAGGTGGTTAAGTAAACACCTTCCCACTGAGGAGGTCCAAAAATTTAGCCTCCTTATCTGAAGGAGCGTACCTTGATTAATGTTGCCTGCTCTTTTCAGTGGCAGTTTGTACAACTAAAGAGTTTTGGGCTGAATGCATATCTTCTCCCTTGGATGGCACTAAGTATTTCTTTTCCCTATCTTAGGAGTAGGGGCACATACTGCTGGTTTATGTCAGATGACTCTGCACTCTATAAAACATCAAGGAGTTTCTGAGGTGTCTCTTGGATTTCCTCTACAGGAATCTGGAGTGTATCAGCAACCCTCCTTAACAAGTCCTGAAACTGCCTGTTAGTTATCTGGTGGAGAAGGTGAGCCTGGGTCCACACTGAAGCCAGTGAGAGGCATCAAATATTGGCTGAGGAGGACCCCCTGACATAGGGTACAATCAGTCCCAAGGAGGGTACCTGTCTTGTGGGGTTTCCAGGGGGACCAGGAGATTCTGGATCTTCTATCTAGGCTAACATCCTGTCTTGACAGAGATGATGTCAGTCCCTCATTCGCCTGAGGAGGAAAATGTAGGCTCCAACTCTAAGAGTGGTGTCATCAGTACCATGGATGTTGAAATGCCACAACTGGTAGATAGGATAGGAGAGTAACTTTTCCTTTTGTACCATCCCTGGACTGATGGTGTCAAGATCTCCCCTGTAAGGACCAGCTCTGATAAGATGGGAGATTGCAGACACAGAAGGATAATATCCTCTGGAGTAGTATATGCATCCTGGTAATCAGGGGATGAGGACTGTTCTCCTTGTGCTCCATGGCAGCCAGTGCAGAAGCCCATAGAAGTCAAAGCCTCTTTATGAGAATGCAACACTATGATCATTGCAAGGGGCTCTTAGTACTTCTCCTTGGTTGGTATCAATGACCATCCTGACCTTTGCTCTTGGTTTTTCTCTCCCTGGTCAGTACCAATGATGGTCCCACTCTTGTTGATAGTGCTGGTATCGAGGCATCTTTGCTCTTTGGAGCCTGCAAATCAGTACAGTGGCCATGATGAGATCCTGAGCCTTTTGGACCAGGTGCAAGGTCTTACCCAACTTAGATGATGTTGGGAAACAAGCCCTCCTCTTAGAAGTGGGATTTTATTCTTGCCTTCTGAGAAGGTTTCCTATGAGGAGTTGTCTTTGGCTCTGTCTGCCCCTATATCAGAGGTTGTAGTGCTAGGAGGTGTGCTTCTCAACGCTTCTGCCAGATCAGACTAGGTCCTCGGAGCACGATCCATCAGAAATGTTTTAAGTCTACATTCCAGCACCTGCCAGCTGGGAAAGGATCTTTAGATGTCACACTTTGAAGAGATGTGCACTTTTCCGAGGCAGTAGGCATTTCTGATGGTTCTTGTCGCTGATTGGGAAAGACTCAGGGCAGGAGATATAGTTCTTGAAACCTGAGATCCTAGGCATAATATCTTCCACATACACTCCCGGATTTTAACTAACAAACACAAAAACTATTAAACTATCTCAGTAAATTTAAAAAATATTTTAAATATTCAGGTTAGACACTGAAGAATCAACTTGGTAGACACTGGAGGGTTCTGCCTCAGACCATGCCACAGCAGAAAGGAACTGGGGAGGCAGTTAGTCCATCACCCCACTGCACCCCTTATGCCCTTGGCTTATAGCATGAGAAGGTGCTGAGCACAGGTGCGGACCAATAGACATTGCATCCAGTCTCAGGTGCACGTAGCTCATGCATAACCACAGTGCAATACACAGAGGGATGAGCACTCAAAGAAGAAGAACTGGTTTGTCTGTGAACCTGTCTCTGACAAACAAAGAAGCGATTCATGCAGAATTTTTGAGGGATAAGTGCCAGGAAGTAATTATAAACCAACATCCTCTTCCGCTTTACAGTGCTATTAATCACGTGTAGCAATAAAAAAAACCCACTTCTAGTTGTCTTTCTCAACATCACACACTCAGGGTTACCAGATTTGAGATCCTAAACTGATACTCACTTTGACATAAATAAAAATAACTTTGGTTTATATTTCTGAAAACTCACATTCAATTATGACCATCAACATTAAAAGAAAACCAGAAAGCAGAAAAACAAAGATTCTCTGCATGTCTCTGTTAGTGCTAGGGAAGCTCACCTTTCAAAATAAAGTGGGACATTTATATTTACGACGCTCCTCCTCAGAAATATTTTCCTCTTGGCAAAAAACTACATATTATGTTGGGTAAATAGAGAACACAAACTGTGCGGTGTTTTGCAATCAACCTGGTCTTTCCTTTCAGCGAAACATCCATCCATTTTTCCCTCTTCATCTTATACTATGTAGCCAATTAGTTCATTTATTGTTATGGTCAACTCATATGCTATTTCATATCTAATGTATGTATGCCAAATAGATTTAAATTGTAGGATTATAGAAACATAAGATTCACGGGTATTTAGGATAAGTGTATTTTAGGTATATATGTAAAGCATGGCTAGAACACAAGGCCCACTAGCTGAGAACTGTAAGATTTTAACTTAGCCATACTAGGCCTTAGGCTTAAGAACACTTGACATGAGTGGGTGACCTATGACTAACCCAATGCCAGTAAGGTTACAAGATTACTGAAAAGAATGGGACAATAGGTTATATTATGGGAAACATGTTGTAATGTACCCATCTAGACTGCAAGGCACCTAATTGTAACATCATGGTATGTCCTGCTTTGACTGCAGGTTACCATGGATCCTGTTGTGCATAGATGTTAACGAGAATAAGGGGAACTAAGATGACTACCTATGTAAAATGGGGCACCCCAATATTCATGGGGTATAGAAGTACAGATAAGGAAAAGAGGGTTGAACCCTCATGCATATGTATAAGGTATTAGGTGCGGTCAGAACAACAATATAAAATACGTTCCCTGGTTGGGTAAAAGTGCCAAGACCCTTGGAAGACCGCATTAGGATGACCCCAGCAGGAACCACTCACCGCTCTCGATGGCTACCTGTTGAGAGATCCACCCAACTCTATGAAATCTTTGCGTATGTGAGTATGGATGTGGGACTGGTCAGTGCATGGATTCTCTCTGGTTGCGTAAATTGGTATGTAGTATGACTTAAAATACAAACAAGATTTTTTTTTTTTTACTTTTAAACTTTGTTTGTTGTTACTGTCCTCATTCTTCATGTGTTCTTAGAGCCTCCAAATCTCTATCCTATTTATCTTTAATCTGTAGCAACAGGAGCAGGACTCATTGTAATTTACCACAGAACTATCAATTTATTCAATTTAAAATAAAGGCTACAATCAATATTAACTATTACTTTAGAAGACATCATTATAGAGGATCACACACTGCCTTCAATATGCACACAGACCTCTCAGTAGATCTTCAGTTTCTATGCTAAAATAACTGGCTTACGCTGCTTAAGACTCATTGCCTTACTAAAAAATGACATACAAATATTTGGTGCCAAAGAGTTCAACAGGAGTTGGAACAAGTCTCTCTCTCTCACACACATAAACATTATAAATACCTTCAAGTTCACCAATCTTTTTAGCAAACACTTTCAGCTGCTTTTTCAGCTTGCGAACTGTCTTGTCCTGCTTTTCAAGCTGCTCCATTAAATCCTGTACATTAAAATAAGAGATAAGATTCAGGTACTAGACAAATGTTACTACATGTGAAACAGACAAGACGAACACTATTAGTGTTACAAAAGGGATTGTGAGAAAAGCTGAAAGGAAATGCCACCATCTGGCTGAAATTTTCAAGCCTGTACACTGCCTAAAATTCAAGCCAAACATTATCAAACATATTGTCAAGCTGCAGCGTGATGGAGACAGAACTCTTATGCAGATATATTTTGCGGATGCCAACATATCCTGGTCAGTGATTATGGTGAGTGGAAGAGACTGTATGACAACACATCTATTCAAGGCTTACCATTACACTGCTAACCTCAACTTCTGCACCCTCTATTCCTGCTCTCAGGCCTGCCTTTAGCCTCACAAAATGGAATAGGTTTGTTGTTTTTGTTTTTTTTTCCCAAAGGGGGGGGAAGTACAAGACTCAAATTCAGCTTTATAAAACACATGATATTTGTTGTAACCCTCATGCTTTCTCTCTGCCATATCACCATCTGTCTGCTGTCATCACATTTACTTAGACTGTAAGCTCATGGGGCAGGGACCATTTTTTTGACAATGGGGTCCAAGTCCATGACTAGCTCATAAGCACAATCACTATACAAATAATAAATAGTAATAATAATACACTCACTGTGCTATCTCTTATTTAAGGAATGACTATACGGAGAGTTAGTACGCAGCAAGCTGGGGCATAAATCTACAGGATACTAGCTGCCATATCCTAAGTTGCTGTATGGACCCTGCTACTGAGCACTAAAAGTTCACAGTACGCTTTGACTTCCTGCTGTTTGAAGCTATGGAACTTTTAGTGCTAGCAGAGTTCCCATGGTGATTTAGTGATCATCAGGCTAGTGCACTGTAGATTTACACTGCACTTGCTGTGCACTAACTTGCTGTCTAGACAAGCCCTTAGACAGCAAGTGCTTCGGAAAAAGGACATGCCATCTTGTAATTTTGTAATGCACATTGTTTCAGAGTAGCAGCCGTGTTAGTCTGTATTCGCAAAAAGAAAAGGAGTACCGGTGGCACCTTAGAGACTAACAAATTTATTAGAGCATAAGCTTTCGTGAGCTACAGCTCACTTCATTGGATGCATGTGGTGGAAAAAACAGAGGAGAGATTTATATACACACACACACAGAGAACATGAAACAATGGGTTTATCATACACACTGTAAGGAGAGTGATCACTTAAGATAAGCCATCACCAGCAGCAGGGGGGGGGAAGGAGGAAAACCTTTCATGGTGACAAGCAAGGTAGGCTAATTCCAGCAGTTAACAAGAATATCAGAGGAACAGTGGGGGGTGGGGTGGGAGGGAGAAATACCATGGGGAAATAGTTTTACTTTGTGTAATGACTCATCCATTCCCAGTCTCTATTCAAGCCTAAGTTAATTGTATCCAGTTTGCAAATTAATTCCAATTCAGCAGTCTCTCGTTGGAGTCTGTTTTTGAAGCTTTTTTGTTGAAGGATAGCCACTCTTAGGTCTGTGATCGAGTGACCAGAGAGATTGAAGTGTTCTCCAACTGGTTTTTGAATGTTATAATTCTTGACGTCTGATTTGTGTCCATTCATTCTTTTACGTAGAGACTGTCCAGTTTGGCCAATGTACATGGCAGAGGGGCATTGCTGGCACATGATGGCATATATCACATTGGTAGATGCGCAGGTGAACGAGCCTCTGATAGTGTGGCTGATGTGATTAGGCCCTATGATGGTATCCCCTGAATAGATATGTGGACAGAGTTGGCAACGGGCTTTGTTGCAAGGATAGGTTCCTGGGTTAGTGGTTCTGTTGTGTGGTGTGTGGTTGCTGGTGAGTATTTGCTTCAGATTGGGGGGCTGTCTGTAAGCAAGGACTGGTCTGTCTCCCAAGATCTGTGAGAGTGATGGGTCGTCCTTCAGGATAGGTTGTAGATCCTTGATGATGCGTTGGAGAGGTTTTAGTTGGGGGCTGAAGGTGATGGCTAGTGGCGTTCTGTTGTTTTCTTTGTTGGGCCTGTCCTGTAGTAGGTGACTTCTGGGTACTCTTCTGGCTCTGTCAATCTGTTTCTTCACTTCAGCAGGTGGGTATTGTAGTTGTAGGAATGCATGATAGAGATCTTGTAGGTGTTTGTCTCTGTCTGAGGGGTTGGAGCAAATGCGGTTATATCGTAGCGCTTGGCTGTAGACAATGGATCGAGTGGTATGATCTGGATTTGTTCTTGTGCTTTTTCAGGGAGTTTCTTGAGCAAATGCTGTAGTTTCTTTTGGTAACTCTCAGTGGGATCAGAGGGTAATGGCTTGTAGAAAGTAGAACAAATCCGCACAGACACACCCCTGGAGCCCCGACCTGGGGTATTCTATCTGCTACCCAAGATTATAAACCTGGAAATCCTGGACGCCCCATCATCTCAGGCATTGGCACCCTGACAGCAGGATTGTCTGGCTATGTAGACTCCCTCCTCAGGCCCTTCGTTACCAGCACTCCCAGCTATCTTCGAGACACCACTGACTTCCTGAGGAAACTACAGTCCATTGGTGATCTTCCTAAAAACACCATCCTAGCCACTATGGATGTAGAAGCCCTCTACACCAACATTCCACACAAAGATGGACTACAAACCGTCAGGAACAGTATCCCCGATACTGTCACGGCTAACCTGGTGGCTGAACTTTGTGACTTTGTCCTGACCCATAACTATTTCACATTTGGGGACAATGTATACCTTCAAATCAGCGGCACTGCGATGGGTACCCGCATGACCCCACAGTATGCCAACATTTTTATGGCTGACTTAGAACAACGCTTCCTCAGCTCTCGTCCCCTAAAGCCCCTACTCTACTTGCGCTACATTGATGACATCTTCATCATCTGGACCCATGGAAAAGAAGCTCTTGAGGAATTCCACCATTATTTCAACAATTTCCATCCCACCATCAACCTCAGCCTGGACCAGTCCACACAAGAGATCCACTTCCTGGACACTACGGTGCTAATAAGCGATGGTCACATAAACACCACCCTATATCGGAAACCTACTGACCGCTATTCCTACCTACATGCCTCTAGCTTTCATCCAGATCATACCACTCGATCCATTGTCTACAGCCAAGCGCAACGATATAACCGCATTTGCTCCAACCCCTCAGACAGAGACAAACACCTACAAGATCTCTATCATGCATTCCTACAACTACAATACCCACCTGCTGAAGTGAAGAAACAGATTGACAGAGCCAGAAGAGTACCCAGAAGTCACCTACTACAGGACAGGCCCAACAAAGAAAACAACAGAACGCCACTAGCCATCACCTTCAGCCCCCAACTAAAACCTCTCCAACGCATCATCAAGAATCTACAACCTATCCTGAAGGATGACCCATCACTCTCACAGATCTTGGGAGACAAACCAGTCCTTGCTTACACACAGCCCCCCAATCTGAAGCAAATACTCACCAGCAACCACACACCACACAACAGAACCACTAACCCAGGAACCTATCCTTGCAACAAAGCCCGTTGCCAACTCTGTCCACATATCTATTCAGGGGATACCATCATAGGGCCTAATCACATCAGCCACACTATCAGAGGCTCGTTCACCTGCGCATCTACCAATGTGATATATGCCATCATGTGCCAGCAATGCTCCTCTGCCATGTACATTGGCCAAACTGGACAGTCTCTACGTAAAAGAATGAATGGACACAAATCAGACGTCAAGAATTATAACATTCAAAAACCAGTTGGAGAACACTTCAATCTCTCTGGTCACTCGATCACAGACCTAAGAGTGGCTATCCTTCAACAAAAAAGCTTCAAAAACAGACTCCAACGAGAGACTGCTGAATTGGAATTAATTTGCAAACTGGATACAATTAACTTAGGCTTGAATAGAGACTGGGAATGGATGAGTCATTACACAAAGTAAAACTATTTCCCCATGGTATTTCTCCCTCCCACCCCACCCCCCACTGTTCCTCTGATATTCTTGTTAACTGCTGGAATTAGCCTACCTTGCTTGTCACCATGAAAGGTTTTCCTCCTTTCCCCCCCCTGCTGCTGGTGATGGCTTATCTTAAGTGATCACTCTCCTTACAGTGTGTATGATAAACCCATTGTTTCATGTTCTCTGCGTGTGTGTATATAAATCTCTCCTCTGTTTTTTCCACCACATACATCCGATGAAATGAGCTGTAGCTCACGAAAGCTTATGCTCTAATAAATTTGTTAGTCTCTAAGGTGCCACAAGTACTCCTTTTCTTTTTGTAATGCACATTGCGGCGCTGATTAAAAAAATCAATACAAATTTTAAAATAATTTGTGGAAAGCCTTTGAAGATTACATTAACACAGAAAAACTCAAACGCCATTTCAGATTAAGGGTTTGAAAGCATTTGAAAAAAAAACGACACTCAATAAATCTTGGTTCTTTTTTATTCTGATGGGAATATGAGGCAGAGGTAGCAGGTACATTCTGAACCAGAAGCACCCATCAGAGATGCTATAATTCTCTAAATATTGTGGAAAATATTAACAGGTCTTTCACAATTGGTGGGAAGCAGGTATAAAACTAGCCTTGATATTTGCGCCCCAAAGAGTTTACCATCTAAAATGTGATGAAACTGCAGGAGTCAGGTTAAAGGTCTGTTAGCCAATAGGACAGAGCGGCATTTCATATTCAAAGCAGTGGATAAAATAGTTAACAAAAAATTCCCATTGACTCCCTTATCTCCAGATATCGTATTTCTTTTATTAAAATTAAAGAAAGATGTGTGTCTAAATCCACTAGACTGCTTTCAAAAGCTCAACCAAGGGATTTGATTTCTGCACCACAACAAACAACAAAAAAAGACACTTTTATAGTTAGTCTATATAAAATAAGTAGTTGTGAGCCTCTCACTCATTTGGAAACCCATAAATGAATTTCTATTTTCCTGTTTTTACCTTTGTTTTTGCTCTTTGTAAAAATCTTAATTAAAAAACATAAACAGAGTAAGTATTCAATAGAGTATTTTGATTCCACCACCTTTATCACAAGTTGATTCCACAGTTTCATAGAAGGATCCAAATGCTACAATCATTCACTAACATGAATAACTGTGAGTAGTCCTATTAACAAACACTGGCTTCAATAGGACTATTCATTTTAGTAGGCATTATATATAGCAGTGAGTCTCTGCAGGACCAACTTGCAATTTTCCTGAATCAGATTTTAATATTTCACCTTTAAAATTTTTAGCAAAGAGAAAATTTGGAAACTAAGTATTTTAGCATCACAAGCTTTATGTTCAGGATGCCAATTTTGATCCTAAAATGTAATTTTGTATTCAAAATTAGGCTGCTTTGATCACGCTACAAGACTCAGATTAGTAACAAACTGTGTCAAAAAGAGACATTAAGATTACACAAATGACACTAAAAAGACTGACAACAAAAGCTGTGGGGGGAAAATTGACATTGTGAAGCTCTCTGTAGAGGATTTCCTTGGAAAGAGGAAAAGGCAGCCAGCTTGCTCTTCAGTTAGTGCTCCACAAGTAGCAAACAAAACAACAGAGAAACATGATCTACATACAATCATCCGTTTGTAAAGTGAAATCCGACAGGACTGATACTTCATGGGGTCATCTGCATATAACTCCTCATAAAACTGAAAAAATAGGTACAGATTTTTTTTTCTCCTCCCTTTGAGACCCTAATATTTCAGCAAACACTGTATAAACCAAATCAGGTTAAAACAAGATTAAGAAGCTAATTTTTTTTTTTTTGGCTAGGCTAGGTTTTATGTCCTGCTGCTGTTCCCTCCATCTGCCCATAGACAATGTTTAATTTAGATGATTTGACATTAGTGCTAGTTATTAGAGAGTCAATTCTTATGAATGTCACTAATAATATAACAGTGAGAGTAGCAGCCGTGTTAGTCTGTATTCGCAAAAAGAAAAGGAGTACCCGTGGCACCTCTAAGGTGCCACGGGTACTCCTTTTCTTATAACAGTGAGAGTAAGAGTAGATGAGAACCTATGTCAGAAGGTTATAAACCTCACTAACACTACTGACTATGATAGTAGTGAACATTGAGATCCTTAGTTCACATCAAGGAATGCTGCTAATTCTTTCCCACTTTACCCAACAGGTAGTAGAAAAGAAGAAGAATGCAGTCAACCTGGCATTCTGTAACAGCAGAAGCAGATTCCTAAAGAATGAGTCTAAATGTGGCAAGTAATATTCCCTTCTTTGGATGTGAAAAGGAAATTCCTCTGGGATGGAATTATGTGACTATGTGTTGGCTTGAGAGGCTAGAATCCATTGAGTAGCAATCTCTAAAAGGTAGCTAGATACCAAAATACAGACTAAGGATCTGAAAGGAGGAGCTATACAGACAGAAAAGCTTTTTTATCATTTAATTTTTCCAGTGGGGTAAGGTTATTTCTGGGATAAATTAGTAAAAAGCCTTCAATCATAAACTTACTTCCAAGACCACTATCTTCAGCCCATCACCTTCTGTCAAAATCTCAGACACTACAAATATAACCCTATATTAAGAATGGCTTTGATATACTGAAATGGGAAAGAACATCTCTCACTTTGTTTAGAATAGGGGGCCACCGGTGTCAGAGCACAGGTAGGAAAACTTCCTTTCTTCTTAAAAGCAACACAACTCAGTTTGCTACGTAAAGTACATTACAGGAGGAAGATTTTTGGGTAATGAGTGACAATGTGCCAGCAATATGTCAGTATGGGGCTCCCAGAGAAAATTCCCCTATTAATCTGCTATGAACCCTGTATGCCAGGAAGTATGTGCTTGAAGAGAAGAGGGTGACAGGCCAGGGAATCTGTTCTTTTTTCATTCATACAAAAATGCTGTCAAATAACCAAGGAGGGAGTTAAAACCATTTGGCCGAGAGACTTCCTGAAAATGTTTGTTCCTCCAACATAAACTGAACAAACAGAGAATATAGTGCCTTGTTTGACCTATGTAATTTGAGATAGTGGAAATGAGGAAGATAGAGACTTTCTAAGGCACTTAGGAGTTTATCTTCCCCCAGAGTTTTTCTAAAAACACCTGACACTTTGTGTAATTTTGTGCATTCCAGGGCAAATACTTTGCAGAAGTTTACATATAAACTCCAGGGATAACAGTTTCCTATTAGAGATGATTTACAGTATTTAGAAAGGGGGCGGGGGCATCAGATGTCAGATAATTAGCCCAATCCTCCTTTCAATTTGGTGGTGGAACTGTAACAGGGGATTTAAAAAGTTACCTCCAGCACAGTGCTGGTAATGAAAATCATACCAGAGAAATTTCCTCTTTCATATGATGGGGCTGAAATGTTATACCCCCAACAGCATGAATTTTGTCATTTCATCTATTATAGTATTACCCTACCTGCAAAAATCTACTGCAAACATGCAATTAACCTTGGTAGTTTCCCACTTGAAAACTGGTGGGAGTATATGTGTCTCTGTATCTCTCTCTCTACATCTCCTAGCATTTACATTGCAGTAGTATCTCCCTTACCAAGTTTTCATTAGTCAGACGGGTGATCTCATGCTGTAGACTGGCCTCAATCCGAGCTTCTGGGGGCAGCTGCAAGTTCTGTGCTAAAAGCTGCTGCTGGCGGTTATTCTCCTCCTTCAGACTCTGAATCTCACCCCGGAGAGCTTCCAGCTCATTGTCGTGACTCTTTTTCTGGGACTGAAGCTGAGATTCTAGGAGCCTACAAAAACCCAGCAAGATTTGAGCGAGACACTTAGCATTAACATTCCAAACTCTCACCAGGAGTCTAAAGCTTTAGTTGCTGTGCAGATATTTAGCTGCTGACTTGCAAGGAAAAATGAAAAATGCAGAGTACTCTTTAAACCCTTAAATATGCCTTCTGATTAAATTATCAAACAATGGGAGACAGCACAGTAATGCTGATACTGCTTTGCATTTTCTCTGTGTTTGAGCAAGTACTATTTACTAGTAGTACTGAAAACATGCCATAACATGTAACATATCCATAAATCTCTTTTGTCTGGTGATGTTTCTACGGGGGCCAAGAACATTTTCCAAATTTAAATAGATAAAATAAGATTTTAAAGATGCTTGGTTTAAAATAGGGCCCATATGGTATTAACAGAGAAATCTTTTTCCAGGTTAACTCTGTTCAGTAAGAAACCAAAACATTCAACTGCAAATAAACACAAATCAGCCTGATTCAATATTTAAGCATGCATTAAACAATTTAATAGAGGACTATTACGTGTGCTAGAAATGTGAGCTAGGGAATGGTGCACACGATTAGGACCCAATAATTTAGGTTTTAATCCTGGCTCTACCTCTGACTCACTTTTTGATCTTGGGCAAATCACTTATGTCTCAAATTCTCCAAATGTGAAATGGGGAGAGTACCTAGTTGCTTACTTCAAATGAGTGCTGTGTGAATGAATTCATATTTGTAGGGCAGTATAAGGCTAAATCTACCCTACACACCACTAGCGGCTGCTGAAAGGCAGGTGCAATGTAGATGTACTCTTTGAGTGCTATGACTCACTCTCTGGGGTATGTACACACAGGAAATCACATTAATAGTGACATTGGCACTATCAGAAACACTTTCAGGGTTTAAATATGAATAAGGCAGACAAGTTAGCTGGTAGCTACATTGAACAAGCATGTGAAGGCAAACAGTCATTTACCTTACAAAAAGCTCTCTGCCTCTTGCTCTAACGCTTGTTGACTATATAGCGTTAGGACAAGAAACAAAAGATGCAAAATGACCACTCTCCATCCCTCTCTGCATTACATTCGCTATTCTAAGTTAATGCTTAGCAGACTTACAAAAGAAGATTAGGTTTAGGATTTGTTAGCATAAGGAAAGGAAAGACATTACAGTAGTTAATAGCATTCATTACTAAGTATCTGTTTTGATAGCTACTGTTCTGTAAATGTATACAGATTAAAAACAATGCAAAACTAATGGGTTATCACAAATGGAAGACTATGGACATATTACAAAAATTCTGAAAGATGAACACATACTATGAATGAGTGACCATATTCGCTTACAAGATGCTATGTGCACTTGGCCAATTAGATGCCCAACTAGCAGTTTGCCCACACTTTTTCAGGTGTTGCAGGGACTGTACACATACTTTTGCACATTACCCAATCATCTGAAAAATTCTTTCTATCTTTGAAAGATACATTTTGAATGGGCACTTCTTTTAGCATTGCCCTCTCCAAGATGATTGTGTACCATTACTTATCCTCAGACAAAATAAGAAAAACAACAAGAAAAACTTTAAAAGAAAAAAAGTACACAGAAGCTATTTAAATAATAGGTTTAAAAATCAATTAAATCACTGTACTTCTTCAAACTGAAAAACAATATGGCAAAACATTTCTAGACACAACATGAAGGTAAACAAGTAACATATAGTTACAAAGTCTCTTTCATTTCAGTTGTAGAACTGTTGGTGTTTTATATTGTCCATTTCTGTTCAGTGTACACATTTTGTATTGGATCATATTTTCATTGTTACAGCCATCTTAAGTTTTTAATGGCATGCCTTGGTAGATAGAAAGTTTCACAGACCAGGCTTTGGGTATTTCTTCTACTCTTTGTAGAAAATGATTATGATCAATTATTTCTGAACTATTAGTGCATAAGAAACATTGCAGCTAAAGCAATTCCATAGCAGGAGGCACAGTTAGTAAGAAGAGAGAATGCAAAATGAAGAAAACCCCATTCTGGTAACCTGTTGGTTTGTTTTAACCCTTCATAAACCAGCCATAGTTCTCCATCCTCATTCAGCATATGATAGTCCTGAAGAGATTGTCTTCCAAGCAAAATGTTTAAAAAATGCAAAACACAAAAGGGATACATGATGATGACGATAATGAGAGGACACATTAACAAGGTAAGTAAATGTTAAATTACAGTTATGAAAGGAAGATACGAGACACAACATTTTAATCTATACAGCTCTAAAGCTGCTTAGTAAAACATTGACAAACTTGATTGCACAGTTTCATTAACTGAGCAATTCTGTTCTGAATGCTAAAGAACAGTGTCGCTTACTGCATTTCATACTATTACAAAACATGCGTAATTATAAATTGCTATGACAAGTGCTAGTGAAATGTTACCAGAGACAAGAGGAATGGCACACACACAAAAAGAAGGGTAATCATACAAAGGTAATTTTAGCACCAGTGTCAGTTACAGGCATGGACAATGGAAACCCCAGGAAGCTTGATTTTGCATTTATATCTTAGTATTTAGAATATGAATTTGAATTTTGAAAATAGCAATCTTACCCAGCAAAATAATGAAACCCTAAATACATATACATTTAGGGAATTTAGTCTCATCTTGATGCAACTCGAAGTATGGTACAGCATAAGTGAGACAAAAGTGGGTTCAAAGTTATTATGATAAGCAAAATAAATACAAAACATACCTGTTTGTTTCCTTTAGCCCAATATATGCCTGTGCTATTTCTCCTTTGTCTTTCATCTTCTGTACATCCTCCAAGAGAATTGTAGCATCTGTCATAGTATTCTGTGGAGAAAAAACAGTTCCAGGGTAAGGTTTAACACTTCCAAATTAATAAAGGGCTAGATTTTGCAACCTTTACTCAAGTTGAATAGCACCTTACTCCTTGTGTAACCCCCACTGAAATGAACAGTTCTGCTTGGGAAAGAAAGAGTAACAGAATCTTTCAATCAAGTACATTGCCTCTACCTGCCATACAGACAAAGTATCTTTTAAAATGTACCCCTCACAACACATTGAAATATCTCTATCTCTAACTCTATCTACGAAGTGTGTGTGTATGCCTATACCTCCCTTTCCTCATCTGCCCACCATCTAAAAGGAACAACATAAACCTCATGAAACAGTGAATTCACATTTTATTTTGAATTCTCGTGAACTGTCATCTTTTAATTTTTTTAATATACGCAACAAATTTTTCAAAAGATGTATTCAATTCACAAATACATTTTATTGCTGTTTATGATTCATAAATGGTAACATTAACCCTGTCATATTTGGAACCTTGCAAATAATTTCCATTTCCACCTTTACACAGTTTTAAAGGTTATTTTGGAAAGTTGGCAGTAATGTACACTGGCAAATTCTGCAAGTAAAAGATAATCATCACCTGATTTGTTCAACACAGAGTTCAATGTGCATAGTTCAATTTTTGCTGCTGCATTTTCCCTTTTTCTTCACTTCAGCTTAGTAAGATTTTTATCTGATTTCTCCAACCTCATATGCCAAGTTGTTTTTAATTTTACGTCATTTTACGTGGATGATAATGTAGTGAAGCTGCATGGTTTTAATGGATATCAGAACCTAAAGCCTGACATTTCTGTTTCACTCTCACAATAATTAAATTTCTGAGCAAGACTACTACTAAGTATTTCAGACTTAGCCTGCACAGGAAGATTTGCGCCTTATAGCATGAGAAGTGACAAAGCACATGAGCTCCTTGTCAGCCGACAGTAACCTTTTCCAACTGCAAAACCATACATGTAAGAAATTATTTTAACAACTATGATGTTATTCTACATTTTTGAAGTAAAACTCATAATTCTGACAACCCAATTAAGCTTCAACACACTGTACATGCATATTCTGATCTTTGTGTTGATGAAATAAATATTATTTACTCTCAGATCTCCAGGGTTGCCATGAATGGTATAGTTATAGTAATATATGAATGAAAGGCCTTCATTACAAACAAAATGTATGGAATATAACTATGTTCTTCTCAGCTCTGTGTGTTGTACCTCTCACCCAAAACTTCTAATCCAATAACTTTCGGCCTTTCCTGTCAAACATTTTTAGATTGTAGTGCTCTGGATTAAGTCATGCGTATGTTACCTTTGACACGTTACAACACTAAAAATACTAAAAAGCAATGTAATTTTTCACATCACAGACTCTTATGTGCAATTTACAGTTACCTAATTGTAATGTTACCATCTCTAAAGAGGGATCTGATTCCCAGTTTCCCCTGGAACTGTGCTGCTCTTGCTCCCCAAACACCTCTGATAAAATACATTTATTCAACTGACTGAATAAATTTCAGGGTTTTTAAATTTAATCTTTAAATTACCATAACCTGCCAGTATCATCTTAGCTCTAAATTGTTATTATGCTTGTTTTAAAGAACTTGCACATTAATTTTTTTCTTATTCCCTTAGGGAATGAGAAAAGATCTCTGCAAAGTGTGAGGACTAAACTTCAAATACATCAAAGTTATTTGTGAATTAGTGAAGTGATAGCTCAAACATGTTTCATATTTGATGATGTTCTTAGCCTGTAAGAAATCTGGCTTACAGCAGTGAAAAAATATTTACCTTATCCTCCTGGCAAACAAATCGGCAAGCAAGAAGGAAGAGAAACAAGTAATCAGCAAATTCTGTTCCTGCCATAGCTGTCCAAACTAACAATCAAAAATTATCTGCAAACTTATCATTGTCCATCCCATTGGTCACCTTTTTATTTCCCTTGTACTCATACAAGTGTGAAGACAACACCTGCATCTTCTTGTTAGGAACAATTTATTCTAGAATTTATTTACAATATTTAAAATATTCCACTAACAGGTTTTGTTCCCTTTATAACTAATTATGTTAAAAGTTAAGACATGCACAGCCACCTGTATCACAGACTTTCAGTATATTTAAAAACATCTCTTTACAGTAGCAGGGGGAAAAGGTAACACCCATACTCAGTTCCTGGTGGGTTTACCAAACTCTGGATGGCTTAGTTCTCCAATCCAATTATCATATCTACCTGTTTGGTGTTATCTGAAAAATCCTAATGTTTTTAGGTTAAAGAGATATTACTTTGAAGTTGAGTCTTGCTTTTGAAACTGTGAAAGATCCTAAATATCTCATCATTAGAACTACAGTTTTATTCTCCTTGAAGGTATGTACTTTGATGGTACCTACTGCTCTTGTTAAGATAACATGGTAACTTAACCATTCAGCTGGAATATGCACAACATTGTAAATTATCCTTTTGACCCTTTCTTGCAACTTGGAAACAAAGAAGGGTGATCATTTATTCCCAGACTTAGATCTGGAGGAAACATTTCCTGCTACCTCCTACTGAACTATGAGCTGGGGGAATATAGGATTTCTGGGAACTATGGTAAGTTTGCCAACTGACCTAAATATTCATAAAGGGCTAGTGCCACTAGAGCTGAATCGCAGTTGACAGTGATTTTTGCCTTGCTAGCAGAGTAACTAATTTAAATAATGGGAGGTGCTCTGAGTTTTTTGCAACAGAAATACAGCACAAATCCAATCAATACTCTTCAATTATTTTTGCTGCCAACTTCTAAATACATCCAGGGTTTAACACTTTGTCTGAATAAAGTTAACAATTTAGCATGCATTTAGCAGTCAAGGGAAAGAAATATTGTTGGCAGTTAAACCAAACTCTATTGGTATGTCTACACGATCCGCCAGATCGTCAGGCAGCAATCGATCCAGCAGGGATCAATTTATTGTGTCTAGTCTAGAAGCAATAAATCAGTCCCCGAGTGCTGTCCCGTCGATTCCTGTACTCCACTGTGGCGAGAGGTGCAGGCAGAGTCGACAGGGAAGCAGCAGCAGTTGACTCACCACGGTGAAGACACCACGGTAAGTAGATCTAAGTATGTCGACTTCAGCTACGTTATTCACATAGCTGAAGTTGCATAACTTAGATTGACTGCCCTCCCAAGCCCCCCGTAGAGACCAGGGTTAAGTTACATTCTTCGTCACTTTCTCATGTAAACAATCATCTTCTGAAGATCTTGGCTAAATGTCAATAAATCAGCCCTGGTCTGACTAACTAGAGATATGTTAAGGAAAAAAATTGGCTTGTAGGCCAGAAATCGGTTTAGTTAATGGAATCTCCCACTTTGGCCTATTCTAATTTTGTGTTCTTATAACAACCCCTGCTCACCCCTAGAAAAGCTTTAAAAGACCATGTGTAGATTGGGGAGAGAAACTGATCCGGCTCACATAAGAAAATCATCACAACACTCCCAGGTAAAAAGTAGTAGCTTAATGTTGCAATTTAACTTTATTTCCCAGGACATCTGCAGGCTGTTACTTACCTTGGGCTGAATAGCCTCCTTCTGACTCACCAGCTGAGACCTCAGGATGAGGACTTCTTCCTTGCGTACCTCCAGTTCCTCACTTACTGAGGTCAGCTGATCCAGGAGGACTCTGTAGGCAGGGGCACCAGGAGCAGTCACCTCTGGAGAGCTCTTCTCCAAAAGGGCCTTCCGCAGCTCATTCAGCTCATTCTTCAGCTTCTTGTTCTCAGATTCAAGTTCTTGACGCTGCAAAGAAAAAGGACATCCCCATCACTTAGCAGAACCCCTTCTACTCCTCCACAACAGTTACATAGAATTACGAACCACAGGACAGAAGTGTTAAAACTATGGGGAAATCTCTCCCGTTTTCCTCATCTCTTAGCCATAGGGAACAGTGCCTAGAAGGATTTCACTAACTGGTCTACCCTTTGTCTGAAGAACAAAAAAATACCCACGCGCTGGCCCCTATAAAGGCTCAACTGAAAAATGTCCATTAATCTCTTCCTCCTCTACTCTTCCCTTGACACACAATTTTTAAAGAATTTCTATTAGACCCAAGCCAGCTTGTGCCTAGCAGGGGTATTAAGATTCTGCATTGTGCAGAAGATGCTAGCAGCATGTGACTCTCTCAAACAAACTATGGTACTGGGACATGATCACCTGTTGGGTATGATCCATAGTATGCAACAATATCAGCAAAGCCATAGGCTAGGTTCATTGGTGTATTTATTATACAAAGCAGTTTAACCAGCTGCAGGGAAGTCCTGTGTGTAAGGAGCAATTCCAGTAGCGTAGTCCCCTGCCATGCCTTCCTACAGCTCACAGTGAACAATTATGCAATAAAATGTCTATTGAGGGGGTTCTTCCTGATTCTTTCTCCAATTGACTTACATCCTGAAGCAGGAAAGATAGTACTTACTATCCTAGCTAGTGTAACTGGTGATAACATTCTTACTAATCCTTTAAATACCAGAAGCCTCCTATCCAGAATTACCTTGAGTGACTCATATTCTAGCTCTGCGCCTCTCACAGGGGGCCCTTCCACCTCCTCCTAGGAAAGAACACAGACAAAAGTAAAAATAAATTCCATCCTTCATCTGTTACTAACAGGAGTCAAGGCAGAAAAACAAAAATGTGCATTTTGCAGTCATGATGGGAGTTAAAGCTATCCTTCCTGGGAAACTGAATACAGTGTATTTAGCCCTATACCTCTGAGTATTTTGTGTGGTATGTTTACATTGCCTTGTTTCATTTACTTATTGTGCTTATCAAAGATAAATAGAATCAGGGGCAAATTGGTAAAGTTATTTGAATAGGGACAGAAGATCTACTCTAAATACTAAATGCAAAGAGGCTCAAGAAATCCATCAACAGAAGGGAAATGAGAAACAGTTGCCAAAATAGGACTCATATTTCTCAAAGTATTTCAAGAATATAAATCAGAGGCAAGCCTAAAAAAACCCCCCAGATCTGAACAATCATAATCTTCGGATCTGGATTCAGATCCAAACTCTTTGGCTTGATTCTTCCTGTAAGGTAAATACTGAAGAGAACGAGGAATTGTTTAAGTAGAGTGTTAAGTGTCAGAACGCTTAATATAAGTGTCACAATTTTCAAAGGCATGGATTACTCTCAGCTCCCATCGAGTTTAATAGTGGGTTCCTTAATAATAAACCAAATAAACTTTGAAATAAACCAAAATCAGCCCAGAAAAAAACTTGAAAGCTTGTCTCTCTCACCAAAAGTAGTTGGTGCAATAAAAGATATTACCTCACCCTTGTCTTTCAAAGATCCGCCCACTTATTTTAAATGCCACAACGTGGATTTAGGAGACTGAATTTAGGTACTCAGGCGTGTAACTTTTGGTCAAACAAAGTAAGTACTAATGGAACAGATGATTTTATAGAAACCATTCAGCAGGTCAGATTGTCTATATGTTAGTAAGGTGGGAACAACACAAGGTCCTCATGTGACTGGCTAGATGCACTCTACCCTGGTCTTTGTGCGGAGAGCCTGTTCCTCCTTTCTGTCCAGTTCATCCTGCAAGGATTGCTTTTCCTGCTCCAGCTCTGTAACCCGTTTCTGCAGCTTGAGGAACAGAGACATGTCCAACGGTTCCTTTTTCTCACTTGGCTCCTGTTTGAGGAAGAACACAGCGGAATCAAGAAGGGTCACCATTCCATGTCAGGCGCAAAGGGTATTGTGAGAAGAGAGAAGAGAAAGACTGGAGAAACAGGATGATTAGGGGCATATACATGTTACTTGATTCTGAGAGCTGCATATTGGCATCCATAATGTATCACTAACCTTCAAAAGGTTATTTTAAAAAGAACTGACTAGTATAAAAGGTATCTAGCCTAGAGCTTTAAAGGCAGAAAGAACTAGATACTAACTCTAAGGCATAAAGTCTAATTAATCATACCTCTTTTTCTTACTTGTTTGGAGGGGAGACAGGAGAAAAGAAATAAGTTTGTGGTTAGATTCACTATGAAACAAACTAACTACAGGCAAGCATTTCCTAATTTTTAAACTATTATTGTTAGGTTCTTTAGTTAAAAGCAATATATTGCATAATTTCTTTATTTGGACCCACCATTAAGCAACCCAATAAACTGGGGTGTGAAATATAAAAATGACCAGAAGGAAGTGATTTGGGTACATTCAGAAGTTTCCTGCCCTTTTTCTTGTACTACTGTAGCTGCACTGTACACACTTGGATTAATCAACTAGCCTTCTTTTGGTATCTTGGTGTAAAGGCCATCATGTGTAATTCAAAGCTGTAATGGAACTTGTTGGAGGCAAATATTTTATAGCTTATCATGTTTCAATGAAGACTAAGCAGTTACTGTGGAGTGTGCCCTAATTCTTTAAAGCCTAGAAAGGATTAGAAAAGATACAACTATGCACTTACAAAGCAAGCAAAGAATTTATAACATTTTAGTATATAATGGTCAAAAACTACAAAAACCTCCAGATACAAATTCCATAGAAGTTGAGGGTGTTTAAAAGTGGGGTTCTGGCTTGAAATTATCTCTACTTTTTTGGATACTGTTTACTATTGTCAGCCTTTATGTTTAACCAGGCCTTCATTTTTAATAGGTTAAATTAATGAAGATTTAATCTCTCTATCTGCTGAAGCATGCACACAGTCATGTGTGGATTACTTTATTCATTAACATTCAAAAGAACAAAATTGCTGTGACACATGATTTTGGAAAAAATAAAAAAGCAGTTAAATAAGGCTGCAGCCAATGTGAGAAAAAACATTTGGATCTCATGAGAAATGCTATTACATGACACTACACAGGAGTTTCCGTCTATCCATAAAGATGAGGTACCACTAGGCCAGTGTCCTGCTAAGGAAATTATCCCATGAAACAATGGGGTGTAAATTAGCTGTTACCACTCAAGAAAGAGATCCTGGAGTCATTGTGGATAGTTCTCTGAAAACATCCCCTCAATGTGCAGCAACAGTAAAAAAAAGTGAACAAAAACCTTAGGAACCTTTAGGAAAGGAATAGATAGCAAAACAGAAAATATCATGCCACTATATAAATCCATGGTACGTCCACAGCTTGAATACTGCATGCAGTTCTGGGCACCCATATCCATATCTCCAAAAAGAAATATTAAAATTGGAAAAAGTGCAGAAACGGGCAACAAATGATTAGGGGTCTGGAGCAGCTTCCATATGAGGAGAGATTAAAAAGATTGGGGATCTTCAGCTTAAAAAAAAGATGACTAAGGGGGGGTATATGAGAGAGGCCTATAAAATCATGAATTGTGTGGAGAAAGTGAATAAGCAAGTGTTATTTACCCCTTCACAGAACACAAGAACCAGGGGTCACCCAATGAAATAAATAGGTAGCAGGTTTAAAACAAACAAAAGGAAGTACTTCTTCACACAAGGCACAGTTAACTTGTGGAACTCATTACCAGAGGATATTGTGAAGGCCAAAAGTATAACTGGGTTCAAAAAAAGAATTAGATAAGTTCATGGAGGATAGGTCCATCAATAGCTATTAGCCAATATGGTCTGGGATGCAACCCCATTCTCTGGGTGGCCCTAAACCTCCAACTGCCAGAAGACAGGACTAGATGACAGGGGATGGATCACTCAATAACTGCCCTGTT
This sequence comes from Dermochelys coriacea, assembly GCF_009764565.3. Classification (NCBI taxonomy): domain Eukaryota; kingdom Metazoa; phylum Chordata; order Testudines; family Dermochelyidae; genus Dermochelys; species Dermochelys coriacea. The sequence goes on along the minus strand of NC_050077.1, from coordinate 62,826,506 downwards.
CTGTTCACTCGTTTTGAAGCATCCTACATTGGCCACTGTCAGAAGACTAGATGGACCACTGGTCTAACCCAGTATGGCCATTCTTATGAAAAATGGAAGTAGAAATACATGATATCTAGAGGATCTGCATAAGCTATAACTTGATTTCAACAGTTTGTCTAAGGAGGAATTGCAGGAACAATAATGGCAATCAGTAAAACTCAACTATGGAGACACCTGCCAGAGCTGAACTCTGTCCCTCTAAATCACCATTATTCAGTAGGTGAGGAAGGAGTGACATGCTGTATAACCACCCACAATCAAGAGTGAAATCAGAAGTCTAAAAGAAAAGTGTCCCCAGCTTGAGTAGAAAACGCTGTCCATCTCTTGACTGGCATAGTACATGCCAGCTCAGGAATCTGATGGCTCTTTGGCATGTTTGTAGTCATATCAAAAGAAGTTTCTGTGTATGGGCTTTTTTTCAAATCTTGAGATATGTTAAGAAAGACTTGTAGATACACGTGAATTTACACCATAATTAGTACTATCTGCTTATAGCAGTAGAAAAGCTGACTAATAATTCTGGAAAAATTCCAAATAATCCAGGATTCAAATGAATGCATACTTAAGGTTACAGTAATGAGGCACCTTTCAAGTTTTCTTCCTCTGTATCGCATAGAAAAAAAAATTCAACATGATGTTCTCCTCACAGAGTGAAATTCACCCCAGTGAAAAAGGCCCATATATACAGCCTTTTAATGTGGGCATTAAGTGATGCATAGAACTTTGAGTGGCCAGTCTCCATTGAAGTGAATTTCACTAATAAAGTGCATGAGAATTGCACGGCATTTTGTGATACTGGTGCAACAGTTTTGTAAGTCTGAGTAGTAATCAGCTATGAAATTTGTAGCTACCTTCCTATTTCGGCACAGCTATTGAGAGAATAATTAGCTACTTGTACCTCTCTGAACTTTTAAATATATAGTATAGAAGTTGCTTTTTAGTCAGCCCCAAGCTGTTTTTGAGTGCCCACTTTTGAGCAAGCAACTGACTGTGCCTTCAAAAGTTGCCGGGCGACTGTGTCACGTGTAAATCAGGCAGCTGTATGACCAACTACCCTATATTCCTTTATTGTAATTTAAAGAAAATTAAAAATATATTTTTACTTAAATCTTTTTATGTAGGATTACTGAGATACAACTATATACTGAGCCATTCATAAAGAAAATGGGATATGGTGGACTAAAGCATTAGATTCTTGATACTAAGATTTGCCAGTCACAAAGAAAAGATAGGCATAGATTTGCTAGTGATTAGTGAAAAGTACTGGAGTTTCTCTAACATTACCTCCATTCTCAGTGGTAAATCTTCTGTCTCTGTAATCTCAGAGCTAAACGTATATTCAGATTCATTGCTACTATGTGTGGAATCCGTTCTTTTGTGCCCAGGCTTGGGGATGCTCTGAAGAGCAAATAAAATAAGTCAGTACCAGCATTATAGTCACTTGCCCATAACCCAGTGGCTTAGCTTCTAATGCTCTGAGTTACTCCACAGCAAACATAACTTTGGGGAAAGATTTGAGATACTGGTTCCTCTATGCCATCTGGGCCCCGAAAAGAAGTTTAAAAATGGGTAAAACAGGGGATTTCAACCTTTTTCTTTCTGAGCTTCCCGCCCACCCCCCAATATACTATAAAAACTCCAGGGCCAAGGGGGGGGCCCTCAGGGCTCCTGGATTTCAACCTTTTTCTTTCTGAGCTTCCTGCCCACCCCCCAATATACTACAAAAACTTCAGGACCCAGTTGGGGGGGGGGGAGGCTCAGGGCTCCTGGATTCAGCCACTGGGTGTGTGTGTGTGTGGGGGGGGGGGCTCAGGGATTCAGCTGCAGTGGGGACTTGGGGCTCTGGACTTCAGCCACTGGGCAGGTTTGGGGGGGTGTGCTGAGCTCCAGGTGGGGGTGCTCCAGGCTTTTGCCCCGCGGGGCACCAGGGCTCTGGGCGGGGGAGGGAGGGAGCTGAGGGCTTCAGCCCTGTGCGAGAGAACCGCAGCTCAGGGCTTTAGATCCAGGGGGAGCACCAGGGCTCGGGGCTCCCCACGGTTCCACTCCCAGTTTCAGCCCATGGGGGTCGCCGAGGCTCTAGCTCTCGGGGAAGCGCTGGAGCTCAGGGCTTCCCATGGCTTAGTGCCCGGTTCCAGCCCCACGCTTCAGCCTCGGGGTCCTGAGGCCCCTTGAAACCAAGTCACAGCCTTTCAGGGGCCACAGACCCCTACTTCAGAACTGCTGGGTTAGACAACATGAAGTGTTTTGGTGGAGCAAAAGCCATCATATTTAAGAGCTAATGTTTAAGGAGCAAATTCTGCTCTGGCGCACAGGCAAATAATTCCCATGCACAGATCTGTGAACAAAATCTGACCCTACATTATTTCACCAAAATTTGCTAAAATACTGTCCACAAACAGGACACAGTTTTGCTATCTTTGAAATCACTTACCACCATCAGATTCACCTCATCCCTGAGATCGTCATAGCGCTCCTCTAAGCGACTGAACTCATTCAGAAGATTCTGATATCTTAACCTTTCATCATTCAGATCTAGCTCCAGCTGTTTCGTTTCCTCAACGAGCTTCTTCTCCATGGTCTCTGTCACCAAACAGATGATACCAAGGTGTGAACAAGATGAATCTTGGGAACCTATTTAATCTGTGATGTCCATATTCCACAGGTACAGTATAAAGCAAGACACTATGCACAAGTATGCAAAGAACACAGATACTGTACAAACTATGCTGTTTAAAAACAAAACAAACCTGTAATATTTATGCCATTGCAGGAGAGTGCTGCATCAAAGACAAAAAGGACTAGGGTTCACTTCCGTAAAGTCTTCTCCATTGTCTGTCACCTAACAATTTGGGGTGGCAGCAGTAAAATTGTTTATCCTAGTCTGCTTTTGTACTTATTAGTCTAGTATCTGCAGATGGCATCTCCATTTGTATATATCTTCAATGTAAAACAAGGGTAGTCTTGGCTCTTCCGCATCTTTCTCCGGTTATGATTAGGTGCTCATCACAAAGTCACTTACTAAGATGCAACAATACATCTGTTATTTGTTTGAGTGCTATTAGAAAAATAAGCGTTGGTCTGTGTGTGGTTTTCTCTGATGCTCTGGATAATGCAGGGACCAAAGTGAACTGTGCAATCTGGTGCTGGACAAGAGTTTAGAAAGCAACAGACAACCCAACAAAGATGGTGATGTGTGTCTCTTTGTTTGACTGCAATAGTTTTCTCCAAATAGAAATGAATTTTTTTTTCAGAGACAAGGTTCAGAAGCAATCATCAAAAATCATAAGCCCTGTGCCAGCTCTGTACAGACACAGAGCCCAGTTTACAGAGCCCAGCTGCCTCAACTTGAGTGTGCATATACCACATTTATGCATTTAAAAAGAATTTAAGTGTATAATTACTCACTTTGTATGTCAAATATCAGGCTGCACATCCAAGTATGGAATTTGCATTCACAATTTAGTAGACCACTTTTGATCATTTGACCCCAATGGGTTAATTATATTTATTAACAGTCAGAACTAGTTTACTTTTTTTAAAGAATATAGATTTGGGCATTCTTAACACTCAAACTATCAACAGTTGTATAGTACATGTGGTCCTATATTACAGTTGTAAATTACATTCTAAAGGGAAATGTAGTTAATAAACCACAGCAGATTAACCAGATCTGAGTGCCAATGCCTGGATAGAGAGAGTTGCTTTTCAAAGGAAGAAACAAACCAAAAAAGAAAGTGAAGTGAATGGAACTGACCCGTCATCTCCTTGGCCTGATCCTGGATGCGACGATTCAGCTCCTCCTTTTCCTTTTTCAGTAATGTGTTTTGCTCTTTTAGTTCTGATAACAACTGTAAAAACAACAAAATGTTTGGCTCAGGATAAGGATTGCAGTCACAGGAATGTGTTTAATCTGTGCACCTAAAGCTCTGAAGGATCCGATTCCGCTGCATCCTTGTAGTAAGAGATCAAAAATTCGATGTTTTTAACTGTCTTTCAGAAAATAAGATCAGTGAGTTAAAGTTCCACCTTCACTTCTTAATTCACATCCCAATCGCACCCTCTCCTGCATGCATCACACACTGAATTTCTGATCAGATGAGGCCAATGAACACAAGAGCCCAGAGTGTTTAACCTGGGACGCCATTTAAATTGTATTGCATCAAAAGACACATAGATTAGAAATAAATTCAATGATTCTGCCCTATGCCTCTTAAGATTTGATGGCGGTGTGATCCAAGAGCTTGTCTACAAACAAAAGTTGTACTGCTTTAACCATACCGGTATAGCTAAAGAGGTACATACCCTTTACCAGCATAAGGCACCTTTATACCAGCATATCTGTATTCACATTAGGAGTTGTGTTAATAATTGTATCGCTAGTAAATGCTTCCTCTAACATACATATTAATACCAGTACAAAAACTGTGTTTGCAGACCAGGCCTATAGACATTTACAAGACTGCTCTATGGAAACTCTTTCTTTAGCAAAGGACCCAAAAATTTGAACAAATTTAAGTGTAAAATTGTTTGTTTTATTTTATTGTTTTGAAGTAACATGTTTTCAGTTTTGATAGAGGCTGAGTGCCACACAAAGTTCCAAAAATGTATAGGTGGGGAAGTAACAGAATCATTGTTCTTGGGGGACACATTCAGCTTGAGGTCAGATCAATTCACTATGTTTCTAGTTTTGAAAAATGCTCCAATCAGCAAGCTTCCTGTACTACTCCATATGCTGTACTCACCCAAGAACAACAAAAGAAAAAGGATAATTTTAGTAACTGTGAATTTCTATGATCTCAGGAACAGCAAACCAATGGGGTTTTAGAGACAGGCTGTTTCTAAAACTTTGGTATTTTAGAAGTTCCCACCTGCTCTGTTTCCTGTTTGTATTTATCTGCCCATTCCTCAATCGTCTTCTTCTCAGATTGTGTTTGGTGCAGCTCCTTTCGAAGCTTGGTGATCTCCTCTTGGAGCACATGCACACGATTGGTGGCGTTCTTAGCCTCCTCCTCACTCATGCGAAATCTTTCCACGTCACTCCGCAGCTTCTCAGTCTCTGTGTTGTACGTGGTTTCCAGGCTAGTTAGTTTCTCCAGCAAGGATTTGTAGTCTTTATGCTTTACAAAACACAATGAAGACATATGTGCATTTAGAATAGCTTTGTTTTAATCAGAATGTTAGTGCTGGTGAAAGGTGCTATATTGACAGACTGAATCACTCTATTTATCCACAGAACACTTGATGCTTGGCCAGGAAGATAGCTGCATCCAAACCTTCATGTCCCAGGTTAAAATCAGACAAAGCCCATGCATGCCCAGCAATTTGTTTTCCATTCAACACCCTGAAAAAAGTGTATCGTGACAGGGGATAGATCACCAGATAATTACCTGTTATGTTCATTCCCTCTGGGCACCTGGCATTGGCCACTGTCAGATACTGGACAAGATGGACCTTTGGTCTGACCCAGTATGGCCATTCTTACGTATGGAAATGGTATGGAATGGTTCATTATCTACTGATTCACATCTAGACTGATCCACTCTCCCCTCTATGGAAAGGGATATTTCTCCTGACTAAAGAAGAAAACTGATTCTTTTTAAAGAAAAATTCTGCTCCCAATAATTACTGTATTTTTCCAACAATTGCCCATGCTTCAAATATTGAGGCAGATGATGAGAGACTTCTGACCGTTCACTCTTGGGGCATTTACCTGCTCATCAACTTTACGCTGCAGCTGCATGATCTTGTTCTCCATCCCAATATTGAGCTTCTTGTACCGTTCCACAGAGCGTGCCTCTATCTTCAGCTTCTTCAGCTCCCTCTTGGCCATCATACGCCTGTAGCAGCATTGCAGGTAGACAATTGCCTTCAAGCTCCTACAGTAGCGTACACGAGCCAGCCAGCCCCGCATGTGTTTCTGAATAATAATGGCCTTGTGCTCTCGAAGCATCTACGTTTAAAAACAAAACCATTAGATGAAAAAGCCACACACTGTATTTTACAAAATTAGCAACATTCTGCAAGGAGACATATATAGGTAACAACTAGAGACACATCCATTTGAAAAGAGAAACTGCAGGTGAAAGGCAGCAGGAGAGGACCAGGGAATCAGTATAAATAAATAAAATAAATTAACCTAAGGAGCAAGAGAAGAAGATGGGGAAAGAAATGAGAGAAAGCTAAAATGAAGGGAAAGAGATAGAAGGAAGGAACTGGGAACATTTGTATTGATGTGAGATCCCTGTTAATTACAAGAATATAGAACACCTATAGACAAAACAACAAATCCATCCCTAGAGTTCTAGGGTTGACTAGATCTTGCTCTTACTATACCCTTTTATTATAAGGCCATTTGAAGTCATTGGTACATGGACAGATAGGTAAATTCAGCAACTTATTGTTTCGTCTCACTACATATCTTCCAAATATATACACATATACAAGAACCTCCTCTGCATTTCAATAGTTGGTAGTAGCTTATGAAGTTGAATTCCAATTTCCATTCTTTCCCCCCGCCTTTTTTTTCTTTAGTTATTCCTAACTTGTAGAAACTTTTTTTTAATGCTTTCTCATGCTTCCTGTTTGGCTAAAGATCAAACAAAATTTATGCAGCTTTTTTGAAGTTCTGCAAACATTAAAGGAATGCTTTCCTCCCTATTTATTCCAATCAGAAATTTTGCACCCTCCTAATTCCAGAACAGCTGATAGTAGAAATTTCAAAACATGGCTTGACAGTCTTAATTAAAATATAAAAACAATTCAGGTTTAATGAAAAAATGGGTTAGAATTTAAATTATCTGTGTTTTAGCGACCAATCTTTCACATTCAAACAAATTTTCTATTTACTTTTGGACAGCTGAATTAAGGATGCTTTAGTGATTTCCAGGGTCTGGAGGTCCTAAATTCCAGAGGATGAGAGAGTTTCGCTCTAAAGAGTTAGAACAAAAGGGTTTAGCTTCTACAGGGTAATGTGTGTGTCATACATTATGGACCAAAGTGATCTGTAAGGAGAGCTTGTTGATTAGTCACAGGAAGACAACTACACAATCTATAATCCCAGGACTGCAAACAAAGCCTCTGTTTCTTCCTGCAGTCATCCCAGGATCATAGGCCTTAATAAAATTCCTCCTTCATATCAATGCATCTGTCCTACATTTATCATTTGTTCCATCTGTGATGGGAGGATTTTATAATAGGTAATTTCTAATTGCAATTACTAAGGAGAATAATTAACTATTATTGCAGAACCATTGTTAGATAGATAAGTTTGACTGGCCCCCCTTATGTTGACTTCAGAAGTAATTTGCCATATCTACTACAAGGGAATGTGACAGGGTTATAAAATGTTGTTGTACAATAGAAAAGGAAGTGTGTATAAGAGTCACTCAGCCAATTTCAGGAATCTAGAATGGTTGACTCATCTGTTCTGCATGTCCTGGGGACGGCTTTTAGCCTATATGTTGATGCGATGTACCTGTCAGTTTTATGAGGAAGCTCATTATTTTCTGAAGTTAATGTATATTTGAAAAACATCTGTCAGGCTATTAAGAGACTCAATGTTTTAATATTGTTATGTGTATTGGTCATATAAAACCTGGATTACAGTGCTCAGAATGCTAGCAGAAATAAAACAAATAATAATAATGCACACCACAAAATACAAGGATGTGTAACATGGCTGAGTGCAGGGGGAGAAATCTTACTTTTCTGGCATTTCTGGCTGTTCATCGTTCGTTGGCACAACATCACATCACATCAATGTTATGTTAGATTGATATACTGTATATGTGTGGGTGTATGTATGTGTGCACCTACACACAAGCATGTATGCATACTTGTAAATTTTTTTTTAGTACAAATCTAAAAATGTCCAGAAATTCATTCAATCCAATTTTTTTGATCAACAGAAAACAAACATTTCAAACACAAGCACTGGCAGGCTTTTATGCTTACATCTACTAACTTGAGAAGAAGTACAACTCTGTAGGACAATTTCTCAGTGAATGATGAGTTGACCTTTGAAAAACTCAATGCAAAACAATCTTTACAGGTAGAATTGCTGTGCAAAATGTTGTCTAGCTCACAAAATCCCAATGTATCAGTAATTCTGCTTCTAGCCCTATAACATTTAAAAGCAAAGCCTAATTTCTAAAATGAGGGCAGTTAATTTTTCTTTAAACATAGTCACTTAACATCATATCATCATAATTAGGACAGAACTCTATCAACCTCCCACCAAACTGAGATCAGCACAGGTAAATGAAAAAAGTGAAAAACAAAAAGAGAGCCAAGGCTTTAATCTTTTATTCTATCAGACAACAGCTCACTAATATCAAAATTAGCATCCTCAATCATCTTTTAGAGTTTGTCAGAATCACAGAAATTAGGGGTTAAGAAGAGCTACTAAATCATCTGGTCCATGTGTGCATGCAATATTCATTTGGACTCATAATGACTAGATGTCTGATCATTGTATCGTATTATTCATATTTTCAAGTACTTTATTTCAGGCCGTGCAGTGGCACTGAGGGTGTGCATTAAGGTCTGACAATTTGAACACAAACATTTTAGAGCGCCATGGAAACACTGCAGTCTGGGCTAACCCAGAGGTGCTTGGAAACAGCAATAATGAAACACTGGGTTTTCTTACCCTCTGGTATTTGTTCCTGGCTATGTAACCTCGTAAAAGTGACTGAAGAACAATAGTGGTAGCTCGCATGAGATGGTATCTTTTGCGAACCACATACATGCGCTGGAACTTCTGAAGTATGATGGCAGCCCTGGTTCTTCGCAAGAACTTGGCATAGCTGGCAAAGAAAAATGGTGGAAATGGAATTTACATCTATTATTTATAAGCCCTGAATAACATTTTCCCAGTCCTTTACCCTCTTTCTTAAGAGCTACGTTTTCTACATATTCTACTCTAGATTATTTTTAGTACTGTCAATGGTACAATGTTTGCTTACTACTATACAGCACAGCAGCACAGAAAAATTAAAAAATTAACCCTTAAAAGCCCCAGATAGAGTTTACTCATCCTCAGAAAATTGCACTGGGGAACTGACACGCTCTTCTCAGTTTCTCATCACCTTCCCTCATTCTTTAAGGCAGCTTCCATTAATCAACTTTCCCTAACTCATTCCCCAACAGAAACAGGTCCACCCTTAATTCTTATTCCTTCAGCAAGACCACTGAAAAGCATCCCGACTCAATTCCTTTCCTTTTCCCTCCCACCTCACTTCTGTATCTGCCTGCTTCCCTGCTCCAGCTAGTTTCCTCATCACCCACATCAGCCATTCTACTCCTAGCTGGCCTGTTTCCCCTTCGTTGCATCCTGGCCTGAGGGATAGGTTCTCCACCACTGGAAAGAGAGGCCACATTAGAAGGGCAGTGGAAAGTTAACAAGGTTTTGTGGCAGGAAAAGGGCAGGTCAGGATTCAGTCTAAGCAAGAGTCCTGCCTCACCCCACCTGCACACTGATTTCCTCACTCTATTTTTCCTCTATTTTAACAAATAGAGAACATGGACTGCTCCTAGGTGTTATCCAGCTGGGAAATAGCTTCTTCTTTCTGAAGGTCAAAACAAGCAGGTACTGCTCTTAGAGGAATGCATAGTCTAGTCTATTTTCTTCATTACACTAAAAAATTAATTCCTAGTGATCAGCACAAGGAGACAGGTCTCACAGTTAAATGACCTAGTTAGAGGAATGTGAACTGATGTAAGAGCAAGTGTCCCCAAGTGTGCTACTTACCATCGTGCTTGGTACCCTCTGACATATCTCTGAATGGTGATGGCTGCTTTCCTCATGCGCAGGTACTTCTTTCGCATCAGCCACCCTCGGATTGTCTTCTGGATGCGGATGCAGGCAACTCTCAGCTTATCTGCTCTTATTTTTTCCAGATAGGCTACTTGACCAGCCCGAAAAAATATTTTTGTCTTACCAAACTGGTACTTATCCTTGTCCTATTTTCAGATGAAATATATGATCAGCAACAAAATTAAACAATAGTGGATAAAAAAAGAAGACACAAAGGCTGAATTGAAAGCAGAGTCAGTGAAGAGGTAAAACTACCCATTTAGTATTTCAGTGAAATCTATACTTACATTAGGTAAGGAAGCAGGATTTTTTTTTACCCTATTATGTTCTGTGCATAAATTTGTAGAATTAGCAGGGTTAGGGAATTGGAATCTTAAGGAATAATATATATGTGAGGATTGGTTACAACTTTATTCTAACAGCAAATATTTTCTGAACCAGAAAAAAAAGTTGTTATTTTTTTTTAAATGTGTCTAAAATTGAAGACTGAGATTTCCTCTGCCAAATACAGCTTATATTTAAGGCACTTTGTTTTCGGTTTTTATTGAAAAATCCTTGCGTTTAACAAAAGCTATTCTTTTTTTTTTTTAAACTGATTTTTACCCAAACTTTGGACCACTCAGGCACATGAAAATACCAATTGTTAAGAAAATCAATACATTACATTTGTGAGATGTGTATGTTAATAATAAATTTGTCTAAGTGTAAATGTAAGACTGTTAAATAAGATAATATAGAAGGAGACACACTCACATGTATGCATGTGCATACATGTAGGTACAGTTAATGTACAGTTCATGAAATAAACCATAGCTTTAAAAAAACCACTGCTTTTAATTTTTAATACTCTCACTTTTTTCTGTCCTCCCATCCCCCAATATTAAACCCAGTATTTATCCAAAAAACTGGAAAGTGAAGTTTTACAACAATTTTCATCCACTTTGTAATAAACACCAATACACATCTAGGAAATTTTAAACAAAATATAAACCAAACATGAAGGACATTGTTAATATTCAGGCTACAAGGATCAGAATGGTTGGTATTTCTCATAAAACTGAGGAGAAACACTAGTGAAACTGATGAGACGAGGAAAAAAATCAGTAATTGAAATGAAAATTAAAATAACTATTTTTAAATTGATATCTGACCTTCCTCAACAGTCAGTCTTAAGCTATATTACAGAGTACAAATGTTTTAGAAAGGATTTGAAAAAATGACTTGATATCTATTAGCCCAAGAACCAAGCCTACTAGCCCAGGGGAAATATCTGTGCCCCAACCCTCATGTACAATTGTATGGAATAAAACTAACAAGGCATAATGGACAGAGCAAGTCGAGATGATTGCAGAACACTTGGGGGGCGAAGAAGGAAGGTTTGGGAGGGGCTGTGGTGGAAAAACAAGATGAAATCGTTTGTGTGTACTTTGACTTGACAGGTAAAGCAATAACCTCAACTATTTAATAGGTACTATTGATTATTATTTGATGTCGGTATGCAAGCACTGGCAGACAAGCTGAAAGCTCCAGCTGCTCCTATTGCTTTGAATGCTTTTAGTAACACACAAGAAAAGGAATCTACTCACATGACAGGGAGAACATATGCACACAAGTGCATTTAAATGGAATCTTGAAAAAATAAACTGCATTCTATGCTTGTTGGTATAATACAATTGACTGATACTTACGCTGCCCCTCAGCAAGCTAGGTGGCTTTCTGATTTTAATTTCCATGGCAAGTCATCTGTGTGCTTTTACTTTTCCTCACCTATACCTTGCATTGAGTCATGATTAATCACCTTCTGGTTGAGAAATAAATGGGATCCTGTTTTGGAGCCTGTCTGTGCTATGCATTAACCCTTTGTATACTGGCTAATCCCCAGGAACCCCAGTAATTTCTTGTGTAACTCTAATGATTTTTTGTTTGTTTTATACCCAGATGATTTAAGTAATAGCTAATTCTTAAAGTTAAGGGGAGCCAGCAGCTGGTGCTGTACTGGAAGATGGGGAGCTGTTCACTCTTGGAAGCAGGACAATACTCTTAGTCCTGCCTTTCCTGTGCTGGAAAATCTCCTTCTCCTGCTGTTTATTTTCACCACTGCTCCCCTAGGCTGGAAACTGGCTACATGCATGAGAGCTGTCAGGGAGCTTGCACAGAGCATCTCTGTGTAGGAGAGCAAGGGCACGGAGACAGCTGAGAGGTGGTACGGCAGTGGCAGGATCTCACTGTGCTAAGTGGAATTAAGGAATCATAGGAGTGGAAGGGAATTTGAGAGGTCATCTAGTCCAGCCCCATGCCCTCAGGGCAGGACTAAGTATTATCTAGACCATCCCTGACAGGTGTTTGTCTAAGCTTCTCTTAAAAATCTCCAATTATGGAGATTCCCTAGAAATTTATTCCAGTGCTTAACTAACCTGGCAGTTAGGCAGTTTTTCCTAATGTCCAACCTAAACCACCCTTGCTGCAATTTAAGCCCATTGCTTGTCCTATCCTCAGAGGTTAAGGAGAACGATTTTTCTCCCTCCTCCTTGTAACAACCTTTTATGTACTTGAAAACTGTTAAGGAGATGGACGGGTTTTTGTTTGGACCAGGAAAGAGAGACTCCTGCATGAATCCTCAGGATGATTATACCCTCAAGATTAATACAACTTGCTGTTAAATTAAGTGAGGCAGTCCCTCCATCCACCAAGGCTTAAAATTGTTGTCTTCCCAGTCTCTGCTAGACCAGAGAACCAAATCCCCACTACACACACAGCAACACTGGAGTGACTTACACTCACTGAAGCAACATCCCGTTTTTGACACTAAAAAGAATGGTTGATCCTTAATAGCAGCCAAGGCCTGATGCTTCCAAAGCTTCAAAAAGAAAAGTGAGTGTCACCAAATCCAGCAAACAATATAACACTCAGAGAGACTATGATTTTCCTAAACTAGTGTTGGCTGCTGTTTGAAATCCCTATCAACTAATAATAACTTATGACTATTTTCAAATTTGTAGAGGGGGAGCAACACATTTTCAAAAACTATCTGTATAATTCAGGATTCTGATCAATATTTATATTAGGGCTTTCAAACGATTAAAAAAATTAATCACGACTAATCACACTGTTAAACAATAATAGAATACCATTTATTTAAATATTTTTGGATGTTTTCTACATTTTCAAAAATATTGATTTCAAGTATAACACAGAATACAAAGTCTACAATGCTCACTTTATATTTATTTTTGATTACAAGTATTGACATTGTAAAAAAACAGAAGAAATAATATTTTTCAATTCACCTAATACAAGTACTATAGTGCAATCTCTTTATCATGAAAGTTGAACTTACAAATGTAGAATTCTGTAAAAAAAACTGCATTCAAAAATAAAACAATGTAAAATTTTAGAGACTGCAAGTCCACTCAGTCCTACTTCTTGTTCAGCCAATCGCTCAGACAAACAAGTTTGTTTACATTTGCAGGAGATAATGCTACCCACTTCTTGTTTACAAGGTCATCTGAAAGTGAGAACAGGCATTCTCATGGCACTGTTGTAGCTGGCGTCGCAAGATATTTATGTGCCAGATACACTAAAGATTCATATGTCCCTTCATGCTTCAACCACCATTCCAGGGGACATGTGTCCATGCTGATGACGGGTTCTGCTCGATAACAGTCCAAAGCAGTGTGGACTGACGCATGTTCATTTTCATTATCTGAGTCACATGCCACCACCAGAAAGCTGATTTTCTTTTTTGGTGGTTCGGGTTCTGTAGTTTCCGCATCAGAGTATTGCTCTTTTAAGAATTCTGAATGCATGCTCCACACCTTGTCCATCTCAGATTTTGGAAGGCACTTCAGATTCTTAAACCTTGGGTCAAGTTCTGTAGCTATCTTTAGAAATCTCACATTGGTACCTTCTTTGCGTTTTGCGAAATCTGCAGTGATAATGTTCTTAAAATGAACAAAGTGTGCTGGCTCATCATCCAGACTGCTATAACATGAAATATATGGCAGAATGCAGGTAAAACAGAGCAGGGGACATACAATTATCCCCCAAGGAGTTCAGTCACAAATGTAATTAACAAATTTTTTTTTTAAATGAGCATCATTAGCATGGAAGCATGTCCTCTGGAATGGTGGCTGAAGCATGAAGAGGTGTATGAATGTTTACCATATCTGGCATGTAAACACCTTGCAATGCCAGCTACAAAAGTGCCATGCAAATGCCTGTTCTCACTTTCCGGTGACATTGCAAATAAGAAGAGGCAGCATTATCTCCTGTAAATGTAAACAAACTTGTTTGTCTTAGCGATTGGCTGAACAAGAAGTAGCACTAAGTGGACTTGTAGGCTCTGAAGTTTTACATTGTTTTGCTTTTGAGTGTAGTTATTTAACTCCCTCCAAAAAATCTATATTTGTATTGTTTTGTTTAATGGGTGCAGTTATGTATCAAACAAACAGAATCTACATTTGTAAGTTGCACTTTCACAGCAAAGAGATTGCACTACAGTACTTGTATGAGGTGAACTGAAAAATACTATTTCTTTTGTTTATCATTTTTACAGTGCAAATATTTGTAATCAAAATAATATACACATTGATTTCAATTATAACACAGAATACAATATATATGAAAATGTAGAAAAACATCCAAAATATGTAATAAATTTCAATTGGTATTCTATTGTTTAACAGTGCAATTAAAATCATGATTAATTTTTTTGAGTTAATCGCGTGCATTAACTATGATTAATTGATAGCCCTAATTTATAGGTTTTAAAAGCTACAATTCTACTACCAGAATCAGCTTCTCCAACAAATTTTTGCATGTCTGTTTTCTGTCACAAAGGACATCTTTTTGCTTCATCAGGACACGGTAGCGGCTGAAGAACTCTTGATACGTCCACCTGTACCAAGAAACAGAAAGGGTATTAGCCACACAATGGAAAACTCTCACAATGAAAATGCCTCTTCTGAAAATCTGAGAAACGGCAAACCTACCTTGAGGGGAAGCCAGCTGCACTGATCCGGATAGTTTCCAGAACACCACAAGCTCTGAGCTGCTGAACTGCCCGCTTTTCATCAAACCTATATATATAAAAAAAAAAAATCTGTCAAATGGCAGACTTTCTAAGTGAAGCTCTAGCCAAGTTTTGTATGAGAACCCAAGTTCAGAAATGGTGACAACATAAGAAATGCAAACTAGTAGATTTCAGTCAAAGAAGTTGTCATGAGTACTGATTCTTCAGTACTGATTCAGTACCAAACATCTGCTATTATTATGTGTATCCCACTGCTTTCAGGATACACTATTCTGCTGTCGAGTGATGTATACTATGTTCTCAGAGACCATTTATGAACCAACGTACGTGAATGGAAACTTGAAATCATTGGGCTTAATGCAACGCACGTAGTGTGGAGTTGTAGCATTAAGGGTTTCCATCAGCAGATGAAGAGAGTTCCGAAACTGTAAAAAAGAAAAAGAAAAAAAAAGAACAAAAAGTAAATCAGAATATGATGAAACTCAGTCTTGTTTGAAATGACCTCAAAGGGGAACTTTTTTTATTAGATAAAAGAGGTTGTCTTGAAAAATCCAGCATAAAGACAAATTTCAATAGAGCAGTTTGGTTATGTGCTGCCCCAGTGTATGCATCCAAACTATAAATTCTGGTGGTTCTTGGAAGCAATTCATATACACTGCAACACTCTTGTGCAATCAACAGTAATCATATCGCCATAAGATACACAAATGCTTGAGTTGAAGTGCAACCACACAAGCTGCAGGAGCTGGAAGACAGCTATTTTGAATATCGAACTACATTCTATTTTGTGGGCAATGACATATCCAAATGTGAGGTTAAATATTAACAACGGAAATACATTCTGTATTGAACCTTTACCTGGGCAGCATAAATTCTAGCACCCAAATCTGCATGTTGTGTCTGAAATCAGCAACAATCTGAACAGACATGTTAAAATATCACAAAAGACACTTTTTCCCAGCTGGTTTAAAATCAGTCCAGATGAAAGACATGTAAAACAGATTTCTACCAGAGGAAAGATCTGTAGAAACTGATAGGTGGTTGGTGACTGTTCACTTTTTTGGAGGTTTGCCAGCCTGTTTCAACTTTTTCAGTCCTAGGGTCTTATTGGATCCATCACTAGTCCTGGATTCCCAAGAAACACAGTGGCTTTGAATCATCTCTGACTGGCTCAGGGGCTGCCGCCCTGCCTTTCTAATAAGGACCTTGTCACAGTTTCCCATGCTTATATAGGCACCATACACCAGTATCTAGATTATCACTTGGTGTGGTACACCTGAAAAGCTGGACCTACAGGAACAGGCTTTACCTGGAACTATCCCTGAAGGCCACTCAGATTTTCAGCCAATGCAGAATGTGGTTATTCACTAGTACAGTGGTGGAGGTTGACAAGCATATAAACCTGGGTTCCAAACAATGAACAGGGCTCCTGTTTGTTCCTGTGTGCAATTCGAGGTGCTGTCAATCATCTATAAAACACTAACTGAGGACCGACAGTGCCAACAAATCACTTTTTGTCCTGTGCTCTACTCCTGGCAGTTATTAGATCCCCAGTAGGTTAGTGGCCAGACTTTCTCAGGGCAGGGTCCCACTCTGAAACAGAGTTTGCCAAAGCCTAAATTTGGCAAGTTTTAAGTCATAGTGCAAGACATCTGTTTAATCCGGCTTTGTAATTGTCAATAAGTGGAAAGTGATGGGGCAGGAGATTTGCTTTATGGTCATGCTGATTGGCATATTTATTTTTTAATTTTGATATATACATCTAGATATTTTAGGGTAAGGACTTTATACTTTCGGGGCAGATTTTTAGAGGTGCTGAACACCCACTGTCTTCAAGTGAAGTTGGTGGGAGCTCAGAACCCTTGGAAAATCAGGGTAACCAGGGATCAGATTTTCACAGGAGCTGAGCATCCAACATGCTAAGCTCTTTTAAAAACATGGTCACTTAGTTTGGGCGTTGAGTTCTTTTGAAAAAACTCGCCCTAACTGTGTGTTTTATCTGGCCCTAACACTGTACACAGTCCAAATTGTAAGCTATAAGCAATCCTAAAGGTTACTATCAGAGTTAGATGAGCAAGTCCTCTTTAAGAGCAGCCATCCTATATTGCTGTGTACAATAAACTGTTGCTTTCTTACATGGCCATGCAAGGCTGGGAGAGAAGGTCTTCATGAAAGTATCATACGTGAACATGAGGTACTCCACCCACAAAAAAATTAAAGCAATATACATGCTCAAACATGGCCTACTTCTCTTACATGTATTGCATAGTTTTTGCTGAAGATTTCTATCAATATTCTAGCAATCCTGGTATCCGATCCTTAATCAAAGTCCTACTGCCCATTTGTTGGCAATGCCTGATGGAAGCTAAAGATTCCACAACACTTAAAAAGAAAAAGGTAGTGGGATGAGCCGAACCTATTGCTGAGAGCCATGATGGTGGCCTTTCCGTCTGAACCAACACTCCTGAGCAGTGACCACAAAAACCGCTGCACAGTATGAGACCAATAAGACACTAGAAGGGGAGGGGAAAAGATTATTCTAATGGAAATAGTCACTGGTTCAACTCACCTGATGTCCCACAGTTTTCTTATGTTCCTTGCTTGCTTGGCCTGGTCTGGCCTTGGCGGGTTTTACAGCAGTGCGAGACAGAAGCATGCGGCCTGAAGAGGTTGCTGAGGTGGGACTAAGGGCCTTCTCTTCATCCTGAAACAACTCTGACAGCATCTTAAACTGGTGGAGAAGTAGGAAAAACAAGTTACCTCTCAGAATCAGGAGGTGAGTATTCTAGAAGGGAAGAAGTACTGTCTAAGGGTCATGCAGGGGTCTGAGAATGAGGATGCCGGGTTCTTTTTCCTAGCTTTGAGTGGCTGTGTGACCGTGACACAATGAACAAACCATTTAATCTAGAAATGGGTATAATTGTACTAGTCTGCCTCAGATAGGTTTTAGACTTAACTGATAATTTATAGTGCTGCTTAAGATCCTCCGATGGAAATAGCAGAGTACTGATGCTGAAGTACAAAGAATGAATGGTATTATCTTCTATAAGAATCTAAGATGGTTAGAATCCTAGCTCATTATCTGTAAGCAGTTTTCTTTTCTTTTGGTGGGGGAGGGGGGAGATGGGACAGAGTAAGCAAGAGCAACATGAGGTGTGCAAGCCTGTGCTGATTTAATGATAAAATTGTTTGTATTTGTGGATGTCTTGGCATCAAATTCTGGCATGACTTGAGTCTTGTGCATAGAGCCAGCAATAGCTTCACAGCTCAGCCAGTCTGTGACACTGTCACAGGTTAGCAATCCCTTTAAGGATAATTGGGCTCTGGCACATCAGCCATCCCCCCCCCTTGCTTCCCCCAGCTGGTCCTGATTAGCTGGGTGATTTCATTAAAAGGGCTGAGAACTCAGTTTGAGTGTGGAACCACAGACAGTAGATAGGCTTCCATGGAAGGCTCTGAGTGATGGCCTACAGGAGACTATGGTGACTCCAGGGAAGGAGCCTGGAAGTCAGGGCTCTATTCCAGAGACAGAGACTGAAAAGTAACCCAGAAGGGACTGGGGAATGAGCCCGGGACAGACTGAAAGGAGCCCAAGTGGGGAGAAAGTACTTTGTGTTTGAACTTGTTACCTTGAAGTGGGACTGGACTCAGAGTAACCCAGATGAAGGGGCTGAGCCATCAGAATCTCAGGGACAGACAAAACCTGGGTGAGGGGAAATGGAGGCAGGCAGCACCAGCAGTGCCACACTTGCCCAGCAGGCCTGCCCTGTGACACACTGCTACAGATGTTTTCTCAGTGTAGAAATGCTGCTGTATAGGACAGCTTGGATGCTAGAAGAGAACATCAAGAAAGCCTCCTCTGACATTCCAGTAGTGCGTCAGGCTCCTCTCTAGCTGAGAAAGGAGACTGAATGGCCCAAAAGGCTCCATAGAGTACTCCGGTCTAATAGCTTTAAAATACACCCATCAGCTAGAAAGAGGATGGATTTATCCGGCTGAAGATCCATTCTATCTGGCAATCAACAAGAATGGTGAAAGAACCTGCACAGTCTTTCCAAGCAACCTCTGGGACCCAGCTCTGGTCTCCTTCCCTCCCTCACAGCAACTGTAAATGACAATGACCACAAAATGTAACTCTGCTATAATAGCAACCTGAAACAATAGTAACTATACAGGTAACTACAGATAATGCTTCCAGGTAGATAATGTGTAGCACCTCAGAAACATTGCCAGAATAAGGAAACCTGAGCCCTTCTACCTATAAATGAATAATCTTTAAACTAGAATGTGTTCTCTTATTCCCAAGAAATAGGAACATTACATTTTTAGTAACATAAAACAATTAGCTAAGTATGGCTGACAAGGAACGATCACTAGTTGCCTTATCAAATTTGATGAGTGTGCACCATGATCAATGAAACAGTCCGTGCAACTGTACCAGAGTGATGCAATCTGCTAGCCCAACATTCATGCCATTTCTATAGCATCATGTGTTTTAAAAAGGACGCAGCTGCCCAGGGCAATATAAAGTTACAATATGGGGGCCAGAAGAAATCTGAAATTCTTGAACTAATAGAAAAAGATTAATATCAACTGCCTAGATATCTAAAAGACATATCCAAGCCATTTCATACAAACTGTGTGGGTCTATATCAGTTAAGTAAGGAAGCCAATTGTGATTTGAATTTTAATAAGCTTCATCCAGATGAGTAGGCTACTGGCATTAACACAAAAGAGTGCGTCCTTCCTTGGCTCTGCATTGCTGATGGGCAGTGTTTCTAAGGAAT
Source organism: Dermochelys coriacea (assembly GCF_009764565.3). Taxonomy (NCBI): domain Eukaryota; kingdom Metazoa; phylum Chordata; order Testudines; family Dermochelyidae; genus Dermochelys; species Dermochelys coriacea. The sequence continues at coordinate 62,806,828 of NC_050077.1, read as the reverse complement.
CAAATATATGAGGCTCATCATCCCCCTCAGGTGAAGGTCTAAGTGTAAAAATGTTCAACTTAATTTAAAAGTCACCATTTTCTAAGGCATCATCTGCTATTGTGTGTGGAAACGGGGGCAAAACATGGCAATTCTTTACCATTGGAACTGAAGGATCATACTAAAGATTGTACATATAAATAGGGCACTACTGAGGGAGTCTTCATTGTTTTTTCCTGGCTCAGCACCTCTCTCGGTTTCACAGGGCACTGGCAGTACTCAAAGAGAAACAAAAACCACAGATCAAAGGGCAGACAAGTCATGTGTAGGAAACAAGCAAGCATTTTTCATTTCACGTGAATTTTTCAGATGATCTCACAGACATGCTGCTAATACATGCCAGCAGCAAGCATGAAAACTGAGAACTCTCATATATTACATGCACTGGAATAAAACATGCTCGAATAAGTGCCATGGACTAATTTCTAGAGCAGGCTAACGTTTCAAGTTGTGCATTACGTAGCCCTTCTAGGGAAGCATGCTTGCTGTGCACTTTGAATAGACCAAACTTTCTCCGCAACATCATAAATCTCTAGAAGCTGTAATGATGCAGAAGTAAGCAATTATTAGAATTATAAGTAATACACTAGATTTTAGGTTTACCTTCTGTTGAATATGTATGGCGAACCCAGAAAACAACAGCAACAACAACAAAAAAAGTAGATTAAAATCAGGAATTAAACCAGAAAATCAAAAGCTACTGTGAAGAGTTACTAATAATTAAGGCTGCCTGAAAAACTTCCAAAGAAACATTTTTCTACTGGATAATGGGGTTTCCACCAAAAGCTAAAGTTTCTGTGGGGAAAAAACTGATTTTGGTGGAATTTCCATTGGGAAAATCAAAACATTTCATTTCAGGTGGGACTGGATCAAGCTGACATTAATTTCTGCATCTGCCTGAGCTGGCACCATGCTTTATGGGAGTTATAGGTCCAGATCCCTCATGCCCCCATTCTTCTCTGTGGATCATGCTCCCCAGCCAGACTAGATCCCCATGATGCCTGACAGTCTCTTTCTGTGGCTGATGCACTGTGGCTGGGCAGCAGTGCCAAGAGGGGAGAATAGGGGCATGACGGATCCACAACCACAACTCCCAGGAGGCACCACAGCAGCTCATGTGGTCACAGAGGTTAACATCGACCTGAAATGAAACATTGCTGAACAGAAAATGTTTGTAACTTCTCATTCCATAAAAAGTTTAGATATTTCAACTTGGTATGCCAATTCAGGATGTAAACAAATGACACAATACTGGAATTTCCCATGGGATAGCTATCAGCTGCATTAATGATTGTATGGGTATTATTCCAACCTGTCTGGAGCTCTACAGCTAGCAAATCCCCAATAGCTGCCATCAGGAAGTACATTTTGTACTTACATTTTCATTTCAGAAGAGAAATAGCTAGCATTCCTACCATTAAGAGAAAGTAGCTCTTCTCCAACAGTGAGCATGTCACACATTATACCTTGGTGTAATATTTTAAAGTTTTTAAATGGGATAGTCCCATGGAGTTTAAAAATAAAGAACACCTTCAAGGATCAGCCAATGTACATTTTCCCGCTTTACTGGGTTCTCATTTTGATTTGGCTTTTGGAACAGGTACATAGGGGCAACCTGGCTTTCTTGTATACACCTCTACCCCGATATAACACGGTCTGATATAACGCGAATCCGAATATAACGCAGTAAAGCAGCACTCTGGGGGGTGGGACTGTGCGCTCTGGTGGATCAGCGCATCAGCATGTCGGTCTCCCACACGCTGCTCTGAGCGGCGTGTTAGGGGTGCTGGTCTGGGACCGAGGGGTTGGATAATAGGGGGAGGGGAACAGGGTTGATTCAGACATGCAGGGGCAACGCGGCGGGGCTTGGCCAGGCTGCGGTGTCCCAGGGGGCAGCTCATGGCTGGAAGTTCATGCCCCAGCCCAGGTGCCTGCGGCCAGAGGGGGCAGGTCTGTGCTCCGGCCCTGGCTCCGCGCCTCCCGTGCCCCGGCCAGGGGGTGCTGCGCGCTCTGCCAAGCTGGGCAGTTTTGCCGCTGCCGCCGCTTCACTCAGCTCCTGCCTCCCTCCCACGCCCCGGCCGGGGGTGCTGCGCACTCCGCCGGGCTGGGCAGTTTTGCTGCTGCCACCACTTCGCTCGGCTCCTGTCTCCCTCCTGCGCCCCTACCTGAGACCCTCTACCCCTACTAACAAAAATGATTTAGTTCGCAAGTTTACAAACATTTTTATCTTAAAGGAATAAAAATATCTTTCCTAGTAAAATTTCAAAGCGCATTATGTCTTTGTACACTCTAATCCCACTACCCCGATATAACGCGGTTTCACCTATAACACGGTAAGTTTTTTTGGCTCCTGAGGACCGCGTTATATCGGCGTAAAGGTGTAGTTGTTTACGTTTAATTGGTCTGGACAGACAAGAAAATTCTGTTTTCACAAAACATTTAAAAATCAAAAGGTGTGCAGTTTACAAGGGAACAATCAAGCCTATTCTGATCCATCAAGATCCCTTGATATCTTCCAAAAAGCCTAAGCAAATTTACAGTGAAAATTTATTGAAAATTCATGTAAGGCTAAAAATAAAAAAATATTGCAAGCAGCAAATCAGCAAACATACCAAGCCAATTTCTAATTTGTGGTTTTCGAAACCAATTTTCCAATCCCATTCCATTAAAATCTATGGCTAAATACAGACAGACTTCAATGGGAGTGAGATCATGCCCCATAGCTTTCTAAATACGTACAAACAACTAAATAAATAGAAACTATACCCAAGTGGAGAGGGCCATTTAGACTTGGGAGTGGGGAGGGAGGACGGGACAACTTTAGTTTCTAACGCTTATATAAAAAAAAGCTGACCTTTAACTCAACATCCCATGTCAGGGGGAAAAAAAAAAATCAATCCTCAACACTAACCTTACTTGATTTTAGGACCTTGATTTGTTCTTCATAAACTGTGTCTTTGTTCTTTTCCAGAAAACCTTCACATTGATATTCCACCTAAAAACACAAAAAAGTGATTTTTTTCTACAAAAACTCATTAGGAGTTCATTTATGCAGGATTCACAAGCTGTAACCTGTGAAATTAAAAAGTTTACTATTCATGTTGTTTAAAATATCAGTCATTGAATACATGCTTGCATGACAAACACTGCTTGTAAGAAAGGTTACTTTCTAATAAAAAACGGCACTTTAAACCACAACATATGCATAACTGCTGTAATTGTATTAAACAAGACAAAGTGCACATGTGCAGAGATGCCTTTGCTGAGACAGTGTGATTGAGTGGTTATGGAGACTAAGAGCCAGAATCTGGGCTGAGCCACTTCACCTCCTTGTGCTTCAGTTAACATAGCTGTAAAATTAGATAAAAGCCAGACCTCGCTGAGAAATAGATAACCCATCTCATGAGATAGGTAAAACTGGTCACACTGCTACAGTCAGCTGCACAAAGATCTTCATCTACATTCAAATAGGCAGCTGTCTTCAATAGTAATTGAAGGTATATATTCAAAAGACAACAGACTCTATAAATGATAATGATCCCCACTTCTTAATTCAATTTTCTATCACAGGAAGATTGACTCTCTTGGACTCAAAGAAAGGCCACAGGCCTCAAACTAAAACTGATCAGAGACGTCTTACCTGACTTAAGAATGGGGGAAAAGAAAACCAATTGCCCCAAATCCACATAATAGGTATTTTAAAAATACAGAGATAGTAAGAGATATTTATTTATGTGCCTCTCTCAAACTAACCCCAGGAAGACAGGGGTTGCATCAGCAGTGGTCTAAATGTTCACTGAAAAAGAATGACCTCTTTAGTAGGACTGGGATCAAGAATTGGAGATGAATGCCCTCTTTCAAAAAGGAACTTCACTGGTTTTGTCTCTCCAAGCTACATGTCTATGGATGGAGCATCTGCCCACAGTCCTCTTCTCTTCATTAAGAACTTCGCCATACCCATTTTGTAACACACTGGCATCAAAACTATTCCCATAGCTGTGGCAAAAATAAATCCCCAAATTCCTCTACATAAAACAATGCTCTCAATGCTCATTAGCCATTATGGAACAAACTCTGATCAAGTCGCTACAATATTTATTAAGGTGAACTTCACCTCTGTGCACAGGGTCCACACAAAAACCATCTACCATTTAAGCCCTATTTTGAATTTCACCCTAACTTTATAACATTAAAATGAACCTTCCCAGCTGAAAAAAATACCACTAAAGGGAGGCAAAAAGCTCTATGAATTCCTTCAGGGAACAACCAAGTTTACAAACCTTGCCAGCTAAGGCCCATATTATGATTCTCCCCCCCCCACCCACCGCACTGTTCGAAAATGTTTGTATATGTTAACTTGTACATATATGAAAGACTAAATGACTTAACATTGGTAATTCCTCAGTCTTACATGTGCTTATGACTGCCACTGCCTGGGACTTCCCCAACCCAAACTATACTATTCAGTATAGAGTTCAAACATATTTTAAACAGGTTTGGACATTAGGAAAAAACTTCCTGTCAGGGTAGTTAAGCACAGGAATAAATTGCCTAGGGAGGTTGTGGAACCTCCATCATGGAGATTTTTAAGAGCAGGTTAGACAAACATCTGTCAGGGATGGTCTAGATAATACTTAGTCCTGCCATGAATCCAGGCTCAATGCATTTTACAGTATGTAAAGAGTTTAATGCTTTATCTTTTTGCTCTTTCATGATTTCCAGCAGAGAAATGGCTCATGCAGCAAGCATAAGCATTCTCTTAACTATTTGCTATTATCAAGGACATGGTGGAGAACAGAGGCAAAGCAGAGTCTCACCTTTTCCAGGCATAAATTCAAGTACATGAGAGGAAACAAAGTAAGCTCAAGTAAAGACCACAAATCCTCCTGATTCTGACATGATGATGTTATTCTTGAGCACATGTTGAACTACCAATATAGCCACATAGCTCCTATAAATATTATAAATGAAAATTCTTTTGAGTTGTATGAGAACAAAATCCTCACCCAGCCTTCTTCAATATAGCGTCGTTTTAACCCAGAATTTAACTCCTTCACATGAAGATTCAAATTTTTCTTTCAAAATTTTTTTTTCTTTTAGTTAATTTTCTAGGCTGCTCAGTAAATTTAAGCACCTGGTAAGAACCAGTCTAGCAACATACATGCCAACCTACTTTGTCTTCCAGGTCATTAAACAGAGCTGCTTTCACTCACCAGGTGAAAAAAAAAGAAAAGCACATGTTGCTCCAGTGACAAGAAGAGAGGTGTGTTTGACTCTCTTTGTTGTCAGCACATTGAAATGACAGCAGAATGAGTTTGTGTTATGGTGACTGTTCAGCTGAGCAGATATTGACATAAACATGCAGTAGAAATACACAATAGGAGAACTGGTGTTGTAATATTACATTGTGGTATGTAAACAAATTAAGGTGTAATCTTTTAGAGGAAGGATGGTCTGCAGTTAAAGCATGGAACTAGGAATTGGGAGATCTTTTTCGTCTTCTCATCTCTGCCACACATTTGCTCTGTGACCCTGTGCAAGTCACATCTCCTTTCTGCTTTAGTTTCCCATCTGAAAGATGGGGATAATAATATCTACATCGCAGAGGGGTATTCTGAGACTTCAAGCATGCTGACATCCTTAGCTATAAAAGCATAAAGTGGTTTTCAAGGACGTGCTGCATTCAGAGCCAGAAGTTACTGCTAGTAATTGTGGCTTATACTGAACACCTTAAATAATTCTCACTTTGACACAGAAGTAATATAGATCTGTACACAGAGTTATGTGCAACTATTGCAAAGGAAAAAAAATCCTTACCTTGTCAGCAAAGTGTTGTATGATAAAAGCTTTGTTTGACATACGTGGTTTTTCGAAGAGTGCACATTTATTCAAATGTGTATTATACAATTTCTGGGCCCAAGAGTCATCTGATCCTTTAGGCATCTACATAAGAGAATATAAAACACCATTTGCACCATCTTGTGGACTTTTTAGAAGTGAATAATACCAGAAAGATGGTTCTGTGATAATGGGGGACAACACTTTGCATTTTACTTCAAACTTAAGCCCTCTGCTAAACTGAAGATGAAAAGCCAGTAACTAATTATGGGTCTGACGCTACAAGCAGTTATCACTTAGCATGCTGTTTATTACTGCAGGTAGCACCACTGGGACGACCCTCAGCAATGTTTCTGGGAGCAGGCTCTACCCACGTTACAGACACTCTAAATAGAATAGGGGGAAAGAAAAAAAGAGAAGGTAGAGAATACATTCTATCAACAGTGTTTCAGTGCACTATATCTGGAAGCAAAAAGTCATGTATTATACACAAGACATCTTATTAAAGACAGGCTTACCAGGTCAGAGCATATCCGTTATTATTAGTTGTTTGTAATGACTCAGCAAGGAGAAGCCCCAAGTCACTGTACACACATGTAATAAAAAGAGAGTCCCTGCTCCAAACAGTTCATAATCTTAGCATATGATAAAAGACAACAGGTGGAGACCAAAAAGAATGATGGGAGGGTCACAATAGTCAAGACACAAGATGATTAGAGCCTGGACGGGAGCTATAGATATGTGGATTTAGAGGAAAGGCCGGATTATGCTTGTCTTTTGTTCTCCAGTAGTTGCCAAATCTCTTCTTAACTGCTCCAGATAACTTTAAAATCAGAGCATCAAAACAATCATTAAGTGTAGGTGACTTTATTCCCATAAACACTGCAAAATGATAACAGAAACAGGAGACCAGTGTATCTTGCAGTATAGAAGTCAAGTCATTTGAACACGTACCTTACATTCCTCATCTAGCAGATCCAAGATGCCCAATTTGGCCTCTATGAGATTAATACAAGGCTGATTGTCATAGAAATCGATCAAGGTCCATGGAATTTGTTCCTTCATATATTCCTCTTGTTCCAGCTTAAAGACATGCTATGCAGAAAAAAAAAATCTGTGAATGAAAATTCAGGCCAAATACACTGCCTTCTGTTAACTTGTTTTCTTCATGGTACATTAAACCTAGCCATTCAGTGACATAAAAGTTAAAGCTGAGCCAAACCATTTAATAAACAAGTGGAAGAAAGGCAAATTAACTCCTTTCTCCTGGCCTATGCAGACCAAATTAAAACATTCTTTAAGAGCAAAACCTGTTTTTTTCCTTACTCACTCCTAAAAAGAATCTATTATAGTGCAATCTGTGAACGTGTGTGTGTGTGTGTGTGTGTGTGTGTGTGTGTGTGTGAGAGAGAGAGAGAGAGAGAGAGAGAGAGAGAGAGAGAGATACAAACACATATATTTGCTTCTTCCACACTGTGCCAGATGTCTTTGAAAACAAATAAGATACTCAAGTACAGGGACAGCAGTTCTGATAGGTAAATTAATGTCCCACAAAATATTCATAATGAAAGCTGAAATTCTTGAAATTTGAGATTTTCAAATTGTCACGGTTTTATTAAAATTGCCCTATTTCGCACAAAAAACCCTAATAATTTTTTGCATGTTTTCTAGTGAGAAACTATTTTGAGATTCATTTGTTCTCAAATGGTGTTATGTTCAAACTTAAAAAATTTAACAGATTTTTTTTGCAAAAAGACAGAAAGACATTTCATGTATCTCAGTGTAAGAAACCCATTTTGCAAAACTTTGTGGAACAAGTTAAATTTTGCTATAGTAAATTCACAATTTTATTTTAGAGATTATTTCATAGAAGATATAATAAAAAAATTACACAGCCCTAACAGAATGTGCACAGAAAGCAAAGTGAAAGTTTTAGAACAAAAATCCCAATAGTAAATATTACACATGCAAACTTTGGTCAATCTACAGTCATTCTTTTTAAAATAAACAAATCTTGTGGAAATTTTTTGTTTGTTTTACTCAGTTTAAATTATATTTTTATCCCAACTAAATTGTAATACATATAATTAGAGCTGGGTGAAATTTTTTTTGGTGAATAGAAATTTTGCGAAAAATGCATTTTGGGGGCTCCAGAACTATTTGCAAATTCAAGTCAAATTTGACAAATACTTTCATTTGGGGAAAAAATGAAAAAACTTTAACACTCCATTTTGAAATGTTTTGTTTCAACTTTTCATTACAAACCGCATTATATTTTCACATTTAGCCAAAAGAAAAAAAAACACCAAAAATTAGTTTTTTTGTTTTGAAATTGCCCAAAAATGTTTCAGTTGATTATAAACAAATTTTTTTAGTTTGTTGATTTGACAAAAAATGTGTTTTGGTTTAAAATCAAACCTCTCCCACCCTGGATTTTTTGGTTTGGCCCCCAAATGGAAAAATTCATTATTTGCTCAGCTCTCTATATAATTGCTCTGACTCACAAAAAGACAAATTCTGAATATATTCTAATAAATATCATCATTTGTGACACTATTTAGGAGACATGTAATTTTAGTCTAGATAAAGACACACAACACCCTCAAGGTTATCTTTGACTGCCCTCTTAATTCAATGTAGAAGTCTATCAGTGCATTGTAGATCTCCAGCACACACCAATAAGAAAGCAGAAAACTATCCTGACAAAGTAGTTCATCCTTTTTATTTCATTAGCTTAAGCCTTACACAATGCCCTTAAATATAGACACTCCTTAGAAGCAGATCATAGGAGCTACATTTTAGGCACTTAACACTGACATTATATGGTAAGATAATTCCTCACTGGAAACTGAATGATCTATATAGAGTAACCAGATGTCCCGTTTTAAAAAGGACAGTCCCGTATTTAAGTCCTCCTGCAAGTGTCTCAACTTTTTCTTAAAAATGGGCAAATTGTCCCATATTTTCTGTCTCCCCCACATCAGTACTGGCGGGTCCTGCTAAGTGTGGCCAGATCCCTGCTCACCAGCTACTTGCTTACCAGCGGTGAGTGGAGGGGTTCATTGGCCAATAATTGAGTTGGGTGTGCAAGGCTTGTGGTGGGGAAGATGCAGTGCATGGGGCTGGCTGCTCTCCATGCTGGTCGGTCAGCGCAGCCCCCTGCTGTGTGCCGGCTTTTGGACAGCAGGGCCTGCCCCCCATCCCGTTTCCAGCTGGCATTGGCTGCGTGTTGCGGTGGCTGGTGTGTGTGGACAGGCGCCAGCTGATTACATGTTACCTCTGCTGCCCACTCATCAGCCCTTTATGTGCTCCCCTTCACACTGTGCTCTCCCTGCTTTGTCCTTACCCTCCTCCCCCGAGCACATCCCACTCCCAACGCTGTGCGGAGAACCAGCCCCTGGACGGAGCGCTCAGCTCACCAACAGTCTAGCTGGGCAGGCTCCTTCCTTCCCCCACTGCCTCTGAAGCCCGGGAAAGCCCAAGACCCTGTGGCCCAGGGCGTTGGCCAGGAGGAGCTAAGCTCTGCGTGAGACAAAGCCCTGCACAGCGCTAGAACGAGGAAGCCTTTCCACCCCCCTCAGCTAAGCTCTGGAGTGGCAGGGGGTGGGGGAAGCAATTTCCAGACTGTTCTCGCCCTGACCCTGCAGGCTTCACAGCAGCCCCCCAGGCAGGGGCTTAGCACCCTCTTCACCCACCCCACCCCACCCCCAGCCCTGGGTCCTATCCCCAGGGAGCGCACGGCTGTTCTGTCCCCTAGGCACCCACCCCTGCTGAGCCACCTCTCTGGTTCAGTTTCCTGAAGCCCCTGCAGTCAGGTTCCCTGGGCTCTGATGCATAATGCATCCTTAGGGCTTAACCCTCCCTTCCTGTGCTGTAGCCAGGGGACAGGAGGCGCTGAGTTATGTCAGTGGTCAGCAGCAGCCTGGAGGTGTTAGCTGCCTTTCTACATTGTGCGGGCAGGAAGGGACAAGCTGCTTCCAGCCACGGGGGAGTGAGGGGGTGGGGGTGGGGAAAGATGAACTCTGCAAAGAAAGGGCCAGGTCATCACCCCACCCCCTTGCCGCTAGAAGCAGCTCCCATCCCATCCCTCCTGCATAGTGGCAAAAGGCTGCTGCTGGCCACGTTCTGATGTGAACCTAGCAGAAATCTGGGGAGAGGGGGCACGTGATGCTGCATGCCCCCTCTCCAGGTGTTGCTTCTGGTCAGGTACCAGGAGAGACTGGTCTGTCCCAGAGCCCAGCCAGGCATAGAAAGCAGAAAGCACCGAGCAAGGAGGGTGAAGGTTGGGTCGGTTGGTCACCCCCTGTGAGAGAGAGGCGTACAGGAGGGTGTGTGTGTCACCTCTCCCCATGTGAACCCTAAAGCCTTAAAGATAAGAAGGTAAATAAAAGAATCCAACTACACAGTATTTCTTTTTAACACAGGCTCAGTCGACTTAATGTTAATTTGAACGTTTGTACTGCATAGTTCTGATCGATTGCAGTTGAATACAAGTAATTTTACCAGGTGTCCAGTATTCAGCATAGGGAAATATGGTCACCCTAATGATCTAGTTTTATTGAGGAAACACATACTTGTTATTCAAACCCTAAATGTAAAAACAATCATTTTACTTTAAAAGAATTAGCAATCATCTGGTGAAAAAATCTCTCTATTAACAACAGCTCAATTTACCACCTGAGTGTCAAGTTCCAGTCACATTGGGACTTGTTTCTGATTCTACAATGCCTTTTAACTTGAATTTTACTCACCTTTCTGGACCCAATTTTGCCCCAAAATACACCAATGCATTTCCCACTTACCCAATGGGAGATGCATGTGAGTACCTGAGGGTAGAACTGAATCCTTTCAAGGAATGTATAAATTAATTTTTCAAATCTAAAAATGTAAGAAGTCAAAGTATGCAGATGGTTATGGTAGAACTAGCCAGGTTTGAGAATATGATTCTGTTGATGGCTCAGTGTTGATCTTTCCTGAGTACTGATTCACAGTAGCATAAAATGATGACTAACTGCAGGTGCACAACAGGACAAAATTGTGGCCAATTGCTAAATGCAAAACCCCTTTTATTGAAGAAGTAGTCAGGCTGAATTTGTGCCATGTTCTCACCTATAGATATACAGTTAAGTTCTGTATTTGCTAAAATACTGATATACCCAAAAAGAAAAGGAGTACTTGTGGCACGTTAGAGACTAACAAATTTATTTGAGCTTTTGTGAGCTACAGCTCACTTCATTGGATGCATTCAGAAAACTTATGCTCAAATAAATTTGTTAGTCTCTAAGGTGCCACAAGTACTCCTTTTCTTTTTGCGAATACAGACTAACACGGCTGCTACTCTGAAACCTGATATACCCAGGCAACCTATTTGTAAACATTTGGTAGTGCCACATTTTAATTTTTCTTTTAATTTCATGAGGTTTCCTGATTCCATAAAGTTCTATTTTCTTACACAACTGCACAGCAGTTGCCAATTTCACTTTCCACAACTTCTGGGTGGGGGCAAGGGATAGCTCAGTGGTTTGAGCATTGGCCTGCTAAACCCAGGGTTGCGAGTTCAATCCTTGAGGGGACCATTTAGGGATCTGGGGCAAAAATTGGGGATTGGTCCTGATTTGAGCAGGGCATTGGACTAGATGACCTCCTGAGGTCTCTTCCAACCCTGATATTCTATGATTCCCTACAGCCCCTAAGGCAAAGGACATACTAGGAAAGGGAGTGAGTAGCCAAACTGTGATGTACTGTAGTATCCCCAGTTGACTATGAGAACCATAATCACCCAACCAGTTCTGAACAACCCCCAGGACCCGTGATGGCCCCCAATTTGTGCTGCATCCAATCTAAACTGGATGCAGGAGAAACTCTGGTCCTCTGGGTGCAGGGAACAAACACTGGTTTGGTAACCTCTTGGAGCTCATTATGGGGCACAGTAGCAGCCATAGAAAAGACCATCCATTCTTTCAGCCTTTCAGTGGGTGCAAGGTTTGCTGCTGCCATGTAAGGAAGGAAATAGAATAAAGGTGAAAGTAGTCTGTGTCACAAGAATAACTCCTTGGGATCCCCCTCAGTGACAGAATCTTTGCTATAAGGATGAGAAACCTTTGAAATACCTTAAAAGCAGGGCATAGAGGAAAACCTTGGGAAGCTGTGACCCTCTGTAGCAATGGCATCAGCAACACTACAATAATATTGTGGACATTTTGAAGTGGGAATATTCATCTTCATTTCTGATAGATAGTTCACTTGCGAGTGCTCAGTAATTTGTGTGGCTGGGACATGTACTCATGGCATAGGATCCAGCTTCCCAGAACACAAGCACTTTTGAGGTACATTTGCATTTTGACTCTAATGGAATCTAGCAATGCTGCTGACATTTAGGACTTGGCATAAATCACTCGGTTCATCTTTATGCAGATAAAATACATAATTACAAACTATAACTCTGGCTAAGGATATAGGGTTGTTATCTGTTAAAATTGAGTGCTTTCTGAAGAAGGAAGAATAAAGAGACACTTCTCACCCTGCTGACTCTAATCAATGTTAGGAAGTGGCAGTACTCTTAAAAATCATGCCAATATACACCATAAACCAAGAAAATTAAAGTGGCAGATTTCCAGAAGTGAATGCCTGCTCGATGCAACCACTGAAGAGGTTTGCATTGGAAGATATACAGATATGACTGGCTCCCCACTCATCTGCATAGTATTCTTATTAACAAGCAGTCTCAGCATCTTAATTGCAGAGCAAAGCTTATGTTGTCTTAAAACTATTACTATGATAAGAATTTAAAATATCCCCAGAGTAGCTGTTATTTAGTCAGTGTTTCCCAACCGGTGTGCCATCAGGCCCGAACAGGTGAGCTGCGTAATTTTTTGAAAAACTATATGTGAGAACAAAAAACCCCTTCCCTTGTATTTTAATTAGTGTCAGAGCTGGATCACATTCTGTACTTTTGCTCTCTGGGATGACGCCCCTTTCAAATATTATGCATGCATCACATTCCATTCCCCAAGGCGAGATTAAGATAGCAAATTTGAATCCTGCAGAGTGGGGGAGGGGGAAAAGAAGGAGGAAGCCACCTTCTGATTGGCTGTCTGTCTCATTGCCCCCCCTCCTCCAGGGGCAGAGCAACCAATCAGAGCTCAATCTCCCTCTTCTTCCCGTCCCTTCCAGTGAGTAATACGTTGGCTCCTATGTCCCTCCCTCCCCTGCATCTGCCAGCTGGGGCGGGGGAGAGAGCCCCTGGAGCTTCCCCTCCAGCCTGGAACATGACTGGGAACCCCACTGCAGCCCCCCAGGATTGGGAGAGGGACGAACCCCAGGAGAAGCAGAGGTGAGGCAGGGGGATTGAACTGGGGGAGGGTGGGAGGTGGGGAAGCTGGGGATACTGAACTGGTGGGATGGGGGAGCTGGGAGATGGCAGAACTGGTGAGGCAGAATTGGTGTGAGGTTGGGCCCGGGGAGCTAGGGAGGCAGAACTGGTAGGGTCTGGGTGGCGATGGAGCAGAACTGGGGCCTTGTTTGTGTAAAATATGTGAGTCAACTGAAAATACTTGTCACAGACTGTACAATACAGTTAATGATGTTAGACTCTAACATCATTAACTGCATTATACAGATGGTGAATAATAAAGGGCTGTAAACAGCTTAAACCAAGGCAATAAGAGGGCGAGTTCATTTGGAGACAATATGTTGATGTGCCTCAAAATAATTAAAGATATCAAGGTGTGCCACGGCAGAGAAAAGGTTGGGAACCACTGCTCTTGATTCTCCTCCCATTCCACTCTAAGCCCCACATCTAAGACAGCTGGTTGTTATTTTGAAGGAATTCATCTCAGACACTGGGGATCTAATTAGTAGAACAGATTTTGGAGAAAGGAAGTGGAGGGAAGAGGTGCCAATAATTTCTTATTTACCATATTGAACTGTTGCTGCAGTTTTTCATTGGCATAGTTTATACAAAACTGTTCAAAGCTGTTTATCTCAAATGTCTCGAACCTGCAAAACCAAGACATTCAAAGTTACTACCACAATGTAAAGATGTAATAAATGATTCTGTAATTTTAAATCATCTCATCATATTTACAAAGAACAATCAGTGGCATTGAGTATAAACATGACACAACAAAGTGACAGGACAGATAGGGCAATGACATCCCAGTGCCAGGAACAATTCTGAGACCCTTTCTCCTTGCAAAAGGAGTGTCAATGTGGTGATGCTCATGGTTCCTGGAGAGCATGTTAGCCATTCTTGCTTCCATAGTGCCCAATCTACAGAGCAGCCTTGGAAGAGAATGTACATTCAACTCTCCAGGACAGAGGGAAAAGTGCTACCGCAGCTGCTGCAAAAAAACAAGAAAAAAAAGAGACTAAAAGAGAGCCCAGAAAGGAGATGAGCAACAGTGCAAACTCATGCAAAGGGGAACAACCGGATGCCATTTATTAAACCATCAGCAGAAAAGTGGAAGATATATGAAGCAAAATGAAATATGGCATATTCTCCATACTATTGGTTTTAAAAACAAACTTTAACCCAAATATTTGGACTAAACTAATATTTGGATCAATATGAAAGTCTAAGAACAAGCATATCTATATATTGTAATTTTTCCCCATTGTGATACGTGAATGAGCTACCAATGGCAAGCTTGCTAAAGTCCAAGATTCAACTATGAATGCCTAATCTGAAAGCCAGGACACAGGTCCTAGGTGGTGTGTCAAAACCATCACCTAATAACTCACTACTGCCTTTTTAATCAGAGTAACTAGTCATCATTTTTTCATGGTTTTCACCACACACCAATACATGTGCTAAAGAAATTGACAGCAACTCATAGGCTACCCTCTTGCAGTAAGATACTTATGCACAGAAGACTCACCCATAAATGTCCAATACGCCAATGAAAGAATGCTGCTTTACAGTAGAATGCAGAGCTTTGTTCACATGATCAACAATCCAGTTAAAGAGTTTAGCGTAGATATGTTTGGCAAGAGCATCCCTGGCATTGATGGCCTGCAGTTTGGAAATTGGTTTGATGTAGGTCTCAGAGGCAGTAGCAAGCTTCCGATGGCAAAGCCAGTGGGACATCTCTTGGTACTCCACACCCATGAGGTCACAGAAAATGGTGAGGGGTTCATGTTTGGGCTAAAATAAAAATAATCTCCTTAGGTCTTTAAAACAATATTACCAATATCGCACATTTAATGTCAGTGGATTTTTCTGTTATGAAGTAATCTAACATTCAGCTGCAACAATTATGTTTTCACGCCTCTTCCTTTCTCTGAATCTATTTACCGACTTGTGTCTCGCACTCAGATACTTTAGTAAATTAGTGTAATCACAGATATAGCAACATAATTTCTTCTAAGTGCGTGTTTATGGGTTGATCCCCATGCAGAGTATTCACAACCTGAACAAAGAAATGAGCTACAAAAGTTTTCATGTGGTGACTAATTTTTGGAGTTATTATTTACTGAGCTAAAACAATCATAAACTCTGATTTGACATAGAAACCAGAGAATCTTTACAGCGCATATGTATTTACCCCTATTTGACAGTATTTATATATAGTATCTGAGAGTGCATGCTTCAATTGCACAAACTGGATGAAATCAAAAAGAGGAGGGGTGTGTGGCTGGGTGTGTTTAGGAGGAAGAAGTATAAAATATAGGAGCAGTAATCTGGGCAACATTCTCATACACTCATATATAACCGTGCTAGTGAGAGATCAATGAAGTTCTATCAAAGTCAAAAGTCAAGTATTAGCAGAGGCAAAAAAGGTAGGGCTTTAGAAATCTGGTCTCAGATATAAACATCAAAAAAGGTTTTTCCCCACTGAATTCTGGGGAGAAATATAAAACAGTCAAGCACATTAAAAAGATGTAATTTAACTCTCACATTGAATTGTATACCTGAGACAGTCAGATTTTCTGCCATAAGAATAAAACACTGAATTGATCACCCATACTTCTATATTGCAGCAACTCAGTCAAGTGCTGCTCATGGGCTTGGGAACCCCACACCTAATCATTACAAGTAAACCATCACCTTATATATCAAATAATAGTACAGATCTTTCCCATTAATAAAAAATTTCCCTAGCCTCACCACTTTCAGGTTCACTGATCACACCAGTGTAGCTCAATAGTCAGCTGACAAGAAACAGGACCCAAGGGATTTGAATAGGACCAAAGGGATTTCTTCTCCTACAGACAACTGGTCACTTAAGGCCAATAACATAATGATCTCTTAGTTTTATTTTCCAACCTTCAGCCCCTGCCTCTTCCTTCTTTTTGAAGTGTTTGTGGCACACTATACTTTTACAGCATCGAATTCCAGTTAACTAAGGATGTGTTTCAGTTTGCCGATAATAACTCTAACTGTATTGGAACAACAAGATGACAAAATAGTAACAAAATAACCAAGCTATAACAATGGGAAGATCCTTGTTTACAAGCTACACCCAGACTAATTACGTCTTTAATTCATCTACATCCAAAACCGCATCCGCACTTGCTTCCAACTGGCATTTCTTCCTGAAATCGGTGATTTAAAACATGTCAAGACTGAAAGGAGGCGTAATCAGAGTCACCATAGTTCTTAAAGCTCCATATATCATAATGACAATAGAGTCTTTTACACAACAAAGTCATTCAGTACCTCAATAATAAACATGCTCCTTTGCTGCTTTTTTCAAGGTTTAAAGGTTCAACATACAATTTAGTTGCAATACAGCAATGGTCATCATAGTAAGTTTCAGTTCTGCCAATGCAAAGATGATTTTGTTACTTGGACAGGCTTTCAGCAGCTCGATTTCTGGTGCTGCTGCTCTTTCTTCAGAGACTTAAAATAGGGTCAAAAATCTAAGAAATACTGCACGCGTCCTGACATTAACAAAAGGGTAAATATTTATGTTCTGCTTTGACATAATGGGCCAAATTCTAGGCAGAGATCTCTAACGACATTAGCAGAATGTCATGCCACTGACCATAGAAGGGGTAGCCTGTGTCCCTCCTAAGTTTCCTACTTAGAAGCACTACTTGATGCATTGTTTCCAAGAAGAGCCCATTTAAAGACACAACATGGGGTCAGCCCTGTTGATGGCTGCTGTGGAACTGTACCAGTTAGATTCAGAATGTGGTGTCAAAGCAAGTAGACTCATCAGCTATGCCCTGACACAGAACATGCTGTCATACATCCCAGACTACTAACATGGGCACTTGAGCACTGACAGCAAGCACAAACGAGGAAGGGAGAAACTGGAATTGCTGCAGCTTGGAGAGCAGGAGAAGGAAAATAAACGCTGCCTAGCTCGTTAATAAAAATTCAGGGCCTGATAAGAAAAAAAGTTTCTATCATTTGTGAGCCCAAGGAAAGCACACACAAGAGCAAGACAAATCAGCCCCTCTTTTGTTTCCCATTGTCAGGAGACATGTTTGTCACCTGCAGGAAGCCTTTGTGGGACAGAGATAAATGGGACTATCCTCAATGACCAGAGAAAGGAGCTACACTCAGTGTACACCATATAGACACTTTGCTGCTTGCTTCGAGAATGGTAAGAGACGAAAGGTTCCTGCAGCAGTGACCAGCAAAACCCTGGAGCCATTAACTTGCTGAACCTTCTCTCCCCTCTGTATAGTATGGTCTGCTGTGGACAGCCCAGTAAGATGGCGTAATTTGTGAAATGTTCGCTTTGTGGATATTTGGATCAAACTAGAGTTAGAATTCCAGCAAAAATCCTTGACACATCACGGGACCATTTGTAGTGGGAGTACAGACACTCACCCACCCTCTCAGGACTTCTAAGCTAGCATGTCTGGAAGAGTTTCCTAGAAAAGACCATTTGTGACTTCAGCAGGGAGTCAAGAGAGCCTCAGAAATAATATGACAGGTTTCAGAGTAGCAGTCGTGTTAGTCTGTATTCGCAAAAAGAAAAGGAGTACTTGTGGCACCTTAGAGACTAACAAATTTATTAGAGCATAAGCTTTCGTGAGCTACAGCTCAATGCATCCGATGAAGTGAGCTGTAGCTCACGAAAGCTTATGCTCTAATAAATTTGTTAGTCTCTAAGGTGCCACAAGTACTCCTTTTCTTTTTGAGAAATAATATGGAGAGCCTTTGACAGGGATCTAGGAAGGGAAGAGCAGAATCCATCTGTGAAGAGCAACAAGAAAAGTCATTCCAATCTAGAAATAAAAAAAAAGTTGCTTGTATTTTTGTACTGGCCCTACTTTGCATGGGGGCCTCTACAAACAAACAAGACACCCAACCAAAAAACACAGAAGTGTCACAATAGAGTGTCACTATATCCTTTAAACTCATTTACAACTTACAGGGATCGTGCAGCTGTCAGCATCCCGAGAGGTAAACCCCACATTGCCCAGGTGAAGGAGCCCAGCGAGGATTCGAAAGATTCCCATCTGGTAGGAATCATTAATCCCTGAAAAAGAATGAATAAAATGCCCTGAGTGAAGAGTGAAGGAAAGACCAAAAAGAGACCCAGCTGATGAAAAGAAGGGTCCAATATTTGTAAACAGGAATGATAAAATCTGCTGGAATTTTGTGGGAAATTGCCACCACCTCTCATCTTTCAATTGTGTGAAGAGTTCTGCAGAGAAAATGCTATTAGAAAATGATACTTGGCCCTCCTATTACTATATTTTACCACATGACATTATAATCAGATGCAAGAAAGTTTCTCTTTAGCAAACTACTAAATATTTTAATGAACTGCCTGTATTGCTGCTTAGACAAAGTTTTACAAAATCCTCAAAATCTTATATACCGCACCATGGGAATCCAGCATTTATTATTGCTTTAAGAATGTTGTTTCTTCCCTGCACTAAAAATCTGATGATATTGTACTTTAAAAGTATCTGAATCCCAAAAGGTTATCGAAGTCTCTCTCTCTATTTTAAATACAATACAGAAAGAATGAACTAAAATATAGACTATATAAAAACAGCTTTGATTTCAAAGTCTGAACTAGGTCCATGTTTCTCCAGCATAATAGCAGAATTACCTAGCAAAGTGCAGGCCTGTCTGGTGTGTACCATTTCATTAGCATCATCAATGCCGTCAATCACTGGACTACCCCCTTGCTTCGTATAGTGAAAGTAATTTGCATTCCCTACAAGAAAGAACAATAATTTTTACACACACTAAAATAGAAATCACAAAACTGCAAACTCTCTGTGTTAAACTATGTAACAGGTAAAGCTCTCTTGAGCTTCTTAACCTGAACGGCAGAACCCATGGTTTGAAATATATTTCAGTATATTTGAATCATTGACTCCTCTGGGCCATCTGCATTAGTGAACTGCTCTCTTTCAGGTTTAATGCTGCATCTAAATGTTTATAAAGCCACTTGCTCCTGCAATAGGTTTGCTGTGTCCATACTAATCAGCACAGTCTCTGGAAGTGAGTGCTGCAGAGTCTGTTGTATTGATCTCAAGGTAAAAAAAGGTTGAAGATGTTATAAACTCTTTCACTGTCCCATCAATTGTCACAACAGTCCATACACAGCATGTCTTCAGACCATGACATACATGTGCATTGAAACAATTATCCTTCTAGTCTCAACCAACCACCCAAGAATAGGTGCACAGTTGACAGTAGGGTTCTAATGTTATGGTGCACATGTATTTTAAAATTGATTGTGCATGTAGTTTTTCCATTGCCTTGGTTTCTAGGCTCAATGGTGTAGTCCAGAGTATGTTTGTAGTTGGTTCTGTCTGAGGACTGATGCGTTCACACTATGCTAAGCCCTCCAACTGACTGTGGGCATAGCACCTGGCATCCACTCCAGTGAGTGCTGCAACTTCTTGAGGCGATTGTGCTCAAGGATGCTGTGTGTGTAGTTTTGTTAAAGATTTTAGTGTATTTGAAAATATTAAAGACAATAACAATTTCCATCTTTCTCCTGTTTTTGCCCTTGTCATCTAGTAAGGGCTGGGAAAGGGGTCCTCTGGATCACTTCTTTAGCCAGAACAGATCAGTTCCCTCCTGCAACATTTACGGCAGTTGTCCCCTCTGGGGCTGTTCAGTGCCCCACAAGGGAGAGGGGAAAAGGGGAGAAAATAAAATAGCTTTAAAACATTAATGATTATAAAATATATGTTTCTAATGCTATAAAACTAATTTTAAAAAACAAACAAAACTTCTGTTGCATGATTTTATACATTCTGCTTATTATTTGTGAGGGATACCAGGAAATCAGCTGAGCAGAAATCATCCACCTCTCCATCTCAACAACCATCTTATCTGCTGTTGGGCCTGCCAGCTGGGTGGAAATCTGAGTACGCTGAAGGGGAAAATGCATTGTAGGATGAAGCAGTGGGACTGGCTATCCCATAGCACCTACAGTGCCTGTGCTTTCATCTACAGCAGCACCAAAATGATTTGAATTGAACTGGTATAGTGAAGGCATTCCCAAGACTTGCTCAGAGCTGGACCAATCACATTGGTTATTAGTTAACACTTATGACACACTAAAAGTAAATAAGTGTGGACACAAAGTGTTGTACAAGCTTTCCAGACACTTATGTTGATACTGAAAACTTCAAAGATTCTCGGGGGAGATGGAGCAACAGAAAAAGACCTATTAGGTTACATAGCCCAACCCTGGGCCAAGACAGGACTATTACAGTTATGGTTCTGTGTCTTGACTAAGTCAGTTTTAAATGAGTCAAGAGATAGGAGGTGCATCACTGCCCCTGAGAAAATATTCTACACTCTAATTCATATCTATGTACTGTACTGATGCTTGTCATTAGTGTGTATTAGCTTACACAGACTATATAAATCTGCAAGTTTGCTTTTTTAGAAATAAAATATCTATTTACTTCTTTTTGTTATCATAAGCAGCTCAGTATTAATAAGAATTTAAAAAACAGTGATTCTTCTTTTAGATCCATCACTCGGAGAGCTTAGAGATAATACTTTGTACATTCTGACTGCACAGTACACTGGATGTGAATTTCATACCTAATCGCAGTGTTTTAAATTCAGGTAATGCTGCAGAGGCACAGAGCTGGTAGAAAATGTGATAATTTCTCTCCTCTTCTGCCTTTAAGAAAAAAAGAAGCAATTACATTTCAGAATTTAACAACTGACAGAAATATCTGTCAGAACGACAGAACTTCTAGATTTAATATATTCTATAGCAATTAGGAACTCAGAGAAAGCTACAATAAAAATGAAAAAAGTAAATCAACCTCTATCATTTGTTTCTTGGTTAATCCACTTCCAACAGCAATATTTATGCAGAAAAATTAAAGCTGCAGGATTTCACTTTTTGGGTTTGTGACTACTATTAAAACACAGACATCCCATTTTGTGGGTGTGTAAAGTGGTCATACTTAACTTTATAATTGTGAAGATAACTAAATAACATTGCCTCACAGTTTTCAGATTCTAGTGAAAGGAACGCTGAAAGAAAGTTATTTGCACTCATGATGCCCAAACTTTGTGTGCCAATACCATCATTATAAACTAAGATACTCTTAGCTTTAGAACTTCAAAAGAAAGTCTTCTCTTGGGCTGAACCACAGCATTATTTACAAAATGCTACAGTGTTCTTCAATAATAGCCCAAACAATGCAGTGGCACTATTGTAAACTGTTATTTATTATCTCTATTACAGTAGAGTTTAAGAATCCCAATTAATGATCAAGGCCCCATTGGATTAGACAGAAACATAACAAAGATAACAGTTCTATCCCCAGGATCTCACAGTCTGCATGACAGACAGGACAAAACAGGTGGACAAAAACAGGCAAAGGGGATAGGGATGGGTTGGGAGGATGAGGTAATAAAGCAAACAACGTTAGCAGAAAAACAGAAGTCACAGATTGTCATAATCAATGCCAGATGGGAGTGATTTGTACGTATCATGACAGAGGTCAGTTTTAAAGGAGGGATTTAAAAGAGGATAAGGTGGCAGCTTTATGAATATCAACAGAGATTTTCCCCATGCGTGCACAGTTTTTGTTGTGTTTTGAGACACAACTATAAAATATTGTAGCACGCGTACTTTGATGTCCGCTATTATGTTGAAGATATTTAACCCTTAGATATACAGTATATTCTTATTCTGATGTATATAGATTTACAAGCATAATTGATTAATATGCCTAAAAGCTATCTCTCGCTTCTCTCTTGGTGTTATATTACAGCTGCAAGACACTGGAGGCCCCTTAGAAATGAGAGATGCCTCACACTAGCTGGCAATAGGATTTTTGATATAATCACATAAACACACACAATAAGAGGATTGTATTACCTGAAATACCACTCTTGATTTTTCTAAGAGGTAAGTTCTCATGTTAGCACCAATGATTCGGTACCTCTTATCAAAACCAATTTCAATGTACTTCCCAAAACGGCTGCTGTTGTCATTCCTTGTGGTTTTGGCATTTCCGATGGACTAGGGGAAAAATACATACAGGTTTAATAGCTCATGGAAATTCTCTTACATGTCTGTTCTCCTACATGGCTCACAACTATGTTTCCAAAATTAGCAAGAACTTAATAGTGAATTCTTCTGTCTTACCAGGGAAGCAACTTCCTAGGTTATAGAAAACTTATAGCAGGGCTATTCCATTAACACTAATGTATAGGGGGTAACCAGACATCCTGATAAAATCGGAACTGTCCCAATTTTTAGTTCTTTGTCCTGCGTCCCGACCGATGCATGGTCGGGATGCCATTTGTCCTGATATTGCGGCTTTGGCTGCTCTGGCAGTTTTTTTGTTTGTTTTTTGCTTCAGCAACTCGGCTCCGGCCGCTTTTGTTTTTTGTGTTTTTTTTTTTTTTTTGCTTCCCCCATGTGTCCTGATATTTTGTCCATTTCATCTGGTCACCCTACTAATATATGGAGTTGGCCAACACAATAATGCCTTCACCTTCACAGTTGGATTTTCCAACTCAAAAAATAATCCTGATAACCCTCCAAAGATTTGGAATGTTTTTAGTTGAATAAAATTTAGAAAATGTGCATTATCACAAAGCCTTTTAAAGGGCTTATGAAGACCATAAGTGAAAAAAATATGTATAGCATCTCTAACTTTGGCCATTATTGCAGTTCTGCCTAAAATAACCCTATGACCGAGCCAACAACCTATATTTTGCATAGTTAATAATATATAATAAATAATCTATAATCAGTTACACTTCCAAAAATTAGTGTCCCAGACATGCTCTTACAGCATATTTACTTTGTGGGTGAATTCCACGTACTAGGACTAGTTAGCACTCAGAGAACAAACCGCAGGAATAGGTTCCACATTCCAGAATATAATATATGCAATACTCCTAAGGATCAAAGAAAGGTTTAATAAAAAAATACACTATTTCTTGGATAGTACAGGACATTTTGTGAATCTTTATAAATCCTCAAATTACAATTTCACTCTTCAAAGACTACTACTTCTTGGACTATTTGTGCAAAAGAGAATTATGTGAAGTAGGTTTGTAGGATCGGGCCTCTGGTTTATAAAGATGTATTTCCTCACTGGGGTTGTCTTTGTCTTCTCCAAATGCCTGAGCTCACTTTAAAGAGCCATTTACTTATTCAGAAATACATCTAAATTATAGATGCTCCTGGTCATGCATGTGCTTGGGTAGGGTGCTGAGTAGGATGATGATGTGTGTGTGTGTGTGTGTGTGTGTGTGTGTGTGTGTGTGTGTGTGTGTGTGTGTAAAATCATCTTAGCTGACAGGTGATCTTTTTTTCAGAAAGTTTTGAGCATGTGGAAAACTAGGTTTATAAGAAACTGATTTTCAACCTTAACTACAGCAGTCACTCCTAGTAAAGTGCTATTATACACACAGAGAGATAATATTGCATAGATCAACAGTCAGATCAGACAAGCTGGGCAGTTTTAATTCTTCAGAAAGAAGTGTATCAAACAAAGACAAACAGAGTAATATCATCTGGCATCTACACTGAGTCATGATATATGGAAGCACCTCCATATGCATTGTCATGTTTCTGTTATACTGTTAAGAAATTTTTAGATAGCTATGATGGAGTAACAGACAATTTCCAAGATGTATTGTGATTCTGTTTTGTGGTAATGGGGTTAAATCTGATTACTAGAAGAGACAAAAGGTAATAGCAATAGTCATTTTGCAAATAAAATAATAATTTGTCATGATCTAAAATCACTGGGCTCTTTTTACGAGGAGAAGATTAAGGTTCTTTAGGAAGTGAAACCAATAGTCAGAGGGATATCTATCTTATTCAGTAGTGAATCAGCCAACAACTAGTGGCATGACACATAGCTGACTGTGGCTTGTGGCACTTATTGCTTGGTCAGGACCTGAGGTAGGGGAGGTATAGCTGGTCCATAGTTGCCCATCTCAAAATCTCAAGTCATATCACAATATAACGTGAAGAGAGAAGGTGGAAGGATGGGCACAAGGGCAGTGTTTTGCAGTGTGTGACTCCATCTCAGACAGCATGCATAGGAGGCCTGAAGTTATTGATGGTTCTGGGTCCAGAATAGTCTTATTCCATCTCTGACTTTTATTACAACCTTATTGCTTTCACAATTAACAGCTTCACTGTTGTAAGACAAGAGGGGAATTCTTAATAGAGTGTCAATTCATCTAAATGAAATGTTGAGATGTATAATTCAGATTATGCTGAGACAGAGGCAAGCACTTTCTTCTTTCCCATACAAACCAAGTACCTTACTCATTATGCAGCAGTTAACCATTTAGAAATTACTAGGGTCACCTACTTTTAGCAAAGGTCTGTGCAGAAAGATCATGTGGAGTAATTACCTTTAGACAGCATATCATTCTTCTGAAATTTTATTGCATTTAAGATGAAAAGTATGTAATAATGGCAGGATGAAATATAATACTCAACTATATCATAACTATGGAATGTAAAGCTACAGTACAGGTATGTCCTACTCTTCTGATTCACGTAGCCATTCTGTAGAAGCTTTGTACTGAAATAAGAAGTGGTGAAAACAAGAAAAACCGTGACCAAATAGCAACTGTTGAACTGTTTTAGGTTTTGAACTCTGCAAGCAACAGACCAAAACTTACTGAGCACTAGCAGATGTACTGCACAGTAACCAGGAGCTAGGAGTTCTAGAAAGGAGTATGCAGTTATAGCGGTAGCACACACAGATGACCAAATGGATGTCTATGTGGTTATTTGCATTTGCAGTTACCACAAAGGTTACAAGTAATACAAATAATAATATTAGCAGCAAATAATGCACATCTTCACAATTCTAAAAATCTGGCCGTGATTGACATTTAGGGTTATGAGCATTCAAATGATTAAAAATTGCTGCTATTGTAACATGTGTTGCTGCTTTGTGAATAATTATGTATTACTATTATTTTATCAAGAAAACTATTACTGCTCTGCAGTGTCCGCTTATCCCTCAGAAATAATTAATTCCTCCTTCGTGTACTCTAATGCCCTACGGTTTTATATGTATAAAATTTGTACTTCAAAAACAGACATTTTTAAAAAAATAATTTTAAAAAGTCATTAGAACCATAAATATAGTAGTGACCAGAGTAAGTTTTAGAACCACACCTTTTACTTATACTGTAAATGAATGATAATAGTTCTTTCAGAACTGTGTCGTTATATAAATAGTACATATTTTAAAAAGTCAGTAATTACATATTTACAGAGGATTATAGTTATTGATTACAAAATAATAAGCATTTAAAAAATCACTAGCAATGCACATTATTTAATTGATCAGGTGTCATTATGGAGTACTTAGTAAATAAAAGCAAAAAAGGACAGTGTCAGAAGTATTTTGTCATGAATAATTATAGTTGCCAAAGCTCGTTGCTTAGAATGCCAGTTTAGAAACATGAAAATAAAATAGCATTCCGGTTCCGATTTACTACCTTTTCATTTGGCAACTGCTGACTTCTTTCCTGTTTCAAATTAACCATACAATTAGGAATTAATTTTTTTTGCCAGTTCTGCAACCGCAGAATTCAAAATGCTGTTTTTGCTACTCTGTATCCTACTTAAATGCAACTGCAGATTAAAAAAAAAATCCAAACCACATTCCCAGCAATGGCATAATAGATTTAAAAACTCAGAAGTTGCCTGGAGTCTAGAGGACATCCTCCACCCAACTGTAATAGTTTTAAAAGTAAGTCAAATTTCATTCTGCACAGGTTTGACTCTATTCTTTACAGATTAGAAAGTCAAAAACAAAGCACTGTAATTTTTATTTTTATATACAATAATTAAAGATGGAGAGTCACATTTTAGTCTTCACTTTAAATTTCATTGCTTTGGAAATTAAGTCACACACTTAATTAGTGGTCAGTTTGATTTTATTTTTTTTTTTGGAAGAGGATTGCTTGGTTTAAGTTTTTAGCCCAAGTAAAATAGCAAAATACCTCAGGTGACCCATCAGTAATTTCTTCGTATTTCAATCTAAATTGTGCAAACAGAATGCTTGTACACAGTGAAAACCACAAGAGGTCTCTCACCTCTGCTGCCATTTCTTACTCCCCTTCATGATTGGCTCCCTTCCCACATGCACTACTCTCCTAGATTCATGAAACCCCTAAACATTGTTGGGTTAGATCCTGGATTGTGTTAGCCTATAGTTCAACCCTTTGAAGTAAGGTTGTCAATATGATACAAACACACACATGCACCAGAGGCATGAAACTGGTTAAAATTATTCTCATTCTCTATGAATGATTAAGCCTGGGCTAATTCCGTCCTGTTCTATTTCAAAATGCATTTCCATTTCTACCTCAGTGAGTGACTCAATCAAGACAGATTATAAAACTCCCAGAGCAAATCTGTGTTCTTTAAGTCATTATAAGAATAGCAATCAATTGGAACAGAGTGCAGTTGGTATCCCCAAAAAGTTGGTGTATTAAGCCGCAAGACTTTGCTTTGAAATGCCACACAGCACTGCAAACCAGGCAGAATTACCTTATTAGAGAATACATCAAAACCACATGTGCCACAGTTGTGCTAGGGCAGTTATAGCGCCATCTGTGCTTTTGGGGAGTCAAGAAGTGCTTGAGCAAGGAGGAAAGAAGGAATAAAAAAAGTTTATTTTAAAAAAATACTGGAAAAAGAAAAAAGGTGGCATCATTTGCATCAGAGTTAGTGATTTTTCTGTAATTTCACATATTTTAACCGTGAGCCTATGAGGAATCATATTTGTTTGAAAAACACATACTACTTCAACATCTTCACTCTATACCACATGAATACTAAGTATCCACTGAGTCATCAATTGCTCTAAGCATGGAGTTCCACTTTCTTAAGGCATACAGATCACGTACACGTTTTCTGCAGTTATTTCTCTTAAGGAATTCCCCTGATATTTTTTTTTCCCCATGTTTCATTGTAGTTCCTTTACTGACCAATACTTCAGCTATAATTTGAAACTACAGGACAATTTTGCTGGCAAAATAAGAAATAAAGCTAAATGGGAACACAGAGAGGATGATCATTAAGAACTGTTTCTGCTAAATCATAAGATCTTGTTTTTCAAGTTGTCCTCTCATCTGTCTGTAGAACAGTTATCCTGCAGCAACAGGGAAATTATATGTTTGTCTCACAATATATTGTCAGCACTCTTGCCTCTGTGCCAAAAGAACATGGGGTTGAAGTCCAGCCTAGTTAGTTAGTGGGGCACTGGTTCAGGGAAGGGGATTATCCTCAACATTATAACAAGATCTAAGTATTGCAAAGTGATTTTTTTTCTATTATATGTTATCATCACAAGAATCAGTGCTTCATGCAGGTATAGATAGATTTTTTTCACTCTGTCTTCCCAACAAGAGTTATAATCCATAAAACTGAACTTTTCCAATATACACCAAATCTTTTCCAAGTAAAGCAAAATGGAGTAGAATATAACACTATATTACACTTGAAGGGCATCATTTAAAGATTCTATGGAAAAAAAATATGGGTGTTAAACCTTCTGTGGATTTTACGTATGCCTCCGCTTTCTCCTTCACATTCATTTAGTTAGTAGTCTGAAAAATCAGTGTTACATAGCTACTTTTCTGTACTGAATTTGTCACATCCTCTCTCCTCCCCACCTCCTCCTGAACAGTGCACAAAAAGACATCTCAATTTAGAGCCCTTTCTGGGAAAGAGAGAGAAGAAATGATATTATGGCAATCCTTATAAATTTTATCTTCACTCCTATGTTTGAATACCTTAAAAAAATCACTTGCATTTCTGTTCACTGAGTGTTTGTAGTAGCTACCAATAGTAGGAGCTACCAACAGTAGCAGCAGAAAGTAAGCATATAGGATAAGACAGTGCATCCGCTCTCTTACCTCCATGATAGGATTAGAAGCCAGTACTTTCTCTTCAACATTAGCTTCACTGGCAGAACCACTTACAGTGGCAAAGTATCTCATGGCATACTTAGCAGAGACTGTCTTTCCTGCTCCAGATTCCCCACTTACAATGATTGACTGATTCCGTTCATCTCTGAAACACAAAAACATGGTAATTACCAGCAGTTTGCTAAAGTAGACCTATGTTTTGTGTATCTAACTTGGCAACAACCCTTTCACCATATATGGTAACAGTACATATAAAGTGCATGCACATGGTTAAAACAAAGCTGTTGATGAACTAGCTTCTTGTTGGGCTAACTGGTGCTTGGCCAAGATGGGAATTCAGAATCAACACGGCCATTTCAGTCTGCTTTGACATTAGATTTCCTTCAAAGTACTTGACTCTGTAAATTAACTTGATCTTCATCCTGTTTATCTCAATAACATATTGTGGCACCTTCTTTTTGAGATTCCCAAAGTGCTTTACCAAAGCTGGGTAACGATTACTGCCCCCATTTTACATCAGGGAAATGAGTAGCATATTCAGAAACAAAAGGACGGTCTCCTAACCCCTGTTCTTCTTATGTAACCATAAGCCAATTCTTCTTATGTAACCATAAGCCTGTAACCCTATTCCCTGCATTTGTTCTAGACATTAGAGTTTTGAACAGTCTTGCTTGATTATTTAACAGCAGCTCTAGAGCTAAAAGGTTCCCTTTGTTGTAAGGCAATTTCTTCTCATTTTTTTAAAATCTCCATATGTTACCAATTTTTCTCCCTTCCAAAGCGAGCCTTGCCCATAGCCTCTGGTTTGAGAAGCTCTACATCTAACAAACATGTAGCTTTGCCTGTGAAAACCACTGTTTAAAAAGATCCAAACCTTTTAAAGTGTTGTAACAATAAAAAGTATATATTACTTCTACAAAGCTTTATATTTCCAAAGTAATGGACAAACTATAGCTAATAAGGTTTCAGACAGATATCCCTGTAAGTTAGATAAGTATTATCTCTAATTTACAAATGGGAAAACTGAGAAAGAAAGGATAGATGATTTGCCCAAGAATGTATTGAGAATCATTCACAGAGCTAGAATTCAGGAGTTCTTTGCTCCCATGTCCTCAAACTCAATCCCCCAGGCCAGGATGTATAATAACTCTAAATGAAAGACCAGGCACGCATATGTTCAGATGGAATATTTACAGCCTCCAGCTGCCTGCCAAAATCACCAGTGAATGCATGCTGAGATGGCATGAAAGAATATATATTTCATCTATCAGTTTAATTAAAAAACAATCAAAATGATTCTTATTTAAGCAGTCTGACAATATGCAGGAGATCTGAGGTTATACTTGTGAGGCTTTAGTGAAAAAACAAAAAAACAGAGATCATAACAACCATGGTGACTACCGTACTAAATTAATAGACCATGTTATTTCTCTCCATCTTTTATCTGTCTCCAAAAATATCCCCAAAAAGCCTGATAAGAACATAGCTCTAGTGCATTTCGTGCAGCACAGAGTTGTATACTAAAAGGACTATTTTCATCACACCTTTGAGAGAGACAAGGCCTGATTTATACTGAATACAGTTAGTGGTAAAGCAGGTTGGCCACATCCTGGCAAAATGAAGCCAAAACTAAAGCAACAATCATTTAAATAAATAAGAAAAGGTTAACAAGGTAAAAACAAACCTTTGTGTGTATGTGTGTGTTCTTAAACTCTGGCTTATTAAAGTGTTAAGCATGAATGAATACAACAACGTTGTCATATTAAGCTGACAGACTCAGAGGGAAAAGTCACAACAAAGTTTAACCACTCACCTTAACATCTGATAATAGGTAGTACAGGCCTATTGCTTGAGATGTTGCACCTGTCCAAATCCAATGAAAAAGAGCTTCTCCTGGCTACAGTTGCCCATCCTCAAAAATCCTCCTTCAGTGCAGAAGGCAATTTCCCCAAAGAAGATGCCAGGGAAATGTGGTTTGACTAGTTATTCCTACCCGCTTAGCAGCCACCAACCTGTTAGGATGCTTCCATTCTAACGAACAAAAAATATAGTGCACCCACTCCAGTCTGGGTGAATAAGGGAGGCAGCATTATGGGGCTTCCTGTGGCAAAAAAAATCAAGAGTTTGCACCAGGAGAAGGAGGGAGAAAGACACTTACTCTTTTCCTCATTCCCCCATCAGAAACAGAGGCGTAACCAGTGGCTGTATGCATAGGAGGAAGAGACTGTCTCTCTGCTTATTAGGGGATGGTATGAGATGAACTGATTACCGAGGATGAAAAAGGAAAAGTAGAAAGAAGGCTGTAGTAGTTCTTGAAAGACTTGCAAGTGGCCCAACCCAAAATACAATGGTCTGGGCTCTCTCTCACACAGACAATTCTGTCAAAATGGGCCAAAATGCAGAACAGCTTGTAGCCTTTTATTCCTCCAGTACTCCGCAGTATGGAAAGAACAATGTCTCACTGTTCTTAGAACATGAAATTTATGGTGCAACCTCAGCAGCCGGAGAACTCAGGAGATGTGCAATGAGATAACAAGCCTTTCATTTCTCTGTCACCAGCTTTGATCCAGACAAGGCCTATAGCGATCAAGAGTCATTATCATCTGCAGGTTGTTGAGTGACATACAAGAAATTTCAGTCTGGTTCCTAGAGGACCGGAGCTCCCATCAAAAACCACCACTAGCTGTACCTATACCATGCCCATCTTAATTAGCAGCCTGGATGACAGTCAAAGAGGCCAAAGACTGAACATCTATCAAGGCTCAGCTGCCTTGTTATCCCTTGATGAAAGAGGGAGGGCAGGATTCAGGATGATTGGCAGGGCATCAGGGAAACTCATACTGCTACTGCCTGTGCAGGACAAATTGTCTGGATAAACAGAGGACTTCAGTTCCAACTGCCAACCTAGCACCTTTCTTCAGGACTAAGTTCACTTACCACCCCAAGAAAGACATGTTGAACTATTACATATAAATCTTTTATGAACTTTAACTCTCAGGAATGGGATTAGGTGTCCACATGTCAAGCCTTGGCACCAGATCTATCTATATTCTACATACATACATACACACACACTTGCAAAACTATAATCTCAGATAATCTGGATTTATAACAGAAGTCCTGACAGAACATTAACTCTAGTTCCAGGAATGGAACACCATAATAAAAATGTCTCATTCTGTTCCTTATGTTTCCCAGGGCTAGCACAAACTGACATGAGAAGCCTATTTGAGCTCAATCTGCTTCTCTTACTACAAGGAGTGTTTAACTATAGACTAATTATATACCGAAAAGTGCTGAAATATAGCGTTTAATATGAAGATATCATTTAAAGAGCACCTTACAAATGATTATTTAATTATGATATCATGGTCTTTTCTGTTAATGAAGCAACAGTGGCAAAGGTCTAAAATGTTATTGGAAATCTGGAATAACAATGTTAACATCTACAAAAACAATGAGAAGTCTGGTGGCACCTTAAAGACTAACAGATTTATTTGGGCATAAGCTTTGGTGGGTAAAAACCCCACTTCTTCAGATGCATGGAGACATCTGAGAGATCAAAAGAAGTCTCAGTTATGCTCCACTATTAGCTTTGAAGAGGAACAGTTTCCTTAGTGTCGCAGCATGTGGAGAATAGAGAAGTTTCACTTTTAAGAAAAAATACAATAGGTGCCATTAAACCTGCCCAGGATTATTATTATTATTATTACATTTTAAATTGTCTCCTGGATTTCAGACTCTAAACTGATACACAAATCAGCTCTGAGTGTTCCACCTCTTTTTTCTTCCTCCTACCCTAGCAGTTTTATCCTCAGGACAGAGATTTGTTACATCATCCAGAATAGATCTAAATATGGCTCAAATATGGCTTAAATGGTTTTAAAGTCCTTGACAGGTACCATTTACAAGAACTATTTCAGCCAAACATTAAAATGTTTAGAGAAAAATAATATGCTTCTTTATCTCTCCACAGTAGCAACTCATATTACTTTAAAAAGAGGAGGAAGATGGGAAGGATAAGCATGGCCAAATCAGGCTTAGTTCAAAATAAGTCATTAGTTTCTCTAATTTTTCATCGTCAGTAATCCGGGTAAAAGGATGGACAAGCAGACTTTGTGCCTGGACTGGTAAATTTTAATGACAATTTTACAAAGCTTCTAATTAAACAGCACAAGTCTCTATTTATTGTATGACTGAGATCAGACATTGTGAACAGAACTGAATAGAATTCAGGATACCTCCATAACAATGATGACAAGCAACATATATGAGGAATCTTATTATCAGAGTGTCAAACGGAAAAGTAGATCAGCACTCTCCCTTCGTCCCTGGAAGCTTGAGTTCACAACGTACTTCCCAATAGACATTTATCAGCTTTACAAAACCACTGCACAATCTGATGCTAAATACCTTTTCTGCTTACCTGAAGCCCAACAGCAAAACAGGAGTGCTACAGTATGGCTTAAAATGTAATATATGGAGAAAATATTTTTGTAATATACAAATGAAATTGCACTGGGCAAGAGATGAGAAAGTGGCTTGTAGGAAACAATCCTGCTTTGGCAGGGAGATGGAGTGGATAGTCTAATGGCTTTCCCCCCTTAAATAAGATTATTAATAATAGTGACTACTACACCTGGGTTTCTAAAATTCACTAAAATCTAAGGGTAAGATTTTCAAATGCACTAAGCGTTGAAGTAATTCTGCTTCCTTTTAAGTCAATGCTAAAGCAGCAGCTACCTATAGCCTAATTGGCTTGGACACAGAAATACATCACAGTATGGAGCTTTGTTCAACAGAATATCACACTTCAGTGGGACAGGCAGATTGTGCTATTTTGCATTTTAAGGATGTAATTTTAGAAAGTACTATAGCCTGGGAAAAGAAAGGGAGTATAGGATTACTGACAGCAATCTCCATGCTCAGACATATGTATATATAATATACTCCCTCCCAGTCCCAGTTGCCAGCACTGCTATCAGACATTTAAACTTACACACACACACACACACACACACACACACACACACACAGAGAGAAACACAAGAGTTTAACAAATTCACATTCTAGATTTGCTGTGAGGTATTTTGAGGTTTGCTGGTGAGTATGTTTTATGCCTTTTATTTTACTGATTCAAAATATCTAGAGCGGATATTCAAAAACAAAACCTGAGAGCCCACAGATCCTGAATGCCCAATGCAAAGACAAACCGGACTAGGAATAAAAATATTTAGAGTTTATTTCATAGTTTATGACCCTTTCAGAAAATGCTGTGAACAATTAATGTGTCTTGGCCAGAATCATGGAAACTGTGCATGCAAATGCTCACTTGGACCATT
This sequence comes from Dermochelys coriacea, assembly GCF_009764565.3. NCBI lineage: Eukaryota > Metazoa > Chordata > Testudines > Dermochelyidae > Dermochelys > Dermochelys coriacea. The sequence goes on along the minus strand of NC_050077.1, from coordinate 62,773,276 downwards.
TGCATGCACAACTGTAATAGTATGCACATTTTATGTGAACCCTTCTCTACAAATATTAAAAATATTAACTAGTTAATCCTCACTACCATCCTGGAAGGAAGGTGTTAACAATCCTATTTTACAAATGGAAAAACTGAGACCACAGCAAACCACAGGCAACAATGAAATTACAGCTGCAGAGTTCTTGATTTCCAACCCCCTTTTTATTCCTGTAGACCACAAAATCTCCTGGCTCTGGCTCCCAAACTGAATGAATTTTCAAATTAAGAAGTAGATGCTTTATAGTATGGAAACCAACATTTCCAAAACAAACAGTTTGAATGTTTTAGGATAGTCAAGATGTATAGAATGAAATGGCACTAAAGTGGCCCAATGAATATATACCTCCTGTCTGCTAAATACATACCAAAAGAAAGTCCTCCAAATTTTTGAACTAGCTGCACTCAAATGCTAAATAGCTACTTGTCAGTGGTTATTTCAGTGGGACCTAGAGAAGCACAGAGCTGTCTTCTTTTTATCCATTTCAACCAAGCACAGTTTTTATCCATGTGATCAATAAAGCACAGTTTGTTTTTTCCCTGGCTGATGGCTAGGCTACATCACTTCATCCTGACCTTAAGGTTCATGGCCGTAAAACAAACAACAAAATAAATGAAATAGTTATTACGTTCTTGAAAAAAATATGTAGGTAGAATAGAATTTGAGATTTTGATATCACTTATAAACCTACAGCTGGCCTAGTGCTTGACTACTTGAAAGACCTCCTCTCTCCTCATGCCATACTATAACAGATGAGATCAGCAGAGGGGCTTCAGGGGAAGCTGCCTCAGGATGAAAGGAGAGATGATTGGCTAGCAGGGCACATTGAATGAGGAGTGCTTAGGAACTTGCTTCCCCTTTGGTCCAAAACAGCCCGAGTCTTTTGATCTGGAGGGCTCTTTTTTAATGGAGGCTTTTGGAGAAGGATATTTTGGTTTTTATTAATTTCATATTTTTAATTTATGGAGGCTTTTGAAGCTGTTTGAAGAGTAATACTTAAGGGATTATTTTCTTCTCTCATCTCCTGTGCTGAAAGATTTAATGAGTCTTCCACCATATTTTGAAGGGATCACCATTGGCTTCTTGTTTTCATATTTTATGGTGTTTACATCACTGGTAAGGGCACCAACAGAATGGAACAGGCTTCTAGTTCTTAAACAAACAGAGAGTAAATAGTTGTTGGAGGGTCTGAATCTGCAGTCCTTGAACACTCGAAATTCCCAATGCCTTCAGTACAAGATCAGGCCCATAGGTAGCTTTTAGTTCATCAATTACAGTTTCGCCTCTTCCTCTTACTGCAGATTCTGTGCTGCAAGTCTGTGGTAGAGAAATACTTACTAACCTGAAATTGCTTTGGACATTCTAACAGTGAGTTTTAATTTATCAAAGAACTCTTGAAAGCTAGCCTGATGCAAGCTCACAAAGGAGACAGCCTGTGACTCAGAGGAACCTTTGGGATAGATTCTCCTTTAAACACATACAAATAATTCCCATTAACATCAGTGAGAGTCATGCCTATGACGGGCAGAACAGGAACCTGTTTGATTCCTCAGTGATGTGTCAGCCTACAGTTGAATTATAGCAGCGGGTAAACAAATCCAAGAAAATAACATATGCCAGCACATTTTGATAATTTTTTTTAAAATGATAAAAAGTCAAATTAATGTCAATTTTGGAACTCTAGCACATTTCAAGTCTTGCTCTGTCAGGTCCAATTATATCCATATGATTTAATGCACAGAAACATTAACACCATTTAAATGAGACACATTTGCTCACCTCTTACATTGTTAAAACACAGGCACAGATTTCAAAACTGAGCATGCACAAATACATGCACATAGTATGTGCAACTGCCTGATGTGTGGATATGACCAATCAGATGTCTGCCCTTATCCTGCTAGTACCACGGTACGACATAGTTCTAAAAGAAGCTGTCGTATTTTTTGGAATCAATCTGTCAACATCCCCAGTTAATACAAGCAGCATACTCAATGACAGCACATAACCATAATAAAGAAACTGTTTATAGCATTGGGCACCTATAGTCATGAATGCTTAGATATCTTCTTTTTCTCTTACATGTACCTATAAAGTGCCTTATCAAGCTGAGTAACCAAAGATCAGTTTTCAGAGTAGCAGCCATGTTTGTCTGTATTCGCAAAAAGAAAAGGAGTACTTGTGGCACCTTAGAGACTAACAAATTTATTTGAGCATAAGCTTTCGTGAGCTACATGCATCCGATGAAGTGAGCTGTAGCTCATGAAAGCTTATGCTCAAATAAATTTGTTAGTCTCTAAGGTACCACAAATACTCCTTTTCTTTTTTTGAAGATCAGTTATGTCCCATGAGGTTGCTCTAAAAAGCTCTGCTCCTGTGGAATATAGGAGCATCAGCCACAAGAAAATCAGGTTTGAACAATGACTTGAAAATGAAAAGCACTGTGTAAGTACTAAGTATTATAATAATAATTCCATTAATTGTTTAAAATAATTTTCTTAAATAACTTGCAAACTTAGTGAAAATGCTAAAATGGATATTAAAATATAGCTAGTCACTGAAGTTTTGCTGAAGAAGTGAGGAGGCAAAAGGAGAATATTTATAACTACCCTCTTCTCCCTCAAAAAACTTAAGATTAACACACAAATATGTTCAGAGGTTGGAGTGGAATACCTACTGAGTTATTTGCTTCTTTGCCATTTGATATTTCTTCAGAAGATCCTGATACTTCTGAGCTAATTTATGTGTTTGTCTCTCTCTCTCTCAAATCATCAAGGGCCAAATGCATCCTTGGTGTAACACTACTAATTCCAGTGGCCTTACATCTGTGATGAACTCTACCCATCATGATTTCCAACTGACAGAGTTTTAAACAAGAAGTTATTTACTGAGGCTCAATATAGTCACAAAACTGATTTTATTGATATAAAAAAATCTCAGTCAACTCTGGTATCTTCAAATGCTTGTATAATTACATAAACCCTAACAAAGTATTTTAATAACATCTTTCCTGCTTCCATATAAAGTGTTAATTTAGGGTCTCTCTTTGGAATAAAATAGCCAGGTAAAAGCTTTCAAACTCCTTTCATGGGAAATCTGAGTCCTTTTCCCCACTGCAATGTGGCAGAGCTGTCCAAGTAGTTAATATCAATAGCAAATTAAAAATTCTCCATAATATTGAATTTTTTCTGACCTTCACACAAAGCAATTTATTAAATTTACAGTGGGCGACAAAAAAGCGTTGCTTGGGTTGAATGTACTGTTATCCTCAGGAGGAGTGCACTGAAGACATTCAAAAAAGGATCTAGGAGAGAGACCGTAACTTTGCAGGAATGTGGCACCTCTACCTTCTTGTTTCCTCCTTCCCCCATGCCCCCAAAATAGGCAGTATCTCAAAAGAGACCAGTTCTCCACATCTGACTTGCTGCATTAATTAGAACAAGATGGATTTTTTAATCTTTGTATTTTGCAGGGTTACTACCCCCCACCCCGCAAACAATATCCTGGATTAAATACGAACGTCCTTATTGAAGCATAACTGCCACTAAAATCAGCAGGAGTTATGCTGAATTAAGGACTTTAGGATTAGCTCCCTTCTATTTATCTACATTTGGTTTTACAGTAATTTTCTAATAAAATGTTTTAAAAAGTAAAACGGTCTTTAATTGGTTACATACTTCATCTGCAGGGATTTGAGATTTTACACAATGTTCATATGACCAGGGCACTTTCCACTGAACAGAAAAGTCTGGTTGTAGAAGAATGCAGGGTTGATGTTAAAGAATAGGAAGAGTGATCAGGGACTTGAGTAAGACAATGGCATAAGATGTTCAGGAGGCTAAAGAGCACCTATGTATTACTGAGAGAATGGAATAACAAAAACATGTTGTTTATACCCTGCTTAATGAGGCATCAGACTACATGGATTAGTGTGTTGGCCTGTACACCTTCTCACTATAGGCATAATCCAAGGGCAACTGAAGTCCAAAGGATTCTTTCCCATTGACTTCAGTGGGTGCTAGATAGAGAAAAGGAGGACATGCCAACAGTTCAGAAAAAGCTGTTACCTTATACGTTGCAGTATGTAAAGACTGGTGGAAGTTTAGTTTTGCAGTGTCATTAATAAATAAAGGATTGACGTTTTAAAGCCACACACAACTGGCAAGGGGTGCAAACCATGTCTACCCCATTACACCTGCAAAATTTTGCATTTGTGCATCACTTTGGAAACTGTATATGCAACTTCTTGTTTTCTCTGCTGTGTATTTTTGTAGGTGCAAATGAGGCTGTACACATGTAGCGCTGCTCACCCATTGTGAAGGTCTTTGGAAACTGAGCCCATACTATGCAGCAGGCAGTGTGAGGCTGTTAAAGCCATTTTAAAAATTGGCAACTATGCAAGCCAGAAATTGCTTTTCAAGTAGAAGTAATGTAACTGTTTCTTTAAAAAAAGAGCAATTTTCTAAAGCTCTTAGACCAAACGAAAACAGTACCAGATTAAAATGTTCCTTTTCTAAATTTGTTCAGCATTCCAGTGATTTATCACACTGGGTATAAGGAACAAGATTATGTCCTTTGTTAATCTTGTGAACATAGTATTTTGATAACAATTCTCTTCAAGCACTAAGTTAGTTCATTATCCTCTGGCTTTCTGGATTTGGCTCCCTAGTCTCCTTAATGCCAAAATATTCCCCATCTCTTTGGCCTCATCTCTCCTTATTTTCCAATTCACCAAATATATTCCTCAAAGAGCAGACTTACTTACTCCCTCCTCATCTTGCCTCTTGAGGAAGGCGGCCAGGTCCTTCCCCTGGGCTGCCACCATTATCTGCAAAAGGCTCCCCTGTAGCTAGCTGATTCCCCCACAAATACTATTTCAAAACTCACCTCTTATCCACAGCCCAAGACTCCTATCCCACTCTAACAAACATATTCTTACTCCTTATGTCTCTTAGTTTTCTGACAGTCATTCTCCCCCAAACTTGACCATAATCACCTCCTTCACTTCTGAGCCACATCTTTGAATTCTATTCACATCTCTGCAGTGATGAATAATTCACTTGTATTTGCACGTACAGAAGGGTGTGGTGTAATGTGGATAATTACTCTTTCAGCCCTGAAAGGCTGTTGTGAGGATTAATTAGCTAATGTTTGTAAGACACTTTGAAGGTGTACACGCTATGTAAGCTCTAAGTATTATTAGTAGAGACTATGTTGCTTTGAAGCATTCACTGGCATTTTTGTATGAACAACATTATGAATAAAGAATTAGTGCAAACCGCCATGTATGCCTTTACATATCACAAAACTTGTGCCACTACTCCTGTTACAGAGCTAACATGCTGCATTTCCACAGCCTGGTCTATTCTCTCTGCCCTGAATACCATCTTGACTATCCATCTCCAGCATGCCCTGACCTGAAGTACTCTTCCCTTCACAGAAGCAATGCATCAGGTTCTCCCCACTGCTGACATGTGTTTTACTTTACCCTGAGTCATGACAACAGGTCCTGTATTACCAGCCAGAAGACAATTTTCCCCCTAACTATAATAGAACCTCAGAGTTACGAACACCACAGTTATGAACTGATTGTCAACCGCACACCCCATTTGGAACTGGAAGTACACAATCAGGCAGCAGAGATGACAAAAAAAAAAAAGCAAATACTGTACAGTACAGTATTAAATATAAATTACTTTAAAAAAAAGGTAAAAAAAGTAAGTTAAAAAAACTGTTTCTGTGCCTGTTTCATTTAAAGTAAGATGGTTAAAAACAGCATTTTTCTTCTGCATAGTAAAGCTTCAAAGCTGTATTAAGTAAATGTTCAGTTGTAAAAACTTTTGAAAGAACTATAACATTTTGTTCAGAACAGGAACATTTCAAAGTTATGAACAACCTCCATTCCCAAGGTGTTTGTAACTCTGAGGTTCCGCTGTACTTCATGCTTAACAAGCATGAGATGCAAGTTAGACAAAATATGCCTCAGTTTCACTATTGTAAAAAATGGCCATTATTATACTGGCCTACTTCAGAGGGATGTATGTGTTGGGATTATCTAGAGCAGTGGTCGCCAAAGTGGGGTGCACGCACCCCAGGGGGTGAGCAAGACCATCCCTGGGGGGGAAAACAGCAGGAGGAGCGCTGCTGGCACAGCGGAGCAACGCTCCTGGACCTTTGATTCTTTGGCGGCATGCCAGAGACAGCTCAGCTCTCCCAGCTCCATCTTTGGCAGCATGCCAGTGGTAGCTCTTTTTTTTTTTTTTTGTGCTTCCCTAGAGCTGGCCCTGGGGGTGCGCGATCCAAAAAGTTTGGAGACCACTGATCTAGAGAATGTCTGTAAAATGCTTTGCCAGACATAAAGCCCTTTGTATGCATTAAATATTACACCATGTCTGGGCTTAGGACACCAAACCCCTGTTGGGTGACCTTGGGCAAGTCACTTCTTCTCGTGCCTTGGTTTCCCCCTCTGTAATATGGGGATAATGATGCTGACCTCATTTGTAAAGTGTTTGCAATCTACAGATTAAAACCACTACGTAAGACCTAGGTATTATTAACTCATCACTCCAGATTTTATGCTCCAGAAACAGACTTACTGAGAATTCAGCTATGCTCTTTTCAGTACAAAAGACTGAAGCTCCTTAAGTCGGTGTCAACCTTCCGTGACTGCGCAACAGCGACTTGGTAAAAGCTTTAAGGAACAACCTTGAAAACAGCATGTACAGTTTCTAAACAAACAAGACATATTAACAGCAAATCACATAGCTTACAATTTTAATTGGGTCCCAGAAGTGCAGCTCTAGAATGTAAAAATGCCAAGAGGTGAAACTATAATTGATTAATTGTAGTTTTTCTGGACATACTGAACACATACAAATGGAGAAACTGCAGTCAGCATCGGCTCCAAAATCATGACAGATTGCACTCTGGACGGGTACAAAGATGACCCAGCAAAATGAAACCGATTTCCCTAGGGATTAGTTGGTTGAGGTCACTGCTGCAACAGGCTGCTAAAGCTTATTGCACAGAAATCAGCAGGACAGCTCATATGAACTCCAGGCTCCAACTATAACCACATTTAACCCTTTCACTGCCTGCAGACAATCATTAGTCCAAACAAGCAGGACAAAAGACTAGATGTCAATTATGACATATTATAGCTGCACCCTGAAGACACAACAGTCAGCAAGCAGAGAGTCCCAGTATGGGGGCGGGGGGCTACACGTCCTTCATAATTCACAAATACACTTATCTTCAGCAGGAAAGTACATTTTCCTTTTTAATTCTAATTTTATCAATACAACCCTAAACTAAATTACTCCAGTGAGATACTGCAAATTCATATAACTCCATCATCGTTCTGTTCTGTTTGTACAGCACCCAGGACAATGGAGTCCTGGTCCATGAATGGGCAGAGCCTCTGTATGCGCACAAGTGTGAAGAGCTGCTTTACCTGGCCTCCCCTAAACACCCTGCAGGGGAGAGTGGTCCATCCACCAAAGAGATATTGTGACATGGTCATCAGTCCTTCTCCACAAGAAGATGACAGTAGGTAGGGACATTGGGAAATTGTCAGAAAAGTATCTTGCACAGAGCCTGCAGGATAGAGGGAACCATGTGGGGACAAAAGAATCTGTAAGATGGTGGGGTCTCCCCAGTCCAATAGTCTCCCCAGGTATATTTCCACATTCTGAACTCTCCAAGATTCTGCAATCACGACATTCATATGTAATTTTTCCATGTTGAGGCTGGTCTACCATCTTTATTATGATGAGATCAGTTTGCTGTGTGCTCAGATATGTAGTTTGACTATGTTAATACTATGGATTGCAATTTACTCCCTGTTGTGGTCATATCGTGTGCAGGTTATAAAAATCAGTCATGGTTTGGGGACACTATTCTGAACAGGGTGGCATGTCAGCTGCCACTTCATAACAATAATGCCCTCTGCACATTCTAACTCCTCCAAATTCTGGTTAAGAGGGAGAAGCCACCTCCATTTGAGAGCTTTCTGCATCTCCAGAGTCTGTGGAAGGAGGATGAGCTTGCAACAGTTGAACCAGTAGCTGAGACAAAGGAGGTGTCCATTACTGGTGAAACAGAACAGGAAATGGCAGAATCCACTACCTCCATGTTAACCCCAGCATACTGAATTTTGGCGAGATGGCCCTGTCTCTCCCAATAAGCAGCCAGAGCTCTCAAAAGTGGCCATGGTCCTCTAGTTCACTAATCATCGAGGTCACTGCTTGCTTCTATTGTGTAGAAAGATCAAGCTGCTGTTTCTACTCTTCTTACCTCTTACTGCTACTAAACGTGTCTGCACATAAACTAAAGGGAAGCCTTAAATATTTGATAAAGATCTCCTTGTATATACCTGTCTATCCAGATTATGTATTAATATGATCCCTATTACCATAGTATCAGAACATCTTGCAGTCTTCAGTGTATTCATCCTCACATACCCCTATAAGATATCACTTCCCTATTACTCACATTTTGCAAATTGGGAACTGAGCACAGAGACACTGACTGCCCAAAGTCACACACAAGATCTGTGGAGGAATAGGAAATTGAACCATGAACTCCGTGAACTAGCACCCTAACTACTGGACTATCCTGCCTCTTCCTTCTCCTTTTTTAGTCTATGAAGTGCTACTTCCATCTCCACCTAATCTGATGAATATCTGTCTATACATTACAAATGCATGTGATTGTTCATATGTTTTTCTACCCCTCTGCTAATTGTCCATGAGCCAAAATTTCGAAAGGTGGTTGCCAAGATACCTCTGTGCAATGTTTTGAAGGTAAAAGAAGATTTTGTGAAACAATTTTGGCACTTTGCAACAAGTGAAATTTCAAAGAGTCAAAAAACATTAATTGACTCAGTTTTCCTTAGCCTACTTTCCAATACTGCCAAAGTACAGATATATTTAGATGTATTTAGGAGAAGCTGACATTAAAAACAATTTAATTTAAAAAAAATTCTATTCACCTCAGATTCTGTCAAATCATTATTATTTTTAATACAAAATTATTTGGCAGTGTCCCTTTTGACTCTGGGATTTCTTGAATTTTATAGGGTTCTCATCATTATGTAATTCTATTTCCAACTGAATCTCCTCTGCATGGTTCTGCTACAGAACCAGCAGGCAAGTACTTTTATTTAAATTGAAAATGGTGATTTCAACATCCGGGAGCCACTCTAAGCCTGGATGAGAATGCACCGTGATTATCCTAAATATATACATGTAATGTGCTCCCATTACACAGTTCAGAAAAGAATAGAATCAACTAAAACCTCTAGTTTTATATTATACTGATAGGAATCTGAAAATAATAAGTCTCGTGTTATTGAAGTTCACAATCATCCCCATATTCTCTTCTTCCAGACCATATAATTAAACACAGAGACATCATAAACTGTAAAGAAAGAGGGAAAGGGAAGAGGAGTTGTACTTGTTGAGGTTTACAGCTTTATTATGCTGATTTTGGAATGCCTCCAAAAAAGGTTTACTATTTTACTGAAATATTTTGTAAATTGGAGTATCAGCAGGTTGTACTTAGAGAAAAGGCAACAGAGAACCCGCCTGGAAGATACAGCACTGTAATTCCTTACAGGACTGCTTTCTTGGGCAAGTACAGCATTTGCAATTTAAAAAATCAATGTTTGCCAACTTATGTGACGTAGTTACCACAGTTATTTTCTATAGGAGTAAGACTGAAATAGGACAACTTGTGTTAACATTTGGGAAATGCTGACTCTTACACCGCTTAGCATTGTAGTTCCAAAAAAAGAGGTCAAAACATGCAAGGATCCAAATGCTAATTATGTGATTTATGTTTCCAAGACAAAGACGAGTGTGTCAATGGCCATTTGCTTCTTTTTCTACTGCACATCTTACTAAAACGTCTGGCCAAAATCTGTTTAAACTTGTTCAGATGAAGCATTTGACGTATGAGGAATGAGAGAGAGAGTGAGCATGCAAGACACACACACACAACCTGGCAATGGTTACGATATAAAACCTAAAACGTATAGAATAGAAAGAGAAGGCTCAAGGGAAAATTCATGCTCATTGTCCAATGTAAAATTACCAGTATAAGGACCTATCAGGCAAATCTATTCACATGAGTAAGAATTATTCATGCAAGTTGTCACAAGAGGAGCTCCACAGAACTCAGTGGGCCATACCGTTCCCTTCCACATTAAAACCCGGAGTGGGGGCTTCTACAGAAAGAAAATTCTGCAAGGAATCATTTGTTGAGATTCCCCAACACCACCCTGTCAGGAGAATGGTTTGTCCCGCAGCAAAACAGTCATGGGTCTCACCCCCAAAATCTGGCAGATCCCAGGGAGCTGTGGGATGCCTGGATCATCTGGGCTGAGGTCCTGAGCCTCTGGAGTGGGAGCCCCTCTCCAGTGGGGCTTCGTGGTATTGTGACTCCATTGGAGTATCTCTAACCGACACATTCTCCTGGCCACAGCTGCCTCCAGGATGCTATACATAAGATTCAGAAGGCTGGAAAGGAGCTGATATGTTCTCTTTCAGCCTGTTTGATCCTCTCTTGGCTTCCCCCAGGATAGACTCCCAGACTGGGCTCTACCAGATCAAGGTGGGAGAGGGTGGGATCAATGCCCTAGAGGCAGCTGAACCCCCTTTTCACATGGAAGAGAAGATCTGGGCAAAGACCCCTCCATGAGTGTACTGGAGGCAGGGGGGGAAGAGTGCAATCCATCCCAGTGAAATTACTTGGAAGTAGAGATTTACAGGATTGGGCCCATATGCGCAAAAGTGATCTAAAACAGAGATCTCAACCACACTGCACTGGCCAGATCCGTCCCACAGAAGATAGTTATGTGACCTGCACAGCATAGTCAGATTCTGCAGAACCTGAGGTGTTTCTGTTTAAAAAAAAAAATTAGCCCTCATTTTTGCAAAAACAACTTTTCAAATCTGAACTGAGTGTAGAACGATGCAGTGTCATCTGTCTGAGTCTGCAGACAGCCTGAAACAATTACTATGAGGTGTGAATTTTCCCACCTGCCAGTAATTTCATTGGGTTGGTAGCCCTGAAGTCTAATGACATTTTAAATGTAAGCATTAACTATTTCATTGTTTATTTTAGCAGTGGAGTGGGGAATAGTCAGAGTGAGGATCTGGTAGCTGTGGCAGGAAGGGAGATGCAGAAAGAAAAAGAGACACAGACAGAAAAGAGGGAACAAGAGAAAAGAAAATGGGCAAGTAAAAGAAACAAAAGGCCAATTTCTACCCTTGACATTTCAAAAACATCCACTTAACAACAGTTAACTCCACTGTGGAGGAGTCTTAAATGCATATACCAGCTCATGGACTATCACTAAAATTGAAATTCAGAACTCTCTACAAAGTAAGATTGATATCCTTGATCTAAAACATACCTAGATTTGTTGCTTTATATAAACTGATGCTGTGAGCAGCTGAATGTCAGTCAATGCCCACTGAAGCTAGGAGTGAGGCTTATGGACTGTAGTAATACTAACATTCAGCCTTTACTTAGCACCTTACTTTTTCAAAGCACAGTGCAAACATTTAATTAATGGTCAATGTTAACTTATAACCAACCACTTTCAATGGAACTGTCCACACTTCCAGGAAACCATAGACTGGTCATCTAATTATGAAAGAGAGTTTTCTCGTCAATCATCTACATTGGGGGGAAATAATCAAGCTGGCAAAAACAAAGTCTAAAATATTAATATATAAATTATTAAAGTAGCTCCAAGGTGCAAATATTAAGATATGCCCACTGAATTTCAGGTATAAAAGAGTATCATGACTAGTTATGCTAGAGACCATTTAAATATATAGTATCAGGAAGTCACAGGGAATAAATAAATAAAAATGATGGGAAAACATGACCTTCCAAGAGAATTCAACAAGGCCTACCATAAAACACTAAGATTATTGCCCTAAATATAGCAGTCATATGAATATTTAATCACTAATGAAGAATGAAATGATCAAATCTTTAAGGAAACGAACAAATGAATATAAACTGGCCATCAGCAAGTTTAGGCTTGAAATTAGATGAAGGTTTCTAATCATCAGATGAGAGAAGGTCTGGAACAGCCTTCCTAGGGGAGCAGGGCTTCAAGACAGAACTTGATAAGTTTATGAAGGGGATGGTATGGAGGATAATGCCTACAATGGCACGTAGCTGATCTGTGATTGCAAGCAGCAAATATCTCCAACGACGAGTGATGGAACACTAGATGGGAGAGCTCTGAGTTACTTCAGAGAATTCTTTCCCAAGTGTCTGGCTGGTGGGTCTGCCCACATACTCAGGGTCTAATTGATTGCCATATTAGGGGTCGGGAAGGAATTTTCCCCTGGGTCATATTGGCAGGGACTCTGGGGGTTTTGCATCTTCCTCTGTAGTATGGGTCATGGGTCACCTGCAGGTTTAAAGTAGTGCAAATGGTGCATTTTCTGTAACTTGAAGTCTTTAAATCATGATTTGAGAATTTCAGTAACTCAGCCAGAGATTATGGATCTATTATAGGAGTGGGTGGGTAAGGTTCTGTGGCCTGCAATGTGTAGGATGTCAGACTAGATGGTCATGATGGTCCCTTCTGGCCTTAAAGCCTATGATGACTTAACCTATTTTTAAAAAAAAATCCAACCGACAAATTGCAATTTTAATATGTATTATGGATTTTAGCCTCATTAATTAAAGAATGCAAATAAAAGTGAGATTAAAGCAGTAATGACCCAGAGAGAAGCCACAAAGAGGAGGATAATATGCATCATCATAAAAAAATTAATAATAGTAAAGGATAAGAACTTGGACATAGAGACAATATAGAATACATTAGGCACATTAAATAAACAGTCAAGGGCAAATGGAAGAAAAGATAAGTAGTACAAAATGGAGAAAGGAAAAAAGCACTTTAGAATATAGGCATAATATGTAAACAAGTAGCTCACTACTTCAGTGCAGAGAAATTCTGTATAGTTATTTAATGAATGGGGTGCTGAAATACTCACTTATAATTCCAACGTATGCTTAAATTACACTTTAAATGACAGTATCTTTTATAAATAATTCACAAAGGAATAAATTTGTTATAACATTCTTTAGGCACACAAACAAATGATTTCAGTTTATTAGTGCTAAATATTTTAAAATATCATTTCCACGTGTTTAACATTTCATAACCCATTCTAAAAGAAATTCGTTATTATTCAAGAATTTGGAACTACTGAAATATTGCTGGAGGAAGGATGGTGTTGGGTTAAGGCACAAGACTGGAGGTCACACTGCCATAGACTGGGTGACCTTGGGCAAGTCACTTATTGCCTGGTTGTCTCAGTTCCCCTTCTGCGTAACAGAAATAAATTACCACCTCACAGACATTTACAAGGGTTAATTCATTAATGTCTGTAAAGCAATGAGCCCCCCAGATGGAAGCAGCTATAAGTGAAAATATGATTGCTATTTCATCCACACCAAATTCTATACACGCCTCTTTAGTCGAAGCCAAGTTCTTCAAATATACATAGCAATCTAGATGTCAGGTACCTTATGTAGCTCACTCATAGACTGCTACTGTCTTGAAATACCCAACATACAGACTGCTGTGAAAAAGATATACACGTGTTGGATTAAAATTTAAATAAATGTTGATTTTGATATGGAACAGCAGAGTTCAGAGCAGGCCCTAGGCTGAGCCTGACCGTTAGAAAGAGATATGTTTCCCAGCTAACACACCACGGCTACACTAATTGAAATAAATGCCTCTCTGTAAAATTACAAGGTTGGTGCTAATTGTACCAGCACAACCCTAGACAAAGAGTCTGTTCTAAGAAGTGATAAGAACTTTGTAAAAACAACTGTCCTCCGGAACACAACAATAAGATTTGTTGGCTCTCACCCTTGGTACTCTCTATCTTGCTTGTTTTCTTTTGCTGTGTAGCAAGTAGTATGGACAGATCTATTGAGGCCTGTCATGCCCCAGTAATTGTAGAAGGGCTATGTTAAAGGAAGGATAGGTAATAAAATAGAGATGTAATAAGAAATATGTTAAAGTGAAATAGAGGATGAATGCAAATGTATGTTTGGCTCGAATGGGTGATAAAATGTTAGAAATGCCGGCTTGAGAATTACAATCCCATTATCACTTGACTAAAGAATGTATGGAGTGAAATGACCAGGTGACCCCGAGGGCAAACCGGAATCTACACTCCACCCCCAAGCACCCCAAGGGCGAAGAGGGGAATGAAGAACCAAAGAACAAAACAACACTGAGCTGTCATGGACGTACTATTTGCTGATTAAACATTACTTCAAACATGGGATTGATTGATTATGTGATTGATTATCACTTCAAACATAAAAACAGCGTGATGAAGCAGATTCCATAGACTGGTATAAGAGTGAATTCCTATAAAAACAGAATCTAAAAACTGAGAACTTTGAGTCTGGTTCTCCAACCACCCTCCAGGAGCATCGGATGTGCATCTGACAAGACTTGGCTCCATCTTCGTGTCCAGGCTACCTGGCCAGTGACTTGGCATGAGCAACTCCTAGGCTGGTAACTATAACAACTTTGCAGAACTTGTGTGTGTATATGGTGTGTGTGAGTGAATGAAATCTTATAGCTATAACTGATTGCTTACTCTGATTCTTCCTGTATTCACAATAAATGTGGCATTTTGCCTTATCCCCTTTAATAAGATGCTGCCGGTTTTTATTTTATTGGTATAACATAATTGGTGGAGAATGCGGGCAATGTTATATTATCCGATGCTCCTGGAGGATGGTTGCAGAATCAGACTCAAAGTTCTCAGTTTTTAGGTTCTGTTTTTATAGGAATTCACTCCTCTACTAGTCTATGGAATTTGCTTCATCATGCTGTTTTTACGTTTGAAGTGATATTCAATCACTGTTCCCTCATTTGAAGTGATGTTTAATCAGCAGATGGTACATCTGTGACAGCTTGGCGTTATTTTGTTCTTTGGTTCTTCGTTCCCCTCTTCGTCCTTGGGGTGCTTGGAGGTGGAGTGTAGATTCCAAGCCAAGTTCTTGAAATATACACAGCAATCTAGATGTTGGGTACCTTATGTAGCTCACTCATAGACTGCTACTGTCTTGAAATACCCGACATACAGACTGCTGTGAAAAAGGTATACATGTACATACATAGAATCATAGAATCATAGAATATCAGGGTTGGAAGGGACCTCAGGAGATCATCTAGTCCAACCCCCTGCTCAAAGCAGGACCAATCCCCAATTTTTGCCCCAAATGGCCCCCTCAGGGATTGAACTCACAACCCTGGGTTTAGCAAGCTAATGCTCAAACCACTGAGCTATCCCTCCCCCCTATGGTATACATAGCAGTCTATATGTCAGGTATTTCAAGACAGAAGCAGTCTATGAACATGCTACATCAACACTTATTGCACCATGCTCTACTATTCTTTTGAAATGGGTCTATTATGTGGTCAACATGCAACTCAGTGTTTTCACATAGAGGATTCACCAGGCTTCTGCCCTTTAAGCATATTATTCTCTCCTTTTCCCTTACACATTCTTAACTGGGCATGCAGTTAAACTAAGGTGTCCATCTCATCACTTTCACTCCATCTGCGCTCTGCTTCATTCCCAGAGGGTACTGCATAATTGCCACACCAGAATGAAAAACTCAGCCATCTTGTTTACTGGCTATATGTCTTGAAGGACAAGGATGTCAAAAACTTCTATCTATAACAATAGGGCATGAGGATCAATTTTATTAACTGTACATGAACAAACACCCTTTCAAAAAACTGAAATATTTCAAATTCTCAGGTTGGCATGACCTTGAGAGAGGCAGGCTGGATTTCACAGCCCACTTTCCTAGGTTGAACAATCCGTTTTCAAAGAACACTTAAAGTACGAATTCATTCTCTTGCAGTAATGGCATCATTACAGTATTTTAATTTCATGTATCTGTACTCTTCAGACACTATGTAATTTTCTTTTGCCCCTTAAAATACTGGATGATGAGTTATTTTCCAAACCCGAATTGTACAGCTCTGGCTTCACTGATATGGGTAAGAGACAGTTCTTCAAAGTCTGGGTATTGTTAAGATTACCCATAGATTAACCATCTTTTCTGTTGGGGTTATACGTAAATACTGTAAAATATTTGCATTCTTAAAGCACAATTGTTCCCTAAAAATAGTTAGTGGTCCAAAAATAGCCCTCTATTACTTATTAGTCTGAAACATTGTCCCTTACAGATCTGATCAAATTTTAAACCTAAATTCTAAACAGTTCCAATGGATCCTTCCCATTACCTATCAAATGAGTACTGTCTGTGAGAGACAAAACTTTTTTTTATTGTTTTGCTAATTTCATGGGTTTATTAGGTTTTGAAATTTAATAAAACAGTGGAGCAAACAGACTTAACACCTTCTACTAAGTACAAATAAAAGCAGAATCAAGTCCACTGACTGGGAACTTAAGATCTCATTTCTATGGGAAACACAGAATTCAAAGGTTGTTTTCACAAACCGGGCCATCTGTTTATACGCTTCTTCAGCCACAGCAAAGATGTGTGGATCCATATCCCCCATATTCTGACCACTGTATGCATTGATGATATCTTCGCCATAGATAGGTAGCTGCTCATAAGGATTTATGGCTACCAAGACGATACCTACAAAAGAAATGGAACAAAAGCTATTAATAATGGCTGATTTGGAAATGTAAAAGTGTTAAAAGCCAGGGGTATGTTGTTCTAATCTTTCTTAAATGTTTAGCTTGGAGGAGAATAAAGACCTGATCTGAAGCCCATTGAAGTAAGTGGAAAGACAATATTTTGATGGGTTTTGGATTAGGTACTAAATTTGAATCCTGAAAGTTTGAACACAGTTTACTTTCTTGCTTGTAAGAAAATCACCAGGGAGAACTTTTACCCTTTCCCCATTTTTAAAGTTTTGGGTTTGAAGAATGAAACGTTGCTTGAATTTAGAGTAAGTCAGCCTGACATTGATTGATGATGAACAGCCAGCTCTACCCAGTAACAAGATCAGTGAGGACTGTACTTCACATCTTTTATTATAAATCATGGCCTCTGATTTGCTCAGTTACAATTTTTGGGATCTAACAGAAAGGCTCTGAAATAAAATAGTGCCCACTTCTCCCATAGTAGCTTAATGATGTCAGACATGTCAACCATTTGTGCATGATGTTATGGCATCACATGCCAATATTATACATTTTTAGTATAAGAGAACTAGTATTAGAAATTTTGGTATAAATATTTCTAATAAACAATGGCCTGATTTTGAATAGTGGCCTCCAACAAGTGCTCAGAAATAAATGTACGGGTACTGCATAGAGCTGGCACACCTAGGCTCCTGACTGAACTTTGAAATCAAATAGTTAGATATTTAAAAGTGCTATAACACACTCCCACAATTATTTCAGACCAAGTTGAAAGTCAGGCCAATATTTTTAACTTACTATATCTCCCACTTCAAGTCTCTCATGACTGCGACGTAGGGAAGCAGTTGCCAAGTGGACAGAAAGAATTTGTAATCCAAGCTGTGGCCATCTAATAAGCACACCAGGGATCATTCTATGAAAGACAACTTGAATGAAGATATCTACCTCATTCCCCCATACCAGATATTTCTATAGCAGTGTCATATCTAAATATACTCAGAAATCAACCTTCTCTTTTTCTATAAAGCACTAAAAGTCTGTAATTCAGGGAAAGAAACAAGACACTGTGCAGGCCTAAATATTATGACTGAGACATAAAGTAAGTGGAACATTTTTCTTGGAATAGCAAAGAAAAGGCATCTGATGCTCCAAATATCATCCCAGTTTTACAGATGACTAAATCATGTCATATATTCACAGATCAAGCAAACAACAAAATAAAAATACAGACAAGCTTTCTAATGAGCAAATACCTTTCAGAAAAGGATTGGAAGGATTCTCTTCTGGTCCTTTAGATATATTACATGTTATACATCAAGACATAACTATGTAATCTGTGATACAAAGACCTCAGTGTTTTTCCATCAGCCATGACTTCACTGGGATGACTCAGGAACTAGAACTTAAAGTCTCTATTATTTCTTTTAAAAAAAGGATGCGAAGCCCTTATGATTTAATGAAGAGTCAAGAACGAACACATGCACACTAACCACCCGCAAGTTAAGGGAATTTTTTTAGGCGCCAATTTTACAAATCCTGCAACTGAAAATATGGACAGCTAATAAAAAGTTAGATAGAAGGAAATAACTGGATCATATTCTAGTCCCCATCACAGGTGTACCAAACAATTTGTAGTCTGAGTTTGACTGAAGCCCAGAAATGGAATAGCAGAGGTGTTACAGACCAGTATTAAGGTACACTGGCAGAGCTGGGTAGGAGCACAGGAATGGAACAGTCCAGGTGCTACAAATCAGGATTAAGGTGCACTGGCAGATCTTTGTGCAAAAGGATGAACAATGCCTGCCCAGAACATGCTAGGCTTCTCAGCAAAGCCAGATTCACCCACACAAAATTAAAAATAAGTAAGACTACAGTTAAGCTAGTTGCACAATGAAGAGGCTGGGACCAGGATCTGATGCAAGAGATTAATATAGCTGAACTGCTCAGTAATAGTGATCATAATGTTATTAAATGCAACATCCTTGTAAAGGGAAAAATACCAAAGAAACCCACCACAGTAGCATTTAACTTCAAAAAAAAAAAGAACTACACAAAAGTGAGGAAGTTAGTTAACTGGAAATTAAAAGGAACAGCCAAAGAGTGAAAAACCTGCATGGAAACTTTTTAAAACCACCATAATAGAAACTCAAATGAAATGTGTAACCCAAATTAAAAAAAACAGCAGGAGAACCAAAAAAATGCCACCATGGCTAAACAAAAGACTAAAAGAGATGGTTAGAGACAAAAAGGCATCCTTTAAAAATTGGAAATCAAATCCTACTGAGGAAAATATAAAGGAACATGAACTCTGGCAAGTCAAGGGTAAAAGTATAATTAGGCAGATCAAAAAAGAATATGAAGAGCAACTAGCAAAAGTGTGAAAAACTAATAGCAATTTTTTTTAAGTACATCGGAAGCAGGAAGCCAGACAAACAATCAGTGGTACCACTGGACAATGGAAGTGGTAAAGGTGCACTCAAGCAAAACAAGGCCATTGTGGATAAGCTAAATGAATTCTTTGCATCAGACTTCTCTGCAGAGGATGTGAGGGAGATTCCCACACCTGAGCCATTCTTTTTAGGTAACAAATCTGAAGAACCATCCTTGATTGAGGTGTCAATAAAGGAGGTTATAGAACAAACTGATAAATTAAACTAATACATCACCAGGACCAGATAGCATTCACCCAAGAGTTCTGAAGGAACTCAAATATGAAATTGCAGAACTAACCACTAGGGTAGGTAACCTATTACTTAAATCCACCTCTGTACCAGATAACTGGAGGTTAACTAACATAACGCCATTTTTTTAAAAAACAGGCTCCAGAGTTGATCCTGGCAATTACAGGTCAGTAAACCTAATTTCAGTACCAGGCAAATAGGTTGAAACTATAGTAAAGAATAGTATTATCAGACACACAGATGAACATGATGCATTGGGGAAGAGTCAACATGGCTTTTGTAAACGGAAATTGTGCCTCACCAATCTATTAGAATTCTTTAAGGTTGTCAACAAGCTTGTGGACAAAGGTGACCCAGGGGACACAGTATACTTGAACTTTCAGAAGGCCTTTACAAGGTCCCTCACCAAAGGCTCTTAAGCAAAGCAGACAGTCATGGGGCAAGAGGGAAGGTTCTCCCATGGATCAGTAACTGGTTAAAAGATAGGGGGAAAAGGGTAGGAATAAATGGTCAGTTTTCACAGTGGAGAGACATAAATAATTGTGTCCCCCAAGGAACTGTACTGGGACCAGTACTGTTCAACATATTCATAAATGACCTTGAAAAAGGGAGAAACAGAGAGGTGGCAAATTTTGTAGACAGTACAAAATTATTCAAGATAGTTAAGTCCAAAGCAAATTGTGAAGAGTTACAAGAGATCTCACAAAACAGAGTGACTTGGCAACAAAATGGCAGAAGAAATTCAATGTTGATAAATGCAAAGTAATGAGCATTGGAAAAACATAATCCCAGCTATATACACAAAATGATAGGGTCTAAATTAGCTGTTACCACTCAAGAAAGACCTTGGGGTCATTCTGGATAGTTCTCTGAAAACATCCACTCAACAGGCAGCAGCAGTCATAAAAGCTAACAAAATGTTAGGAACCATTAGGAAAGGGATAGATAATAAGACAGAAAATATCATAGTGCCA
This sequence comes from Dermochelys coriacea, assembly GCF_009764565.3. Lineage (NCBI taxonomy): Eukaryota > Metazoa > Chordata > Testudines > Dermochelyidae > Dermochelys > Dermochelys coriacea. Next base: position 62,752,885 of record NC_050077.1, on the reverse strand, counting down.
CTACATAAATCCATGGAAAGTCCACATTTTGAGTATTGCATTTAGTTCTGGTTGCCCCATCTCAAAAAAGATGGATTTGAATTGGAAAAGGTACAGAAAAGGGCAACAAAATTATTAGGAGTATTGAACAGCTTCCACACAAGGAGAGATTGAAAAGACTGGGACTATTCTGTTTAGAAAAGAGATGACTCAGGGGTGACATGAGAGAGGTCTATAAAATCATGAATGGTGTGGAGAAAGTAAATAAGGAAGTGTTATTTACCCCTTCACAGAACACAAGAACCAGGAGTCACCCAAGGAAATTAAAAAGGAGTACTTGTGGCACCTTAGAGACTAACAAATTTATTAGAGCATAAGCTTTCGTGAGCTACAGCTCACTTCATCAAATGCATCCGATGAAGTGAGCTGTAGCTCACGAAAGCTTATGCTCTAATAAATTTGTTAGTCTCTAAGGTGCCACAAGTACTCCTTTTCTTTTTGCGAATACAGACTAACACGGCTGCTACTCTGAAACCAAGGAAATTAATAGACATCAGGTTTAAAACAAACACAAGGAAGTACTTCTTCATGCAGTGCACAGTTAATCTGTGGAATTTATTGCCAGGGGATGTTGTGAAGGCCAAAAGTATAACTGGGTTCAAAAAAAGAATTAGATAAGTTCATGAAGGATAGGTCCATCAATAGCTATTAGCCAGGGTGGTCAGGGACGCAACCCCATTCTCTGGGTGTCCCTAAACCTCTGACTGCCAAAAGCTGGGACTGGAAGACAGAAGATTGATCACTCAGTAATTGCCCAGTTCTGTTCATTCTTTCTGAAGCATGTGGCACTGGCTACTGTTAAAGACAGGACACTGGGCTAGATGGAGCATTGGTCTGATGCAGTATGGCCATTCTTATGTTCTTAGGAGCAAACTCATGTCTCACTGATGATGGATGAACTCCAATATGGTGTATTGGAGAAGAAGAGTGTCAGCTGCTTGTTAGCTACTGAAGCACCTCCCATAAACTGCTCTCAAAAATATCTCGCTTGTCTAATAGGAGGCTGTTTGCCACCTCTTGCAAACTGAAGGAAAGCACAGTGATTACAACACTGTGAAAATACATAGGAGAGTAATGGTACAAGCATGTTAGCCTCAATAGCTCATTGACACTGGCATTGGTGGAACTGGCAAAGAGACTTACAAACAAACAATAGTGCAGGTTTGCTTCAGAACAGAAAGAAAAAAGTTCCAATTTCTAATCTGAATCAATAAATTACTAGTGCTAACAAACAAAAATGCCAAGGGCTGAAGCTATTTTAGCTGATCCTAGTCCGAGGTAACCTTTTGACTTTATATTTTCCTCCACAGGAAAAAAAAAAAAAGTAGGGCTGTCAAGCGATTAAAAAAATTAATCACGATTAATCACACTGTTAAACAATAATAGACTACCATTTAAATATTTTTGGATGTTTTCTACATTTTCAAATATATTGATTTCAATTACAACACAGAATACAAAGTGTACAGTGCTCACTTTATATTTATTTTTGAGGGCATTTTCACGACAAAGAGATTATACTAGAGTATTTGTATGAGGTGAATTGAAAATATTTCTTTTATCATTTTTACAGTGCAAATATTTATGATAAAATTAATACACATTTTGATTTCAATTACAACACAATATATACAAAAATGTAGAAAAACATCCAAAATATTTAATAAATTTCAATTGATATTCTATTGCTTAACAGTGTGATTAAAACTGCGATTAATCATGATTAATTTTTTTGCGTTAATTGTGCGAGTTCACTGTGATTAATTGACAGCCCTAATAAAAAGCTTTACCCTTCAGAGGATTTCTCAAAAGAACTGGTTGAGGGTAATGTTTTTCACATCAGATTTAAATAAAACATGTTGTTCCCTATGAAATTTATCATACAAAAAATAGCTACAATAAATGGTCTTTGTTGAGTCTCCTTCCTTCTCACTTCTTCCAGAGATGTGGGATCTTTAGTATTCCTTGAGAATTTCTGTCCTTTCCTTCTTACTCTTGCCATTTACACACTCGGCTGCTATTAACAGTTTCCCGAAAAAAACTCCATATATAAAATGGCTGCAATGGAGGACCCAACTACTTATAGTCATTGATCCATTTTTAAACTTCCTATACAAGTGACTCCACAGACTATTTATACCCCTTGCACTTATTAAGCAATAATCAACATAAGCATCCTTACGCTGCCTCAAGTATAAAGACTCTAAGCCTAACAACTGACTCAAGCCGTAGAAACATTTTGGGACAGTCACTCTCTTCACTAGCAATGCTTTGTCACTGGATTCCCCCAGCTAAATGAGCAATAAGATTCTCTGCTCATTTCAGAGATTAATAAATCATGTGGCTGTTGTTCCCATCAATTTATACAACTGCTAATAAATACATAATAATGCACTGAACTTCATATAAATTGTCTAAGTTTATGGTTATGATTTGAAATGACTAATGATTTCTTACTTTGAGAAACACAATTACATATCTAGCAACAAACAGGAATAGTTTTTTGCAACTTGAAATATACTAGATATCTTCCTTCCCTAGTTTCAGACATCTAGGAGAGGAGTTTGCCTTCAACACTGATAAACATGTAGAAAAAATTTCTTAAAACCACTCAGACTCGTGGAGCTAATCAACAAGACACTACAGATTTTATGCAACTTCAAAACAATCCCATCCTGCTTTTGGCTATGCTGGGAAAAATAATCTCATTGAGCTAAAACAACAGCCACTTGTCCAGACTTTAATATACTGAATCACTTTATTTCAGAACAGATTCAGAAGACAAATAATATCCCTCATGGAAAAGCCCTAGACAATTGAATAAAGAATTATATATACTTTCTACAGAATTTTTAAGCCAACCTATAAAATACCATAGCAGGACATAATTCACTAATAAATTTTACTGGTTTTAAGAATAATTTCTATGGAATGTTTTTGGTTCCATCCTGTCATATACCCACAGTATCAGTGCTACTTCCTTAACTTGGATCAGTCTCTTGAGGGAACCCCTTCAGTGTGCCTGACTCCAAGGGGTGTCTTCATACTTGCAGGGCCTACCTGATGTAGGTAGTAATGTGTTGTATCTACACAGGCCTTTCTTACTAAAGGATCCCCAAAGTGCCTCATAATTAATGAAAACAGGACTTTATTTAAAATCAGAGACCTATCAATAACCAACCTTCTTTTTTCCTACCCATGGCAATTTCAATATTTTTTTTTTTGGTCCCTTGCAATAGTATAAAGGAAACGGGTTATGTCCTTACCGCAATAGGTATAAATGAGTTTTGAATCTATAAAGCGAACTTTGAGGTTGTGTAGAACAGCAGGTTCATGGAGATAACTGAGTGCTGTGAGATCATTTTCACCAACAAGTATGTCAGGGTTTCGTAAGGGAGGCAGTTCCTTGGTCTTTGGATCAAGGCAATATTCTAAATCCTGAAAATTAAATATACACATATTACATGAAAAGAAGTATTTTAAAATTTTCCATCTTTGGCTTATCTGTCCACTTCGTCTCACCAACCATTTTCCTTTCATAATCATTCCCTGAATGAGTTTAACTTGTCTTGTGCATTCCTACGTGCTGCTTTCTGCTTGTAATGCTTCCTCCAGTAACTTAACTGAAAATATCCAACTAGGATTTCTTACACAGAGCAGGACCTTAAAGGTTAACTTTTTAAAATAAAATCCTTTACCTTGTTGCTAACAACAATTTAGATTCAACTAAAACTACATTAATTTTAAAAATCCAATTTAATTTTTAATAATTTATGCTGTTTATTTTTTTCCTTTCAAGCAGAATGGACTGAGAAAATAGTTTACTTTGCTTCAGTCAGTTTTACTATCTTGTTGTCATGCAATACAATGTGAGAATGCTGGGACAGCAACACTAACAAGAATATTGAAATCCAACTTTTTTAAAAAAATATACAAATACAGAGTTCTCTCTATATACAAAGAGACATACCAACTATAACTCTAACAATACACTAACCTTCCTGACAATGACACCTTTTTCCAATGCAATTTGATTTTATTGACATATGCAACTCCATTCTGCAAGTGTGACATACAAGTGAGCAGCACCTTCAGAAAGAGCAAGTGGAAATTTCTGAGTCCTTCCAGATTGGGAAGGTAGTTTTCAGTTTTCATCTATATTGTTATATGAAAGTCTTAAAGGATCATATGACATTTGGAAAAAAACACGGAAAAACATCCTATTTAGATACAATTCTATTTGTGTATTCTGTTAATGTTATTTAACTACTGTAGGCATCTTCATGCAAGCTAAATCTATATTGCTTTGTGCAGGGAAGTAGGGAAGACAAATTAAAACAAACATTTTCTGTAGATGTTCAGTTTCTAAAAGCAGATCTTACTACTGGTGTATTGGCCACTGTAACTTAGATGAAACATCCCTCTTCAATACATTTAAATTTCTTTAACAAAAATAATCCAATGCTTAATAGAAAGATAAGAGCTTCTAGAAATCATAATTTCTATATGTAGAAAGTTTCCTCTCTTCTTGTGATAGCATCTCCACAGCAGCTAGCTGGGATGTCAAACAAGATGATGACTTCAGTTACAGAATTAGCAGAAGATAAAGATACAATAAAATATGAGGGAAGGATAGGACAGGTGGAGTGTAAAAAAAATCAAGTGAGAATAAATGTTGTGCATTTCAATTATATAATTCCTGTCATGTACAAAGGCTCAAAGACTCTGAGCCCAAATGACTGCACATATGTTAATATGGCCTCATTTTGAAATATTGACCTTTCATACTAGTATACAATGGCCTGCAACCAATATCAAGGGCTGTAGGCCTAAGGACAACCATGTAACCTTACCTTTCCCTCTTCGAGTCGAAGCTGGATGACTTTATCTCCTTCTTTATAATCTTTGAGAAGTTCTGCTGACTTCCAGACTTCCTCTGGATCAGGGATCCAAACCCTAGCATGCTGCAATACAAAATCAACAAGCAAAAGATCAGTGATTTCTCATGATTTATAGTAAAATTAACACACACAGCATCAAAAGCCTTATTCCTATATATTTGGACAACATCTGAACCTTCAAATAATGGCTATCACCATAAACTAAAATGTTTATCATTAATATAATGGCTGTTCTAATCTGAGAAAGACATACATACAAACTGAATTTTATTTCCTATTCACAAAGGACATCAAAGCCTGCATTTCCAATAAAAAATAACTTCAGCAAGATGTAAGCTCAATTCTGAAAGTCCAGACAAGATAAATATGTTTTTAACAACCAAGAATTTATTTTCTAATAGATTTAATTCAAACAATTTGTGAATTGGACAATTTCACCTGTATGCAACTAGGACTAAGACTAGAATATAGCAAAATTGTACTATTTGTAAAATACTCATCTGTATCTCTGTGGTAAATTCTAGCAGAGTAACATAAGCTACAGCTTTAAAAGCCACTACCCATTTTCCTTTGTTGCTACTGCATTTGTTAGCTAATTTAAAACAGGCGATCTCAAAAGTATTAAAAGAATGCTCTCCTCTAAACAAGAATGAATGGACTTTAATCTATGTTAATATTCTGTCTTTCAGACTTTAAAAATACTAAATGTCCCAAACTTAACAGTTTTCCTCCTGCTCCCGTAGAAGGGATCAAAATCAGATGCAAGCCACACAATGACTATTCCTTTCAGGTGTGCATCAGTGAGGGGACAATTCCAACCATAGCATTTAATTAGTATCACTAAAAGCATAAAGAAGAAGCTGCAACTTTTTCAAATAATTAAGTCACAGACTGATAACCTTCTGATTCATCCACTTCTAACTGACAATTAATTGTACCAGTGATTCTCAGGGTTTATACTTAGCTTTGGATCATACAAGCTTCCCCACCAGGTCAGACCATTCCCATTTCTTAGCTCCAATATTGCACAAAATGAAATGGCTCAGAGGATGATAAAAAAACCAATAATACACCTTGTTCATTAGTGTACTTGATAGAAAGAGCCTTCCTAGCAGGAGATTTGGTACCCATATTATCTTTTTCAAAGGCTTTAAAGCCAGAAGGCACCATTATAATCATCTAAGTCTGGCCTCCTGCAGGACACAAAACAAATAATATCAAAAAAGAATCACTCAGTAATTCTTGCAACAAGCCCATACCTTGTGGTTGAGCTAGAGCCTATTTTTAGAAAGACATCCAATCTTGATTTTAAAACTTCAAGGGATGGAGAATCAACCACATCCCTTGGTAAATTGTTCCAATGAGACAATAGTGGTCAGCATGATAGACAGTGGTCTGATTCTTTGTTTCTAGGTGTATGACCTTGCATTTAGCTTATAGTAAAAAGCATGTTGTTTAAAGGAGCCTAGCTTATAAGCAATCCTGATTACTCTATAGCACTGAACTTGTCCCTATAATTAAGGCTGCAAATTTGTCACGGAAGTCACGGATTCTGTGACCTCCATGACTTCTGCAGCGGACGGTGTGCCTGGCTCAGGGGCAGCTCAGGCAGACCCTGCATCAGTCATACTGGCTGCTGCTGGGGAAGTCTCAGGCCACCCCTCCACCCCCCGCAGCAGAGTTTGGGTGTGAGGGGGGTAGGAGGTTTGGACACAGGACAGGGTGAGGCAGGCTCTGGGCGGCTCTTACCTGGAGGGCTCCCCAGAAGCGGCAACATCCCCCTCGCTCAGCTCCTAGGCGGAGGTGTGGCCAGGCAGCTCTGCGTGCTGCCTCCGCCTGCAGGCACCGCCCCTGCAGCTCCTATTAGCCACGTCTCCTGGCCAATGGGAGCTGCGAAGCCAGCGCTCTGGGCGGAGGCAGCACACAGAGCTGCCTGGTAATGCATCCTCCTAGGAGCTGATTATGGAGGATGTTGCCACTTGCAGGGAGCCCCCCAGAGCCCACCTCACCGCATCCCCCCGCCCCCTCCCACAAGCAAACTCTGCTGCTGCTGGTGGGGGGGAGGCGCAGAGCCAGATAGGGAGCTTATCAGCTCCGCCGACCCCCTCCCTCCCAGCACCAGTGGGGTCCTGGGTCATGCACCACCACCCACACCCCACCAACACCAGTGGGGGTCCCAGGCTGTCCTCCCCCAGCACCAACGATGCCCCGGGCAGACCCTGCCCAAGTTTTAGACAGGGGTGTATAGTAAAAGTCATAGACAGGTCATGGGCTGTGAATTTTTGTTTACTGCCTGTGACCTGTCGATGACTTTTACTAAAAATACCTGTGACTAAAACGTAGCCTTATCTATAAGCAATTAATACTCCATCAATGTTCGTAACATCTGCAAATTTTCATCAGCAATGACTACATTTTTCCCCAAACATTGATAAATATATCAGAACTGGTCCAACAACTGTCCCTGATGGCGCCTACTAGAAACTCCCTCACCCCGCACTGAATGATAACTCCCCCTTTATAAATTACTTTGAGATCAACTATTAGCCAGTTGTTAGTCCATTTAACGTGTGCTACAATGATTTTGTATTCTGCTCTTTTTTTAATGAGAATGTCATGCAGGACTCAGTCAAATGCCTTACAGTAGGCAAATTATATGGTGTCAACACAATTATCGTTATCTAGAACTGGCCAGAATCCAGAATTCTCATTGTGCTGGCAATTCTAAAATTTAAAAAAACAAAAAATTTATGACACATACCAAAAATCAGAATTTCAAAATGTCCTGCAGAACAAAATTCCAATATTTTGGAAAAATTGAAACGCTTCATTTAATTTCCTTTTGATAAGGCTGAAATAGTTTTGTTCTTATCTATAGGGCAAACTGATTTTTATTATTCAACTTTTATAATATTAAAATTTATAATAAAATAATGTCAAGGTCACTTTTATATAATGTATTATGTGTCAGCTGGGCAGCCTTTCTGGCCAGGTAGCTAGGGAGTCTGCCCACCTGCCAAATAGCCTTCCTGGTTGCCTATGGACATTTTGATCCCGTTAAATCCACATTTTCTGATGAAAAACTGTTCTGTTTGAAAATTTTAAACCAGTTCTGTTTTTAATCAAATAAACATGTGATATCATCAAAAAAGAATCCCAAATTTGAGGAGACCTATTTTCCATAAAATCACATTGCTTTTCACGTTGTCCAGCTGCATTTTCTATTCTTCAAATATTTAGTTAGGCCAAAATCTTATGAAATGTATGCAGTCACATCAACTATTGTGAAAATACATTATTCTGAACTGGAGAAGAAAAATCTGAAGAAAGCATCCCCTCACATTTAAATTGCTTACTAGTTAAACCATTCCTGAAATAGCTGTGTCTGACTAATCAGAAAAGTGTAGACTATACAAAGACAAAAGATTTCTCTGATAACTGGATTGTGACAACCAATTGGATCACTTTTCTGTACTAGTTTCAAATGGTTAAGCTGTATATCGACTCAGTATTATAAAGATGTTCACAGCCACAATAACTACTGCACTTTTTAGTGTATATGAGTACATAGTGAAAAGAAAAGGAGTACTTGTGGCACCTTAGAGACTAACAAAATTATTAGAGCATAAGCTTTCGTGAGCTACAGCTCACTTCATCGGATGCATTTGAAGTGAGCTGTAGCTCACGAAAGCTTATGCTCTAATAATTTTGTTAGTCTCTAAGGTGCCACAAGTACTCCTTTTCTTTTTGCAAATACAGACTAACACGGCTGCTACTCTGAAACCTATGAGTACATAGTGACTTTCAGTGGAGATTAACTGCCTGTCATTTATACCTTTGAAAATCTCCCCCTAGATCAGGTGCAGCAACATTTTGCTCTACCAGATGCTACACTGGCAACTTGTCAGAAGCGTAAGGGCTGCACCGCACACTTGGCATAAAATAGAGCAGATTTCACCCACTAATTCTTAATAATTGAGAGGCATGATCTCGGAATCAATCCATAGTGCTGCATGCTAAGAAAAGTAGTTTCCACAGGCTACACCTGTGTATTAAAGATGATGACTGGTTCAGGGGCAAGAGGTCCCATGGGCACCCCCTCTGCACAAGGCTGAAGAAGTGCCACTTTAAAAGTTAGTCAAGTCAGGAGATATTGAGCCCTTTAGATTAGCCTTCCAGTGCAATCTTCCTATTCTATCCCATGTGTGGAATACTGCAGCTCATACAGGACATTTTCTGTGACCTGGTTGGAGGCAAACAGCACTTGAATAAATATTTAATCTGGGAAAGGGAGTGATTTACTAAAGAGTTACTTGCCCACATTCCAAAGTCAATGGATGGAACTCTTAGTCAATGTAAAACTGATCTCCAAACAGGCATGTGTCAATTTTTTTCATTCAGATTAAATAAAAATATGAAGCCTATTAACTTTTCTTCAGTATTTATCTACTGTAGGAATACATTTTCTGCATTAAAAAAAACCACATTCCAATTAGACAATGGAGAAAAAAGTAGGGTTAATTTCTAAGAAAAAGCTTGATCAGCAATAGGTTTAAAACAGACAGTCCTTTCGCTACACTGCATCATAGAAATCTTCTTTGATCTATAGCCCAATATGGTTTAACTGGGTTAAAAGCTGGAGGGATTTAACTGACATTTCCACACTGTTAGAGTCTATCTTTGAGATCTGTTGGAAATAGCATGTGTTTATGGAGGGGAAATTATCCATTTTTTTAAACACTGTTTTGATATGGTTAGGCAGTGTGCAGGCCCACAATATTGGCTCTAGTGGTGAGTATGTGGGGAAGCTTTATAAAAGTATTAATAAAAATGTTTTCAATTCATTTTTACAAGTTTGAGAATGGATGTTTTGATGTTTGGATTTAAACATTTAATCATTTAAACATTCATACATACAAAAGAGACAGACTATACAGGGGAGAATAGCAGACCTTCACTGAGGAGAGCATTTATAATATTACTTAGCAAGAAAAGTGCTATAGGCTTGCTTCACTCTAGACTACATGAAGAAGAGTTTTCTGATGCAGACAAGGTGTTGTATTAATTGTGTTACAGTCTTAATTCCATGTTAATAAAATGGCATGGAGTTCTCTGTAACAGGCTTCTGATGTTGAGAGTCAGCCTCCAAATACACATTTCTGAGCCAATATGAAATTGGCACGTTTAATCTATTCAAAAGAATAGAAACTGTACCATTTTTTACTGTCTGACTACATAGGGAAGGAGAAAGCAGAACATAAATCACCATGGAAACTGGGTTGCCCATGCCAGCTGAGTCTTCCACATGAGATAAGCTCAAGGATATATTAAAGTCTGGCTAAGAGAATAATGCTGTAGCTTTCTAATCTATGATTTGATCATTGTTGTTTATACTGAAAGCCTCGCCACAGAAAATACCTTGGTAAAAGACGCAGAAGCGGGGTCGAGGGGGGAACAAGAGAAAGAGAGATGTCCCTACTTATAAATATCAAATAATTTCATAATATTTCGGCTTTGTCAAATTAGCAGAACTGTTTTGCTAACTGATTTCCAGGGCATTCTTTATCATAAACAGCATCATTTTATATTAAACCCTCATGGTCATCCTGGATTTTGACAGGGTCCAATCCTAGAGCAGACCACACAAAACTATCACTAACTTAAATAGGTGCTGTGTGCTACAGAATCAGGACACCCTAGTGTTCTCTCTCCAAGTCAGTGTCTTAGTTTTGTGTCCTTTATTATCATTTCTCATAATTATCCCTTTAAATTTTCTAAGGTATAAAATGAGTAACTGGACCAATGAGTAACTGAGCTACAGTAGCTTTGAGAAATATATTGACAGCTATACCATGTGATTTGCCTTCCAGTATTAATAAATTATGCCAGACAGTGTGCATGTCCTGATTTTCCAGTGGAAACATCAGGCCCTGTAGAAAATTTACTGAATAATACCTAGCACTTTTTATATCTTCAAAGCCCTTCACAGACACTGTAATGATTTTTCAGAGTTTGATAAACATACAGTCTTGTAAGTGAAACGATGGAATTATCTTTTTATAATTAATAGTATGTTTGATGGAAACAGCATTACTTATTCCATAGAGACTGTCATCATCCTTGTGAAGAGAGACTCTATTTCTTATTGACTTCAACTGAAAATGTGTTCCCCCAAGTTTTAGCCTAATACTATTTCACAAGCTCTGAACTCTAATTCAACAGAAAATAAGTTTAATGCAGACAATCAGCAATAGGTGTATATATGTGTCACTATTCAGCTCAAAGAGTTAGGGAGACGCAAGACTTTGACAGCACTGTATACAGTTAGTGGTAAAATCTTCATTAATATAAGATTGGATGATAATAAAGCTTTAGAGTCATTGACTTTTATATTATCTTTCTCTCAGGGTACCAGCAATATCCAGGCTAGAGTAATGGAAACCACTGAATTGGTCAGAACTGTGCCAAGGCAACAACTTGTTTAAAGACAAAGGTGGAAAGACAGGAAGATTTCCAAGATGTCCTAGTAGCGGAAAGTGGCCAACAGGTAGGTCATAACCCTGATAGTGATGATACTCAATCAAGAAAGCCATCTCAAGTTCTTCATTATCAAAGTAAGTCTTGGAGACTAAAGCTGGTCAGGGAAAAAAGGAATGATGAAGGCAGCTGGTCTATATACACTGTCTCAACAGTTCAGGGTGGATCTGCTCCATTAGAATGAAGTCCTCAGTAAGATAACAATACTTGAAAGCTTAAATATGCATAACATGTAGTACCCAGTATACTTTTAATTATTACTAATTCCTTGTTATTGGTGGCACCAACAATGTGCTAGATGCTGTACAGACACAAACAGAATGCATGGCCCCGGTTCTACATTGCTTCACACCATTCTTCAACTAAAGAGGCTGTTAGGAAAGAAGCAAACTTTACTTATGTCCAATCACTTGTATCTGTGAACGGGGATCAACCTGGTTACAATTTTCTCCAAATGAGTCTAAAGAAAGAGCGGAAAACACCAGAAAGGGAAGTACCTAAAGTATCTTCTGGAGAGTCAATAGAGAACGTTTCCAGTAACAGTTGAGGACCTTGTATTAGGGGGCTAGTTTTGTTGTAACATTTGGGATCTTTTCTTCTTAAAAATGCAAATCTTGTTTGGTGAGACTAAGATCGAACAACAATTTGTGAAATCACTAACTCACTTATCTAGAAATGGCAACCCCAAATGGCCAACTCCTCAAATATGAGAATCACTCTGCTGCTTCTTTCCCCCTCTGTTCTGTATCTGGCTAGTATGCCTAGCTGTCTAGACTCAAGTAATAAGTAATAAGTCTCAAGTAATTTTTCTTCAAACCTTGGGACAAGTTGATCTGAAGAGCCAAGTCCTTCTACATCCTTCCATTACTTGCCCACAAATGCTTAAAATGAAAAATCAAACCCAACCTGCAAGTCTTCACTGACCCTCTGAATGGAAACACACTCCTCCAACGAATTATAGTGGGCATGAAATCCCAGCCTAAAGATAGAATTAAAATTAAACAGAGAATTGGATAATGGAGAATAAGGAGCAACTGGACTTCAGTGAAGTTGTGCCTGCTTATGCTATCAGTGCACTTGCTCCATAGTCTCTCTGAAACATTACATTAATAAAAGTTCAATATGAATTTCTAAATCACTACGGAAAAGTATTGAAATGGAAAACTGCAAGAGGATGACCACACAGGTTTAACTATACCCTTCACTAACTCCTTAGTATTTGCTTTATTTCCCAGAGAGATACCTAGTTAATATTTTTTTAGTCCTTTTAAAGTATGTTATAGGTTCGAAACTGCTGCAATTTTGCTCATTCTAATGGACCACTAGCAAACACACACACACACGTACACCCAGAAAGATGCAATTACAGAAATTACCTAGACAACAAGTTCCAGTGATGCACTAGTTGCATGGTTTAAATGGAGTTTTTATCCAAAACACACTTAGTCAATGATACGAACAACAAAAACCATTCAAATCAGATATCTTTAGGTAGAGCCCTGGTAACCCAAACTGTGTTTTACTAGCCAGTGTTTTTGAATGGTCGGAAACGTATCTTTGGATGCTATGCCCACAGTTCATCAGTACATACCTGATGGGGAATTCCTGAGCAGCAGTTTTATTATGAATTACTGAAAGTCAAAATAGAATAAAAATCTGCAGACATATCAGTAAAATGAGTACAGTTCAACTCCCAGCAAACCTCTAATCCTGAGAGGTGCTCTCTGAAATTTTTTATCCTCTGCCAGATTCCTGGTGAAAACGGTTGGGTGTAACTGATCAAGTTTGAAAAGCTCGTCCTGCGCTGGGATCTTAAAGTATGATTGCACTTTAGATGGCTGTTAAAAAGCAGTTTACCTTTAGTTTCTGAGAATTCACAAGTTAAAACTAAGGCCTGGTCTACACTACATGGTTAGGTCGACATAAGCTGCCTTGCATCAACCTAGCTGTGGAAGTGTCCTCACTTAAATTTGGCTCCTGCCACCAACTTAAGTGCCTCTCTAAGCCGAATTAGTAACACCACCTCCCTGAGCAGAATAGACACTGCGTTGCTTACATCGACTGTTGTTGGCTTTCAGGAGCCATCCAGCTATGCCCCATGTTGACAATACAATCAATACAAGTGTTCCTGGTGAGAACGCACACCGCTAACACAAGTATGCACACACACAAGTGATTGAATAACTTCAGTGGCTGTATGCTGACATAAATTAGGTCGACATAGGTCATGTCTACACTACAAAATTAAGTCTGAATTGGGGTGGGGAGGGCGGAATGGACAACTGCCACAAAGCAGAATAAGAAACCATTCACAGAACAAGTAGAACAATTCTTATGAACAAATTAGCTTGCATTTAGATGGATCACTGAAGAACCACAAAGAATGATTAAATACAAGCATATGGAATCGTTTACTAGGCTTGATTCAGTCTCTGGACTTTTCTGCAGGGTCAGTAGAATCATGTAAAGAAATACCTGGCATAGAATCACATAGAACTAAATTTTCCAGGAGTTTATATGATCACTTCAAGCAAGTACAGCTATTTCCATTGTGTTGATAAGAGGCAGTAACTAATGCTATCCAAATAGTGACTCTAAAGAGGTGGAGGCAGAACAATGGATGGAGAGACTCTAGAGCTTCCTTTTCCACCTACAAATCAAAAAACTCACACAACTGCACAACTGGAATTCTGTGTCATTAAAAACTACCACAAGATTCTCTCAGGCACTTTTTCATACCTCATGATCTTATCCGAGGTCACATGAAATCAGCAGACTACAATAATTATCAATCCACTCAGATCATACGACTCACAAAGCCTCCGTTTTGAGCCATTAACCACTTGAGGTATTTTGCATTGCTAACAGATAGAAATTAGAAATAAAAACCAAACGTTATAAATATAAATCATAATTCAGCATGAGTATTTAAAGGTTTGCTTCTTCTATTGTACACACAGTATTACTGCAGAAGGAACATAGCCTATTTCATACTTAGTTGACCAGCTCAATGCCTTCTTTTGGTGCGGGATAAAAGTAAAAGCAGACACCTCCACTGCTACAATGATCAACACTTACCCCATCCCAAAACCCACCTTTCAAAATCCAAGAGTCCTCTGCATGCCAATCACCATATGTGGTATAATGCATCCAGCACAGTAAATGCCCCAACAACTATGTAGGTGAAACCAAACAATGACTATGCTCTTTAATAAACTCAGAGGAAAATGATAAAAGACACCATATCAAACATGGGTGAACATTTTCCACAAAACGATCACTCCACAGCTGACCTCTTAGTCCTCATCCTCCAAGAAAACTTGCATAATACTTTCAAAAGATGAGCGTGGGAGCTTAAATTAATAACCTTGTTAGACATTAAAAATCATGGTCTTAATAAAGACACTTGATTTATGACTTATTACAACAATCTGTAACCCACTAACCCCCCTTTCTGTCCAACAACTACAGAGGTGATAACATGCCACTTCACTTTGAATGGTCTCTTAGCATATGCGAGAAACAAAGTGGGTGAGGTAATATCTTTTATTGGACCAACTTCTGTTGGTGAATGAGACTGGCTTTCTAGCTACACAGAGCTCTTCTTCAAACAGTGGAAACTCAGACTCATGGATGCACACATCTTACAATATGTGTTAACTGCTTATGCCAAACAATCTATTCCACCTTGTATTTAGCTCTGACATTTCCCTGACCTGAAGAAGAGCTCTGTGTAAACTTGAGAGCTTGTCTTTTTCACCAACAGATGCTGGTCCAACAACAGATATTACCTCACCTTGTCTCTCTACAGTCTTAAAGTCAGCTGTGACCACTGATATATGGTGAACGGTGTTATCATACTTGGCATGACCATTGTTATAAGATGATGCTGTTCCAGTCATTTAAGTTTATTAGTTTAGCTGTCACCAGTTATGGAGCAAGCTAAAGCCCAGCTCATACTGAATCTCAAGTCCAAGCCATGTGATGCGTATGAATGGGGCTGAGCCATCTGATATGTTAACTTATTAATCTTTGAGGAACATGGCAAAGAAGGCAGTAGTGCTCAGCTAAGAGATTAATTCTTGGGCCTGAATATGAAAACTGGATCCTCTGTCAGTAGAATGGGGTTAGTGAGAGAGATTATCTGGTTTTATGGGCAATTAATGGAATGCTCTTGTAATGGGGTGGCACCCACCTCTCATGAGCGCCCCTTGGCCGAGTGCATGTGCCTGGACACTCTCTCTCTCTCTGGTTGAGGTAGATCTTCAGTGACTCAACCCTCTGGCTAAGTTACACTCAGTCGGTATATAAAAAAGGATCACAAACCCCTTCTGGGGTATACAGTCCAATAGGGGCCTATCCCAGTACCCCTCCATTGGTCTTTCTCTTCCTGCAACCCTCTCTCAGGCCTTAGGTTCTTTATTAGTCCAACAAGGTCTATCTCAGTACCCCTCAGATGGTGTTGGCCTGCAGCCCTCCCAGGCTCAAGTCCTTAAACAGTCCAATAGGGGCCTATCCCACTACCACTCCTCCGTTGGTCTGCAGCCCTCCCTGGGCTCAGTCCTTAATCAGTCCTGCACCTCCTTCTGGGCTAGCCTTCAAATAATCCCTCAACTCTGGTACGGTGCCGTGCCCCCAGGGTTTCTTCCCTGGAGACTCTTTGCCCTTTCTGTCCCCAACTCTCCAGTTGGCTCACTTAACAGTTAAGATCCCCTTCTGGGGTTTATCACTGTTCAATATTTAGGCCACTTCCCTAGTGCCTAATGGGGGAGGGGAAACCCAAGCTTGCCCACTACTCCAGGTCCCAGCCCAGGAACCCTATGAATAGCAGCTGCTGCTGCGTCCCCTTTAAGTCCACTACCGCTGCTACTGTTCCTTGGGCCATTTCCCTGCAGCCCCTTCACCTTCACCAACACTTCATTCTTACTGTAGGGCTGAAGTCTTGTACTCAGTCCCAATGGCCAGCCAAGAGCCCCTTCTTGCTTCCCCAGTCCCTGCTAGCAATTAGGGGGTTCTTCTTGCTTCCCTCCCAGCAGCCAGCCAGGAGTTCCTTCTTGCTCCCCTGGTCCCTGCAAGCAACTGTTCTGTCCGAGATCCTGCAGGTCCAGCAAAGAGCACGATCTTCACTCCTCTGGTTCCAGGCAGCAACTAAACTTACTCTAGCCCTGCAGCTCTTTTTATACTAGCCTGCTGGACCCTGATTGGCTGCTTCCTTGCAACCTCTCTCCAATTGGCTGCATCCCATACAGCTGCTCTAAGCAGCCTGGAAGACCTCTACTGCTCCATTCTGGGACAGGTGTAGTAAGACCACAAGGCCTTCAGATAACTAGAAGAAGTTGCAGAGAGTGATTTAATCTTTTTAGGCATCAGCCTGAATTATTTTTCGGGATTCTGACCCCATAAAAATACAAGCACACTTCAGATGCAAAATAAAAATGGACTTCATTACAGACTAGGTGAGACACCACCAGAGTTAGCAATGGGAATGAGAGATATTGAAAGTAGTTGAAAATTTTCAGAAAAGCCAGGAGATGGATTTAGTCATGGCAAAAATAAAACAAGTCCAGGACATTTCTGTAGTAAGGCAGGACTCTTAAGGAAGCAAAGCAGGTAAGATTATTGCCAAATAAAACAATAATACAAATTCTAACAGAAATTATTCTCACTGCACATCATATATAAATCAATGTTTAAAAACTAATCTGATTCTAAATATCAGAACTTAAATTACACTAGATACAATATATGGAAACAAGACACCTCATACTTCTTTTTAACCCCCCATCCCCCTTCTTTTTTTTTTTTCTTTTTTTGTAGAAAGTGTGATTTTCCCTGTCAGGGTTCTCTCCTCACTCTGAACTCTGGGGTACAGATGTGGGGACCTGCATGAAGGACCCCCTAAGCTTATTTCTACCAGCTTAGGTTAAAAACTTCCCCAAGGCACAATCCTTCCTTGTCCTTTGATGGGTACTGCTCCTACCACCAAGTGAGTTAGACAAAGATTCAGGAAAAGGACCACTTGGAGTTCCTGTTTCCCTAAAATATCCCCCCAAACCCCTTCCTGGGGAGGCTTGAGAATAATCTACCAACCAAATAGGTGAACAAGGTGAGCACAGACCAGCCCCTTGGGTTTTTAGGACACTAAAACCCAATCAGGTTCTTAAAAACAGAACTTTATTATAAAAACAAAATAAAAGAAGCACCTCTATAAAGTCAGGATGGAAGGTAATTTTACAGGATAATCAGATTCAAAACACAGAGGCTTCCCCTCTAGGCAAAACTTCAAAGTTACAAAAAACAGGGATAAACCTCCCTCTTAGCACAGGAAAAATTCACAAGCTAAAACAAAAGATACTCTAACGCATTTCCTTGCTATTACTTACTATTTCTGTAAGTTTAGATGTATCATTCAGTAGGATCTAGATTAGTTGCTTGGTCTCTCTCTTTGTCTCTGGAGAGAACACCAAGCCCAAAACAAAAACCTTCCCCCACAGATTTGAAAGCATCTTCTCCCCTTATTGGTCCTTTTGGTCAGATGCCAACCAGGTTATCTGAGCTTCTTAACCCTTTACAAGTAAAGGAGGGATTTTATGCTACCCTTAGCTGTAGGTTTATGACAGTCCCTATCATATGTGGTTTTCACATGCATGCAGCACCAGTAAATATCTGGGGGAGGGACCAGACTTTCTTTCAAGAGTGCTCCAAATTGCGGTTCCAAGGGAAAGGAATGCATGGGAACACCCAGACTGCCTTTGTGACAATCCTGAATGTGGCAACTATATTCAAAATTACTTTTATCCTCAACAAAGAATAAGTTAAAATGGTATGACAAAGACATATTTACCTCTTGGTGTCGGAACGGAATGAAAGGGGAAACATCTTTATTCATAGTGTGATGTTTAGTGACATTCCCTTGAACACTGTGGGTTCATTAACCACTTAAAATCAAGAGACTTAAATGTTTCTGTGGAAAAAGAAACATCCAGAATATTGACATCTCCCTCCATCCTATCCCAAAAAGAAAAGAAAGAAAGAAATTTCACCAACTACTCTTTTATCTTCCTCTTCTAAACTTAGTGACAATCTGCAAGAGAGGAGTGTTGCTGAGTAACTTAGGCCCTGTCTACACTGGCAAGTTCCTACACACTAAAGCAGCTTTTTGCGTTGTAACTCCCAAGGTGTACACACTGCCAAGCCACTTAGTGCGCAGAAACTGTGCAGTTGCAGTGCTGTAAAAAGTTCACCCCAAGAGGCTTTCTGCGCAGGGGTACAGTGCCATGGTACCAGTGTAGACACCCTGATCAATTACAGCGCTGCGACTGGCCTCTGGGAGGTGTCCCACAATGCCGGTTCTCGCCTCTCTGGCAATCAATTTGAACCCTACTGCCCTGCCCTCAGGTGACAAACCATCATCCCCACTCTTAAATTTCTTGGGCACTTTGGAAGTCCCTTTCCTGTTTGCTCAGTGACACGTGCAGTGGTCTCAGCGCATCTTTCCAGGTGACCAGGACTGCTCCAGGCACCAGGTGATCCCCCACTTGGAGCAATGCCGAGCTGCTGGACTTCATCAGCATTTAGGGAGAGGAGGCTGTCTAGTCCCAGCTGCACTCCAGACGCAGGAATTATACCACCTATGGATAGATAGGTCATGACCATGACTGGGACACACTGCAGTGCAGGCTCAAAGTGAAGGAGCTGCGGAACGCCTACCACAAGGTACAGGAGGCAAACCGCTGCTTTGGTGCTGCACCCACGAGCTGCTGGTTCTACAAAGAGCTGGACGCGATACTTGGTGGCGACCCCACCTCCATTGTGAGGACCACTGTGAATACTTGGATGGCTCACATGTCATTCGAGAGTGGATCAAGCCAAAACGAAGCCACGGAGCGGCTCTTAAACATATGGAGCACCAAGTGGACATGCTCCAGGAGATACTAGCACTGCAAACCGATCAGCTCCGCGCCCGCCCTCCCCTGCAGCTACTGTTGCAAAACTCTTTCCCATGCGCGCCCCCCAGACACCGCCAACACATTCTTATCAACCTCCTGGCTCCAGTCTGTACCCACTGCATTCCATTCCTGCCTTGTTGAAGTCCAGCCTTGTGGACTCCCAGTACCCACTGAAATCAACACACATCCCTCTGCAGTTTAATCTTGCTCAAGTACAGTACCTGCTGCACTGTACTCCAAAGGAGAAGGTTGGATATGGTACCTGGACACACACAAATCTTTAACTGTCTCAGAACCCCACCTCCTTCTGGGACCCTCCCTTCCCTCATGCCCCTCAGTGCTGATGTGTTTTTTTTTGTTTGTCTCTCTCCTCCGGTGGTTGTTTTTTAATAAAAGAATTGTCTTGGTTTGAAAGAAATCTTTATTCCATTAATTGAAAGCAAACAGAGCTCTGCAAAGCAACAGGCAGTTTTCTTACACCTTCATAGTGCACCAATCACAATCACCTCTTAGCATTACCAGCACTGCACTCCCGAGCATAGCACCAAATATTAGTAGCTTTAAGCTTCAAACTGCTGCCTCAAGGTATCCCTGATCCTTATGGCACCGTGCTGCATCCCTCTAATAGCCCTGGACTCTGGCTGTTCAAATTCAACCTCCAGGTGCTGAGCCTCAGGTCCAGCCCTGAGTGAAGCTGTCACCCTTCCCTTCACAAATATTATGGAGTTTACAACACTCAGCTACAAGCATAGGAATATTATCATCAGCCAGGTCCAGCCTCCGATGTAGGCAGCACCAGCAGGCCTTTAAACAGCCAAAAGCACACTCAACAGTCATTCTGCACTTGCTCAGCCTGTTGTTAAACTGCTCCTTGCAACTGTCAAGGAGACCCTTATATGGCTTCATATAAGGGTCTCCTTGACAGTTAAAGCCACAGCATTAACGGGTAGGCGGGGTCTCCCAGGATCACAATGGACATTTTGACTTCCTCTACAGTGATCTTCTGGTCAGGGAAGAAAGTCTCTGCTTGCACCTTCCTGAACAGGCCAGTGTTCCGAAAGATGCGAGCATCATGCACCTTTCCGCACCAGCCTGCGTTAATGTTCGTGAAATGCCCATAGTGATCCACAAGCACCTGGAGAACCATTGAGAAATACCCCTTCCGATTAATGTATTCGGTGGCTAGGTGGTCTGGTGTCAGAATTGGAATGTGTGTGCCATCTATCACCCCTCCACAGTTAAGAAAGCCCATTTGTGCAAAGCCATCCACAAGTCACGCACGTTGCCCAGAGTCATGGTCTTTTGGAGCAGAATGCGATTAATAGAATCATAGAATATCAGGGTTGGAAGGGACCCCAGAAGGTCATCTAGTCCAACCCCCTGCTCAAAGCAGGACCAAGTCCCAGTTAAATCATCCTAGCCAGGGCTTTGTCAAGCCTGACCTTAAAAACCTCTAAGGAAGGAGATTCTACCACCTCCCTAGGTAACGCATTCCAGTGTTTCACCACCCTCTTAGTGAAAAAGTTTTTCCTAATATCCAATCTAAACCTCCCCCATTGCAACTTGAGACCATTACTCCTCGTTCTGTCATCTGCTACCATTGAGAACAGTCTAGAGCCATCCTCTTTGAAACCCCCTTTCAGGTAGTTGAAAGCAGCTATCAAATCCCCCCTCATTCTTCTCTTCTGCAGACTAAACAATCCCAGCTCCCTCAGCCTCTCCTCATAAGTCATGTGCTCTAGACCCCTAATCATTTTTGTTGCCCTTCGCTGTACTCTTTCCAATTTATCCACATCCTTCTTGTAGTGTGGGGCCCAAAACTGGACACAGTACTCCAGATGAGGCCTCACCAGTGTCGAATAGAGGGGAACGATCACGTCCCTCGATCTGCTCGCTATGCCCCTACTTATACATCCCAAAATGCCATTGGCCTTCTTGGCAACAAGGGCACACTGCTGACTCATATCCAGCTTCTCGTCCACTGTCACCCCTAGGTCCTTTTCCGCAGAACTGCTGCCGAGCCATTCGGTCCCTAGTCTGTAGCGGTGCATTGGATTCTTCCATCCTAAGTGCAGGACCCTGCACTTATCCTTATTGAACCTCATTAGATTTCTTTTGGCCCAATCTTGCAATTTGTCTAGGTCCTTCTGTATCCTATCCCTCCCCTCCAGCGTATCTACCACTCCTCCCAGTTTAGTATCATCCGCAAATTTGCTGAGAGTGCAATCCACACCATCCTCCAGATCATTTATGAAGATATTGAACAAAACGGGCCCCAGGACCGACCCCTGGGGCACTCCACTTGACACCGGCTGCCAACTAGACATGGAGCCATTGATCACTACCCGTTGAGCCCGACAATCTAGCCAGCTTTCTACCCACCTTATAGTGCATTCATCCAGCCCATACTTCCTTAACTTGCTGACAAGAATGCTGTGGGAGACCGTGTCAAAAGCTTTGCTAAAGTCAAGAAACAATACATCCACTGCTTTCCCTTCATCCACAGAACCAGTAATCTCATCATAAAAGGCGATTAGATTAGTCAGGCATGACCTTCCCTTGGTGAATCCATGCTGACTGTTCCTGATCACTTTCCTCTCCTCTAAGTGCTTCAGGATTGATTCTTTGAGGACCTGCTCCATGATTTTTCCAGGGACTGAGGTGAGGCTGACCGGCCTGTAGTTCCCAGGATCCTCCTTCTTCCCTTTTTTAAAGATGGGCACTACATTAGCCTTTTTCCAGTCATCCGGGACTTCCCCCGTTCGCCACGAGTTTTCAAAGATAATGGCCAAGGGCTCTGCAATCACAGCCGCCAATTCCCTCAGCACTCTCGGATGCAATTCGTCCGGCCCCATGGACTTGTGCACGTCCAGCTTTTCTAAATAGTCCCTAACCACCTCTATCTCTACAGAGGGCTGGCCATCTCTTCCCCATTTTGTGATGCCCAGCACAGCAGTCTGGGAGCTGACCTTGTTAGTGAAAACAGAGGCAAAAAAAGCATTGAGTACATTAGCTTTTTCCACATCCTCTGTCACTAGCTTGCCTCCCTCATTCAGTAAGGGGCCCACACTTTCCTTGGCTTTCTTCTGTCAACACGAGTCCAACAGTCGACTTTCCCACTCCAAACTGGTTAGCGAACAATTGGTAACAGTCTGGAGTAGCCAGCTTCCACAGTGCAATTGCCACATGCTTCTCCAACGACAGGGCAGTTCTCATTCTCATGTCCTTGCGCCCTAGAGCTGAGGCAAGCTCATCACACAGGCCCATGAATGTGGCTTTCCTCATCCAAAAATTCTGCAGCTACCGCTCATCAACCTAGACATGCATCACGATGTGATCCCACTGCTCAGTGCTTGTTTTCCAAGCCCAAAAACGGCATTCCACAGTGGTCAGCATCTCCGTGAATGCCACAAGCAATCTCATGTCGTAGCTACTACACAGGATGAGATCAATGTCGAACTCCTCTTGCCTTTGTAGTTTAAGGAATAACTCCACTGCCATTCGTAACGTGTTAGTGAGAGCGAGCAGCATATTGGTCAATAGTGCCGGATCCATTCCTGCAGACCGAAGAGGCAGAGCACGCAATACACAAACTGTTGGAAGAAGGCGCCAAATGCGACGGAAGCACAGGGATTGCTGGGATAAGAAGCAATGCATCACTGCGCATTGGGACAGAACCCAGGATGCCCTCCACCTTCCCACAACTCTTAGCGGCAGAAAAGGAAGAGATGCTCTGGGGGATAGCTGCCCAAAATGCACCGATCGCTCTGAATGCCGTTGCAAGTGTGAACATGCTATTGTGCAGGCAGCTGACAGTGTGAAAACACAA
Organism: Dermochelys coriacea; assembly: GCF_009764565.3. Lineage (NCBI taxonomy): Eukaryota > Metazoa > Chordata > Testudines > Dermochelyidae > Dermochelys > Dermochelys coriacea. Next base: position 62,729,630 of record NC_050077.1, on the reverse strand, counting down.
CAGTGGTTTCCCTTCAGTGCTCTCTGACCGGCACTGTAACTGCCAGCGCTGTAACTTTGCCAGTGTAGACATACCCTTAGACAGGGAATATGCTTTCAGCTCAAATGGTATGCCATGCCAAAGACAGGAGTAAGGAATGTTACCTGATAAAAGAAAAACCCAATAGGGTTTTGCATAATAGTGATGCTCTTCTCCACAGGTTGTAACAAGAAACTTGTTAAATTGCCCTGAGATTTTGATAACATTCCAGTCTGGTTGCTACAGAAAGATTCTTTGGCTACTTCCTTTTTATCCTAATCTTTGCTAATTACTTTGACATTTAATAAAGACATAGTAATCTAACAAAGGGCAGTCTTTCTCTAAATTGTAACCAGGAGCAGTAACTTTTTAATATCAAAAACAAATGTCTCCTTGAGACTCCATCTCCATTTTATGGGATTAGCTGAATTTTAGTGGTGTGATATCTTGATGTGCATACAGTCATAGAACAGACTGCAACTGTTCACTCCCCCATGATGACTAACATAGTCTCTTTATAAGGATGGACCTGACTCTATAATGGAATGGATTATGTATAGGCAACATACTCCAAGTGAACATGAACCTGTTTTTTTGTTTTGTGTTAAATTTTGCTAAACATAAAGATAATTCAGCTTTACTGTTCTAATCGGGATACTGATGTTTCTCCACTCAACAAGAGATGATCCGAACACAATACTGTGAACCAAGTGCAAAAGAAAAAATTAAATGGAAGGCAAACCACTTTAGTGGTAAATAACGAAGAGGACAGGTGACTGGTACAGAGCAATTCAGATGGTTTGGTAAACTAGATGCACGCAAACAATAAGCATTTTAACATGGCTAAATGTAAATGAATGTGTCTGAGAACAAAGAATGTAGGCCACACTTACAGGATGGGGAACTCTGTCTTGGGAAGCAGTGACTGAAAAACATTTGGGACTCTTATGGTGGATAATCAGCTAACATGAGCTTCCAGGGTCACACTTTGGCCACAAGAACTAATGCAATCCTTGGATGCATAAACAGGGAAATCTTGAATAGAATTAAAGAGAATATTTTACCTCTGTATTTGGTTCAGGCACAACCACTGCTGGAACAATGTGTCCAGTTCTGATGCATACAGTTCAAGAAGGATGTTGATAAATTGGGTTCAGAGAAGAGCCACAAGCAGGGCTGTCCCGGGGGCAGTGGGGGGGGAGGTGGCAGGTGGAAGTGATGTCACTTCTAGGACTGTTCACACCAGGGGCAGGTAAGGAAAGCTGGGGGGGTGGTGCCTCCCCAAGCAGCCAGGTGTGGCCCCACCCACATTCTGCCCCCCCCGGACACTGCTTTGGCCTCATCCCCACCCCCACCCCAACCCTCTGCCCCAGCCCTGAGCCCCCCTCCCCACTCCAAACTCCCCTAGCCCCAGCCCCACCCGCACCACCTCCATACTGGTGCACGTAACAAAATTCATTCCGCACATGGACGTAAAAAATTAGAGGGAACACTGGCTGTGATCCCCAGTCTGGCTGTGAGTTTCATAAGTTGATGATATTCAAGCAGTTATTTTAGCCAAGGCTGCCAAAGTTGACAGTTTATTCTTGATCCAGACACTAACAATATGCTTTCTTCCCAGCCTACCAAAAAAAGGCAGTTCTTACATTTTGGTATCATTTATCATAAATTTTTCATATTGAATCCAAATAAGTTGTGTATTTTTTGATGCATCATTTAAAAAAATAAAGTTGTTTCTTCTCAGTTGTCAGAGGTGTAGCAAACTATTCTGCTATTGATAGCTGAAGATCTCCCTTGGGGGTCACAGCATAAAACTCCCTCCTGCTGCAAGCAGATTACTTTAACGTGAGCTACATGGAAAAAATCATTACCAAGAAGCAGGTCAACTAGGTGGTGTTCCATTATGCCCACAGTCAAAACACTTTTCAAACCTTTCCACGGCACATGGAGTTTAGCTAGGAGAATGAGGAATCTGCTTTTGCCCATTCCCACAATCTCTGCCATTTGGCCAAGTAATATGCTGACCTTTGGGATAACACTCTGATTAACCAGAGAGATCTGGGCCCCTGTATCCCTCTACCCCAAGCATTCTCTGCCATTAATTATGGCAACCTTAACATACTCCATATCTGGTTCTGCAGAGGCTAATCTCATAAAACCAATATGATAAGTTCTAATCAACCTGGGGGGTTTGTGTGTTGAGGACAGCACAACTAACATGAGCTATTGGTTGCCTGCTTCCTCCTAGCGCAGGGCATTTATTCCTCAGGTGATCAGTGGAATTACACTTATAGCACCTTTTGGGGTCTTCTTTTTTTACAGGGGGTTTGGGATGAGAGTTAGAGGAATGGTTTTGGGGAGGTGAGTGCTCGGCCTCCCAGCCACCCTCCTTGCAAGAGATAAAAGGGGATCCTCTCTTCCACCAGCTTTAAACTCCTGTTTTGGTGGTTTGCTTTCAATAGATGCCTGGGTCTGTTCAAAGGCATCAGCTAGAGACGCCATCTCATCCACAGACATTACATTTTTGTCCCTTAGACACTGCTTTACATCAGCCTTACATATGCCTAGGAAATGCTCTTCAGCAACAAAATCCAACATTCCCTCAAAGCTTGTAACACCTTTGCCCCTCACCCATTTTCCTATCAAATCTTTCATTTTGTTCGCATATTCCCCATTACTCATACCAATATCCCTTTTAAGATTCCTAAATGTAACTATGTATGTTTCAGGGATAATCTGAAACCTTTATAAAACAGTGTTTTAAAATTTACCATAATCTAAAGCATCCTCTATGGGCATTTCGTTGAATACACTTAGAGATTTACCAGTTAATTTGCAATCAGGGTAGGAACTCTCTTGACATCAGGAATTTCATTCACTGCACACAGTCTTTCAAAGGTAGTCAGATATTCAGCAATATCATCGGTCTCCTGTACACAGGACATAATTGGTCCCAATTGTGGATTTTTGGAGTGATGGGAATTGCTGGGGTCGGTGGGTTCTTGCTCTGCTTCTCTAGCAGGTCCAGTTGGTGTTTTCGCTCGCTCTCTCTTTTTTCCCCGCTCTCTCTTTCCCTTGTAATTCTAGCCTCAACCACCTTGTCTCTCTAATATGCTGAGACCAGTACAGCTACAACAGCACTGCAAACTAACTTAGAATATGTTTTAACTACTTCTGCTAAACAACCTGTTCCCATTTGTATTTAGTTGTGACACTCTAAATGTCTTTCCCAGACCCGAAGAAGAGCTCTGTGTAGAGCAAAAGCTGGTCTCTTTTATCAACAGAAGTCAGTCCAGTAAAAGATATTACCTCACTCACCTTGTGGGTTGTCTCTCTAACATCATGGGACCAACATGGCTACAACACTACTGCAAACAACAAATATATAAACCACGCACAGCTAAACTAAGTCTCGTAACAGTTACAGAGCTAAGAAAAACAGTAAAGAAGTACTTGTGGCACCTTAGAGACTAACAAATTTATTAGAGCATAAGCTTTCGTGAGCTACAGCTCACTTCATCAGATGTAGCTCACGAAAGCTTATGCTCTAATAAATTTGTTAGTCTCTAAGGTGCCACAAGTACTCCTTTTCTTTTTGCGAAGACAGACTAACACGGCTGCTACTCTGAAAGAAAAATAGTGTCAGCCATTGAATTAAGAAGCTGCAAAATACTCCTACATACGGATTTTCTCAGTTAAATAAAATTCACTCGAATATATTGAGCTTTGCAGGATTGACACAAGTCTGCATATTTAGTAAGATATGAGGTTTCCGGATAGTCACAATAAAACAAAGTACCAAACTAATGTGCAAACATGGAATCTGGTGGGAACACAAAGACATTACAGAAAACACAGCCCAGAACAGAGTCCTATGGGGCTCCCTTATGATCTTGAATATGATTATTAATAGGAACATGAAAATCATGTTACAAATTAGTACTGAGAAGATGAGTCATTTGTTGCTTGTTTACCACCAATATCAGAAAATGCCACCAAATGCTTCAATCATTTGAAAAGGTCTCAAGGCTTATTCAATGTTATTAAACAGATGACAAACGTATAGATAAAGCTAACATAACCTCAGAACTGTTTAGACCTGAAGAGAATTAGCTCAGTGCTGTGATACCTAAAACTGAACTGCAATGTATCATCTAAATAGGGTTCAAAGTGACAGGACTGAAACCTGCAAAACACTTTCAAAAGATGAGCCTGGGAACTTAAATTCACAACTTTGTTAGACGGTAACAATCACGGACTGAATAGAAACACTGGATTTATGGCATTTAATAACAATCTGTAACCCACTAACAACCCTCCCTCCCCCAACACCTTCCTCCCCCTTTCCTCCCTATGACTGGAGAGGTGTTAACGGGACACTTCATCTTGAATGGTCTCTTGAAATATGCCTTAACTACTTATGCTAAACAATCTGTTCAACCTTGTATTTAGCAATGACACTGTTTCCGAGACCTGAAGAAGAGTTCTGAGTAAGCTTGAAAGCTTGTCTCTCTCACCAACAGAAGTTGGTCCAATAAAAAAATATTACCTCACCCACCTTGTTTCTCTGTATTTCAATAACATTTTCCAAATCTTTTGAATAGTGTGTGACCTGAATTATTTGCAAAACAACACATAAAAGTTATACTCTACACACAAAGTACCACTAATAAGTCATGTAATGAAAAGAGATACAGGGGCCATGAAATTAACAAACCATATGACGAACACAACATAGGAAGCAACTGTATATTTATTTTTAAACTTCAAAGTCGCTGCAAAGAGGAACTTTAAAAATAACAGTTGGAATCAGAAAGTTGAGGCCTGCAGTATTGTCACGTGGCTCACTCTCTAGGCACAACAATCTTCAAAGTGCAGCAGGGAACTTTTATACATGGGACCAGGGTCCATATGGACAGTTAGTGTTTGACGTGTTAGTCTGAGGTAGATTTACACCCTAGCTAGGTATGTACTAACTGTTCATCTAGACAAGCACTAAATAATTTAGAAATGAAAACATATTGGAACTACCGGAGAATAACTGTAAACTCCACAGAAAGAGCACCGGTGCTAGAACTTTGAACACAGAAGCCTGAAATCATCTCAAATTGGGCAGCAATTGCAGTGCTTGGCAGTAAAGGAACAGGAGAAAACAAAGTGTTTCTCCGGTTTATATTTCACAAAATGAATAGCTCTGAAAGAAGCATCATGCCAGGAACCCGTGTTCTCAGCAATACTACAAACACTGCTGAGATAGGATATGTAAGCTCCTGCCACCAGCAGAGAGCAAGAGGAAGCTGGCAGTAATCAAGGTTGGAATTTTCCTGCGCTGAGGTTCCATTCATGCATATGGTAGGATTTGCTTTCCTGTTGCTAGATGGTGACAACTGGCTTATACAGTATTATTCTGCAAGGTGGTATCATAGTCTTCTTCCCCACCCCCACAGCTATTCATAAGAGAACATCATCTTTTACCTTTCCAAGAATCAGCACCCCTCCTCAAAGCTGTAGCACAGGAAGTGATCACTTCAGAAAATTCTTATCCTGTATTAACTTATTGATCTTAGCAGAGGAGATTGCCAGTGTACCTACATGCCATTTAGTTTGTGTATATTTAGGGCCTGAGTATGCTAACTCTAATTACCACAGACAGTGGTTATTATGGGACATACCCATTGTAAGAGTCAGTAGGACTACACATCCTAATAAATTCTGGAGCCAGAAGTAAGCAACTGTTGCAGGACCAGGCCCTTATTGCCTCTGTTTTGAACACAGATTATATATTCATCATCTCCCCCGTCCTGTTCACAAAAAACATTTGAAACAAGATAACTAATTCTAAAACCATACAAGGTTCTTTTTGTACCTCCGTCTACAAAATATGTTATTAAATTCGTGCTTTTGTTCGTGGGGGAAAAAGAGGCATGATAATTTACTTGAAACATAACAAGAACAAATTAAAATTAAGGGTTCCTGACTTCAGACCAAAAGTCAATACTAGAGATGGGTTGAGCCACAAAGTTAGTCTCTGCATGCAAATCTGAACTTTACTGAAGTTAAGAAGTCGCTTGGGATCCAGTGATTTGGGTTAGCATATTAGAAAGATGATGGACACCTGCAAATTTCAGATCCAGAGCTTAAAATCTTTCCCAATATTTGAAAGTGTTTGGATTTGACCCATCTCTATTCATTACCATCTGCAGATTGTTCAGTGACTAAATGAAATAAGTTGATGGCTTCTGTACAATTCCTAGAGGACAAGGAGAACATAAAGAGGAAAGAAACAAAAGGGAATGGGAGGCTGGGATGAGAAAGAAGAGCAACCATTTTAAATTAAATTTTAAATTGGAACCTTTACAAAATTAAAAGAAAGAATCCTTTGATAATTTTACACAACTGAACTTTACAACAGCCTCTTTGAATATACAGAGTGTGTTCATTTCCAGAACCTCTAGGTGGGGTCAGTACATATGGTCATTTTGACCCGTTTCTTTAATCAGGAAATTTCATATTTTAAAAAATAATATAGTAATGAACTCTAACAACTATTCTGAAAATCCAAACACACAGAAGAGTCACCTACTATAAGACAGGCCCAACAAAGAAAGTAACAGAACACCACTAGCCGTCACCTACAGCCCCCAACTAAAACCTCTCCAGCGCATCAAGGATCTACAACCTATCCCGTCACCCTCACAGACTTTGGGAGACAGGCCAGTCCTTGCTTACAGACAGCCCCCCAACCTGAAGCAAATACTCATCAGCAACTAAACACCACACAACAAAAACACCAACCCAGGAACCAAATCCTGCTACAAATGCGGGTGTCAACTCTGTCCACATATCTATTCAAGGGACACCATCATAGGATCTAATCACATCAGCCACACCATCAAGGGCTCGTTCACCTGCACATCTACCAATGAGATATATGCCATCATGTGCCAGCAATGCCCCTCTGCCATGTACATTGGCCAAACCGGACAGTCTCTATTCAAAAGAATAAATGGACACAAATCTGACATCAGTAATCATAACATTCAAAAACCAGTAGGAGAACACTTCAATCTCTCTGGCCACTCAACAACAGACCTAAAAGTGGCAATTCTTCAACAAAAAAACTTCAAAAACAGACTCCAACATGAAGCTGCAGAACTGGAATTAATTTGCAAACTGTATGCCATCAGATTAGGCCTGAAGAGAGACTGAGAGTAGTTGCATCATTACAAAACCTAAACTTAATTTCCCCAATACTAATTTCTCCCTACTGTTACTCACACCTTCTTGTCAACTGTCTGTAATGGTCCACTCTCTTACCACTTCAAAAGTTATTTTTCCTCCCTTGGTATACTGCTGGTAATTGATTTATCTCATTAGACTGACCTCACACTTGGTAAAGGAACCCCCATCCTTTCATGTATTTATACCTGCTCCTGTATTTTCACTCCATACATCTGATGAAGTGGGTTCTAACCCATGAAAGCTTATGCCGAAATAAATTTGTGGGTCTCTACGGTGCCACAAAGACTCCTAATTTTTTTTAGAAGAGAAAATGGAGCTTCAGACTGATTTAACAGAGGCTCTCCAAAACAGGCTAAGGAATGCGTTAAAAACTTCAGGAATTAGACTCTAAAAATAAAGTCAATTCAAGTTCAGTCAAGATAAATATAAAATATAGAATGGTCACTTTGTTATGATTGCTGATGCTTTCAGAAAATATAATTTCATCAGATAAAGACATATGCCTCAGTCAACACACAAACTGATTTAACTTATTGGCACATGACACAAATATTACATTTCATTAGTACAGGAGTGAAAATCTCAGCCAATAGGAAGACATTAGTTCATGAGATTTTGACAAATTACACATTAAGCAGTAATAGCCACAACAATTAGATTTAGAAGTTCCCCAAGTTACACTGGGTTGTACACATCTAGCATGGAATCCTGTAGCATTTATTACCAAAAATTTATTTCATATTTGCCTGATTGTATCCTACTGCAGTACTTGAAATGATCACAAATTGGAAGCACAGGTTTCTGCCGGGTCTTAGGCCTTGTCTACACTACGAAATTAGGTCGAATTCATAGAAGTCGGTTTTGTAGAAAGCATTTTTATACAGTCAATTGTGTGTGTCCCCACACAAATGCTCTAAGTGCATGTAGTCGGTGGAGTGCGTCCACAGTACCGAGGCAACCGTCGACTTCCGGAGCATTGCACTGTGGGTAGCTATCCCACAGTTCCCACAGTCTCCGCCACCCATTTGAATTGGGTAGAAATCCCAATGCCTGATGGGGCTAAAACATTGTGGTGGGCGGTTCTGGGTACAAACCGTCAGACACCCCTTTCCTCCCTCCCTCCATGAAAGCAACAGCAGACAATTGTTTTGCGCCTTTTTTCCTGGGTTACCCGAGCAGACACCATACCACAGCAAGCATGGAGCCCGCTCAGCTCACCATCACCGTATGTCTCATGGGTGCTGGCAGATGCAGTACTGCATTGCTACACAGCAGCAGCTTATTGCCTTTTGGCAGCAGACAGTGCAGTATGACTGATAGCCATTGTCAACGTATTCCAGGGTGCTCTTTTAACCGACCTCCATGAGGTCAGGGGTGCCTGGGCAAACATGGGAGTGACTCAGCCAGGTCATTACCCTTTTAAGTTTCGTCTCATGGCAATTCAGTCCTACTGGCAGTCCTACTGCACCATCTTTTAATGAGCAGCCAGGGGACGACGATGGCCAGCAGTCATACTGCACCATCTTCTGCCGAGCACCCAGGAGATGACGATGGCTAGTGGTCATACTGCACAGTCTGCTGCCAGCAAGATGTATAAAGATAGATGAAGTGGATCAAAACAAGAAATAGACCAGATTTGTTTTGTATTCATTTTCTCCTCCCTCCCTCCCTCCCTCCATGAAATCAACGGCCTGCTAAACCCAGTTTTGAGTTCTATCCTTGAGGTTTTGAGTTCTATCCTTGAGGGGGCCATTCTGTTTCTTGCAAAGCCACCCCCTTTGTTGATTTTAATTCCCTGTAAGCCAACTCTGTAAGCCATGTGGTCGGTTGCCCCTCCCTCCGTCAGAGCAACGGGAAACAATCGTTTCGAGCCCTTTTCCCTGGATTGCCCGAGCAGGAGCAGACGCCATAGCACAGCAAGTATGGAGCCCATTCAGCTCACCGCAGCAGTTATGACCATTGTAAACACCTCGCGCATTATCATGCAGTTTATGCAGAACCAGCACCTGAAAAACCAGGCGAGGAGGCGACAGAAGCGTGGTGATGAGGACATGAACACACTTTTCTCTAAAACTGTGTTCCCCTACAATTTGGAGATCATGGTGTTAATGGGGCAGGCTCATGCCATGGAACGCTGATTCTGGGCCTGGGAAACAAGCACAAACTGGTAGGATCGCATAGCGTTGCAGGTCTGAGATGATTCCCAGTGGCTCCGAAACTTTCGAATGCGTAAAAGGGCACTTTCATGGAACTTTGTGACTTGCTTTCCCCCTGCCCTGAAGTGCAAGAATACCAAGATGAGAGCAGCCCTCACAGTTCACAAGCGAGTGACAATAGCCCTATGGAAGCTTGCAACACCAGATAGCTACCGGTCAGTGGGTAATCAATTCGGAGTGGGCAAATCTACTGTGGGGGTTGCTGTGGTGAAAGTAGTCATCGCAATCATTGAGCTGCTTCTTTCAAAGGTAATAACTATGGGAAATGTGCAGGTCATACTAGATGGCTTTGCTGCAATGGGATTCCCTAACTGTGGTGGGGCTATAGATGGAACACATATCCCTATCTTGGGACTGGACCACCAGGGCAGCCAGTACATAAACCACAAGGGGTACTTTTCAATGGTGCTGCAAGCACTGGTGGATCACAAGGGACGTTTCACCAACATCAACATGGGATGGCCGGGAAAGGTTCATGACGCTCGTGTCTTCAGGAACTCTGGCTGCAGGAAGGGATTTACTTCCCAGAACAGAAAATAACTGTTGGGGATGTTGAAATGCCTATAGTTACCCTTAATGCCCTGGTTCATGAAGCCGTACATAGGCACCCTGAACAGTAGTCAGGAGCTGTTCAACTATAGGCTGAGCAAGTGCAGAATGGTAGTAGAGCATGCATTTGGACGTTTAAAGGGTCGCTGGCGCAGTTTACTGACTCGGTCAGACCTCAGCGATACCAATATTCCCATTGTTATTGCTGCTTGCTGGGTGCTCCACAATCTCTGTGAGAGTAAGGGGGAGACGTTTATGGCGGGGTGAGAGGTTGATGCAAATTGCCTGGCCGCTGAATACGCGCAGCCAGACACCAGGGCGGTTAGAAGAGCACAACAGGAAGCGGTGCACATCAGAGAAGCTTTGAAAACCGGTTTCATGACTGGTCAGGGTACTGAGTGACACTTCTGTTTGTTTCTCCTTGATGAAAACCTGCCCCTTGATTGCCTCTAAATTCCCTCTAAGCCACGTGCCCTCCCCACTTCGATCACAGCTTTCTTGCAAAGGCAATAAAGTCACTATCATTTAAACTACATGTATTCTTTATTAATTAATTATAAAAATAGGTAGATAAGTCACAAGGTAGCTTGGGTGGTGTGTGGGAGGAGGGTAGGAAGGAAGGAAAAGGCCACTTTAAAACTTGTTGAATGCCAGCCTTCCGTTGCTTGGGCTGTCCACTGGGGTGGAGTGGTTGGGTGTCCGGAGCCTTCCCCCGCACGTTCTTGGGTGTCTGGATGAGGAGGCTATGGAACTTGGGGAGGACGGAGGGTGGTTAAGCAGGGGCTGCAGTGGCAGTCTGTGATCCTGCTGCCATTCATGAACCTCCATCAGACGCCAGAACATGTCCGTTTGATCCCGCAGTAGCCCCAGGGTTTCCTCATGTCTCCTCTGATCTTCCTGCCGCCACCTCTCCTCACTTTCATCGGCCACCGTCCTGTACTCTGCTATTGTGTCCCTCCACATAGCTCTGTCAGTGCCGGACGACTGCTTGAGCTCAGAAAACATTTCATCGCGGGTGCGTTTTTTTCGCCGCCTTGTCTGTGATAGCCTCTGGGATGGAGGAGGGAGGCTTGAAACATTTGCAGCTGCTGGAGGAAAAAAAGGGAGTGAAGATACATTTTACAGAACAATGGCTATACTCTTTCACGGTGAACAACACTATTCACATTACATAGACGTGATTTTGATACAAGGTGGCATTTTGTATCTTATATTGAGTGCCTGTGGCTTTGGTGTTAGAGATCATACACGCAGGGCCGGGAAACAGAATTCGGCTTGCAGGCAGCCATGGTAAGCCATAGTCTTTCAGCTTCTGCAACTTTCATAACAGTAGTGCCCTCCTTTCCCATACCAAGCAAAGCCCGTTGCGATGGCCATTTAGTACTGCGGTTTTCCTGTTAACGTGCAGCAGCAGAAACCAAATTAACCCCCTCCCCCCATCCAATTCTCGGGGATGGTCACTTTTCCCCTCCCGTTTCCCCCCCCCCCCCCCCCCCCGCCTGGCTGGTATCAGGGAAGATCCTGCTAGCCAAACGTGAATAGCTCAGCACCAATGCCGCCTGCCCCGTGTGTGGCTAACTACAGGGAGGGTTTCTTTTCAGCCACAGGCAAATAGCCCAGTAGGAACGGTCACCTCTGAATGTCCATTGAATTAAATTCCCCTATTTCAACCAGGTTACCATGAACAATATCACTCTCCTGAAGATAACACAGAGAGATAAAGAACGGATGTTGATTGAATGCCACCAAACACCGGGACCATACGCTGACAGCCTTTGTCATGCAATGATACCAGATTACTTGCTACTAGCATGGCGTGGTAAAGTGTCCTACCATGGACGACGGAATAAGGCTGCTCTCCGCAGAAACCTTCTGCAAAGGCTTTTAGAGTATCTCCAGGAGAGCTTCATGGAGAAGTCCCTGGAGGATTTCCGCTCCATCCCCAGACACATTAACAGACTTTTCCAGTAGCAGTACTGGCCACAAATGCATCCCAAGTCCTCAGGGCTACTTAATCATTAAAAAAGGCTTGCTTTTATAACATGTATTATATTAAAAAATGTACACTCACCAGAGGCCCCTTCTCTGGCTTCGTTGGGTTGGGAGGGTATTTCAGTCAGGGTGATAAAAAGATCCTGGCTATTGGGGAGAAGGTTTGCTATGTGCTTTCCCCAAGCTCATCCTCCTCCTCCTCCTCATCTTTCCCATCTGCAAAATCCTCAGGCATGGCGGAGAGTACTCCATCATCGGAGTCCACAGACGGGGTGGAGTAGTGGTGGCGGCCCTAGAATTGCATGCAGCGCAGCGTAGAAGCGGCATGTCTGGGGCTCTGTCCCGGAGCATACGTTTGATTCTTTGATTTTCTGGTATGCTTGTCTGAGCTCCTTAAGTGTCACACGGCACTGTGTTGCGTCCCTGATGTAGCCTCTGTCCCCCATGGCCTCTGAGATTTTTTTGAAATGTTTTGGCATTTCGTCTTTTGGAACGCAGTTCTGATAGCACGGATTCCTCTCCTCATACAGTGATCAGATCCAGTACCTCCCGTTCGGTCCATGCTGGAGCTCTTTTTCAATTCTGGGACTGCATGGTTACCTGTGCTGATGAGCTCGCTTGGCCAAACAGGAAATGAGCTTCAAAAGTTCCCAGGGCTTTTCCTGTACACCTGGCCAGTGCATCCAGAGTGCTGTCCAGAGCGGTCACAATGGTGCACTGTGGGATAGCTCCCGGAGGCCAATACCTTCGAATTGCGTCCACACTAACCCTAATTCGAAACGGCGACATCGATTTCAGCGCTAATCCCCTCGTTGGGGAGTAGTAAAGAAATCTGTTTTAAGAGCCCTTTATGTCGAAAAAATGGCTTTGTTGTGTGGACGGGTGCAGGGTTAATTCGGATTTAACGCTGCTAAATCTGACAAACTCATAGTGTAGACCAGGCCTTAGACTTATTATATACTTTAAATGAGCAGTCTATATGATGGCAAATAAATCACTAGGCTTTAGAGACATTCCATTGCTTAACAGGGAGGATTCACTGCTCAACAAGAAGATGGAATGAGTCAGTTTTATACTACTTTTAGGCATTTAAGATATATATGTTTTTTATATCTCAGTAGGTGAGCTCATCTAACGTATTATAAATATTTACTCTCAGCTATCATATTTGATATCATTCCAATCAACATTCTTGTCAGTGTCAACTCAACACCAGGGTTATCTGGTGGGAAATCCTGGTTCCACTGTCTGTGAGTTTTGCGATTGACTTCAAACAATAGGACCAGGATTTCACTACTGCCATATGTGCATCATTTAAAATCTAAAGCTCCATAAGTCAAGTAGCATAATTTAAGCAGTATGCCACTGATCAGATCTACTGAGTTTGTATTTAATACCATGTTCAGCAGAGAGTCTGAGAACTTAGAAGCAGAAGGAATAACTCACTGGCAGTTAATATGGGCACTGGAATTAAAAGCTGTCAATAAAGGAACAAATAGCTAGAGATAAAGAAAATAATTTGTTTGTATCTTCTTCCTAAACAATGTTGATTGTACACAGCAGAACAACTGTGTGAGGGGTGCACACGTACTTGTTACTAGATATCAGAAGTTATTTTACGTATCGCTCAGCAGGATGATCGCTTGGAGTTTCTAAGAATTTCAAGAATGAGAACATGGCTGCAGTTATTCCTGCCAACTGGAATTTTTGGGTGGGAAAGCAAAATATTCTGGTAAAATGCAAAGACCTAGCTTAACTAGTTATTTAGATTTAAGCCTTGAGTCAAGATCAGGCAGCTCCCTAGACATTCAGTACAGTAGCTCTGAACTTAAGTGAAAAGAAAAGGAGTATTTGTGGCACCTTAGAGACTAACAAATCTATTGGAGCATAAGCTTTTGTGAGCTACAGCTCACTTCACTGGATGCATACAATGAAGTGAGCTGTAGCTCACGAAAACTTATGCTCCAAAAAATTTGTTAGTCTCTAAGGTGCCACAAGTACTCCTTTTCTTTTTGCAAATACAGACTAACACGGCTGCTTCTCTGAAACCTGAATTTAAGGGCTGACACAGACATCCCACCTTACTGAAAAAATCAATGCCATAAAGTGAAGTGCCTTAATGGATTGGGCTATTGCATCAGTTGACAACACAGGCTACAGAGTTACCTGGTGCAGCCACATACGCAGAATTCTCTTCCTTTTCCCACTTTAAGGTGTCTAAAAAGAGTGCAATAACACTCCTGCAGCACTGCATTTCAAAAGATGCTACAACCGCAGAGAAGTTTATAGACTCAATTAAAATGTCTGCTGACCTGCACAGGCAAGATGATATTATTATCGATATTACGGTATCACATAGTGGCCCCAGTCATAATCTGGGGCTCACTCTGCAGGGTGATGAACAAACACAGATGAAGAGACTCGTGCCCCGAGAGAGTTTATGCCATTTTTACTCATCCTTTATGTAGGCAGAAACTCTTCATAAATGCACAATATTCATCTGATGCATTAATCCCAGTGACAGGGAGTACAGGAGTCCTACCCATGCACCGGCACAGAGAGAGTTAACTCCCTGCTCCACACTCTCATGCCGCACACAAGATAACAAACCATGTCTGGTGGCTGAGGGTCCAATTTCCCCCAACAGCTCTGTGGACATATGGAGAAATCAAGCACTGCTTCCTCCCAGGACTACAGGACTCCATTTTATTGCTAACCAAGCTGAGCTCTTGTTGCAGGTTGGCCAACTCTCGGCTTACACCTAGCCTCTCATTTTAAAAGAAAAGGGACAAATTTGGGAGTGGAAAAATTAAGAAAACATAAATTTTCTAACATTTACTAGCATTTACCCTAGTCATAGTCATAAAATATCAGTGAGGTAAAAGTGTGCTTCACACTGCTTGTAGGACGCTACTTCTGTATAGCGTTCACTTTCAAAAGTCAGATATCTCCATCATGATGCCTGCAAATTAAATTGATAAAAATCTAACAACAGCTTTTGACCAACATTTTGCAGGCTAGCTCTATCACTGAAAAATAATCCAACAAACCAGACTCTGATATGAATTTTCCTAATTAGCTACAGAAAGGGCATGTTTTTTAAAAAATGGATGATTTAATGCTCTTTTACGTAATTGTCCAATATTAGAGCAGATGTGGAGAAG
This sequence comes from Dermochelys coriacea, assembly GCF_009764565.3. Classification (NCBI taxonomy): domain Eukaryota; kingdom Metazoa; phylum Chordata; order Testudines; family Dermochelyidae; genus Dermochelys; species Dermochelys coriacea. Next base: position 62,714,449 of record NC_050077.1, on the reverse strand, counting down.
CTGCAATTTGGTACAAGTCCAGATTCAGACTGATTCAAATCTTCCTCCTCCATAAACACAGCCACACTAGACAGCTGGGCAAAGAGAAAACCTGACAGAGGAGCAAAAACACTCTCTGCCATTTTCTGAGCAGCATCTATTTATAAATTCATTTAGGGCACCAGGAAAATATAAATAGAATCTCCATTCCTCTGCATAACAAGGGCTCTTCTGCATGGGCCTTTGGAGAAAGGAGCTTCCCACAGCTGTGCCCTCATAACATTATTTTTCGTTTCAAAAGCAGGTCTCTATTTGTATTGCTTTCCTATCCCTGTTGTCTCTGTGACTCAGAATGTCAGCTGTTGACAAGGGAAGGATTCTATTTATAACTTCATCACTGTTCAATCCATGTTTCTGAGGCCATGAAAATGCCAGCATCCCATCTCTGCCCAAAAATGAAGTGATTTACACAGGTTCTTTCCACTTTCTCTGTTAAAGCAACTTCAGTGATGCAAATACAATAGTTATATTCTACAGAAAGCCTGAGATTCGTGATCACCACCAAGAACTAGTCTAAAAAGCTGTCCAAAGGGATCAATTTCACTTTTACCTTTAGGAGTACTAAGAAATAATAAATCACTGGAGAATATAGATGTGTTACCAGAAAGGAGACAAACACACAAGTGATATAGATTACAAAGTAAAGTTAAAGGCAAAAATCACCCCTACCTTTGACCCTAGTTGCACATATTGTTGTTGTTGTTTTTAATAAACGTTTTCCTCAATCACCTCTTCACCAGCTATGTCAGAGTCACTAAACAAGCAACCAAAATGAGATTCATCATGCTAATATAGAAAACACTTTCAATAGGTCTTATTTTTACAGAGTTTTCCAACTTCATTTTGTCTTATTTCCAATATCTCACTTGGATGGGGAGGTACATAAACCTATTAAACAATGAATTTGTAAGCACATGTAGGAAAGTAGGGTTATAAGAAACAGACAGCCCAGTTATTTGTCAAGAACAAATCATGCTAAATCAATCTACTTTCCTTCCTTGAAAAGGTTAATAGCCTGGTGGCTACAGGGAAGCAGTAAATGTGATATATCTTCATTTTAGTAAGGCTTTTGAGACAGTCCCATATGACATTCTCATAAGCAAACTAGGGAAATGTGGTCTAGATGAAATTACTGTAAGGTGGGTGCACACCTGATTGAAAGACCATGCTCTAAGAGTAGCTATCAATGGTTCACTGTCAAAGTGGGTGGAGGTATCAAAGTGGGTGGGGTCCCCGCAGGGGTCAGGCCTGAATCTGGTACTAATTAATATTTTCATTAATTACTTGGATAATGGAGAAGACAGTATGACTATAAAATTTGCAGATGACATCAAACTTGGAAGGGGTTGCAAGCACTTTGGAGGACAGGATTAGAATTCAAAAGGACATTGACAAATTGGAGAATTGGTCTGAGGTTCAACAAGATGAAATTCAATAAAGACAAGTGCAGAGTACTTCACCTAGGGAGGAAAAATCAAATGCACAACTACTAATTGGGGAATAATTGGCTAGGATAGCAGTATTGCTGAAAAGGATCTTGGGGTTATAGTGGATCACAAACTCAATATGAGTCAACAATATGATGCAGCTAATATCATGCTGGGGTGTATTAACAAGAGTATCAAATGTAAGACACAGGAGCCAATTGCCCCACTCTTCTCGACACTACTGAAGCCTCAGATGGAGTACTGTGTCCAGTTCTGGGTACTACACTTTAGGAAAGATGTGGACAAACGGGAGAGTCCAGAAGATAGCAACAAAAATGATAAAAGCTTTAGAAAATCTGTTCTATGAGGAAAGGTTAAAAAACTGGGCAAGTTTAGTTTTGAAAATTGAAGACTGAGGGAGGACCCGATAATCTTCAAATATACTGAAGGCAGTTATAAAGACAACGGTGATAAAATTGTGCTCCATGTCCACTGAAGGTAGGACAAGAAGTAATTAGCATAATTTGCAGCAAGGGAGATTTAGGTTAGATATTAGGGAAAAAATTTTAACTATAGGGGAAGTTAAGCTCTGGAATAGGCTTCCAACAGAGGTTGTGGAATCCCCATCATTGGAGGTTTTTTAAGAACAGATTGGACAAACACCTGTCAGGAATGACAGGTAGTAGCAGCTGTTTTAGTCTGTATCCGCAAAAAGAAAAGGAGTACTTGTGGCACCTTAGAGACTAACAAATTTATTTGAGCATAAGCTTTCATGAGCTACAGCTCACTTCATCGGATGCATTATGCTCAAATAAAATTGTTAGTCTCTAAGATGCCACAAGTACTCCTTTTCTGTCAGGAATGGTAGGTTATCTTTGTCCTGCAGCACCATACTGTAGACGCTTCTTACATTGACAGAAGGGTTTTTCCCATCGATTTAGATAATCCATCTCTCTGAGAGGAGGCAGCTAGGTCAACAGAAGAGCAGTGTGTGGCTATCAACTTTGATTGTCTCTCAACTGCCAACCCACTGCCACGGGACGATGGACTCTCTGCACAGAAGCCTGGTTGAAGGAAGGGCCTGGAATTTCCCAGCTGGAGAACATGGGGAAAAAAGGGACACAGAATGTATTTAGGGAGGGGCTTCTCTGAGCAAGGGGGCCAACCGCTGCCACATGCCAGAAGACCATGCTGGGAAGAGGTAGAAGGCAGGAGGGACTCTGCCTTGTCTGAAATGCTGACCAGCCCTCGGACTCACAACAAGTGTGAGAGCAGACTCAACGGGTGCATCTCAGGACTGTATTACGTTGCAAAGATCTGTAACTCTAGTGCTTTCTTAACAGTAAAAGTGACTGTGGTTAAAAAATTCCTTTGCTAACCCTGTATTTCTTGCTTGCCTGCCACATTTTCCCAGAAGGGATTAATCGATAAGCTCTGAGTGCCCACAGTGAGGTGGAATTCAGAGGGAAAGTGCACATGCAACTGGGGGGCTTGGAAAGGCTGAGGTACTGATTTCAGGGTCTAACAGAACTCGCTTGGAGAGCCCCACATTCCAAGGAAGGGAGGAAGATATGAGGTCTGCCACTGCAAGTGTGCCTTGGGGCATACAACTAGGAAGTGACCTTTGCTCTGCACAGAGCCAGGTAGCTTAAGAGCACATGGAATCCATCGATTGCATCCATTTAAAACAAACAAGTTTCCTTCCAGAGGGGACTCAGACAGGTTGCGACAGTCCCAACTTGAGAGGCATTTGAACAAGAAGTTCCCGAGATAGAGCCTGCTTAAAATCTCCCAGTTCTTCTAACTTTTTTGGTCCACACTTGGGGCTCAAACTGTGATTCCGATCTTCCCCAAACTGATATCAGAATTTATCTCAGCTAGTGCACAGCACCCACTGCCCCTTTGGAGAAGTTATATTTCCAAAGTCATTGAGGGTAAAGTTTGCAGGTCCAAACTGCAGGAGCTAAACTGTGCCTAGAAGAGTGAAATGTGTACGTCCAGCAAGGTCAGGGCTTTGTGGAATCCAAAAGATATGTAGGCAGTCTGTTGTCCCAGTACTGGGTGACTCAAGGTGACATGCTCCGAGTTCGAGCCCTAGCCTTTGGCAGCACATGAATTGTTCTCTGCCAGCATTCTACAGGAAGTTTTGGCCCAAGACCAACATTTTCGCTTTAAGAGTGATACTTTAAAGTGCTCTAAAATCCACACGCAGACTTCTCCCCATGCCTCTACTGCTCCTACAAAGAAATGAAACCATCACCCTTCACAGTTCCTCCTCATGGACATGTGTTTGTCTAACTTGTTCTTAAAAACCTCCTAGGATGAGGATTCTACAACCTCCCTTGGTAACCTGTTCCAGTGCATAACTATCCTTATAGTTAGAAAGCATTTTCTAATATCTAATCTATATTCCTCTTGCAGAGTATGCTATCCCTGTCTCCCCTGCAAAAAAAGTCCCCACTGATTCTATGCTAGTTCTTGCACTGTACCTGCATTCTCTCCTCAACCCATTGGTTCCATTGTGATATCCATGTATTTGTGGAGAAGTGGAGTGACGAGGTAAAACTGTGCTGTGCTGGTCTAGCAGAGTGATGGGAGAGGAGGAGATGATGCAAGGACAGTGAAGCTTCTTAATTCTTTGGTTGAGGTAATCATTGCCAAGGAACCAGAGACAGCGGAGGTGGTGAACTGGGTTGTGGTATGCTGAGAATTTTTTTTCCCTAAACAAGGAAATTAAATGTCCGAAAACTTTGACGACAAAAAATCAATTTGAGCTATATTCATTCCTATGAAAATCAGGAAATGAAAAGTTAAGGCATCACAAGCTTAATCTTCTGAACTTAAAACTTCAGACTTCAACTCAGATTGCAAGTCGGTCTATCCAACAGCAGAATAAAGAAAAACAGGAATCTCATGACATATCTAGATTTACCGGTGATCCACACTACTGCAATCAATGCAGCGGGGGGTCGATTTAGCGAGTCTAGTGAACAGCTGCTAAATCGACCGCAGAGCGCTCTCCCGTCGACTCCAGTACTCCATGGAACAAGAAGAGTAAGGTAAGTCAACGGGAGAGCATCTTTGTAGACACCGCAGTAAGTCCACCTAAGCTACGTCGACTCCAGCTATGTTATTCACGTAGCTGGAGTAGCGTAACTTAGGTCAGCTTGCCCTGGAAGTGTAGACAAGGGTTATGTCATGAAACCACAAGTCACACCAATACTGCAATGTGAAGGGAGATTACTGTTGAAGATATATGAACCACCTACCCAGTCTACACAGCAGATGAGACCCCCCTGCTGCTGGTGATGGCTTATCTTAAGTGATCACTCTCCTTACAGGGTGTATGATAAACCCATTGTTTCATGTTCTCTGTGTGTGTATATAAATCTCTCCTCTGTTTTTTCCACCAAATGCATCCGATGAAGTGAGCTGTAGCTCACGAAAGCTTATGCTCTAATAAATTTGTTAGTCTCTAAGGTGCCACAAGTACTCCTTTTCTTTTTGCGAATACAGACTAACACGGCTGCTACTCTGAAACCTGACCTTGAGAGAATTAGAGATAATCTTTACACAAGGATGAATTGTCAAATTTTCTCCCAGTAGTGTCAGTACATAAGGATTTTCACCTAAAAGAGGTACAGAGGGCTTCTTGTGCTAAAAGTTATTGTGGCCAACGTAGCTATTCCCTACAATATCATATTATATTGTGACAGTCATAGAACTTAATACTAGATCATGTTCCAAACATTGAGCATTTAATGTAGGATATTTTTTTACACTTCAAAACTCAAGTGCCACAAAGTCTCAATAGAATTTAGCAGCTTTACCCACCAGTATCAAAATAATTTAGTGAGGAAAATATTTTCCCCTTCCTGACAACCAAATATCCACATTCTACAATTTTCAGTGACCACTGCAGGTTTTCAGACATCAACTGGCAATATAGCACCAGCAGACTTTTTGCGGTTAGTTCTTCTGTAGTATACAAATTAAGCCAACGTGTGCGAAATTTGGCTGTTTATTAACACATGGCTTGTTTCTATGTGGCTGAAACCCTGGACAGCAATTAGGCAAAAGCCTTCAAATATTTATGTAGTACTTAGCTTTAAGCACTTGAGAAGTCCCACTGAACTCAAGGGGACTGCTTGGATCAGAGCCTAGGTCTGCACATGCTGATATGATCAAAAGAAAACCCCCTTATATATACCTGATTCGACACCTAAGTACACAATAACTTAAGTTGGTAATATTTTTCAAAAAGCAAAAGCACTCTCTTGAAATCAGAAATTGTCCACTTCAACAAAAGGCAAAGTTAGCTACAGCATAAATAACTCTCATCAAGACTGGGACTTTAAATACATGCTTTCCACAAAAACTTGCAGGATATTACCCCTAGCTACCATCAAATTCCAACATAGCTGCCCTAGACTACCAATACAGCAAAAGCTGTCCCCTGCACAGGTAACTGTGCCATATTACTGTGCCATCAGTGATTTTGGCTTGCAACAGACGTTTGAATGTTTCTGAACTCTTAGAAAAACTAGTATTTATGAAACAATCTTTTCTTATACCAGCACATTCAGAGCTGCATCAAATACATACAGTGTCTAGCACACTGGGGTTCCAGCTAACATTGGATATTGCCGTTGTAACGGTTTCGCTTTTAAACACCTGAGATTCATGAACATTTCAGTACAAGCTCAGTAATAACTTTCCCCATAAAAAAATCCTATGTTATGTTTAATTTACCTGATCTTCTGTTTAATATTTTTACTTGGTTTGTGATCAGTCATTACCTCAGATCATACTTTAGCCATCAAAACTTAGTTCACCAGAATAACTTCTAAACAGTCACGCCCAGCAGTGGCATCTAAAGGCAGCTAACCTAAAGGATAAAGACGTATTTCATGGGTTCTCTTCATTTGCTTTACCATCTCATAAACACAGTCAATGTCAGTCAGCACCCTCTGTTAAAAATCCTTTATTCTGCTCATAACTTGTGATGCCAGTAGCAGCACACATGCTTTAAAACCACATTGGTATCTGAAGGAAATCACATGCAACAAATTGTTTACCATATATTGAATCTGAGAGACTCTTTCTCATGGAACTTACTCAGCTAAGGATATGTCATCGATTACATGAAAAGAAAATATGCCTTCAGGTACTTTCTTTGTAAGTCATGTATTTGAAATCCAGAAATTCTGGACAACATATCAATATCTGAAACTTATCTATTTTAGCAAATTAACTGAGACGTCATCAGACTGGAATTCTAGCACAGATTCATGCATTTTCATGTTGTTACAGCTTGGATTTTTTTTTCCATTTAAATGCAAAATTAATATGAAGTTTAGCTAAGGCCCCTTGCTTTCTGTGATGTTGTAGAACTCAAACCCCATAGCAGAAATGTAGCTCCTAGTACAATGGGGTCCTGGTCCATGACTAGAGCTCCTAGGCATTACAATAATACAAATTAATAATAATAATAGAAACTAGAAGCTGCATGCTGTCTCTTATTTTAACATAGGAAATTATTTAAAATCACCTTCCCTGTAAAAATTGTCAAGTTACAGTTAAGGTCACTCACTGCACTTCCTATCAGCTCAATCACTATAAAAGCAGGCAATCACAAACTGATGAGGGGCAAGCAGGGAGAGATAATGAGCTAAGGCACCTGGGTGGAGAGGGAAGCAAGGCTGGAAAGGAATTTCACTATAGCAAATCTACGATTCTTCTCCTGACACACTAGGCTCAGTAACGGCTACAATTTGGGACACTATCCTGGATGGTGAAGAGAAAAGCCTTGCTGCAGCAATCTGGTTGTGGCTTGCAGCCCCTTTCCCAGTAAGCCATAGCACATCTGCTGGGTAGAGAAGGCAGGGAAACACTAGTGCTTTCTTGCTGCTGCCTTCTCCTCCTGCCACCATAACCCTGTTTCTCCAGGCACACACAGTCACTAACTCCCACTTCCCCATCACATCCTTATTAACCCCATATGTCCTCCCGTAACATCTCCACTCCTTCACCAATGCTCCCTGGTCTCCCAATAGGGTGGTGAGTCAAAGAGGTATTTTTGGCAGAATGGGAAAACAGAAATAGTTGGTGGAATTTGATAGTTCCATCAGCTTGTCTTTGTGGAGCTAAATGAGTTTGGGATGACAGAGGACAATAACTCATTTTGTATTTAAGTTGAACATTTGAACTGTGTCGTACACCCGTGACGTTATTGACAGAATCTGTAACCGTACGGATCACTATTGCAACCACTGTTATATATTGAAGCAAATATTGTACAAAGGTTGTAGTGTAAGGTGTCTATGGAAAGGTTATAATCTGCTAATTATGATTATGCTATCTGTATGTGTGTATCATTTGCGTAGTTAAAGTTATGAATATTTGCTATGTACTTGTATATCAACGTGTTTTGATTCCGAAGTAGCCTTAATAAAGCATTTGGTCAGCTTCTTGAAAAAGGAATGTGCAAATTAAGTGCCCAGTCAAGAAACACTTAACTGACAATGGATCTTGGAAGACTCCAATCCATATAAAAAGTCTTCCTGGGAACTTACAAGGTAGCATGTGAGCAATGTCTGCCACCTGTAAAGAACTGAATCATGCATGGACATGTGACTTGCCCATGTCACTCCAGATTCCACTTTGCTGTAGTTTTCCACGGTAAGAATAAAGAGGTGTTTCTACACCTGGAAGAAACTATAAAAGGTAGCTGCCTCATTTCCATCTGTCTTCAATCCTGCTTCATACCTCTGGAGGGACTTTGCTACAAACTGAAGCTTTGAACAAAGGACTGAATGACCCATCTCAGCTGTGGATGTACTCCAGAGACTTGATATGAACTTGCAATTTATTCCATCATTGCTACAAGTCTGAACCAAGAACTTTCCCATTACTGGATGTAATTGATTCCATTTAACCAATTCTAGCTCTCATCTATATCTTTTTCCTTTTATGAATAAACCTTTAGATTTTAGATTCTAAAGGATTAGCAACAGCGTGATTTGTGGGTAAGATCTGATTTGTATACAGACCTGGGTCCGGGGTTGGTCCTTTGGGGCATTGATTTTAATAATCATTTGTCCCCATAACGAGTGGCACTGGTGGGGATACTGGGAAACTGGAGTGTCTAAGGGAATTGCTTGTGTGACTTATGGTTAGTCAGAGGGTAAAATCAAAGTCTTCTCTGTTTGGCTGGTTTGGTTTCCCTTAATAGTAAAGGAACCCCAGTTTTGGACTATAACTGCCGTCCTTTAAGCAATTTGTCCTGAATTGGCACTCTCAGTTGGGTCCCGTCAGAACCGGCATCGTTACAACACCCAAGATGTTATAATATGTGGGTGAAGTTTGGAGTTTGTAGGGACTGTGGTTCCATAGTCAAATAAATTATGGAAAATCCAATTCTCCTTAAAAGTGAGATTAAATTCAATCTTTTTAAAAAGTGAATTGCAGGAATTTTAATCCTGCTAAGTGCAAATCTTACATTACACCTGACAGAATTCTACGCCGATGCGGGGGCAGAGAATTCATATGGTCCACATATTTCTTTGCCCCACACACAGAAAAACGCAAAAGAAACCTGTAGGGGGATACGCATCTCTTCCCTGGCAGCCCAGACAGCCTGTCTGTTACAGCGTGCCTGGACCAGCTTCTGAGATGCAAATCACTGCAGGGGTAAGGGGACTCCGCGTGGAAGCCTGCAGGGGAGATGTTGATCACCTTTGGGGGTGGGGCGGGCCAACAAAGGAGAGAGACTACTGCGGCTGGAGGAGCATGAAGGAGGGTGGGTCTTTTTCTTATGCAGGAGGAAGGCTCTGTCCCTGAGGCAGAAGTGTAGCAGCCTGCCTGGCAAGTAAAATGTAACTTATTGAGAACCGAAAAAACAAACACTTAATTAAATATTAGTATCATGTTACTGAAAATTGTTTGTTTTTAAGTTAAAGAAAATAGCTTTTGTAAAAAAAAAAAACCCCAGAGTTTGTTAATGTTGCTGGTTAATTGATCTCATTCTCTGAGGCAGAAATATAGCAACCTGTCAGCATAGAAACATTCGCAAAAAGAAAAGGAGTACTTGTGGCACCTTAGAGACTAACAAATTTATTAGAGCATAAGCTTTCGTGAGCTACAGCTCACTTCATCGGATGAAGTGAGCTGTAGCTCATGAAAGCTTATACTCCAATAAATTTGTTAGTCTCTAAGGTGCCACAAGTACTCCTTTTCTTTTTGCGAATACAGACTAACACGGCTGCTACTCTGAAACCATAGAAACATTGTTAATTATTCTATTGTTCGTTAACTATTCCCATTCTCAGTCTATTCCCCCAGGAGCATAAAAACCTGTAGAAATGTTAAGGCCCCTACATTGCCAGGGTGATGTAAAATCTTATAAATGACAGGTTTCAGAGTAGCAGCCGTGTTAGTCTGTATTCACAAAAAGAAAAGGAGTATTTGTGGCACCTTAGAGACTAACAAATTTATTAGAGCATAAGCTTTCGTGAGCTACAGCTCACTTCATCGGATGCATTTGGTGGAAAAAACAGAGGAGAGATTTATATACACACACAGAGAACATGAAACAATGGGTTTATCATACACACTGTAAGGAGAGTGATCACTTAAGATAAGCCATCACCAGCAGCAGGGGGGGAAAGGAGGAAAACCTTTCATGGTGACAAGCAAGGTAGGCTAATTCCAGCAGTTAACAAGAATATCAGAGGAACAGTGGGGGGTGGGGTGGGAGGGAGAAATACCATGGGGAAATAGTTTTACTTTGTGTAATGACTCATCCATTCCCAGTGGCCTAATCACATCAGCCACACTATCAGAGGCTCGTTCACCTGCGCATCTACCAATGTGATATATGCCATCATGTGCCAGCAATGCCCCTCTGCCATGTACATTGGCCAAACTGGACAGTCTCTACGTAAAAGAATGAATGGACACAAATCAGACGTCAAGAATTATAACATTCAAAAACCAGTTGGAGAACACTTCAATCTCTCTGGTCACTCGATCACAGACCTAAGAGTGGCTATCCTTCAATAAAAAAGCTTCAAAAACAGACTCCAACGAGAGACTGCTGAATTGGAATTAATTTGCAAACTGGATACAATTAACTTAGGCTTGAATAGAGACTGGGAATGGATGAGTCATTACACAAAGTAAAACTATTTCCCCATGACAGGTTTCAGAGTAGCAGCCGTGTTAGTCTGTATTTGCAAAAAGAAAAGGAGTACTTGTGGCACCTTAGAGACTAACAAATTTATTAGAGCATAAGCTTTCGTGAGCTACAGCTCACTTCATCGGATGCATTTGGTGGAAAAAACAGAGGGGAGATTGATATACACACACAGAGAACATGAAACAATGGGTTTATCATACACACTGTAAGGAGAGTGATCACTTAAGCCTACCTTGCTTGTCACCATGAAAGGTTTTCCTCCTTCTCTCCCCCCCCCCCCCCCCCCCCGCTGCTGGTGATGGCTTATCTTAAGTGATCACTCTCCTTACAGTGTGTATGATAAACCCATTGTTTCATGTTCTCTGTGTGTGTATATAAATCTCTCCTCTGTTTTTTCCACCAAATGCATCCGATGAAGTGAGCTGTAGCTCACGAAAGCTTATGCTCTAATAAATTTGTTAGTCTCTAAGGTGCCACAAGTACTCCTTTTCTTTTTATAAATGACAATAAGGGAATCAGCTAGGAAGATCTATGCACTTTTTCACTTTTTTCCTGTGCCAAAGTGGCATAATGGGGTTAGATTTTTACTTACCCATTAATAACAGTAACAAAAAATCAACTTTTGAGGGCAAATAAAACATTTAACAAGCAGTCAATAAAATGTGAGGACAATCAGAACCAAGCACTTCCCAAAATACCCGACTAGGTCCAGGACAATGGATATTATTATTAGGACAATAGCAAAACTGTATGACTTTCATGTGTGAAAGTCTGAGCAATTTAAAATGACATTCTAATTTTTTTTTCCTGTTTGGTATTCTTTATTGTAATTTAAATAAAAATCCAGGATTATAACTGGAATGCAGTATTAGTTACCAAGTATTTGCAAAAAGAAAAGGAGTACTTGTGGCACCTTAGAGACTAACAAATTTATTAGAGCATAAGCTTTCGTGAGCTACAGCTCACTTCATCGGATGCCACAAGTACTCCTTTTCTTTTTGCGAATACAGACTAACACGGCTGCTACTCTGAAACCTTACCAAGTATTTGTAACTTAACTTTCATGTGTTTAGGAAATCCTGAATAGTTAGTGACTTTTTTCTGTATTGTAGTTTAAATAACTTACCAAAGCAATTGAAACTGGTGTGATTATATTGCATTATTTTGACAAGTAAAATTTGCAGAATTTTTAATTTTTTGGTGCAAAATGCAGGGTACTTAATGCAGCCCTAACTGTGAGGCCAGTAGCATGCTTTCATAATGTACCAATTCTTGCCTGACAGATTAAAATGTGTATAATATCTTCTAAAGGAAAGTGACTCAGAGCCACATAACTGACTAGACACACCTTTAAAAGGTACATCAGGCATGACATCAACAGTGATAAATGAAAACATGAAAAGGAAATCACAGTTCTAAACAAAGGAGAGAACTAAATTAAGAAATCAATACCACATCTGAAAGAACCTTTAAGACACAGGGATATTCAAAGCAATCAAAGTGAAGCAATAGCAAAAAAATGGTTGGACAAGTGGAGAAAATGAGAAATGGAAAAGTCGCCATAGTCCATACTGAGGCACCATCTCCACAATAACTGAGTCAAGGGTCTCTGTTGCCACACTGTTGCCATATGACTACATTACACTTTAAAAACAAAATCAAAAACATATGGTATTAGTTCTGACCTATTGGTGCAGCAGCAATGCACTGAATTACTATGCACTATACACAGCTTCTGATTATATAGGGTTATTGGACAGTTCTTTATCCTTTTTATTCTGAAAACTGAGTCAGAGCCATCTCCATCATAGTGGTGTATGCAGAAGGAGTTTGGCTCAACACTTATATATACACCTATTAAAATTGGAGGAGATACCATCCACAGGATAAGATCAGAGTCTTCATCTCTGCAGATGACATTTTAATCACCATTTATAATCACTACTCTGATTATACCCACTCAAAATCATAATGATTTTTCCTGAAGAATTTCAGGATGAATGAAGTAAACTGATAACTCCTTCTTTTCTGAATGAGTTGTTTAAATTTAATTTAGAAAAGTTCAGATGCTGTAACATGTTGGGAGGGCAGACAACATCTTGCAGTTTTGTGCCATACACACATTGCTCTTTAGGAAAAGAAAACAAAAAAACAAACAAAATATAAATTTTAAGGGTCTCCATCAGCTAGTTGAAGTAAAAATGCAAGGGTTTCAGTAAATAAAATACAGAATTATACAATATTAATAAAAATATTTCAATTTAAGTTCAATTGAAACAGTTCTGTTTGCACTTAAATATTTCCTTTCAATGTTTCCAAATCAAATAGTGCAGCATTGCATTAGTGCATGAGAATCAGAATGTGACAATTCCTACTTTGTTGTCAAAGCAAGGACAAGTACTATAAGCAATATAAATGGTTATTGGCAAATTAGATATTTAGATATTTTTAAATTGTAATAATGTAAGATGTTATTAGTAACAGGTAAATATATTTAAATTTTTACTTTGTCACATTACCCCTATAGGATTTTGTATCTAGTATACAGTAACCCATTCCCATTTTTAAAAACTAAACTTAATACATTATACCTGTCATAAATATAAAGGGAAGGGTAAACACCTTTAAATCCCTCCTGGCCAGAGGAAAAACCCTTTCACTTGTAAAGGGTTAAGAAGCTAAGACAACCCCGCTGGCACCTGACCAAAATGACCAATGAGGAGACAAGATACTTTCAAAGCTGGAGGAGGGGGAACAAAGGATTCTCTCTGTCTGTGTTATCTTTTGCCAGGACCAGAGCAGGAATGAAGGTCAGAACTCCTGTAAAAGTTAATAAGCAATCTAGTTAGAGATGCGTTAGATTCTGTTTTGTTTAAAAGGCTGATCAAATAAGTTGTGCTGAATGGAATGTATATTCCTGTTTTTGTGTCTTTTTGTAACTTAAGGTTTTGCCTAGAGGGATTCTCTATATTTTGAATCTGATTACCCTGGAAGGTATTTACCATCCTGATTTTACAGAGGTGATTCTTTTACTTTTTCTTTAATTAAAATTCTTCTTTTAAGAACCAGATTGCTTTTTCATTCTTCTTAAGATCCAAGGGTTTGGATCTGTGTTTACCTATGCAAATTGGTGAGGATTTTTATCAAGCCTTCCCCAGGGAAGGGGATGTAGGGCTTGTGGGGATTTTTGGGGGGGAAGACGTTTCCAAGTGGGCTCTTTCCCTGTTATATTTGTTAGATGCTTGGCGGTGGCAGCAATAAAGTCCAGGGACAAAAGGTAAAATAGTTTGTACCTTGGGGAAGTTTTAACCTAAGCTGGTAAAAATAAGCTTAGGGGGTTTTTCATGCAGGTCCCCACATCTGTACCCTAGAGTTCAGAGTGGGGAAGGAACCTTGACAATACCTATGAAGAAAAAGCTATTTCAGAGTATATAGCTGTAAATGGAGATCAGACCAATTTACCTAAGTATAAATTATACCACGCCATAGAACCTCAATTCGATTTGACATTTAAACCATAAACTAGTTTGGGGAATGAGATTCAAGTTAAACATTAGCATTTCTATCTAAGTGATTTAACTCTCCCTTCAATGTAATACTCATATAATTTGGAAAAGTGTCAAGCAATAAGTTTAGTGTGAATTAGGGGTCAAGAGATTTGTATCAAGGAAAGCTTTTGCATTTGGAATAACTCCAAATTGGCAAAGGAAGGATCATGGGTCAGAAGAGTTTCTATGAAGGATGGTAATTAGAGTTATACCAAAAATATGAGTGGCTTGGTCAGCATTTGATTAGATTATTCCTTGTGTATTCATCTAAGAAACATAGTAAGGTTATTTAAAGTGTGATGCATACGCTAGACACCCTCACAGAAAACTTATCTGCCGTAGTTTCAGTGCCCCGACAGAAGAAATGTACAGGATCATATGCATAGTAACTGGTACAATTAAATTTCAGTCTATACCACTGCAATGGAGACTTACCCAATTACATACTAGTGACCTTGGAAAATAGTGAAGTACAAGTTTGCCATAGAATACAACCAAAGGCTACATGACCTGAAGATAGGTTAGAGGAAGTGTGGAATAGCAGAAACCAGTGGGGATGAAGAGAGCTCACAAGGGGAGTAAAAAAACTACATGTATACCTTGTATATTAGGCTAATTAGGTATGCTGCACTAATGGGAGAAGTACCAGAAAAGGGAGATACCATTTTAAATTGTACTGATATTTCACTATGTTACAACTGAATCTGTAGAAAAATTCCATAAATACTCCAGTTTTCATAGAATATCAGGTTGGAAGGGACCTAAGGAGGTCATCTAGTCCAACCCCCTGCTCAAAGCAGGACCAGTCCCCAATTTTTGCCCCAGATCCCTAAATGGCCCCCTCAAGGATTGAACTCACAACACTGGGTTTATCAGGCCAATGCTCAAACCACTGAGCTATAGAAATAGGTAAACATGTTAGGGTTATACATAAAATAGGGTTAGCTTTTTGAGTAGGTTCATTTTAAGATCCAAAGAAGTTAGTTCTAAAAAAGTGAAAAGAAACAACTTTTAAAAAAAAT
Source organism: Dermochelys coriacea (assembly GCF_009764565.3). NCBI lineage: Eukaryota > Metazoa > Chordata > Testudines > Dermochelyidae > Dermochelys > Dermochelys coriacea. The sequence goes on along the minus strand of NC_050077.1, from coordinate 62,699,214 downwards.
ATCAATAGATCACAAACCACTTACGAGTTTATATGTTTATACTTAAACATTAAAAATAACGCCACCAGTCCAAATCCAGAGTCCTCGGAGAACTGGACTCTGATATTCACATCAAAAGAAGTACCAAAATAACTGGTATAAACAGGCAACATGGATGGCACTCTCAGCAAATAGACCAAGGAATGAATGGGCATGAGATTGAATTACCTTCTTTACCTCTAGAAATGCTCTCTTCATATCTAGATTAGTCATACTACAGAGCAGTATTAAGAAACTTGCATGGCCACTGACTTGCTGTACCTGCACTGTAGATATGCAGATAACTTCAATGTCCAAGACTACCAATCAGACACCATTCACAGGCGCTAAAAAGTCACACGAATTAGAAAAATTTATTTCAAGTCAAAATTAACTCTTGCAATGTTCTTTTGAATCCTCAACTCAGGTCTTGCCAGGTGAAAGAGAAGCAGATCTTCACACACCTCTCTCACCTGCCTTTAGGGTGACCAGATGTCCTGATTTTATAGGGACGGTCCCAATATATGGGGCTTTGTCTTATATAGGCGCCTATTATCCTCCACCCCCATCCCAATTTTTCATACTTGCTATCTGGTCACCCTACCTACCTTGAGGACTAAGACCTGAGTTGAGGACTATGTTAAGCACGAAATGACCTCCCAAACACTGAAGCCTTGTGTTTCTCTTCTCTGCTTTAGTTGTTAGCAGTGTCATTAATTCTTGCAGGGAAAATACAGAATCTCCAAATCAGGTCTTGGTATGAAAGTGCGAGGAGTTGATTTAAAACCTTTTTTAAATGTAAAAATTAAATTGATTCCTCCCCAAAACTATCACCCTCAACTTCTCGAATTCTATTATGGACTTAGGCTCTTAAACAGATTCCTCTCCCCCTCCAAAAACAGCTTTCAAGTTCACCTATAAGGGAAAGGCCAAGATAACTGAACTGACTCACTCTGCAAACAGCTATGAGCCAACGTCCTGCTTACAGATCCTTCCAGATTTGGTGGGGGGGGGGGAAAGGAGAGGGGGAAGGAGAGGAAGGAGAACCTAGACAGTGGTGAATGCATCTGTCAGTTAATCCTTGGTCCATAGATATAGAAAGTGGAAATCTCTTCTTTTGTATCAGCGTTACTGATTTAGCACTGAGCCATCTGCAGTGCTGTAATGGGATTAGTTGGCACTTCTAGCATTTAACAAGGCAGGAAGAGAAAATAAAGGGTTATACTGATCTCTATCATGCATTCCTACAACTACAATACTCACCTGCTGAAGTGAAGAAACAGATTGACAGAGCCAGAAGAGTACCCAGAAGTCACCTACTACAGGACAGGCCTAACAAAGAAAATAACAGAACGCCACTAGCCATCACCTTTAGCCCCCAACTAAAACCTCTCCAACGCATCATCAAGGATCTACAACCTATCCTGAAGGACGACCCATCATTCTCACAGATCTTGGGAGACAGGCCAGTCCTTGCTTACAGACAGCCCCCCAATCTGAAGCAAATACTCACCAGCAACCACACACCACACAACAGAACCACTAACCCAGGAACCTATCCTTGCAACAAAGCCTGTTGCCAACTCTGTCCACATATCTATTCAGGGGATACCATCATAGGGTCTAATCTCATCAATCACACTATCAGAGGCTCGTTCACCTGCGCATCTACCAATGTGATATATGCCATCATGTGCCAGTAATGCCTCTCTGTCATATACATTGGCCAAACTGGACAGTCTCTACGTAAAAGAATGAATGGACACAAATCAGACGTCAAGAATTAAAACATTCAAAAACCAGTTGGAGAACACTTCAATCTCTCTGGTCACTCGATTACAGACCTAAGAGTGGCTATCCTTCAACAAAAAAGCTTCAAAAACAGACTCCAACGAGAGACTGCTGAATTGGAATTAATTTGCAAACTGGATACAATTAACTTAGGCTTGAATAGAGACTGGGAATGGATGAGTCATTACACAAAGTAAAACTATTTCCCCATGTTATTTCTCCCCCCACCCCACCCCCCACTGTTCCTCAGATATTCTTGTTAACTGCTGGAATTAGCCTACCTTGCTTGTCACCATGAAAGGTTTTCCTCCTTCCCCCCCTCCCCCCCTGCTGCTGGTGATGGCTTATCTTAAGTGATCACTCTCCTTACAGTGTGTATGATAAACCCATTGTTTCATGTTCTCTGTGCGTGTATATAAATCTCCCCTCTGTTTTTTCCACCAAATGCATCCGATGAAGTGAGCTGTAGCTCACGAAAGCTTATGCTCTAATAAATTTGTTAGTCTCTAAGGTGCCACAAGTACTGCTTTTCTTTTTGCAAATACAGACTAACACGGCTGCTACTCTGAAAATTGATCAGACAGCTATACTGGGCCAGAATTAGAATTGAGATATTGAAGCTATTCAAGGAAAGGATGTGATCTTGGGGCAGTAACTGATAACCTATTCTGCAGAGTTATTAGAGGCTAAATCCATTAATGTTTGTAAAGCACCTGGAATATGGAAAACTGATAAATGGTTTGTTAGGCTAAAAAAAAAAAAAAGAGAGAGAGAGAGAGAGACAGAGAGAGAGAATGTACAAATGTAAAGAGAAACAGTTTGTTACATTAGGGTAACCTTATAGTTAGAAACCAAGAAATAGATTGCACCTTCCCAAATGTTTGGTTTTTGTTTTTTTTTTTTACAAACTTGGGAGTAAATCCTGAGGGATTCCCTCATTTTTTACTCAGAGAAAACTTTCATTACAGTAAAATCTGTCATAAAACACAAACGTATGTGTATAGTATTATGCACAATAGATTACTGAAGTCTAATGCAAGATCAGCAGTGCAGCAAATGCTGGCTATTAAATTACTTTAACTTGAGAGGTGATCCTGAGCAAAGTTGCTGTTGGGCTTCTGAGAAGAGCAGTGAACCTTTAAAAATAAGAAACACGTAACTTTTTGCCACACATTTGAGCTCAATTACAGCAACTAACAGATAGGTGACTGTGCCTTATTATTCTGAGACATACTAAATTCTGAGTCTGGAAGAACAGCCTGACTAGATTTTCATAAAACACATGCTAGCGCACGCTCTGCTCATCTCAGCTCATTAACTTGGTAATCCCCAGAACTAAGTTTTAAAAAATGAGGTCAGAGGACAAGGAAAGACACACATCACCCATACCTTGGCCTGAGCCCCAGCATATTGAGGATCTCCCCATTGTTCTTTGCACCCTCAGTGGTACGTTCCTTCTGCCCCCAGCTACTAATTCCTTAAATATTATACCATTTATTCTAGCTGCCAATTTTTAACCTGGTTTATTTTAATCAGATGACCCATTTGCACTGGCATGTAAAAATAAGTGTAGGACAAAGACCGATTCAGTCTCACTGCCTTTCACCTGAGATACGTAGACCCTGTGTACATGGAGACTTGAAACTGGATTTGCATCTTGTGATAGGGTGTAGGGGCTTCTACTGAATACCAACAAGCAGTGTTAAATCCCCACATAGATATCCCACACAAGTACAGGGTAGAGAAGTGAAGCAGGGTGGGAGCTGACAGCCCAGCCATGCACTCTGAGAAACATCAGGCAACCTTATAAAAGCTGCTTCCTGGTAGAGTAAGGAGCTGCTTTTACAGGGTTACCTAAAGGAAACTTGTGGAGGCAGAGCTCCCCGCCTATTTGCTGGAGGACTTTTTCCATGTATACCTTTGTTCTGTTTAAAACATCTTGGTTTGTCTCCTATGATCTTATGAGCTCCACGCCTTGATAAAGCCCTGAGGACCAAAATGCACTTAGTTATACACTTTGTTGCTGCACCTGGAAGCACACTCCACTAGCTGACTGCACCTTGTTTAGCTAAATTTCAGTGTTAATGAGTGGAGTTACTCCAGTTTACACCAGCATAAACTGGAATGAGATTCTAGCCCACAGAGTCTTAGAGGGTCTTATAAATTAGGAAGAGTAGCAACAATCCTCAGAGCTTCACACCTGCATTAGAAGTGACAAAAAAAAAAAAATGTATGCATCTGTTGGATTCCCGATGCACTTCTTTCAGTGCCATATTTCAATAAATGATTCTATTCCTTTCCCTCACAAATATTGTATATTCAGCTACTACCACAAAGTCAATATTGCTTTGCCTTCCAATATCTAAGATTGCTGTGGCATGAATCCCATTAACACATGATAAAAAACAATATTATACACTGACATTCAATTCAACATGTGCTTAGGTCTCTTTTTGAAAAACTATAAGAGATTTAAAAAGAAACAGACAAAAAAAAAAAAAAAGAGACCCTGTCCCTAACAATGAAGCTATCATCTGACATGTTTGGAAGAATTTTGTTTATATTACCAGTCTGGATCAGTATAAATCAAAACTAAATTTACATTAAGCCTTGGTACAAACATAAAGAAACTGTATATCCATATCAAAAGGTTTCAACTATATTAAAACTAAGAGCATGAAACAAGGCAACATATTACACTTACTTTAATGTACATACAGTCTAAACCATTTACCATCACCCAGTACCTCTGGTGGTACAAACTTCCAGCATCTTGAGAGTCAGTCATAGTTTCCTTTACATGTGAAACAGATTTATCCTGAGTGAAGAATACTTCCACATTGTTTGCACTTGGTCTGCAGGAACACCTAGGCCAGCCCCAGCTTCTCTCTCACCTCTGCAGCATAACGATTAAAGTCATCTTCTTTTAAAACTATGCATTAATAACCCAGGAAAATCTGCAAGGATAACGTGTGACAAGCCACGCTGGGGCAATGAATTCCCTCATTGTTAAAGTGATTCACAATATTTTAGCTTATTTCTCCAGCGGCACAAAGAGCGAGTGTGTTTTCATTTAAGTCGCTAGAAATAATGGCAGAACCCCACTGTCTTGTGATAATCAAATGGAGAAACTGAAAAACATAAGTAATTCCAGTAGCAATGAATGATTTATTTGTCTTATCCGCTTTCAATAAGGACCCCATATTCAAATCTCTCAAATCTTACAGCAAATACAGATGTTGCATTTTTCCCTGTTTAAAACTACCACTTTAAAAACTCACGGTTTTCATTTAACTACATTGAAAACACGGATAACGTAGGGACCTTCACATGGCAAGATAACTGTAGTCATATTTTTCCCCTCACCTGTTCCACTGAAGACTAAAGCAAGGTATGAGATATACAATAGCATTGCTTTCATTTTGCATTTAATTTTGTAATCCAGATCATCATCAGACTAGGAGAATAAGTAGTTTGGAAAAGTCTCTGTTGTACAAATTGTGTTTATGCCATTCATCTCCCCATCTCTCAATAACTAAGCTAACTCCATAAGCCAATTATCCTGTTAATTATTTGTGGCAGTCTTTGTTCCAGCTATATTAATGAATGTGCCAGCCGTAGGTCTAGCCTCCTATTTCATGGGAGGTTAAACTGAAGGTGAGAGACTTGATAAGCAACCTGGGAGAAATAAGGAAGGTGTTAAAAAAATTCATCAAAAACACTTTTACCAAACAGCTTGATGGTAACACACTTGAATATATTACTGCAATTACACTTGGATTAGACCTGTTCTGGACCATATCTGTCCCCTCATTCTCAAGCCTATATAAGGAGTGTACAATGCGAGTCCTGCAACCCAGAAGCATATACAATTCAACATGTGGCCACATAGATTTTTTAATAAAGAGGGGCAGCCTGAGAAGACTCTGCTCCCACCTCATAAGCAACTATAATGGATCACAACCCACATTATAAGGGAGGGCAAATGCAAGTCAAGTGCTGTACTCAACTCCTCTCAAGTTACCAATGAACCCTATAGCTGAGCCAAGATTGAGCTTCCCTACTCTTATACCTTTGCCTTTTATGCTTCAGTCCTTCCAACATTTGCTACCATTGGCAGGCAGAGATAGCATTTCAGTAGTTAGTGATGGCGGCTGTTTGCAATGCAACTCTATAGTGCTTTCCCCCCAAGGGTAACAAAGCACTTTAGAAGCATTAATTAAGCTTCAGAATATCCCCCTGAGATATATATTACTGCACCCCATTTACAGATAGGAAAAAGAGAAACAGAGAGATGAAATTACTTGCCCAAGGTCACACAGCAAGTTAGCTGAGAACAGAATTCATGAGGAGTCTTGACTACTAAGCTCCTAATTTAACCACTAGATAGTGCTCCTATTTTCTCATTGATACATGGCTCTTTGGACTTATGATACTGTCTTGTTTCCTCCACTAATAAACTTGAAGGAGCTGTAGCTGTAGCCAAAGCACCAAGACTTGATTACTATTACCACAGAACTTCTCTTGGATTGTCTTTATTTCTCTATTTAATTTGGGCCAGTACGTAAAACCTGCATCATTGGCCAACCATATGGTATGTTCCTGGAGCTCCTACTAGCTGCCCTGCCCATGCCTAGGAATTAGCCAAATTTATCCTCTCCAGAACCAGCTTTACAATGTGTGGGTCCTCAGATAGGAATTCACGTTTAGAATTTGCAGTCCATAGGCATACAGTAGAGCCAAATCCTTAGACCTTGCTGGCAATATGAAAACCTGGCCTAATGTTTGTGTGTGAGATAGTGCATTTAGTGCAATTACAGTACAAAAACACTCCTCTTGTTGACTACTGGACCCTAAGCAGTCACCTGCCTTATTTGAGCCTCAGGCCATCTCTGATCCTCTCATTTTCAAATTTTCCTCACACAGATATGGCAAGAAACAGCAACAAAACTAAATGATGGTGTCAAATGAGAACACACAAAGATTAGATATTTTTCCAATTGGAAGACTTTGGAAAAAAAATAGGTGACAGGTTGCTCCTGTCCTCAAGCATGTAGTAACTAGATGCTTCAAGCTCTGCATGCTTTTGTGTTTGCAAGTAATTGAGTCATTCAGTGTCTCACAAAGTCCTCATTCATAGTGTGTGCCACACAAGGCTGCTGCCTGCACTCAGAGTGCAATTCAAAGAGTGGTCTGTGTTATTATAAGTAGCTGAGCCAATTAATGATGTGATTGACACAACAGGCTGTCTGGAAAATCGGACACCACACTGCAAAATGAACTGGTTTTGCTATAAATATTAAAACACTTTTAAATAGAGCCTTTCCTGGCAGCAGCAGCAGCAATGTATTTACACACATGCTACTCACCATTAAGGATTTATCAAGGAAACACCCTAGGATTCATTTTCATTTGTTTTCCATGTAAATTATGCCTGGGGAATTGGGACCATAAAGTTATCCCCCTAAAATTAAAAAGAATACAAATTAAGGCCTTAATCCTTATACACACCGAGTGGTATATTGCTTACTACTGTAAAACCAAGGGGATTACTCGCAGTAAGTAGCAAACACTGTCCCATAGTGAGTGTCCGTGGGACTGGATCTGAGGTAACCTCCAACTTTTCTCAAACATGTAAACAGAAAAAGTAAAGTAAAGAAGTCCTGGAGTTCATGGTCTGCCCCTCCCAAGCATGCACATAAGATAAAACACTAACTAATCAGGAGAGTTCCTGATTTCCGGAAGCTTCCAAGGATCACAGTGAAACTGGTTCAAATACTGCTGTTACCTCCATTCACACACAGGAAAGAGTCCCAAGATACCAAAAGTCAGGGATTAAGGGAGGTCTGGGAGGGAACAAAACACACCCCAGAATCCATGACTTCTGTACAAAACATACATCTCCTGACTACACCATTGGCGGACCAGCCAGAGCACCTCCTCGGCCACATTTTGCTTCTCAAAGTGAACTGCCTATACAATTCTATTAACATTAGGTTTTGCAAATTAAAAAGAGCACACACCCTAAACTAAGTTCCAGCACTGTCCCTTTAAAACAGTTATTAAATGACTGGCACCTCTTAAGTTCACCGAAGAAGCTACCACAGAAGCTACCAAGAAGCTACCATAGCCATCCCTGTGGGGGTAGCCTTTTCTTCAATTGTCAGTTATGCACTATTTCCCACACACAGGGAAAATCATGCTGTCTACATTCAACATTACTGTCACCTTTGACTTTCTGTGGAAGTCAACTGTACTAACACATAAAGCTGGTGAAATATATTTGAGGAACCAGACCTCAAATATATTTGAGGAACCAGACCACCACATATGGGAATACTGTTTTAATATTGTGAACCACTGCTTGGATTCAAGCAGTTCAGTGTGTAATTTTTAATAGCAAAGGTGATTCAATGGCACATTAGAGATATACATGGAGACAGATGGTATTAGTAAGACACATGGCTACAGTTAGAGATTTGCAGTCCTCCTGAAGAGACCCTGAAAACCAGGTAGGTTTGCCTGATTTGCTTCCCCCATGCCTCAGCGCTTAGCATGGAGCATTTTGTGGTAAAAGGAGCAATATTGACTCTTATTCACACTTACTTGTGTAGGGCCCAGTAACTCATCAAGTAGAAAAGTTATGATTTATCTAGCTAAAAAAATACTAATTATCTAATCCCATCCGGTGCACATTGCAGCGTCACTTCAGCAGAAACACACAATAACTTTCAGAGTAGCAGCCATGTTAGTCTGTATCCGCAAAAAGAACAGGAAGTGCTGTTGTGCACCTACTGGGGGGTAGGGAAATTCAAATACCTCACGGGAATGCAGAAAGTAATAGTCCGATCTCATCATGACCCCCTGCGGCAGTTAAATATGCATACTATCTTACAGGGACCAGTGAGTGGGCAGCGTATTGCCAAATGGTTGCTGCCTCTACAGGCAGAAAACATTAAAGCAGAAGTGTTAAAGGAACCCATAGTCTGGGTAGCTGGATTACACCTGGCAGGCACCCCACACCAATGTGAAGGTAAAACCCAAAATAAGGTGTTTTGGGCGGCTAACCCCAATCAGGTAAAGGAGGGGACACTGGTATGGTTTTTGTATGGAAGTTGTAGGTATCAAGGGGGACGGAAAACTGCAGACTTGGCTGTTGTGGGAATCAGAGGAAATGAGACAGTCAGCACCATTGGTTTCTCACGAGAAGCAAAGTCAGCTCAGGAGGCAGAACTGGTAGCCTTGCTAACAGCTTTAAATGAAGTGGATCCCAAATTTGAGCCAGAATGTTGAGTGGTGGTAGATTCAGATTATGTGTTTCATGGTGCCACATTAATACTGAGATGGTGGGCAGATAATCATTTCAGGGCAACAGATGGCTCCGCAATCAAGCATGCTAACTGGTGGAAGCGAGTGGAGGAGCTCAGTCACTGTTTTTCACGGATCAATGTGGTAAAGGTACACAAAACAGGACCCCTAAAGCAAAGGAAATAATCTGGCCGATGTAGAGGCCAAGCGGGCTGCAACGGAGGCACCCCCATGACCCTGGGAGCCAGAAGAGAGTGTGCTTGTAGCGGTGTTAACAAAAAATGGGGTGCATACAGATCAGGGAGGGCGAATTCGAGAGTTGCAAGAATCTGATCCAGGACTGGAAGACATCATGAAACTTGGGGACAGGCATGTGCCAAAGGTGGAACTAATGGAAGGAATTTGGTGTGTCTTAGGCCTGGTCTACACTATGAGGTTATGTCGGATTTAGTAGTGTTAAATCCGAATTAACCCTGCACCCATCCACACAACAAAGACATTTTTTCGACATAAAGGGCTCTTAAAACCGATTTCTTTATTCCTCCCCAATGAGGGGAATAGCGCTGAAATCGACATCGCTGTTTCGAATTAGGGTTAGTGTGGATGCAATTCGAAGGTATTGGCCTCCGGGAGCTATCCCACAGTGCACCATTGTGACCACTCTGGACAGCACTCTGAACTCGGATACACTGGCATGTACAGGAAAAGCCCTGGGAACTTTTGAATCTCATTTCCTGTTTGGCCAAGCGAGCTCATCAGCACAGGTGACCATGCAGTCCCAGAATCTGTTTATGGAGGAGATGGTATGATGGGATAATGTGATTTTGCTAAGTAATTGATCTTTAAATATTCAGGGTAAATAGGACTAATCCCCTGAGATGGCATATTAGATGGATGGGATCTGAGTTACCCAGGAAAGAATTTTCTGTAGTATCTGGCTGGTGAATCTTGCCCATATGCTCAGGGTTTAGCTGATCGCCATATTTGGGGTCGAGAAGGAATTTTCCTCCAGGACAGATTGGAGAGGCCCTGGAGGTTTTTCGCCTTCCTCTGTAGCATGGGGCATGGGTCACTTGAGGGAGGCTTCTCTGATCCTTGAAGTCTTTAAACCACGATTTGAGAACTTCAATAGCTCAGACATAGGTGAGGTTTTTCGTAGGAGTGGGTGGGTGAGATTCTGTGGCCTGCGCTGTGCAGGAGGTCGGACTAGATGATCAGAATGGTCCCTTCTGACCTTAGTATCTATGAATCGAAAGAGAGCTCCAGCATGGACCGAATGGGAAAATCAAAGAATCAAATGGACGCTCCGGGACAGAGCCCCAGATATGCCGCTTCTACGCTGAGTTGCATGCAATTCTAGGGGGGGCTGCCACCACTACTCCGCCCATCCGTGGACTCCGATGATGGGGTACATTCCGCCATGCCTGAGGATTTTGCAGATGGGGAAGACGAGGAGAAGGAGGACGAGCTTGGGGAGAGCATACAGCACACCATTCTCCCCAATAGCCAGGATCTTTTTATCACCCTGACTGAAATATCCTCCCAACCCAACGAAGCCAGAGAAGGGACCTCTGGTGAGTGTACCTTTTCAAATATAATACATGTTATAAAAGCAAGCCTTTTTTAATGATTAAGTAGCCCTGAGGACTTGGGATGCATTTGTGGCCAGTACTGCTACTGGAAAAGTCTGTTAACGTGTCTGGGGATGGAGCGGAAATCCTCCAGGGACATCTCCATGAAGCTCTCCTGGAGGTACTCTAAAAGCCTTTGCAGGAGAGCAGTCTTATTCCATCCTCCATGGTAGGACACTTTACCACGCCATGCGATTAGCAAGTAATCTGGTATCATTGCATGACAAAGGCTGTAAGCGTATGGTCCCAGTGTTTGGTGGCATTCAAGCAACATCCGTTCTTTATCTCTCTGTGTTATCCTCAGGAGAGTGATATCGTTCATGGTAACCTGGTTGAAATAGGGGAATTTAATTCAGGGGACATTCAGAGGTGACCGTTCCTACTGGGCTATTTGCCTGTGGCTGAAAGTTAGCCACACACGGGGCAGGGGGCATTGGTGCTGAGCTGTTCACGTTTGGCTAGCAGGATCTTCCCTGATACCAGCCAGGCGGGGGGGGGGGGGAAAGGGGAGGGGAAAAGTGACCATCCCCGAGAACTGGATGGGGGGAGGGGGTTAATTTGGTTTCTGCTGCTGCACGTTAACAGGAATACTGCAGCAGTAAGTGGTCAATTCAACAGGCTTTGCTTGGTGTGGGAAAGGAGAGCACTGCTGTTATGAAGGTTGCAGAAGCTGAAAGACTATGGCTTACCATGGCTGCCTGCAAGCCGAATTCTGTTGCCTGTACCTGCATGTGTGATCTCTAACACCAAAGCCGCAGGCACTCAATATAAGATGCAAAATGCAACCTTGTACCAAAATCACATGTGCTATGTAATGTGAATAGTGTTGTTCACCGTGAAAGAGTATAGCCATTGTTCTGTAAAATGTATCTTTTTAAATACTTCACTCCCTTTTTTTCCTCCAGCAGCTGCAAATGTTTCAAGCCTCCCTCCTCCATCCCAGAGGCTATCTCAGATAAGGCGGCGAAAAAAACGCACCCGTGATGAAATGCTCTCTGAGCTCATGCAGTCGTCCGGCACTGACAGAGCTATGTGGAGGGACACAATAGCAGAGTACAGGATGCTGGCCGATGAACGCGAGGAGAGGTGGCGGCAGGAAGATCAGAGGAGACATGAGGAAACCCTGGGGCTACTGCGGGATCAAACGGACATGCTCCGGCGTCTGGTGGAGGTTCATGAATGGCAGCACGATCACAGACTGCCACTGCAGCCCCTGCTTAACTGCCCTCCCCAAGTTCCATAGCCTCCTCACCCAGATGCCCAAGAACGTGCGGGGGGAAGGCTCCGGGTACCCAACCACTCCACTCCAGTGGACAGCCCAAGCAACGGAAGGCTGGCATTCAACAAGTTTTAAAGTGGCCTTTTCCTTCCCTCCTACCCTCCTCCCACACCCCACCCAGGCTACCTTGTGAGTTATCTCCCTATTTTTATAATCAATTAATAAAGAATACATGTTTTTAAATGATAAAAAATGATTATTTCCTTTGCAAGAAAGCTGTGATCGAAGGCGGGAGGGCGGGTCGCTTACAGGGAATTAGAGTCAACCAAGGGGATGGGTTTTCATCAAGGACAAACAAACAGAAGTGTCACACAGTACCCTGACCAGTCATGAAACTGGTTTTCAAAGCTTCTCTGATGTGCACCGCTTCCTGCTGTGCTCTTCTAACTGCCCTGGTGTCTGGCTGCGTGTATTCAGCAGCCAGGCAATTTGCATCAACCTCCCACCCCGCCATAAACGTCTCCCTGTTGTCTCACAGAGATTGCAGAGCACACAACGAACAGCAATAACAATAGGAATATTGGTTTTGCTGAGGTCTGAGTGAGTCAGTAAACTGCGCCAGCGACCCTTACACATCCAAATGCATGTTCTACCACCATTTTGCACTTGCTCAGCCTATAGTTGAACAGCTCCTGACTACTGTCCAGGATGCCTGTGTACGGCTTCGTGAACCAAGGCAGTAAGGGGTGGGCTGGGTCCCCATGGATACTATAGGCATTTCAACATCCCCAACAGTTATTTTCTGGTCTGGGAAGTAAATAACTTCCTGCAGCTGTTTAAACAAACCAGAGTTCCTGAAGACACGAGCGTCATGAATCTTTCCCGGCCATCCCATGTTGATGTTGGTGAAACATCCCTTGTGATCCACCAGTGCTTGCAGCACCATTGAAAAGTTCCCCTTGTGGATTATGTACTGGCTGCCCTGGTGGTCCAGTCCCAAGATAGGGATATGTGTTCCATCTATAGCCCCACCACAGTTAGGGAATCCCATTGCAGCAAAGCCATCTAGTATGACCTGCACATTTCTCAGAGTTATTACCTTTGACAGAAGCAGCTCAATGATTGCATTGGCTACTTGCATCACAGCAACCCCCACAGTAGATGCAAGTAGCAACCCCCACTCCAAATTGATTACCTACTGACTGGTAGCTGTCTGCCATTGCAAGCTTCCACAGGGCTATTGCCACTAACTTGTGAACGGTGAGGGCTACTCTCATCTTGGTATTCTTGTGCTTCAGGGCAGGGGAAAGCAAGTCACAAAGTTCCATAAAAGTGCTCTTACGCATGCGAAAGTTTCGGAGCCACTGGGAGTCATCTCAGACCTGAAACACTATGCGGTCCCACCACTCTGTGCTTGTTTCCCAGGCCCAGAATCAGTGTTTCACAGCATGAGCCTGCCCCATTAACACCATGATCTCCAAATTGTGGGGGAACGCAGTTTTAGAGAAAAGTGTGTTCATGTCCTCATCACCACGCTTCTGTCGCCTCCTCGCCTGGTTTTTCAGGTGCTGGTTCTGCATAAACTGCATGATAATGCGCGAGGTGTTTACAATGGTCATAACTGCTGCGGTGAGCTGAACGGGCTCCATACTTGCTGTGCTATGGCGTCTGCTCCTGCTCGGGCAATCCAGGGAAAAGGGCGCAAAACGATTGTTTCCCGTTGCTCTGACGGAGGGAGGGGCGACCGACCACATGGCTTACAGGGAATTAAAATCAACAAAGGGGGTGGCTTTGCAAGAAACAGAATGGCCCCCTCAAGGATAGAACTCAAAACCTCAAGGATAGAACTCAAAACTGGGTTTAGCAGGCCGTTGATTTCATGGAGGGAGGGAGGGAGGGAGGGAGGGAGGAGAAAATGAATACAAAACAAATCTGGTCTATTTCTTGTTTTGATCCACTTCATCTATCTTTATACATCTTGCTGGCAGCAGACTGTGCAGTATGACCACTAGCCATCGTCATCTCCTGGGTGCTCGGCAGAAGATGGTGCAGTATGACTGCTGGCCATCGTCGTCCCCTGGCTGCTCATTAAAAGATGGTGCAGTAGGACTGCCAGTAGGACTGAATTGCCATGAGACGAAACTTAAAAGGGTAATGACCTGGCTGAGTCACTCCCATGTTGCCCAGGCACCCCTGACCTCATGGAGGTCGGTTAAAAGAGCACCCTGGAATACGTTGACAATGGCTATCAGTCATACTGCACTGTCTGCTGCCAAAAGGCAATAAGCTGCTGCTGTGTAGCAATGCAGTACTGCATCTGCCAGCACCCATGAGACATACGGTGATGGTGAGCTGAGCGGGCTCCATGCTTGCTGTGGTATGGTGTCTGCTCGGGTAACCTAGGAAAAAGGCGCAAAACAATTGTCTGCTGTTGCTTTCATGGAGGGAGGGAGGAAAGGGGTGTCTGACGGTTTGTACCCAGAACCGCCCACCACAATGTTTTAGCCCCATCAGGCATTGGGATTTCTACCCAATTCAAATGGGCAGCGGAGACTGTGGGAACTGTGGGATAGCTACCCACAGTGCAATGTTCCAGAAGTTGACAGTTGCCTCGGTACTGTGGACGCACTGCACTGACTACATGCACTTAGAGCATTTGTGTGGGGACACACACAATTGACTGTATAAAAACCCTTTCTACAAAACTGACTTCTATAAATTTGACGTAATTTTGTAGTGTAGACAAGGCCTTAACAACTAAGGGACCAGTAATGCTGTGCCGGATGGCTTTCTTAAGCTGGGTGCATGGGAGCTTGGCAGGGGACACCCCGGGTTTGAGGAGGCACTGGGAACTTTAAAAAGGTTGTGCTGGTGGCCAGGAATGGCAGCTGATTTAAAAAAATCACATCTGGAATGTTGTTTGGACAGTGCCAGGCACAGCCCACCTCACAAGGTGCTAAGGGGAGAATTAATGAGCAAGCCCCAAGGGGACCGTGGGAAAGAATACAAATTGACTACACAGGACCCCTACCACCAGATCACATGAAAAACCAATTCATGTTGGTGATTGTGGATGCTTTCAGCAGGTGGGTGAAAGCTTTCCCAACAAAGTATCAAACTGCCCAGATAATTGCTGAAATACTGGTAAATGAGGTATTTACTCGCTGGGGGGTGCCAAAGGTGATTGACTCAGACCAAGAAGCTGCTTTCCAGTCAGATCTGTTAGGAGAGCTATCAGCCCTCACTGGAATCACACAGTTGTTCCATATTGCTTATCACCCACAGGCTGTGGGGCAGGTGGAAAGCATGAACCGCACTAGTAAAAGCGAGCTAAGAAAGGGAGTGGAAATGGGAGGAAAAAACTGGTCACAGTTACTGCCCTGTGTCTTAATGAGAATAAGGGCCTGAGAATCGAAAGGCACAGGATTTTCTCCATATGGATCTCTCATGGGAAGGCCCATAGAACGGTGGGAAAAATCTACTTTCCCCAGTACCTGGGGAAGTCACTACACAGGGCTTAACACAAGAATGGATTTTAACTATAATCAAACATGTAAAACAAGTACAGCAGGCGGTGGCCTGGTGAGACAAGCAAGGAGCAGCAAGAGTCAAAGTATGGTATGACCTGCCCGGGGAGCGTGATCTACCCATGGTGGGAGATCTAGTGATGTACAAAATTCCAGGTCAACACCATCCATTTCCAGCTCCTAAATGGAAGGGCCCCTATCTTGTCCTTGACCAATTAGGGCCCAGTCTGCTATTATTGGGTACAGTGAATGGAGGACAGGAATGGGTTACGTGCACGCAAATAAAAAGGTACAAACAGAGGATTGGGAAAGGGGATGTGTAAATTTTGTTATGTGTGTATTACAGGTTAATTCGAAAAGGATGAAAATTCCGTGGCCCTTCATGGAACAATTACTAGTGCTAATCACAATTGTCACATTTACTAATTCTATTCAGATCCCACGATGTGAAGTGTCAAAAGGAGGAAACACATGGATGGCTACACATGTAGCCTGTGGTAATAAAGCTAATGAAGACTATGAGAATCTCCCCATAGAACGATGTACCACTAATACTCCAACAGGAATTTGGCAGTGTCAGTATATGGTTTATGGATTAGATGGGGGAATCCCAACCAGGTGGAGAAGATCAAATTTATCAGGAAATATTGCATGGTACTCCCTGGGTGCTGCCATGATTAATGATAGTGGAAAACACAGTTACCCAGCTGTGTGGTTTGTTACAGACGGTCCAAAGAATATAACCCTCCCGTCTCCTGGAGCAAATGAACTCTCTTAGGAAAATAGGGCCCCACATTTAGGGTGTGATGTTACCATATGTAACCACAATGGTACTTCCATGGAAGATAATCCCCGAAGGTGTGATTGTTATGTACATATTACATTGGGTGTAAAATCCCCTTTGGGACGCTGGGTGTATGAAAACCATTTTACAGAATATAACCCTACAGTTGATATGGATGCCAAGTTGGAAGAATCCAAATTTAAAATGGCCACAGCCTGAAGCAGAGAATATTCCCCGATAAGCAAATGTATGGGAGCTATTGTGAGAGCAGGTGCAGCAAGCACTTTTTAACATGTCCCTTCACTCTATTACAGGGGTAGGACGCTCCAAGAAATGGTGAGTGGACCAAATTCATCCTAATTGTAGTTTGTACATAAAAGGATTGAAACAACAATTAAATTGGTGGGTGAGGGGACACACCTGGAATCATTGTCAGAAAAGGGGATTGTGGGCAGTGGGGAACATTATGCTGGGCACACGGAATCTGGGGGATGAGTGGGTAACCAAACGATTAGTAAGCCAAAATGTGAGATTTCAACAACAAGTTAATGAATTAATAGCACACCAACTATCGGAAGTTGCCACAGGGTGGAAGACAGCAGTAGAGGTAAACTTGCAGCTAGCTCATTGGGCAGGTGACCTGGTGACATGGGTGGGGGATGGCTTCAGAAGACTAACATGGGGAGAAGTGTGTTTAGGTATTCAAAATGCTCAGTTAATAATGTTAATGGATATTAAGAGAGAGGCTTGGTCAGAACAACGGCCTTCGGTATTAAATGGGGAGGCTAGCCCATATTTATCCACAATTGCAAAAACATACCATCTACCTGGAAAATAACATTCCCCACTTGTGGGGAGAGTTCTTGTGTAATTGTTACTATGATACCATCAGAAGGAAATGCAAATAAGGTGGTCTCCTTGAACTCTATGGGAGTAACTAGGGAAGGGGGAGTGCTTTGGGAGCCACGAGAAAATAGATTGGGGGGGCTGAGGTGGAATGGGGTAAATTGGACTGTCATCACATTAAGCAGTTGTATATCCAGAGGAGGAATATGGATGTGCCCTTCTCCTATGACTATGGAGGACCAGGATCAATGGCCTATTGCAAAAGGGGGGCATTTAGGGGTAATGTATATGGGGTACAGTGTATTCTGTTGGGAATGTATGCAATCCTGCAATATAATACTAGGAGGCAAAATCCTTCCAGTGGATGACCAAATTATGAACTTCTATACACTGCCACCTGGACTATAGTGCATAAATGGATCAGTGGACTTAATCATTGTAAACAATCGAACCAGCACCTACTACACCATGCCGTACCAAGTAGTTGAATTGGTTTGGACAATACCAAATTTCACTGTGGCTATTCAATGGAGACACAGTATGGACAAAAGTACACAAAGATTAAAAGAGCAACTTGCTGCAAGTGCCAACAGTTGGACACACTTACAATATACACTACAGGATGGCGCTGACAAAATTTTAGCCTTATCAAAGGAGGAGAAGCAGTGTTTTTGGTGGTGGCCAGGATGTTGGACCATACTGCAGTGGTCAGGACTCTTGGTATTGCTGTGGATTATCATAGCAGCTGGTGTATTGTTAACTATATTTGTGTTACACTGCACACGGAAACGATCAAGGGGGGGCACAACCCCCTAGAGAACAGCCACTAATTATAACCTGTAAGTAATGTAGTAAGCCCTCCCGCCCAGTGTACTAGACAACTCAGACCCAACCTTCTCGGGCCCACTATGGGAAGTCTGGAACACTAATTGGAATAGGTGTAGTATGCCCATACGAGAGAAAGTGCAGGGCATGGTACTACACAAGGGGCAGTGGGACAGATGGAGCATCGACACCTTCCACCTTGATGCCTGGCCTTCTCAGGAAGTGTGTTGCCATATGTCCTATGCTTTTCCAGGGATACCTGGGCAGAAGAATCCCAAAAGAAAAAAAAAAGGGGTGGAGTGTTAGAATATCGATATTCAGGCCGGCCTGTAAAGGCCTATACTTTAAGAATTTTGGTATATGTTTATTATTTAGCTAGTAATAGAGGTATACAAGAAAGAATCTGTTTAAGGGCCCTCTCTCACTGTGACAGTCTGAGGCCCTGTTCTTAGGCCAATGACTTTGGCTAAGCAGCAGAGGCAGCCATAAGCTGGGAAGCGAACGGTCACATCCGCACATTCCAAACTAGTCAATACGCGGCTGTTAGGAAGGTGATCCGATCTATCATCTCCAGAGAAAGGAAAGAGCCTAGAAGATGGAAAAGGAAATTTAGTCTGGTAAGAACTCACTTATCAACAGACAGCTGGAAAACTCTTATGTCTTTATAGATGTAGTTGGGAAATCCTCACTTCTGTATTGTTTTGTCATTATATTATTTATTTGCATGGTCTCTGTCTGGTTCTGTGATTGTTTCTGTCTGCTGTATAATTAATTTTGCTGGGTGTAAACTAATTAAGGGATATATAAGGGTGGGATATAATTGGTTAGCTAATCATGTTACAATATGTTAGGATTGGTTAGGTAAATTTCAGTAGAACGATTAGTTAAGGTATAGCTAAGAATATTACTATATAAATTAGGGGCAAACAGGAAGTAAGTTGGGATTCGAAAATAAGGAAAAAGGAACTTGGATTTAATCTTGCTGGAAGTTCACCCCAATAAACATCGAATTGTTTGCACCTTCGGACTTCGGGTATTGTTACTCTCTGTTCCATTCTATGCATCCAATGAAGTGGGCTGTAGCCCACAAAAGCTTATGCTCTAATAAATTTGTTAGTCTCTAAGGTGCCACAAGTACTCCTGTTCTTTTTACATGACAACCTGTGTGTTTCTAAATACACAGACATTAAAAACAATGAGGAATCCTTTGGCACCTTAGAGACACATTATTATTTTGCAAGGATTTCTGGTGATGCTTGGTGGAAAATGGAACCCACCACACTCCATTAATACTATTAAAGGGTAATTTTTTTAATATTATGGATGAGGAATTAGATCAGGGCTCAGCAAGTTTGGCATGCGGCCCGCCAGGGTAAGCCCCCTGGCGGGCCGGGCTGGTTTGTTTACCTGCCGCATCTGCAGGTTCGGCCGATCACGGCTCCCACTGGCCACAGTTCACCGCTCCAGGCCAATGGGGGCTGCAGGAAGTGGCGCGGGCCGAGGGATGTGCTGGCAACGGCTTCCCGCAGCCCCCATTGGCCTGGAGCAATGAACTGTGGCCAGTGGGAGCCGCAATCGGCCAAACCTGAGGATGTGGCAGGTAAACAAACTGGCCTGGCCCGCCAGGGGGCTTACCCTGCAGGCCGTGGGCCAAAGGTTGCCGATCCCTGAATTAGATATACAAAACCAATTATTAATAGGGGCTTCATGCTTAATCCCCAGATGTGACCAAGGAAATTTACCCTCCCCCAAGATTAAGTCTGAAGCAGCAATGAATAATTTCCTTTTACTCTACAGAGCTGCTTTAAAAAAAAGCAGCTTCCAATGATGCTGCAGTTCTTCGGTTTGCATTAGGTTTGCATAATACATCCTCTCAAAGCCTATTTGTGGAATGAGAAGAAGCTTTCACAAACGGATTGCTACCTCCCAGACCGCACAGAGTTCTGCCCATGATGATATCATTTCCTCCCTGGAACAAACTCAGTGTTAAAATGAACACTTCTGACTTAAGAGGTCTTAGTTTAATACTCTTTCTGGTCTTCCAGCACAGGATGCAACTTCATACTTACACATATACTAATAAAAAAGACTAACAAATCTTGCTTATAGGGCTTCAAATTTTCTATTAACAAGAATGGCAAAATGCTGACATATATAACAGATATAAATTGCTTTTACAAAGCTGAGACTTTTTCAGTTTAATTGGCCACAAATGTAACATCCAACCATAGAAAAAGATTACAAGAGAGAATGCATAATGAATGAATTATTTAGGGCATAACCATACATGGATATACAAGAGGTAATGCTATACTAAGTGCCTTTATTTTGAAGGCAACAGCAATAAAATCGACTGCTCAGAATTTTGCATAGCACTTACCCATAATGTTTTTATTACTTCTATTTTAACAATACAGCAGTCTCTTAAGCAGAAATGAAGCTAAAATATTTCCTCTTCAGTTTGCAATTAATTTTTGGCAAGAAGACAAGAACATAAGATATGTTTAGAAAATACACAATAAAAGACACCTTGCCATCTTACTCATATATTTGCTTAAATCAACATCAATAGTATTTGTTTAATCTCCCTAATAACCTCACTATTCAAAGATGCAGTGATCCTACACAGAAAAGAGCTTGAATACTAAGTATCTCTCTCTTCCTGGTCCAAGAAGCACACTGCACAATTTGTATGTCAAAATGAATGACTACCACCACTCTATAACTCAGCAATACAACTCTGTTAGAAAACTTTTTTCCTGAGAACGATGGGTTGTTGTTTAATTTTTAGAAAGCTCCTAAACAACATAAAGTGATTCATAGCAGCAAAATGAATGTCTTTTTAATTTAGCCAGCTAAACGAATTTCTCCAGGCTTAAAGCAAACAAAACATTATCACTTTTTTTTTAAAAAGTGAGCAAATTTTCAGATCACCTTTCACTATTATGCTATTTGTTTGCTATTTTACATTTGTCTTATCTTGAACCATTAAAATATACTAACTAAATAGTTTCTAGTCATTTTTACTTTCATAGACTCAGCACACTAGTATAGTGTGTTTGGGTTGGAAACATTGAAAGGGGATCTTTGTTTATTTTAACTAAGGCCCTGCCCCTGCCCAGACAACTGTAGTGGCAGACCCAGAGCCAGCACTGACCCCCACTGAAACAATGGAGTTCTTGAAGTACCAAGGTCTGCTCATGCAGTTATCAATACAGAATAAGGGCCTAATGTTTCTTTTTTAACTCATAAAAACATTTTTATTGATCTTGGGAAATTATTTTTTTACAAATACTACATACAGGGTGAAATTTCAACAAGCAAAGAGAGTTCTGGACCCAAAGCAAATCATTCCACAAAGACAAATGAGGTAAGTGCACACAATGAAAAGAGCCAAGTAACATAATATGCACTACAACAAAGAACTTTGAATTGAAACAAACAAGTTACTTCCTTTACTATACAGTTTCCCAAATACAACTAGAAGTGAAGGCATATCAGATACTGCTTGCAAAACCCAAAACTGAGAAGCTCCAAAGAGAAGCTGACAAGAGTTTAAGGTCAAACATTGCGTGCAGACTCACATGATCTAAAACTGAAGCTATCTACGGAAAGACCCAATATAACTTCCACTGAAATCAATGGGAGGCTTTTCATTTACTTTAATAGAACTGGATTGGATCCGAGGTCAGCAGCATTAGCTACTTCAAAGCTACTTCTGGAAAGGGAGGTAAGAGAAACAAGAAGTCCTAAAAAGGCAACACTAAATACTCTGAGAAAACAAAGGTTCTATCTTAGAATATCTTTTTCTCTGCCTTTATTAATAACCTAGTCATGGGTGGTTACAAACAACACAAACACACAAATGTTCTGCAAACACAGTCCACAAAGTAAAAAAACAGTTTTCTTGTTATGTGAGTGTGAAGATGTACACAAGTAACTGTACAGATAAGGAAGTGTCTCAATCATACCAAAAAGGAAAAAAGAAAAAAAAGGGTAGAAGAAAGGGGACAAAAAAAAGTTACTAATGTAAGCTCTTCATTTCAGCTTTAAAAGAAAAGGAGCAGAAGACCGTTTCTAACCTGCTTTGTGAATTTCCATATGTAAAAACTAATTTTTTGTGACGTTTTATAGATATTCACAAATTTGGCACAAAGAAAATTTCTAAAAACACCTGGAGCAATGCTGACATCCAACACTGAAAATGTTTTTTCTGTTGATGGAGATGAGGTCAAATGAGTTCTACATCCATGACAAAGTGTGCTCGCTTGTCTGCTACTTCAAGCAAGCATAAACCTTGATTATCTCAACTGATGTAAAATCCATCATTGCCCTTATTGACTCTTAGGATATGTCTACATAGCAAATAAAAAAACCCTGGCTGGTCTGGGTCAGTTGCTTGGGCGCACAGGCTGAAGAGCTGAAAAATCACTGTTTAACATGTTCAGGCTTGAGCTGGAGCCTGAGCTCTGGGAACCTATGAGGGTGGAGGGTCCCAGAGCCTGGACTCCAGCCTGAGACTGAATGTCTACACTGCAATTTTTAAGCCCTGCAGCCTGAGCCCAAGTCAGCTGATCCAGGCCAGCTGCAGCCATGACACAGATTTTTTATCTCTGTGTAGATGTACCCTTAAGGGCCAGCACCAGTGCAGCTACACCAATTTCTGGCACCAATTGCTGAATCAGGGCAATTCCTGAGTCTAGATAAGGCCAAAATGAGAATCCTTTCACTTGTAAAGGTGTATTATGCCTTAAATGACGTCCCCCCCGCCCCAAAGTAAAATGTCAAAGAACCAACATTTCCACAATTCATTTACAGCAGAATACTACTTCTATGTCATTGATGGATTTCTGATTGCACCAAAGATCATGTACAAAGATCATGTACACATTAAACCTCTTAAAAAAAAAAAAAAAACAACCACCACACCCATCAATGGTACCCAGGAAACGGTTTTTAAACCGAATAGGGCCTCCAGAGGGAAGATTAAAGCAGAATTTGCAGTTGAAACCTCACTGGTGCAGAAATACAAAACATGGCATAGATCAAACATTCACACTTAACAAGTTATCATTTTCTTGTTTTACAGTCACTCAAACAAATCCAAAGTTGTTGATAACTACAAAAGCATATAGTAATGTCTATACAGGTCAGAGTGTTTAAACAAACCCAACATGTGGATAAGCAAAGTAGATTTTTCAACGGAAGCGATCACAAGATGAATGGAAGCTTAACTTTGCACAGTGGAATTACCCCCATAAGATTCTGTAACTTAATATGATAACTTGTGATACTCATCATAGTATTCTAGCTTTGCTGCAAACAGATACGAATTTGCAAACAATTGTTTTTATGGTGTGTTTTGCAGGGAAGTGGGAGCCACTGACGGTCTAAAATATGAAGATATAATTTAGAAATATGACCCAGGGTCAGCATGAGTGGGGGAAAAAAGGTAGATGGTGTCTGGTAAGACTTGCTTAGGTTAGGAAAATAGTAGTTACTACATCCTATTTCAAGACATTAGATGTGGCCTAACCAGTCGTCTAGAATAGTATTTCATGTTGCCATGAAAGAGATCCAAGCCTGAAAGCATCGGTCCTCATTCTGCAGGTGAACTGTGCTTTGGCATATCTTAAAATGTAGTAGTGTAGAACTTTGCTCAACCACCCTTCACTGATCTGCAATCTCCATAATTTGCATATAAAAACAGTGGTCCCTCCCAACTTCCCAATGAAGATTTAAAGAGACACAGACAACATTTTCAAACAGCCACACTGCCAGTCAATTTTTGTATCCACTAGTGTAACAAGTAACCCTTAAGACTACTGTAACTGAAAAAAGTCAAAGAAAACACTCTCTCCACACTTCTTTTCTTTGTGCATTTATTTAACACCATTTACAAACAATTTCAGTCTCTCTATCTGTATAGTCAATCTTACTACATGACACCCTGAAACTCTGTTCTTATTGTAGTCATCACTGATTATCACTACAAAAGGTTTCCCCCCCCCCCCCCCCGCTCTCCTGCTGGTAATAGCTCACCTTAAGTGATCACTCTCGTTATAGTGTGTATGGTAACACCCATTGTTTCATGTTTTCTATGTATATAAATCTCCCCACTGTATTTTCCATTGAATGCATCCAATGAAGTGAGCTGTAGCTCACGAAAGTTTATGCTCAAATAAATTTGTTAGTCTCCAAGGTGCCACAAGTACTCCTTTTCTTTTTGCAAATACAGACTAACACAGCTGCTACTCGGAAACCAGGAATT
The DNA here is from genome assembly GCF_009764565.3 of Dermochelys coriacea. NCBI lineage: Eukaryota > Metazoa > Chordata > Testudines > Dermochelyidae > Dermochelys > Dermochelys coriacea. The sequence goes on along the minus strand of NC_050077.1, from coordinate 62,674,994 downwards.
TCCTGTGCATCAGTAGGATCACAACACACTTTATGGGAAAGATCTCCTGACCTGTGCCCTTTTGACTGAGAATCCCAAGCAGGAGAGACTCAATTGCTTCACCAACTGTTTAGAGTCTGAGGACGGTTTCACCTCTTTGGGAATATCATATAGATCATCCCAAACAAAAGACTTCAACCACTTGGTTTGTAGTAAAGTGAGATTAAGAATATAAAAAGATAAAATTAAAACAAAAAAGATTATATGCATAACATCTCTCTTATACTTGGCAAGAGTTGTCCAATTCACATTTTGTTACACTGAAGGAGCAATGACTGACATTTAAAAGACAATCTTTCTGGTCAACTTGTCCTTTTCTCACCATCACCGTTCCCTGTGAGACAGCCTTTTCTTGAAGGCAGTGGTCATCCTTCTTCCCCCTCTTCCTTGACTTAAAGCACCGCAATATTCTTCACATTTCTTTTTTATATCCATGCTTTACTACACCAGTGTCTCCACTGAGGAGAATACTAGTCTGTCTCATGTTTCCCTATGTCATTCACCAGTGTAATCACTGGACTGAATTAATGTTTTTCTGTACATCTTTCATAAATTAAGAGTTCCCTTGAAGGTTGGTTCTCAAATCCGCTTTTCATATTACTCAAGTAAGTATTTGGCATTTCAAGGGCTTGGCTGTCTTTTGTTCTCACGAAATGGTCATGCTTAGGCAAGTCAATGGTCTTGGCTGGAGATGTCTACCTGAATCCCCCTTGCTGTCTGGCTTGTAAATGAGTTTAAACAGAAAGTTCATGTAATCCTTCGGGTTCTTTCTTAGTGATAACTCTACATTGTTTGAAATATGGATTACTGACTAATACTGATACAGGTCTTTCACATAGCATCAGGAAAAAAAATTAAAATGGTGTAAACAGAACTCTCAGAATAGGGTTATTTATGTTATAATTTGAAATACATCTGAGGGTCACCCCGTCCCAAAACCACCAAACAAGATTTAATAATAGTCCGTCACAGTGGTGGTATAATTTACTTACTAGGTGAGACCTGGTGGGAGAGAGAGATGTTACATTGTGATAAAAGGTTATTTACTAGTAACCAAAATAATACAACTGGTTGTCAAAAAACAAACAAACCAATAACATGGATTTTATTTAAATTGGAACAAACAACTAGATTCCACCTACCTACAATAACATTAAATAGATGAAGGATATATATAATAAAAAAAACCTTAGAATAATTTGAACATATACACACACTATAGCTTACTACTAAGTTCACCTAACTAAATATAACCCTCTAAATAAAGAAATATATCTATATCTATCTCTGTATGCAAAAGCTATTATCTTATAGGTTGTTAATTATTATTATTAATTATTGTTTTAGTTTACGGTCCCCCTTTTCCCAAATATCTTTCCCAATATCTAATGCCCAAGCCAGTTTTTGAGCCTCAGGCACTTCTTGTGACTTCCTGAAGAGATGGACTTGACTCCATTGATGTTGCCTACAGAGGTGCACATTAGACCTGATCCACAGGATCTGAAGGACCTTTGGCTCTCCTATTCCGGATCTCTGGGACAACATGAATCAAAGATAGGAGACAACTGAAGCCAATGATCAAGAACAAACAGGAACGGACGCTCAAGAACACAACATCAAACATGCACTGACTTAGCCAGCTTTAAACCAAAGAGACCCTCTTCTGCACATCTGGCTGTTCTGCTCAACCTCTGTCTGTCCACTCACTCTCGGTTTCTCTCAGTTTCCTTCCGCCCCTTTGGCTGCCCTCTCGACCTTACTCTCTTTCTTTCCATTTACTCATAGACTCTCTGTTTCTCTCCGCCTAACCATCTCGGGCTCCCCACTGCTTGCCGCTAGCCCTCTTTTCCACCAACTGTCAGTTCCCCTCCCCCAGAGGGGAGAGGCCATCTCCCCTCCATAGAAAAATGACAGTGCAGTCACCCTGAACACACTCTAAATCATATATTTACATACAGGGTTGAATCACTTTACCACATTAACAACAGAAATATGCGATTATAAAACCACAAAAATTGGCAGGGTGATTCAGGTGTACTACCTAAACCATTTTAACTCAATTTTTAAAAAATTGACAAGATTTCATAAGAATGGCCATACTGGGTCAGATCAATGGTCCATCTAGCCTAGTAATCCTGTCTTCCAACAGTGGCCAATTCCAGGTGCTTCAGCAGGAATGAACAGAATAGGGTGACCATCCCTGTCATCAAATCCAAGCTTCTGGCAGTTAGAGGCTTAGGAACCCCAGAGCATGGGGTTGCATCCCGGACCATCTTGGCTAATAGCCATTGAGGGACATATCCTCCATTAATTTATCTAATTATTTTTTGAACCATGTCATACTTTCGGCCTTCACAACCTCCCTTGGCAACGAGTTGCACAGGTTGACTGTGCATTGTGTGGACATGCTTCCTTATGTTTGTTTTAAGCAGGGTGGATTTGATTTAACCAGGAAGACTCAAATTTAATCATGGATTTCTACATAAAAAAATGCATTCTTGTTGGTTGTTATAAACTTAAAACATATCCTTCACAATGCAGAGATAGATGTAGGTTTCATTTTTAGAAGGTACACACTATACATTTTTTAAGTATGTTCCTTTCATCATCTTCAACGCAGCTTCTTCCTGAGAAGGAACACTTCTCATGATGTTGTTTCATTTGAGCAAGCAGGCCTTGCATTTCTTTGTTGCACTGTTTGCATTTTGCACGCATGCCTGTCTTACCCACAGGTAGAGGAGCTTCATTAAAATATTCCCAAACTGGGTCTCTTTTACGGCCTGCTGCCATTATAGGTTTTCCCTTCTAGTGAGAGAATGGTATGGTAGATCTCAAATCAATGAAGGCTACACTCAGAAAGACCTCAAGACTTCTGGAATATGCTGCTCAAACAGTTTCACTTTTGTTTCTACTACCTGTCCCTCCTATCTCACATTTGTCTCTAGACTTCTTCTCCTTGTTCAGATCTATTCCACCCCCCAACAATCTTCTATTCATTGAACTTTTTGAAACTCTGAACTTTTAGAGAGAGGTAAAGGATTGACTCTGAGTACACAAATTTGCAGAGGGACAATAGGGTTGAGGTCTGTTATTTCTCACCTCTATATATTTATTTACTTATTTTAAGCCATTTTTGCTGTTAACAAGTATGTTATCTCTGGAGATACAAATTCACAGTTTGAGAACTGCAAAACTAAGCATCTATGATGGTATCTTCTAGAGTGATCATTGAATCCCATTGGGTAAATAGAAAGATTAACCTAAATAATCTATACAGAAGCCCCTGGAACCCCATAAGATTGGGTCCCTAATCCATGAACTATTGGAACTCATTTACAAAACTTTTCTTAAACATTACATGAATATATTGTCTCATACTATAGATTTAGAATTTATAATCCCTATTCCATGATGAGTTATCTTTGAGTTATAATATATCTTAATTAAAACTATCTTTAGATAGGTTTTTTCCTCAAAAAGCATTTTATCAAAAAAACTGATTTAAATAAAAAAAATCTGATTTTATATCCACCCTGGTTTTAAGCCTGCTACCTATTAATTTCATTGGGTGATGCCTGGTTCTTGTGTTATATGATGGCGTAAATAACAATTTCTCATTCACTTTCTCCACAGCGTTCATGATTTTATAGCTCTCTATCATATCTTGGCTAGGTTGACTTTTTTCTAAACTGAAGAAACCCACTCTTTTTAATCTCTCCTCATACAGAAGATGTTCCATACCCCTATTCGTTTTTGTTGCCTTTCTCTATATATTTTCCAATTCTAATTTCAAATTGACAGTGTCCCTTTCATAGCAGAATATCATAGTAAGGTCTCAAGACTTCATTGTGCATTTTCAAAATACCCTACTATAGAACATTTACTTCTTGTCTCCCAGGGAGAACAAATTACTGTTTTATAATGTCCACAAGTGTGCTAGACAATTCACAGAAAACACATAAAAGCTCATGGCTCAAGTATTTTACAATCAAAACTAATCTATACATGGCTCGAGCCTCAATTTAACAAAATCAGTTCAGGAGACAATTCAGTTAAAATCAGAACAGCCCCTGGTGTGGCCATTCTTATTGCAGATTAAGTCCCTACTATCAATTTTACTTAGGTTGTTAAGTGTGTGGGGGTACATGTGTAAATATTGGGGAGGAGGGCAGGGGTTTGCTCCAATTTAACTACACTGGTTTTTAATTGATTTCTTTAAAACCAGCACTCAAACTGTATGTCTACAAAAGGCCTAAGGATATTTTCCTACAAAGTGAATCATGTAAGCGCGTTTTTACACTCACATAGAGTCCCACAAAAGTCTTTGCCGAATTAATTCACAATAATTTGCCCACACACACTAACACACTTCATGGTTTTGGTATTCTCCATACATATCTGAAATACCAAGTATGATCCTTCCACTGCACTACTGAACCTCTGACACCACATAAGTTACCTAATATTTGGTCCAGCCCTAAAGTAATTCCTGTCCCAAGATACAGAGACTATGCTAAGTCCCTGTGTACCTATGTTAAGTCTCATTCCCATTAGAAGCCCTGAGGAACTGTCCCAAGTGACTGTCCTGAATGTGCTTACCTCTAGTGGAGAGATGTGAAAAGCATATGATTTTAAAGGTGGCAAGAACAGTTTGCGGTCGCAGCATAAAGTGTATCTTCAAAGAGTGAAGGTCATTTTAGTTTGTTATTTTTTAAATCTTCTATTGGGGATTATGCCCAGTCCTTGTTTTATTTTATTAGGTCTTTTTCACCTCTGCCTACTAATGTTTTAAATCCATTGTCTATGTTCATTAATCAAGAATCATGCCAATTTTACTCTGTTGCTGCTATGCTAATGAGGACACCTAAACATTTTAAACTGGGGAATGGGAGAATGGAGAAAACTGAGGTGAGTGTGAAGGGGGAAAAAAGACATTTTCCCTTTTAATCAGTCTGAGAGGGTTTCACATTTATTAGACACCTACAAACCAGAGACAGAAGGGTACGTGTACACTGAAACAAAAGAACCGTGGCAGAGCTGACTCAAGCTTGCGGGGCTCAGGCTGAGAGGCTATAATTGTTGTGTAGATGTTAGGACTTGGGCTGGAGCCTGGACTTTGGGAGCCTGAGCCTTTGTGGGGTCCAGAGCTCTGGCTCCAGACTGAGCCCAAATGTCTATACAGCTATTTTACAGCCTCGCAGCCCAAGCCTGTGAGCCTGAGTCAGGTGACCTGGGCCAACAATGGGTGTTTAATTACTCTGTAGATGTACCTTAAGCCTCCTACCAGGATGTTGTCCCAGGATAACATGGCATTCAGTCCTTTATATCAGCCTCTTATAGTTGTCTAGTGAAATTTTTAAGCACCGCTACAAAGAGTGTGAAGAGTTTGGCTTGCACTGACTATCTTCAAAGCATCGCCCATTATATCTCTGTTTGTGGGTGGATACCACAAACAAGGTAAAAGATTTTAGTCCATCCAAAAAACAAATTTGCTGTTCCATTTCATTCTCCTTCCTTAAGCAAAGAACTAGATTGATCATCAAATATGTTCAAAAGTGACCCCAGATTCAAGATTGGGCGTCTTTCAAAAAGACATGATTTCGCTCAACCAGAAGTTAACGACTTAATGCAGGAATCACTTGGTGAAATCCTATGGCCTGTGTTCTGCAGGAGATCAGATTAGATTACCACATTGGTCCTGGTCACCCTTAAATAAAGTAAACTGGAGCATAGATTTTACCAGCTTTTTTTTTTTTTTTTAAAACATGCTCTCTCTCTCTCTCTCATTCTCTAATTTATTGCTAATATATAACATGTCTATTTCAACAGACCTTAATTTGCAATCTTTCCTGTCATCAAAATCTACATACTGCGTTCGCATTGATCTTTCCAATGCATGAACTGATGAGATACCAAATTACAGGATCTAAAAACATTAGGAGATGATGTCTGCTTGACTAGTGTACCGTACTAAAAAAAGTAGTCTACTGCCTCACTGCTGGCAGTAGTGATTCTGAATCAAATCCAAGAGCCAATATAATCTGAATGTGCAGTGTCACCAAAAAAGTTGATTTTAATCAGTGGTGCTGGAGCCAGGGGTACTGCCACACCCCCTATCTTTAAGTAGTAATAACAAACACCAATACATGTTTTCCATCAGCAGCACTCCCACTATAAAAATTGTTTCAGCACCCCTGATGTTAATACTAGAGGTCTTTCTACCTTGTATGTTTCACAGAAGGTTTTAAGGAATTGTACAGCATTTTTAGAAACTATGATGATAGCTGAACAACACAGACCAATGTAAAATAATAAATAAAAATCATTTAAAAAATAACCATGGCCACATACCTAGAGTACTGATTGTTCATCTATGCTGAAATGGTTGTTCTAATGCGGTTGGTGCTATGTCTGATATGCGAAGGCTATAAGCAGAATTTACGTAAAAAAAATCAGCAATATGAATCTCAGAGCCTGACTTATTGACAATGAAGAGTCAAGGTGACTAATCCCTCTTCCTGTGAAATCCAGGAGGTTTATATCTCTGTCTCTTCACTCCATTAGCATAACCTAACTGTCCACTACCTCCATATCCCTACAGAAGAACAGAAACAGAGGATGAAAATCCATGCATCTCCTAAACTGCAATTCTTTAGCTAGCATGTGGAGTAAAACAAAAGCCATCAGATTATAATGAAGTCAGCGTGACATGCTGAGTCAGCGAAAATATATTAGAAGGTAATTGTTCAAGCAAACATGCAAGGGGGATTATGACTATAAGTCCTAAACAGAGGTGTATCCATATTGGGAAGGAACAAGGTAAGAAGCGGTGGCAGTGTGCATGATAAGGAAATGTCCACAATGCTAGATACACCGATGCTATCCCTTCCTCTTCCTGAGCCCTTTCACTTTCAGGTCAGAAAAGGGGCACAGCAGACCAAGGGGGAAAGATGCTGCTGGAAAGGATCCTCATCGACGCTCACCCCCTAGCTCCGTCACTTCCTGGCTGCCCAGCGCTGCAGAGCCGCTGGCGGGCTGGCCAAGGGGCTGCATGAAGGACAATCACGGCCCCCAGCCAGTCACTGAGATGGGGGGAGCCAGGAGGAAGCGGACAGGCGCGACAGAGCACGAACCGCCCGCTCCCCCCTTCCCCCCAGACCCCCCCCCCCTTCCAGGGGCCGGCCTGCCGCCACCCCTCCCCCCTTTTCATTCATTCATTCATTCATTCATTCCCGAGGCCGGGGCCTTTTTCCCCGCCACCCCCTCCCGGGCCGCAGCCCGCCGGGCAGGTGCGGCCAGCCCGCTCCTTACCTTTGTGTAGAGCTCGGTGGCTGCCATGGCGCTGCCGCCCTCGGCTCCCGGGCGCGGCGCGGCGCGGCGGCCAGGCGCAGCCGCTCCCTGCCCCGCCCTGCCCCCGGCTGGCGGCCCGGGGTGCGGCGCAGCGCGGGGCCCGCGGCGGCTGTGGCGGGGATGCTCAGAGCGCCGGCCCGGCGCGGCTCGCCATGTTGTTAGTTACCTGTCATGCGGGGACGGGGCTCGGGCTGCTCCGCTCTGTGCATTGTGGGTAGGAGGGATGGGACGGGAGCAGCCAGACGGCGGCAGGCGCCCCAGGGGCGGGGGGGCCAAGCCAGGGAGCAGCCCGCTGCGGTACCGGGGAGAGGGCTGTAGGTTGCGAGGAATAAGCTGCGGTAGAAGGAAGAAGCCAGACCTTCAAGCTAAAGGATGAGCAGTAGAAACAAGGATCAGTCTTGATTTAATTTTTCTAATTTTGTCCACAGCTCAGGGTCTCCCCCGCCCTCCTCCGGGGGGGGCGGGAGGGAAATGGCCCCTGCCCACTGTGTCTAAAACATGACCACTCTCTTAGATGTCAGTGCGCCCTCTTTCTCTAGAGCCCTTCCCATCCATCCGTCAGCAAGGGGGGCGGGGGGGGGGCAGGATCAGAACCAGCCCCTCTGACTGCCTAACAACCAGGTTAGAAAGAGGGAGAGACTCCCTCAGTCCAACCTCGCAAGTTGGAGAGGAGCGGCAGACACTGCTACTACCTGGTGGGGAAGAGGCAGGGGGGCAGCCTGGGCTCAGGTAGTGGTGGCTAAAAGGGGAGAACTTAGCCCAAGGCACAAATCCCTGAGCAGAGGGTGTCCAAGTCCCGACCCGGACCCGTAGTGCTGAGGAGACAGAAGGGGCATGGTGGGTCTGAGCCTTTTAAGGAAAATGGGAGAATGAAGATCCAGCCTGTCAGAAAGTTAAGGATGTGTGTTTGGCAGGGCTGGTAGGGGGCAGGGGGAGGAGTGAAGGGCTGGCCCTAGAGGGATCCAGTCCTATTAATGGAACAAAAGAGGTTATCTTGCCTTGGTGGGACAGCCCCGCTGGGGGAAGGCGAGTGTCTAGGAAAGAACAAGGCCCCTTAAGGAAATGTTGTTTAGGCGAGAGTAGAGAAGCACCTGTATCCGTCTGCACATGGTGGAGCTTGAGCAATTGAGTGAGGGGGGGAAAGGGGGGAATTTTCTCAGCAGGTGGTGGAAAGAAGAGGGTTATCTGAGGCTAGTCCCATTTGGGGAGACAAGGTGGTGTATTCACACATATCTAAGACTGTTGAGGGTGGAAGGGCAAGAAAGCAAAGATCAAGTCAGAAAGCCTGCTATGGAAAATAGTTCCAGGCTAGGCTGAAAACAGCACCATGACAAGAAGTTTTGTTACAAAATGAAGCACGCTTCTAGTTTTCCATCTTAATTTAAAATGAAGAGAAGGAACAGGGTACATCTTGGGAGATCCAGTTTTTAGACAGAAAACTAAATTCACACACTTTTTTTTGGTAATGCTCTCACTCTGGCAGAAAGCAAGTGTTTCACTGAAATTAGGCCATAGTTCCCTTTTCAGCTGTCTCCAGCCCCTTGAAGGCAGACTAGGACATTGTACCTTGTTCCCTCACTTCTGGGAAATACTCTGTAGCTTTTCTTCCTTATGCCAATCATGTAGTGAATAAGGACAAAGGGTAGATAACACCCTGACCCTCGATTTTGGCAATCTCTGTTATAGGCCCAAATTCTTAAGAACCTGCATGTACCAAACCTAGGCAAACAAATCCCACCAGACAGGCAGATCCAGATAGGGATATGCACGTCTTTGAAAAACTGAGCAAGAAGAGAAAGCAAAAAATGGCCACACCTGGCCATCATAATATGGACTTGCACCTATGGCTTCCAGTGTGGAAGTCAAGAGAATCATCCCAGCAGTAGTGAAGCCTGTGCACAGCTGCTGTTGCTTTGGAACTAGAGTTCACATTCAGGATGGTCTTGGGAGGGGAGCTGCAGTGCAGTTCACATACTTACTTATTGCTTAATAAATAGTTATTTGGAGTCTCTTCCAGTGTTGGTTATGTTCTTTAGGACTAGAAATGAAACTATACACCTCCCAAGAACATTTTTCTTCCTTTTCCTTTAGAATGCACCACATTGTTCAACATGGCCTGTTATTAAAACACACTCTCTCAGTGCTTTAACCACCACCTTAATGCCTCTGCAAACTTCAAAACACTTAAATCTTTTAAATGGGACCTTTGGAGGGGGTGAATAATTGTGCTTAAAGAGCAATTTTTAGCTGAGAATCTCAAAGCATCATACAGATGTACTGGGTAAGCATTATTAGCCTTGTTTTACAGTGAGGCACAAAATGGTTACAATATGTCAATGTGCTCATAATCACACAGACATTGGCAGTCAAGAATAGAATCAAAGTCTCCTGATTCTCTGTTAGTACTCTAACCACTAGCAGAGGTATGGAAGGGAATACAGCTAAGTGAGGGAGAAGAGAGGAAAGACAGCAAAGGGAATTAAGGAAAAAGCTGGAGAAAGTACAGAGCCCTATTTAAATCTTCTGTTGGTCAGGGGTGTGAAAAGACACCCCCCTGACTGACATAAGTTTCACCAACAAAAGTGCTGGTATGGACATAGCCTACGTTACATTATGGGCCTGGACTGACACAGTCAACTCTGCCGAAGAAACAAAAAGCAGAGGCTACATCCCTCCCCCCTCCAAAATATTAAAAATTCATCATGAATTCCAAGAATCTGTTCTATAGTCTCTAGTTGTGGGAAATAAGCAAGGACAGCTCCACACACCAGTCATAGTTAAAAGCCTCTGACTACTAACTAAAGGAGAGAGGGGGTTTTACCATAGGAGACAGGCAGTAAGAGACATGCTTTTATATCTCTCTCTCACTCTTTAGGCAGAGAGATAGCCATAGGATGTGTTGAGCAGTCTGTATTAAGTTTTGGGTTTCTGTGAGCTTTCAGAAAATAGACGTTTAAGCTACATCGTGGAATATTCCAGCCTTTTCAAAGCTTGTCTTGATTTTGCTATGTATGTTCTAATAGGAATTTATCACAGTTTTTGATTTTAGGTACTTGGTTTCTATTTAAGCAAAAGTGCCAATAGCTGACAGCATCCCTTTGAGCTTATAGAAATACTATCCTAGAGTTCTGACCAAATCTTCACAAATCCGCTCCATTCTGAAGTGTTGGACATTATTTTCTTAATGTTCGTTTCTCTCAAATCCAGCTAAAAACAGCTATAATGGGAATTTTCTTTCACAATAAAGAGCAGCTTGTATTCTAGACAGGTTAGACTTCTGCCTCCATATTATCAAATTCACTCCACGTCACCAAGATTCTCCACTGGTGGTTATTTCACAAACAGAGGAAGGGTGGGACATCTTAGGAGTATGCAGTAGAAAGGCACAGTAATGACTACAGCTGAACAACTACACAGGAGCAAAGTTTTAAAAGAAACACCAGTTACCTTTAGGCTACATAAAGATTTAAAAACAGGCCACTAAAGCTTGTTTTTATTTGCTACATTATGAAATAGCGATGCATTTAAAAAAACCTGCAAAAAAAACAAATTCACAAGACTCAAGTCTTTCATCCAGCTTCTAGAAAATGGCATTGCAAGTCTCCATGCCAAACTATTTTGCTACTGGGTAAAGTAATATTAAAAATAACTCTTGAAAATATCTGCTTTTAGTTAGGTTGGGACAGAGCCCAAAGCAACGACAGCAACAAAAAATGCTCCATATTCCATTGTAAGCCAGATTCAAAAAAGGAACATACACATTTAAGTTTAGTAGAGGTTTTTTTCAAAAAAATCAACAAACAAATCTCAGTGCATACTGTGAATATGCAACTTTACACAAGGGTGTAGATCAAGACAAAAGTTGTTCCTGGAGTAAGTAACTGAACATATATTTAGTGCTTAGTTTAGCTTTCTGTTGGAAGAATCATGCACCTTTCAACATTCAGGGAGAAGGCTCAAGCTGCGGTCAACAGACATCCTTTGCCAAATGAAAGCCTCAGCTGAAAAACTGCATGGTGGAGCTCTACTTAAATATTAAGTAAAATTGCAGCATGAGTTCACCCTTTTATGGAGTGGATTGTATAGGCTTTTGTACACAACTTTGTTTTCACATCACTTATGGTCTTGGATGCAAGGCTTCCATTCATATTTGGTCTCACCACCTCCAAAGCTGCAATGCCCATCAGACTTCCTTGGTAATCAATACCTTTAGGTATTGAGTAGTTTGCCAATACTAGTACCAGCATTCCTTAATATGATCTTTTCAGCAAAGCTGCAGATGGGGTCGTTGGCACAGATATTTTGGTCTATAAGATCTAAATGAACATAAAAAATGAAGATCAGTACACAGAACTGTCAACTTTGTCCACAGCAATATGGTTGTTTAGGAATTAGGCTAAAACGTTTACATTCACAGGATATGCCATTATTTAGAACTTCAGAGAAATCTGTACTCTGACAGCAGAAGTCTAAGCTGTTTGTTCTCTATGGTTAACTACTCAAAGGGCCTCAGGATTGCACTGACTGTCAACTGGACCAAAGTCACATCTGTTTCAGCAGGGGGGTGAAATTGCAGTACAGTGGAAGAATTTTAAAATTTTGCTGTAAAATAGTCTTACAACTGGAAAGACTTGCACCCTGCCTTTTGTCATTCTCTTTGACCAGTTCACTGACACATCAGAGGTTTCATACCAAAGGCCGCATTTATGTGGGAATATGATTGGTATGAGATGTCCAGTAGCCACAAATACAACCATGAAAGATCAATATTTGTCTTGGTTATCAAGGCACACGATTTGAGTGACAAAATATGAAAATATTTTTGGTTTATGTAGTAAGTGAAAATTGAAGACTGAACATTATATGCCTTTAAAAAGAGGAAGATTGTTTATATTAACAGGTTTGTTTGTTTTTAGAAAAGGGCAATCAACGAGCCATCAAGAGCAATCTACTACGGCATTAGCAGGCATATAGTAAAACAGATTGGTTGAGGAAACAGCTGTCGGCTTCTAAATAAAAAAAAAATACTACCTTTCAGTGAAGTCAGTTGATTTCTCATGCGTGGACGTCAGTCTGCCTTTTGCAAATATTCTGAAAGCCTTCCAAAAGGAAGACACATTAAAACATGGTTTTGGCTTACAGGATTGGTCTTTTCCTATTTAAAGTTACTGGTAAAACTTTGGATATCAAAATTTGGGCGCTAAGGGCCAAGTTTTGAGATAAGGTTACCATCTATTGCAGTGCTATCTTCTAGATGCAAAGTTAATGCCCACAAATCACCTTTGCTCGAAAATGCAAGGCACTGAAACAAGCATTTGTTAAGGAGTTAAAATTTTCAAACAGTAAGTTTTAATTGCCTATGTTAGACAAATAAGCGCCGAATTATAAGCTACATTAAAGTAGTTCTGTAGTCCAACATACTAGAAACTGAGGTCCAGTCATACTTTTAGTGATACAGAAGAGCAAGATTTGGGTTTTAGAAATTCTTCATAAAGATTAAGATATGCAATATGGTTTAGAGACCATGGTAAAGACAAGACAAATTTGCACATCACAATAAAAACTAAGTAGATCAATTTATTATGTATACTATACAACGTGTATGTTTGTCAGAAGCAATTGACATTTCATCACCTTAACTTCTTGAGTGGGTGTAAAGAATATGTCCAACAAAACAGCACTCCTGGGGCCTTTGCACAAACACTGTCCTACCGTACCATGAACAATAAGAGAAGCCTTCAGTGCTATTAGGTTTGGGGACATATCTTTGAAGCTGTTAATTAATCCACTTGCAACTATTTTGAATAAAATGTTGATGCTACTTGATACTGTATAATAAACCTACATGAGTACTACTAGCTAATCACTGCCTATCCTTAAAGGCAAGATAAGAAAGGGACTACCAAGCTACAGTGCAGACAGATCTCTGAAAAAGGTTATTTATCAAATGGCAAAACTCATATTATACATTATATACACAAGTTTGGATAGCTTAGTTATCTTGCTAGAGTAAGGTGAAGGTAGGTGTAGATTAGCAGTCAAGTTTGATCTACTGTGAAGCGATTGGGCTTCATCATTAAGTCTTAATTAAATGTATATATAATCAAACTAGCTGTGCCTGCTGCTGAGGTTTATCAGAAGAAGTTAAGGCTCACAATCAGTCATTCCCTGGTTAGTAAAACAGTACTTCAAATATATATTTCTCATGAATCACCTATAAATGGCATTTGTTACAACTTTAAGAACTGCAAGCCACTGAATGGACAACAAGCATTTGGTGTCTAATCAGTGGTACAAAATAGTGAATTATAGATGACTGAATGGAATGTTAAATTTAAGCCATTTTTACCTCCCTAAATATCAAGACAACTCACCCGGTGAATTACAGTGTAGCGTCACCGACAATGCACAGAGTCACTTTCAATTGTTAGAATCTTGTTTCAGACCAAATCTTAAATCCTATCAGTAGGCCTAATTTTACACTTGCTTTCAGTCATACATACAAAAATAAGGAAGGATTTTCACATTAGGACAGACAGCTATAAAAAGCAGTTTATCTCTCTCTCTCTCTCTCTCTCTCTCTCTCTCTCTATATATATATATCTCCATATTTCCTTGCTATTGTGGTATACACTTATGATTTGATAAGACTGTTCTCCTTTTCCAGATTAACCTTTTACTTATGGAAACAGAGCATAATTTTACTGTTTATTCAGTCTGGTTCCCATGAAAAATTTGTTATTAACTTAATGGAAGTAAGGAAAAAGTGGACTGTAATTAGCATATCCTTAACGAATTACTAGCAAAAAGACCTATGAAAGACATGTAAGAAGGAACAGATTTCTTTGAGATTTCGAAATTCTCTGGGATGAGTGTCCTCCTTTGACCACAATGGGGGAGGGTCAAATAAACTGACAAGATTATGCAAATTAAACCTGTACCATTACCTTTAAATCATCTAAACCTACCATACACAATTAACATATCTACCACTACTTCTTTTATGAAAAGAGACCAGAATTTTCAAAATGGGTGAAGTCAATGAGAGCTGCAGGTGCTCAGTGCCTATGGAAACAATCAGGCCCTTTGGCCATAGTGCATGGTCAAATAGATCTGAGTTAAGCTTAACTAAGTTTTTCCTTGTTTGTTTTCTGACCTTGTCAGTCAGTCTTTGGGATGGGGCACTGAAAAGAAGAAAGATTAGTCTAATTTTTCTTCAATGGTCATTTCCCCCACAAGTTGGGGTTTTTTTTTTTTGGATGATACAATACAGAAGATTTTTTAAATGCACATTGTAATTAGAATATTCTTTCATGCATGCTTGTAATTGGGTTGGGTTTATACAAAGGAATTGTGTTGCAGTTTTCCTTGAAGAAGTGAATTACAAAAGCAAGCTATCCAAGACTCTTGTCTTCTTGGAGAGGTGATTTTTGTGGGGGAGGGAGGCAAAATTCTGAACTCCTCCTTTCAAAAGGGGAACTTACAGCCTTTTTGTTAATTGGTTTTTAATAAGCATTATAGAGCAAGCGCTACATTAACTAATACCTGATCCAGCTAAAAGAGCAAGTTCTGATTCATATTGTGCCCATGCTCAGCTAGCTTTCCGATATTATGTAATTACATGTATATTTTGGTAGCTTCCAAGTGTTACCTGCTGTATCTAGCAATTTAGGTCCCCATATGACCTGCATTGTCTACAAAGAAAGTGAAATTTATCCTTATTTACTGAAATGAAACTACAACATTATCTATCAATAGACACATCTTGTGTTAAACAATAGATCACAGTGTATAAGTTTCTATTCTTGGTGTTGATCAAAACCAGTTAGGGTTTGTTGTGCAACACACAGAACTAAGAAGTCGATATATTATAACATCACCTTAAGCGTTCAGCAAAACAAGATTTCATATCCTTTCAATTAAAAATGTTAAATATTCCAAATTCATTAATACCTGTCCAATTTCTTAGTAACACCTAGTAGCTTTGAAGGCTGTCATCTGGTTGAACCCCTCAAGGACAGTATAGGTTTTCATACATTGATTTCTCTATATTCCAAATATCCCACAAAGCATTTCAACTTTAAAAGCTATAGATTTTAAAGATACTCAACAGAATGGGTACCTGCCTTTGAATGCCTATAGGTACATAATTCAGATTACCATATATGAACATTAGAGGTTGTTACACACACACAAAAAAATACAGCTTCAAAAGCATAAGGTTAAGACCAACTCAATCAAGTGTCTATAGTAAGTGTTTCATGAATCCTGGGTACACAAGTTTGTTACGTTCAGCAGCAAGATTCTGAGCACATAATTTCAGGCTGAGACTTTCAAAGGTACAGAATCACTTGTGCTTCTGGTTGGCACATTCTGCTTCTTAAAATGTAAAATTAATAGACAATTGCAAAAGGTTGTGCAAAACTACTGTATTTACAAAAATGGCACAAGAGTGAATTCAACAGTCTATGCACATGCACACTTCATTCACATCTTCAACAAAAGTGTGTTCTACACTACAGAACTGAAAAGAATACCAGCTTCAACAGGCAGTTGTAAATAAGTACTAGGTTCACAAGAGTTACATGAGAATGGGCAAATATTGCCCAAGTAAAAGTCTATTGTTAAAGCTGAGACAGGTTTAAGGCCATTCAAGTTCAAGAGCAGATACACAAATTCATTCAAAGCCCCGATTTTGTTTTTATACATGCTTTACCTCCTAGCAACTTGTGGTCTAAACCTCTAATTTAGAGAACAAAGCAGAAGTCAAACACAGAAGAAAAAGCAACACAACAGGTAGTTATATTAAATACAAACATACTATGCTGCAATTAAGGTGAAATAAGGAAAGCAGAAACATTAAAAATTGTAAAACTTGCTATGTCACTTGCTGAAACCAGTCCTACACTAGGAAATAGGCAATATGTACATTTTCAAGTAGATTACTTTACATTGCTCTAACCAAACCTGTCCTTTTTATCAGTGCATTGTTCTCAACTAGTCCAAGTACTACACATTTTACTCTCAACAGTACTCCCTTACAATAGCAGCATATGCTACCACTACCTGCAAAGCTGTCAGTCTCAATGATTTAGTGTAGGGGGGTGGGGGAAAAGAGAGAGAGAAAACAAAAAGTGAGGAATAACTATTCAGGAGAAAATAGGAATGAGAAGATTCATGCAGTTCAGCCATTCTAGTCAGCCAGCCAGCTTGCTGGCAACAAGAGATGGTTTCCGCTGAGGAAGATCCTGTGGAGTGGGAATGTGATCACCAGTCACTTCTGTCTTGTCAGGAGCTGCGGTAGGGAGTTGCTTGTTCTTCATTTTTGCTTTAGCCATGTTGTAATCACCAGAATCAAAGTATTTTTGCTAGAAGACAAAAATATTTAAGACTTGAAAAGTTTATCCAATACATGAATGAAATTACATCAGTTATTAAATCAAAGACCATTTAAAACTTCAGAAATAGATGGGAGTGGGAAGTTTAAAGCAGTGCTCTTAGAAAGGAGAAAATGAAGAGTTAAAAAACAAAACTATTTTTTACTCCATTTGGGGCACAGTAGCTTTATTAAACACTCCAAAATAAAACAGCAAGTTGAGAACATTAAGACTGCAGAGTTAAGCATGGCAGGTGAAGAAACGCTGATGTTAAGATTTCACATGTCACCATAGGTCTGTCTTGTTGTATATAAGCACTTTGCTACTGACCATAGTTTTCAAAAGAATAGGAGGCTTCATTCACTCTCAAGGACTTCAACCCAGGACCTGAAAAGCTTGGTGCACTAAGTGAACTCAGAATCATGTACCTCAACAACCAAAGTATCTTAGAAAGTCCAAAGGATAGAGAGCCTGCTCCAGGAATCCCAGAGCGGTGCTACCTTTAAATAAATTAAAAAAAAAAATAGCCAACCACACCCAGCATATTTAACTAGACTTCACATTATACAGCTAAATTAGTTACGGACACATTCACAGAAAGCCCTTCCTGAGCTGCACGTACATGGTTAAGATTTTGTCACTTATTTTTAGTAGAAGACACAGATAGGTCACGGGCAACAAACAAAAATTAATGGGAGCTGGTGACTTGTCTGTGACTTTACTAGAAATAACCCAGGGGCAGAGCGAGGTAGTAGGGAGGAATGACAGCTGGAGTTCCGTGGGGTGGACTGACAGGCTGAGTCCCACCTGCCTCCAGGGACTATGGCCACAGGGGAGACATGGAGCCCTGGCTCTGGAGCTGGCTGTAGTAGTGGGAAAGGGGCACACAGTCCCTGCTCTAACCTCAGCCACAGCCATGGAGATGCACAGCCCCAGCCACAGCCATGGAGAGGCGGGAGAAGGAGAGAGAGATGGCCCTGGGAAGCCCTGGGGCAGGGGCACACAGCCCTGGCTCCAGACCCAGCTGCAGGGCAGGGGCGCACAGTCCTGCCTCCAGCCCCGGCTTCAGCCGCCGACAGCCGAAGTCGTCACAAGAGGTCTCAAAGTCACAGAATCCATGACTGCCACGATCAAATCATAGCCTTAATTATGATCTTAGGAAACAAACAAACAAACAAACAAACCTGAGTTTTTAAAGGCCCATTTGGTCAAACCACCTACTTTCAACCAAAACAATGAAAAGGCTTGAAAATGAAAACACTTTTTCCACGAGGACTATGCCAAAACCAAGTTTTAACTTCTAATCCCATAACATTTCAGCCAGAGGGAAATCTATTGACCTTTTCTGAAACTCCCCAACCCCAAATAAAAAGATCTTTTGTCATAGCCTTCACACAAGCTAGCTGATCTGCTTTGCCTCTAACTTTCCAAAGAGAATTCCTTCAGAGTTTTCTGTCCAGAAGCAAAAGTTTCAAACAGCAACTGAAAACGAGTTAAAATGACAACAGTTATGCAACTTTAACTGTAAGGGTTGGATCCAGAAATTGACTTAGGCACTTATAGTCCACATTTGGTCACCACTGGGACCACCACTCAGCTGCTCTACCTTGTAGGTGCCAAAATTTCAGCAGCTGAGCATGTACACAGCAGTCTAAGTCCTGACATTGCACAGCAGTTCAGAACATAAACCCTAGTGTGAATCAGAAACCAGGCATTCTGCTGCCACTCTTGCCTTTAGGGGCTGATCCAGTAGGCATGCTCGGAGCACACCTAAATCCACACAAAATGGCTGGAGAGTAGAGTGGCAGCAGCCCCTTATAACCTTCAGCTCAGTGGTTAGGACACTCACCAGGGATATAGAAAACCCAAGGTTTCATTCCTCCTCCTCTAACTGATGTGGAGAAGGGATATGAACAGGGATTTCCCACCTCTCACTCCAGTGCCCTAACTGGACTACAGAGTCACTTTCATTGGCACAATGGATAATTATATATATAAATAATTAATTATAAATATAATATAATATAATATATTAGTGGAACAGCTCCAACAGGACACACCGAGAACCCCCTCACCCTCCCGAATATTCCATGGCCCTGTGGTTAGGGCACTCACCTGAGAAGTAAGAGACCCAAGTTCAAATCCCTTTTTCACATCAGGCAGAGGGGGAAATTGAGCCCAGGTCTCCCACACACCCTAACCAAAGGTGATAACAGGGATGCTGCCTCTTCCTACTGCATTTCTTACCAAAAAACAAAAAACAAAAAAAAAAAAATATCCCACCACACACACCAGCTAACTCGAGGAGAGAGATCATGGCTGCACATCCCAAGTGGAGCTGGCTGCCTCCCTCCAGTCCAGACTTACACACCTAACTCTCTCTGTGGAGCTTAGGCCATACAATTTCCTTGGCATTTCCTCCTGGCTAGCTTAGGCAGCTCCCCACTGAGTGTGGTAGTTTGTACTATTCCCATTCTTAGACACCCAACTCTCCCCATCCATTGTAGGAAGTCCGAGCATCTAATTCAGGGTTGTGAATTCCACTAGGGCTCCTAAATCCCTTTGTAAATCTAGCCTTAAGTGCGTCTGCGATTCCCCCCATAATACTAGTTTTTGCTCTTACATTTCTGTAACAGAAAAAGGACAGTGCAGAGTTTACTATGCTTATGGAAGGGACAGTGCTCTGGTTTTTGGCCAAACAAAAGTGATGTCAGAGAGAAAGCAAACTGGACATAGAAGAAAACTGCCTCCTGAAGACTTGTGGCACACTGTAGAAACAATTGCTTCAAAATTGAGCCACTGTGCCACATGAACAGAAATCATAATATGCAGTGCCATATTTTACCCCCCCCCCCATATCAATGGGCTAACAACGATTGTGGGAATGTGAACATGTGCCCCACCCTCCAAAATCTAATTATTAACAAAAATTTTGCTTTATTTCCAAAGACAATTCAATTTAAGTGTCTTCCCACGCTGCATATTAAAAGAAATAACGAACAAAGAAGGGAACTGCTTATACAGTGAAACCCGCTACACACAGAACACTTTCTAACGCAGAGAATACTGAAAAAAAAAGCCAGTAAAATAAAACGGTAAATAAAACAAATCTGACAATTAAAATTCAGAAGTGTGATTTAAGTGGTTAGTGTCCCTTTAAAAGTGAGACATGTAGATGGTTCAAGTCTACCAGAAATGTCAATACATAAGATTGTTCTTCCCAAATATTAATTGGCTGTTTAAAATTGGTCTTTGTTTTACTTATAAAACAGACAGTTGGGAGTGGAGAGAATCTGCAATGTCAACCCCTTTTATCAGGTTATATTTTGAAAATTCTGCAAAGAAAAAGCTAGAGATTTACAATTTTGATATTTAAACCATAACTTGAGACCTAATTTTATAGTGGCTGGAGCAGGCAAACCAAATTTTACTGCTACCCACTAGGTCTCCGCTAATAGTGTTTAGTAAACTAAACTTTTCGTCTTTTTCTAGCTCTATTTTTTGCTGCAAAGTGTCAAACATAATTCAGGAACCTGCGGTCCCATTCAATCCTTTATATTGTAAAGGAGATTCTCTACTTCAGCCCCAGATTTGCCAATTTTGAGGTTTATGTGACTATTTTTAGGTTATACAAGGAGGCCAAAAATCAGACTTAAAAGTAAGCTTCTAGTAATGGAGAAAGTATTCCTCCATATTCCATATCACCTCTGGAACAGATTAGCCTATTTATAGGTTTATAAATTCAAGTCAGTTGGAAGTTAAATACTGTAGAACATGCAACACACTAGTTAAGTGTTTAATACAGAGAGCACATTACACCCATTCTCAGTGCTTTGTATTAACTACCGACTCATTTCTAAGAGAAGATTAAGGTACTGATTTCAACCTGTGAAGCCCTGAATGGCTTGAGCCCTGACTGCCTCTCCATTAAGTATGAGAGCAGCTGCAATATACAGTGCCTAAGCTAACAGCCCCTGAATTAACTGGGAAGGGCTGGTGACAGGGGGCTTTGGAATTTGCATCCTGACCTTGGATTGCCAATCCATTAAATCTGTGTTTTCCCCGAGAGCCTTAGGCCAGGTCTACACTTTGAAGTTGGAAAACCCTCCTAGTGCAGCCTTTTTGACAGTATATCATACACCAGAGAAATAAGTGAAACAAACTATACCAGCAAAAGCATGTAGACCATAATGTCCTTCGTACTGCAACATTATATTTAACCGTAGTGAACAGTTCAAGAGATACATGAGCACATATTTAGATATTCTGCTTAAAGACAAATGTTTTCTCTGAGCATAAGTGAACGAACATGTTAATTGTACTCTAACGATCATACAAAAAGCCCCCTACAACTCAGATTCTGTGAGGATAATCCAGGAGCACACCTCTTTGCACTTACCTTCCATCTATGGATTGCAGAGATGAACTATAATAATGTGAAAACAACAAGGAGTCCCTATAATAATGTGGTTAACCGTTCCCAATTCAGCCTCATTTACACTGGTTTCATCTACTGGGCAAGATCCTGACACCACTTTGGCTGATCTGTGCCTCTCCAACAGCAAAGCACCAAAAAGCGATCTTAACGGCTATCTGAGACGTCCACTCATGTGGCAAAGGACCTGTGTAGCAGCTGTTCCAGCTCAGGGTACAGAAAAGAGGACATGTTCAGGAAGCTGCTGTCATGGAGTCACTAGGGCGATGCTCTAGAACAACTCCATATGAAGCCAGCCAGGACTCTGGGGGAGAATGCGTCCTCTCTTTCTGAGTATACTGTCTCCAGGGCAAGAAGCTGACACATCTTAGACCCTTCCTGGGTCTGACCTTGGAGAATTCAGCATCCCCTTCCATACCATGTGCTTCCCGCAGTGAGTCCACCCGTGCGGGGCTCCTGGGGAAGCCAGAAAGCCCTGCACCCTAAATCCGCAGTCAGACATGACTCTCCGCCAGCCAGTAAAAC